>NC_137459.1:292145053-293367269 GCF_964235325.1 Thermobia domestica | reverse complement strand
ATGTACCTAGTTTCGGTAGCGATAGTATAAGTATCGGAATATCTCGCTCCACGAACAAAACAAAAAAAGACCGTGATACTATGTAATATTTTCATTTATATATAACACAATTCGATCCCATTTTTGGTAAATATTGTAATACATAACTTGCGGAGCACTATCATTGTCACTGCAAGTACCAAGCCTTAGTAGTGATATAATTTCTGTGACATATTATTTCTTGGAAGTTTCAGCATTGTTTATATTATTGTAATAAACATTTATTATATAAATCATAATTAGTTGTTATTTACACTTTGGAATTCACACACACACACACACACACACACACACACACACATATATATATATATATATATATATATATATATATATATATATATATATATATATATATATATATATATTAAACATTTTTTTCTGTTTCTTTGAACTGAACATTTGTTTCCTCCACATCTCTCATATTTTAATGGAATTCTCATTATCCTAAAAAAAAACAATCAACCACTTAATATACAACAAGCAATTACGTCGTTAATTACATACATTGCTCGCCATTAAACATGCAACACCAAGAAAGAGATATCGTAGGAAATCCACATTTGCACAATATGTTGAGTATGAGAGGATAAACTATGTATTATCACAACAGTGTTCTGAAGTAGCAGAAGAGCCAGCAATGCCATCTAGTGACACCAGGCGGAGGCCGGCCAGAAAATCACAGTTCATTGGTGAAACGTGAGTGTACATATGAATAATAATAATAATAATAATAATAATAATAATAATAATAATAATAATAATAATAATAATAATAATAATAATAATAATAATAATAATAATAATAAAAATCTTCAAGTCGATTACAGTAACATCGGTAACATAGGTATGATAGACTACAGTGCTCACTAAGATTGCACGTGGAGAAATGAATGACAAGACACAACTTTTTTCGGCGAATCATACTTCTGTCTGCAGTACTACGATGGTTGAACTAATATATTGTGCTAACATGGCACTAGGCTAGGCGACACCTACGTTTTGCATCACCACATCATCGGCCCCACACAGGGTGCTACCGTGTTGGGTGTCATTGGATTCCATTTCCGTTCGCGCCTCCTACGCATTGGTGGATATTTGAACAGCTAACGAAACTTTGACGAAATGTTGGACCCAATATGGTCCCTTAAGTGCAGGTCTTGATGGGACTACATTCCAGCAAGATAACGCGCGGTCTCGTTGCACTTATTGTTTTGCACTTCCTGACTGGACATAATATTTCTCCGTTTACTTGGCTAGCGTGCTCTCACGAATTCTCGCCGATTTAACACATATAGTTGACGGTTGCACAACGTCTCTCACAAGTAAGAACACTGCCATTTACTGTTGGCAAAATGTGGTGTTGTGTGGAAGACAAATGGGTCACCATATCTCAGAAGGACATTCATAATTCTTTTAATACCTCGACGTGTTGCAGCCGTTTCGACTGCACATAATGGGCCCATAGACTACTGACTATTGTCAGCGTTGCTTCGCACTTGCCACATTGTCATGCGCCATGACAAAGTGGTAAGTTGATTCATTTGCCGTTTGTACCATCAGGTTCCTGCCTACCAACTTCGGGGTTCCTATTTTGTCTCCTTCTTGGTTGTTTCGAATGGTGAGCAGTGTATATCTAATTTGGAAGTTTTCTAATACATATACTAAATGAAATTATTCTTCATTCTTACTACTCAATTCTAAACTAGCCTTTACTGGACTAGAGTTTCTCAATCCTCTGTCTACAAAATTGTTGTACGGAACCACATAAATACAAAAGTAACTGGAAACACAAACTACTGTGCAAGCTAATTTGAGCACCGACATGTATTGATGCATCTTCTTGCATGACACGTGTATTTTATGCAGTCCTTACTCCAGGATGCAATTCTCAACTGATTTTGATAAGGAAAGACTACAATACTGTACAACACTGTAAAACAAATTTTAACTTTTTTTTTCATGCTTGGGAAAAGAAAAGTGCATTTTCTTATGCAAATGCGGATCCTGAATACGAAAATGAAAATAAAAGTCCTGAATTGGTTCGAGTTTAATTGTAATCGACAGAAATATGTGTTATGAAGTGTTGACAATTTTAGATTCTTGAAGTTTCTATTTCACCTTTCAGTTAAGTAGCTATTGCTTCAATTTTGTTCATTCGAGTATCGTGGTTAACATGTCATTCGATTCAGAATAAACCAAGTTTGCAAATAGCACTATGCATGTGTGCATAATGAATAAGAGTAGGGAAATTTATGGTAAAATTAGGAATTTCCCGTCCAAAAATCATTTTGTTTAATGTAGCACCCCCCTGGCACGGCCCCGGCTAAAGTAACCCAAATATAATATACATTTAAAACTACTGTAGTTTATACGTAATACGTGTGCCAAGTTTCATTGTAATATCTACCGTAGTTGCGAGGGAAAAATGTTTCTCAGTTCTGTTTGGCAATAACGAATTTCATGCAGGGAAAAGTGATATATATATATATATATATATATATATATATATATATATACGTAAAGAGAGGAAAATGCATTTTGTTATAACGTTAGACCCTCTACATGCAAAACAAAAAATCACTTGACATATAGTTTAAAGGGTATGATAATTGATTATACCCTATGTGTGCGCTTGACACAGCGTTTGTTCCAAAGAATGTAAAAGCGCCAATAAGAAATTAAAACTATATAAAATGAAAGTGATAAAATATGACTTCCATGGATATTACAAATGGTGCCTCTTTGCCTGCCTCTTGTATTGTAGTTCTGGAACACCTCTAGCAATTGTTCAACAACAATCGGCAAGCGCAGACTTGCTCCAGTGGACCTGATATAATTTCTCCATCATAGATATAACTTGGTAGAAATGTTCCCCGTGTTCATCAATGACTGCTCCGCAATTTTCTATGAAACAATCTATGGATTTTTAGTGACATATTACAACCCATTGCTTGGTAGAAGATATTAGGTGCTCCACTACTTCCTTATAGTTCTGAGACCGCCCGTTCCCCAAAACATTCGTCTCCACTTTTCGGAAAGAATCTCATGCAATTCTCTCCTGAACTTCTAACACTGCGTCAAATTCAGGATCATTGAGGAGTTAGCGAATTTGAGAGCAAAGAAGGAATCCCTACCTGATTTTAGTTTCAGTGATTATTTACGCAGATTATATTTGAAGAATAGTTTTGATGCGTCTATGAATAACCGCCATTTATCGGGATTATCTTCTATGTTAAGTTTACTCATAAGACCAGTTACATTGTTACAACATACTATGTCACTTTCCACTGAAAATACTGTTCCAGATGATTCTGACGTGTTCAAAACAGGAACATTTGTAGAACTTGAGAATAAGCTCCCCACTGCTGAAGTCTGAAGTTCTGCTCCACTTTTTGACAACCTCATGCAATTTAATACAGGTTGAATATCATATGAGGAATACATAATAATATGTTGGGTTTTGTGAAGTCAGGATCGGTGGAAGACGATGAATCTGCAGCAGAATTTGACAATTTGGGTCGACTTTGTCTACCTTTGCTCTTCATAGGATGAAACACTGAAGCAAGTTACGGGATTTGCTCTTATTTAGATGTTGTGGAACCTTTAGTTTTTCAGAATGTGACACAGTGACGAACATCTCAAGGAATATTTGGATAAGTAGTAGTCCACTCTCTTTCTTTTTTGGATGCATCTTTAATTGGAGGAACTACGCAAAAAAAAAAAAAAAAAAAAAGTCGGCTTTCTCCATATCATTGGAACTGCAAATGGCATGCATGACCTTTTCCCATGTAGCCAGTTCCTCAAGTTTGTAGAACAATATTACAAGAAATATGTGATGTCCACTTCTTGTTCATCTCTCGCACTTTACGGTCAAAATACAAGTGATAGCCTTTCTTTATGATAGGCGTGAAATTGCACTTCTCGTTTCACTTCGTTAAAAACAACAATTTGCTCTGTAGTGTAAACATATTTACGCGACATGTTTCTGCTCAGTACAGTCATAGAACGATAAATAATAATAATAATAATAATAATAATAATAATAATAATAATAATAATAATAATAATAATAATAATAATAATAATAATAATGATAATAATAATAATAATAATGATAATAATAATGATAATAATAATAATAATAATAATAATAATAATAATAATAATAATAATAATAATAATAATAATAACACACTCACTCAATATCTCACTAGGACCACGTCTGGCATGGCAAATTGTAAATACAAAATAACCTTACACAACACGTTTTCTCTACAAATTAAACCGTGACGTGGTTGATGTGTCTTTGACAGCGATGAAGTGTGAGCAATGAGGATAGCCAGAGACGTATGCATGGATTTATTTCGGGAGGGGTCCTAAGCTTTTCGGGAGACCCAAATACAATTTGAGTCTAAATTATATTACAATTTGTAAAATTGCACCTGAAATTAGACTAAATTTACAAAGAAGTCAGAATTTCGGGGGTCTAGAACCACAGGACCCACCCTGCGTACGCCCCTGATGATAGCAATGAAACTAACCATCAAACAATGGAAGTTTATTGAAATAATCAGATAACTCGTGTTGTCACGAACCCTTAATTTGCCCACCGGAGCACATCTGGTGATAACGTATTTTATTTCTTTGAAACCCGAAACAATCTTCAGAAACTAATTTCATATTCGTTATCAGCATCCTAAAATTAGTAAGAATTGGTTGCTTTTATCTCGGAAACATTTTTACTGTTGACCAGTGTAATCAGATGAAGTAATACTGGTGCATGAAATAATCGTGTCATTTACCATATTGCAAGATGCTATGGGTATTTTATGTTTTCCCATTTTATATGTCGTATGTAGTCTTCCATAACATCCCACTGGACTAAAAAAAAGAAAATGCTTGAAGTGTAATTTTAAATCAAGAACATTCACAAGAGGGGAATGATTATAGTTGCCAACTGTACGTAAAACACATTTAGATTCTCCTGGAGTACAAAAAAGAAAAAAAGATAAAAGGAGAGAGAGAGAAAGAGATAGAGAGAGCATAGGATTACACACGTTGACATGATTCTGTCTTCTGCAGGCACCCTCAAACTAAACTCTGTGCCTATGTGTGTGCGTATCTATGTATTTGAGTTGTTAATCTCTTTACTTTTTTCTCTCCTTTTCTTCCCTTCTCCGTATAAACTGAGGATACCAAATGTTTAGACAAGCAGAGAATACTAAAATAAAGAAAAAGAAAAAAAAACTATATTATAATACTAGTGTGGCACATACATACTTCTCATCTCTTTTGACTTCCAAAAGTTCTCAAGGTATGCTCTATGCTCTCTGTTCGTCCACACAACTTCTCTGAAGTCCCATACATAATATTTTGAAGAGACGGAGCAAATCCCTGCTACTTCAAAAGCGAAAGAGAGAGAGAGAGAGAGCGAGGCAGAGAGCATGAAGTTAGAAGAGATAGATGAAAAGCAGTGTGGAGAGCGTGGCGTACAAATCCTAAAATCAATATATTTCCCCCGACATAAACAAAGTTCTGATGCTCCTTTCCACTACGAAGAAATTGCTAATGTCAACAGTTAAATCATACAATTATACAGCTCTTGTATAGCCAAGAGGCACAGCTTCCTTTAAACACACATTTTACTCTTTGTTACCATTGGGAACACTATTCAGAGACGAAAACTAAATGGAATTACAAGCAAGCTGTTATTCTTTTGATTCTATTACTACTTTTTGCTTGTTTCTTCTTTTATTTGCTTTAGGCTATCTAATATTTAGGTTTCTGTAATACAAAAAGCCTTTGGAAGGTCTATCTCACTAACATGAAAATCAATAAATATTTGCTTAATAGACGAAACGAATAAACTATTTGATTAAATTTGTAAAACAAACTAATGAAAATCAGCACAGTATTGAGATCAAGTAGTGTTTCCTTAGTTAAAAAAAAATCATATATGCAAACATTTTCAAGTCGTAACATGAAAGCAACAAAAAATCTCAAGGTTAACAAGGTTAAAAGAATTATCACTAACAGGATATTGTCGCCTTGTTCGCAAAGTAAATAGTATAAGCCGACCGGCTTAATTTCGTCTGATCTCAACGAACGAAATGTCTCAAACGTGTGTAATAAGCTGAGCGTTTTCATTTAACATACAATTGAATTTCCCTTCTTTCAATAGCTATCTAGAAATCACAAATAACTTTAGTTTATTCAATATGCGACAAGGATAATACTACCGGACAGACGAATTTAGTTGGAACAATCTTTACTTTGGGTCTCAGCTCCGACCTTTCTTCTCTTACTACATTCAGGACGTCAAACTGATCTTTTTTGCCTTTTTTGTCAGTGCACATTAAATCATTACGTAAATTAAATTAGTCCCTATATGTATATAAAAGAGGTACTGCATGACTGACTGATACACACGTATATCAGGGATGGCCAACCTGTCGACCGCGATCAACTAGACGACCAGCGATCCATGACAGGGATCACGTGGTGGTTCATGTCATACTGTCTGCATTGATAATTATTATAATTTTATTATTCCCTCTACCGGACTAGTGAACCGATAAGTAGACTGCCAGTGGTGACTTCTGAAATGAACAACAACTCTCAAGCAAACATACATACAAAAAGTTGGCCACCCTTGACCTAGACGAATGCTAACGATTGATTAATACTTCAGCTGGAAACTTGCAATTTGGACATCACTAGGATGTATGACGTAAGTTGCCACTAAAGAAAGATTTTCTGAAATTCTAAATGGAATGGGGTTGTAGAGAATGTGAATTGTGTTTACTATGATAATGTGTGCATTCATGAGAAGACTAGATGCGTGAAATCCAGAATTCGGACAGTAAAAGAGGAAAAAAATCTGAGATTCGGGAAAATCCTAATTTTGGAAAATGTCGGAATTTAGAAAATTTCGGAATTCAGAAAAATCCAGAATGTAGAAAATTCCAGAATTCTGAAAAAAATCGGAATTTTCCGGAAATCAGCAAAGTGAAATTTCCGATTCCGGAAAAATTTGGCCATCCTAAAATTTACTATTTGGACTTTTCAATTGGAATAATTAAACACAAGTTAAAGCGTTTTTGTTTCTTTTAGTAAGCTACATTTGATGTAGAATGGAAGGGAGAAAAATGGAGGTTGCAAATATTATTGTATGTTCAAATCTCGAAAAACTTTGGGCCTTAAGCAGAGTCGTTCTGACGCGTGATTAGTGTCATACTAAAGAGTTCGACTAGTATATGTTTCCTACAGAAGTAAGATCTTTAGTATGATGCTAATCATATGTCAAACCACTCTGCGTAAGGCTATTAAGTTTAGGAACACGAAATTTGGCATTTCCACTTTTCATTTAAAATAATTTAATACGCGTTTTAGCGTTTTTAAAAATACATACTTGACAAAGAAGAGAATAAAATATAACTAACTAATTAACTCTATGGCATATGGAACCCGGAGGTTCAGTGCCGTGTTCACAAAAGCTCTCCACTGACTTCTATCCTTAGCTAATTGGATCCAGTATCTACATTGTATTCCTATCTCTGCGAGATCCATCTTAATATTATCCTCCCATCTGCGCCTAGTTCTTCCTAATGGTCGTTTTCCTATGGGTCTACCAGTCAAGACTTTGAAAGCGTTTCTACTTTCTTCCATTCTAGCTACATGACCTGCCCACCTAAGCCTCCTAGTTTTGACGACCCTAACAATGTTGGGTAAACCGTATAAACTATGTAGTTCCTCGTTATGAAGCTTTCGCCATTCCCCATTCTCGTTCCTCTTGGGTCCGAATATCCTTCTCAGGATCCTGTTCTCAAATACTTTCAGTCCATGCTCTTCCCTCAGAGTAAGCGTCCATGTTTCGCAACCATACAGAAGAAAATATATGCGGAGTAAATGTGGTGGCAATTGTAATTATTATAATAATATGTCCATACTTTGGAATTTGTTGGGTAGGGTCAAGGTGCCGAATATCGGATAGTTTCCTAATATAGAATGTCGAGAAAAAATTCTGTGTGAGGTGCTGCAGCCTAGCGGCCGTTATTGAAACTGCACAACAATAGCTGGGCCATTACAAACTTAAGTTATATCTTTCACAACATGTTTATTTGTGTGGTGAAGTGTTTTGTGATTTTGACCTTATAAAATATTTCCAGTACTACAGTTTATTGCGTTATGTCGTCCATAAAGATAACCTAATCATATTCATGCTACACTTATAATATAGGGTAAGAAGAGTAGTCTTAAATTATATGATGTTTTGGTAATTCGTTTCTGTTTACGTAATGTATATAGTTGAAAGTTGCCACACGACCTACGTTGCCAAGTATCGGATAGTACAGAGGTTCCAAATATATGATATTAGACATTAGGGAACGGTATTGCTGATGTCATTCTTCGGTTATTACAGTTGACAGAAATCGCTCGGAGGAAGAAGTGGGATTCTGAGGCTATGCTCCAGACTTTTGGTGCTGTCAAGTCAAGGGAAAGAAAATGGGGTTCCTCAAGGCATCCAAAATCTTCAATGTTTTGTTCACAGCCGTATAAACTTGACAAAGGTGGTGGACTATGGATACGATGTATGCTATGTCTTAAATGAACACACGAGCTATATGCAGGCACTGATCCAAAAACGTGGAAATCCTTTGTTTGTGTTTATTGCCAGTAATTTAACTTCCTGGTAGATCCTACTACAGATGAGTAGAACAACGTTTAGTTACAAATAAATCTACATCATTAGAAAATAGCTTCTTTTGTTGAACAATGTTTTAAGTATCATGTCATGTAGCTAGAATGGAAGAAAGTAGAAACGCTTTCAAAGTCTTGACTGGAAGACCCATCGGAAAACGACCATTAGGAAGACCTAGGCGCAGATGGGAGGACAATATTAAGATGGATCTCGCAGAGATTGGAATACAAAGTAGAAACTGGATGCAGTTAGCTAAGGACAGAAGTCAGTGGAGAGCTTTTGTGAACGCGACATTAAACCTCCGGGTTCCATAGGCCATAGAGTTAGTTAGTTGGTTAGTTAGTTATGTTTAAGTATCAGAAAATCTGCATATTTAGAAAGTTGTCTGTTTGATAGAACAAAGTTTAATTCAAAGTAAATCTACATGTTGAAAACGTCTACAATTTTGTATAACAATGTTTAGTTAAGATAAATTTACCTATGCACATATTTAGAAAGTAGTTCAGTTTATAGAACAACGTTTAGTTACATCTACATATTTTGCAGCTTTACGTTTTGTATATATTTACACCATGTAATATAATTAAAACATGCACACTCTTCTCCAGTTGTGGTTTCCCTTAAATCCTTCTCATTTAATTTCCATCCCATGTTGAGACCTCTTACTATCCGATATTGGGCAACCTTTTTCAGAACTGAGAAAAATGTGACTTTGTACCAAAGTGTATATATATATTTCTTTTAGTATTTCGTTATTGCTTCGAAACTTTCAAATTATAATCTACGAAGATAACAGAACATTCAGAAGAGGCTATATTAATTAAATATCTGTTGGTAAAGATTTTATTGCTTTTCTTCCAACAACATCCGATATTCTGCACCTTTCCTATATATATCATCTTCATCACAAGTATTATGATATTATTTGCAAGTCACTTGTCGCAACTGAGCCTCAATTATTCTCCACATCAACATTTCAAACGTTTCCAGTCTTTCTTCATCATTTCTGCTTAATATCCATATTTCCGATCCGCATAATACAACACTCCACACAAAGCATTAGTGATGAGCGCAAGAGTCTTGGTCTTACAGTTTTTGCGAGAGTCGTGCATGCAAGACCAAGACCATGAATCCCGATGCAAGACCAAGACCAATACCAAGGGGTGCAAGACCAAGACCAAGACCATACCTGCAAAACCAAGACCAAGACCAAGACCAAGAGTCTTGCACAAGTACCGGCACTACTTGATTTTTTTATATAATGTAAAAAAGAAGGAGATTAATTTCTTGGCTTCAGTAAAAAAACTACTGGAGTGAATGTGTTTCCAGTATTTTATGCAATCCGTGTGAGTCGATCTGCCCCTGTAGCTTATAGCGACAGTATGTCCTTTTCTGAACTGGTTGTTCGCGTTTTCTCTAGATATTACTCGTTTTCAAGCCACACAGGTGTCATCTCGCACCATGTGAGCTTTTTTAGTAGACAAACACCGTGTGCGGGGATTTTCTCGGTATTTTTTTTCGTTTCCTCCTACTTCCTTCATTCCACCATTTCAGTTATTTCTCATCATCACTGTCTCCCTTAGTCTTGGTGCATAATAATGGGACGTTAAACTAGATACTTCATTTCATTTCAAAGCACATTAGTGGTGTTCTTCTTCCAAAACTAAAGAGAAATGTAGTATTGAACATCGGTAATACCGCACACCATAGGTGTCGACTACATGGGTATGGCCTTGGCTCCGTGACTCAAGCATCCGTTAGAAATTTTCAATGTGTGCTCTTAAAACTAATATAGAAATAACATTTTCATGACATTGACAAAAACTTAGTGGATGTGACCGCAAGTTTGATTTCATGGGCGGATGCTTATACATTGAATAATTGTTTATTAAGGTAACTTTTGTCCTCCTTAGGTATAAGTCACATTGAGGATTGAACGATATAACATTATACTACAACAATAAATTTATATTATAAAATTGAAAGTGACTATTTTTGTGACTCCTAATCTCTTGAACCAGCCGACCGATCTCGATCAAATTTTCAACATAGATGAGGTTTGGACCTGGAAGTGTTTTCATCGTTTCACTTTGACTGTAAAACTTAGGAGAGGGTAAGGGGGAGTTATAAAATAATAAATAAAACTTAATAACTTTTGAACCAAACGAACAATCTCGATCAAATTTTTAACATAGATGAGGTTCAAACCTGGAATGTTATCTGTCAGTTCACTTTGACGGAGCAATGTAGGGGAGGAGGAGGAGGGGAGATGTACCAAAATCAATATAAATAAAAAATAAAAATGACTAACTTTGTGACTTAATAGAAGCGGCTATATCAATTGAACCTTGAACCTATCTCAATCAAATTTTTAACGTGTATGAGGTCGGTCCTGGGAAATTTTCAGTTTCTTTCACATGGTTGAACCTAGGAGAGAAGAAGGGAGGGGGATATATATATATCAATAATTTTTGAAACACCCATAGATGAAGTTCAGGCCTGGAGAGATTTTTATCATTTTACTTTGACGGTGCAACGTAGGGGAGGAGGTATATATATATATATATATATATATATATAATGTGTGCGTAAAAACATAAAAAAAGTGTCTTTGTGACTTCATCACTCTTGAACCAGCCAATCGATCTCAATCAAATTTTCAACATAGATGAGGATCGGACCTGAGGTGGTTTCTGACATATCACTTTAACGGTGCAGTTTAGGGGAGGGGGAATGAAAGATATTTAAAAATGATCGAAAATGAAATATTAAAATGGAGTCTATAGTTTTAGGGGTCGCTGATAAAAAGCAGTGACACTTCCGATGCTATTTAAATCCAAGTTCAGCCCCATAGCTTGGCGGAAGGAAGAGAAGATATGAAAAAAAAGATTGAAAATGACAAATATTATTGTCGAATCCATAGTTTTCCAGTTCGTTGAGTTGAATACTCACACTTCCGCTACCGTTTACGACCAAATTCAGCCTCGTAACTTCGGGAGAGGGAGATACATAATAATGATCAAAAATGACCAAATATTAGTGTCGAATCCTTAGTTTTCGGCGTCGCTAAGGTCAACAGTGATACTTCCGATGCCATTAAATGCAAATTCAGAACCGAAACTTGGGGGAGAAACAAGATATATAAAATTATCAAAAATTACCATTATCAATGTCGAACTCATGGTTTTCGCGGTCATTGAGATGAACAATGACACTTCCGATGCCGTACCTCGTAACATGGGAGTGTTTATTTTAAATGACCGATATTAGTGCCGAATACTTAGTTTTTGGTGTCTTTAAAACTAACAGTGATATTTCTGATACCGTTTAAATTCAAATTCAGCCCCGCAGCTTGGGGAGGAGGAGGAGAGAGAAATATAAAAATAATCGAAAATGGCCGATATCAGAAAGCGCTTTACTAATAGTAAAAAGTGACTGACTAACGCAATATATTATTATGATTATTATTTAAGTTTAACCCAACGAAGTGGGTAATTGATTCTAGTAATCCATATTCACAAGTGAGACTTCAAATAACTTGGAGTTCGATGCCGTTATTTTGTATTTTCAAAACAGGTCAAAATATTTATATGTATACATTGAATTTACACAAAAGACATACACAGTTGAATCGTTTTCAGTTTTCACTCAAATTATTCTAAAGCATTAAGAGGTTTGGTTATAATAATTATTATTTTAATTTTCTCTCTCTCCTTTTTCGTCAATATTGCTAAATATATCATCATCTTCATAATAGCTATTCTGCCATTATTGGCAGGTTACTTGCTGCAACTAACAAGCTTCGACGTTCGGTGGTCCTCAGCTAGTTTATTCGTCTTTACGTAGCAATTTTCTGTTTTAATACCTTCCTTCAACTAGTCTCCTTCGCTCCCTCCCTCTCTTTCCTTCCACAATACCCTCCAGTACGACCCTTATAATACAGTTCCTCCTCAGCCAATATCCTAACCAGTTCCCCTTCCTCCTCTTAACAATATCTATTTTCCCCCTACTTCTATTTTATTAACACCTTCTCATTCGTTGTCCGTTCAAGACAGCTAATTCTCTCATTTCTTCTCAATGTCCATGTATCGAAAGCATCCATTTTTTTCATCACTTTTGCGTAATGTCAATGTTTCTGTCAAATAGAGTACATATTGGAATCAGGAAAACAAAATCTCAATATTTAATTGGAAGTTTGATTAATACAAGGATTAGCTAATCGTGGTTGAAAAAAATATTCTGACGCCTTTAGAGTGTAAAAATAATTGTGCAATTCATGGTATTCCAATAATCTAGGTCGTCTTGATTTTCTTTCATGCGTCTCAGGGGTAGCCTCCGCAGTTTGGAAACCAGCGGAGTGTTGGATCTGTTAAAAAATATAAACGTATTACGAAACGTTGTGATTTATCATATCTTACAAGTAGTGAAGCGTGAGCACCCATTAAAAAAAAAGGAAAGGTCATCACCTATGTTGTACACTATCATGATACTTTCACAAAGTTAAACTATATTACATTTAGAAACATGCATTGTATTTCCGTTACTATTGGCGCATTGTAGAGTTTGTTATCCGTTATATCCATAGTAAAATTTACCACCCCGGTCTTGGTCTTGGCCTTGCATTTGCTCATAACTACAAAGTATTTGAGAGTCCTATTCTCAAAGCTTTATTGAAAGACCCATAAACTAAATATTTCTTTCGCCATTCCTATCATTGTTTTTATTTCACGCCCGCACTTCACGTCAGCACTAATAGTAAAATAATACTGCCCAGGTATTGAAAAATAATCACCTGTACATTTTCTCACCTACTTCTTCTATGTTTGACACCAATCCCTTCTTTCGAATCACTATACTTTGTGCATTTCTAAAATGTATTTTCCTCCCATATTCTTTACAGTTTATAACATGTTATTGATTTTTTTCAGACTGCGACCCCCAAATACAGAACACATAAAGCGTAGGTGTTACAACATTCAACAAAATAGAAATACATGCTACACATCACTACGTGTAGTGTTTGTTTAATGCATTTTGAAGTATCGTTGTGCAATACTTCCATTTACCCTACTCCTTTTAAATTATTTAATTTAGAATTCGTAAGTGTATTATAATAATTGATATAAGTCCGATTTTATGCCTTCAAATTTTGGCAGTCTTATATAAGAAGCAAATCATTAACAATAAATAGCACATCTCAAGTTGCACTAAGCAGGTTTGTTGGCTGACCATAGTGCAAATTTTCACCGAGTTAGGGTATTCACAAATATTTTCTCTTGATTAGGGATAAAATTATGGGAGCATTATCTGGGTACAAGTTGCTACCTTTACACTGGTGTAACTATTGAAAAAAATATAAAATCCACAGTCACTATTCAGTAATCAAATCTTCTCCCAACATAAGAGCATCTGCATCTCGTAAGCCCTACACATAAGGTTTACTTACGTGTTTACTTCTACTCAATAAGCAATACCTACAAACATTGCTAGCAGCACTTATCTGATATAACCTCAACGCATAAAAAAGTTAAACTTTAATAAAACCTGGGAGAGAATTTTGTAAAAGAGTCGGTAAAGACAAATAAGTTAAGTGTTCCACCCTATTATTTGTCTGTTAAAAACGGGACTGATAAAAAGCTGGAAAATCCTAGTATGTTCAGACTCGTGATTTGATAGTAGAACATTTCAAACATGAAGCAGGAAAGGTAATTGTCTCTATATGCATATTTTATTATTTAAAGAAATCGAGCTATTATACTTTCTAACTTTGGGACCAACAGGATAAGTTACTTATTCTTTAAAATTTATATATATTGTAGTTCGAAACTGTTTTAGTCTCTATACCTATATTAGTGTCGACTATAATCGGAGAAACGAATTTATTCTAATTTATTAATTCATTTATTTGCAGTGAATGCTTACCGTGTGAATTTTAACTGGAAACGCACGAGAAAAACACTGACCTTTCAATTAACGCCGACATCGTAAGATGTACTGTATCATAACGATTCTAACCAATAGTTAGTGTTATTCAATCTGCATAAACTCGTATACTTGTTGCTATAAATTATATCAGCTACGACAAGCTACTGGAATGTAAAACCTAGTTACGAGGAAATTATGTATATAACGATTATCAGTTGCTTTGAACACACCCACCCATATTATATATATATATATATTATATCGAGTCGATGGGCACTAGGCGATTGGGTCGTATAATTGATTTCGTTAATTAAACCGCTTTGAACACACGGACTCCCGTTATATCCGAATCGCCAGAAAATCGTTAGTAAATATAAGCAGCATTTGCCTACTTAGGCTTTGCCGCGCACATGGCACACTTACTAGAGGACGGAAAAGAGCAATCAACCATTCTATCAGTCATACACTAGGACTAATTACTTACCTTATACTGTGAAGTACTGACTGTGCACGAATTATATGAAAGAGGCATTTGATGTTCTCTAACGTATTACTACTGTTCCTACTATGTTTTATCTAGTTGGAGGTAAATCAGAAACAACTTATTTTGTAGGGTCTAAACAAACAGCATTAATCTTTCGTTTTTTTCAATATAATGTATAATTTATCCTGAAAACGCTTTAGAAGATTAAAAAAAAAAAAAAAAAAAAAAACAGCACGGGAACTGGAATTCATAAATTGATTTTCTTAAGTCAAGTTTAAAATTAATAAATTAATAATAATTTTAAAACACAATCTTTACTTTTTCACATGTTGTTGGCAGTTAATGCGTACACTGCATGTACAGTGCTCGCATAGCAGTTGTATTCGCCATTTGCCATTAGGCACTTCGGTCAGGAATTGGAAGTAGCTTTTTTTTCGCAGTTCCACGCGTCATGTACAGCACTTATTGATATTATCTGAGCCAATAACGGAAATAAAATGAAAATCTTGATTTTCATTAAATGTTAATTATATATATAGTTATTTTTACTTTTCTTCTTAACACGGAACAACATCACAGTGTACATATGAAGATGTTTGATTTGTAAGCCTATTTCAAGTGTGCCCTCGAGAAAGAAAATGTGAAACATACTTCAGTCACACACCCTGCCGCTCTCTCATGGAGGAAACCCTTCTTTTGCTTTGGGAAAGGTAAGTGATCTCAGCTGTGTTGCCAATTTGTCATTCAGTTGTTTGGTCTTGATGACTGAAGATCGTAGGCTACTAAAAATGGCTAACAACACAGTTCATAGTGAAGCCCGTGAAACAATTCATTGTGGCAACACTTCCGCATCTAACTATTAAAATATCTCGGTCACAGCAACTTGTATCTCCTCTTTCGAGGGAGGTACGGAAAAACACACATCGACACCAGCACCGGCAGGGGAACACTTAAAAGAGAAAAGTTCTAGTATTGAAATCGGAAGTGGTACGATTTCTACCAGTTCTGATTTTATTAGAGAGATTAGAGCGGAGATGGAATATATTAGATATATTAGAGTGGATGTATGGGGTGGTATGCTTAACTGATTCCAGAAAACCGCTTCTAGCTATCTATTACTGTTTTTATTCTATAGTAATCAATGCTAAAATTGGAAATGTTTGATTCCCATTTTATGTTTGAATATAGGGTTAAAATAGAACATGGTACCTTTTCGTGGAATGCTAAATTATTTCCAAAGTAAATAAATAAATACAGCTTTTCGCTATATCTTATTGTTCTTTATGTAGACCAATACTGAAACAGGTAGTTGCAGTGGATTTCTATTGATCAGGGTTTTAGCAGAGAGTGAAGAATGGAAACGAAATGCAACCTTGTAACGTTTAACAGATTTCAGGAAACCGTTTCTCACTAACTATTACAGATTTTGCTCTATAGTGATCAACGCTAAGACCAGAAATGGTTTATACTCTGGTTTGGATATCACCTTTATCCACGAACAAGATTAATAACGTTTGACCCTCTACATCTTGGCCATCATCAAGTTGATCCATCAAGTAGCTCTTGAGATCTTGTGTCTCCCGGAGGGACACACGGATAGACATAGTAACAAACTATGTACCATAAATTTAGGACATGATTCCGTACATCAAATGCAGGATAAATGTCCTAATAAACAGGTATCAAATAATGCCTTATTTCACAGTTATAAATCACCGAAAATGCAAAACATCATGTTTTAAAACGTCCTGACTTGAAAATTTTGGGAACTCTTCCAAGCGATTCAAGAAAGTATACAGGAGCTAAGTTGTGTTATAAATATCCATGTTTCGTAATATTTTGGTACCCACTAAATGAGTGATGAATTAGTACTAAATGTGTGTCCTCGTACACCCCAACTTACTTTATATAATTCGTTGTACCACTACCGGTATATTTTGAAACATGGATATTAAGATAAACCTCATAATGGTTTATATGTAATTCCTTGAACTGCTTGCAATAGACTCCATGATTTTCAAGCCAGGGCGTTTTGAAACGAGATGTTTCACATTTTTGATAACTCCAAAAGAAAGCAGGGGCCGTGGTGGCTCAGTGGTAGAGCGTTCACCCGTCGGTGCATGAGGTCCCGGGTTTAAACCCTGCTCCCGCCAAGTGAAATCTGTTGTGAGCAAACACTGTGTGCGTGGGTTTCCTCGGGGTTCTCCCGTTTCCTACCGCTTTCTTCATTTTATTCATTTCTCATCATCACCGCCTCATTTAGCGTAGCAAGCATAACCATGGGACGTAAAACTCAAAGATGCAATTTCATTTTTTTTTCTGAAAGAAAGCATTTTTCGACTCATCTTGGAACTTTTTTCTTTGATTCGACACGTCCTATAACACAGAGTTCATTAACGCCCAGCAAACAGGAGTTTTTGGTAAATCTATCTCCTTAAAAAAGGAAGAAAAAAGTACTTGTGTTCCAGTTCAAACACCAACATAAGTGGCAATTTTTTAATGTTATTCGATTAAGGCGAACAGGACTACTAAACGCTTTTACCTTCAATTATAAATCACGGACCTTAACTGGATTGACTTCCGCCGACTGTCGCATATTTTTTCTGATGCTTATGTGCTCCTCACTCTCAGAATGGAATATATATATATATATATATATATATATATATATATATATATATATATATATATATACAAAACAACTTGCTTAAACTAGAAGCTTTAATTTTTGGAACATACTACTACTACTACTACTACTACTACTACTACTACTACTACTACTAATAATAATAATAATAATAATAATAATAATAATAATAATAATAATAATAATAATAATAATAATAATAAACTTTTACTTTAACTACTTTTATTGTTTGCAAATCATCAAAATTTATTGCGAAAAAAAATCACAGTCGCGGCTGAAAGCTTAGTGGGTGTATCTTCGTTTTTCTGTGATACACTGCATTTTTGACTGTGACTTTTGGAGCTATTTACATCAAGTTATAAAGAATTCTAGTTTACGAAGTGGAAAAGTATGGCAATGGAAGTTGATATCACTTCGCTCGCTCAGCACTAGTTGATAACTTTTGGTAATATACTCGACCGTAATCAGTTGTTCGTGAGGTGTAGTGACCTAGAGTTTTTGGAGTTAGTTCCACACAACCCCTAAAACAGCAACAATAATAAGCAATACACTATCGCACTTTGCCAAAATTCAAGTGTAGATTATTATTCAATATACTTAAATAACGGTTTAAATTTATAACACACATACACACACACACACATAAGACACATGAAATACACGCATGCGATACAGACACGCAAGTCGATTGTGTCCTTTGAAAAACACATATTACGGCAGACATTCTAGACCAAAGATGGGAATCTCGAAACGACATGCAAACCACAAAGGAAAACAAATTAAATGATTGCTATTGGAAGATAAGATTATGTGCAAAAGAAATAAGTAACGCGGACAGGTTTAATGGCCAACGGCGTAGATTTGTAACTCAGATACTCCTCGCAAGGTCCCTATTTTCCCCTTACCTTACATTTTCCTTCATTTCAGTGCGTTTTTTTTTCTCTTTTTCTATTTTCCTCTTTTTATATTTGTCACTTTATCGAGATAGCAAGTCTAACGCTAGTAGAAAGACCATTCATAAGCAAACAAAATATTAAATATTGTGCAGCATACCCACTATAAAGTTCAGCCCATTTATATATAGCCATGCTGCACGAATGATAGTGCTATATTGGAGTGGAAAAGACTTAAATTATGAATTATATAATATACTCATGATTTGAACATGGCACGCCAAAACATACGTTCAATTGCAGATTAAAGTGTCCACCTTATATTTAGTAATAAAGTTTTTAATCTATTATTTTACTCATGTTTATTTATTCTATCAATTATGTTATCACCTTAAGTATTGTATCGTTATTAGCAATGCCTATTTAATAGTCAAGTGGATAAAACATGGGCGTTCTCTGGAAGCGGTACGAAGTTCGATCCAGTTCACGTCGGTAAGAGTGCTTACTTTGCAGAGAAAATTCAGTACTGCTTCGGATCCTATTTCAAACAGTAGATCACGCCACACATTGAATCGCTGCTTATACATTAAAAAGAAATAAAATAAACGAATTCAAACAAACGGTTAGTCAAAATGTCTGGTATGTTGCTTGCAACAAATTAACTTTCATATATGAGGATATTGCCCAACAAAAGGAACATACAATCACCTCTTTTGTAACTAAATAAATACATTAAAAATTTATATTGAAAACTGGAAAGGAGTTAAACTGACCAACTCAGTAACGTTTTATTTCACATAGAATAGTTCAATTTATGTGATTAACATCATTGTAGAACATCTAGATTATGAAGGATATAGCCATGCTGCACGAATGATAGTGCTATATTGGAGTGGAAAAGACTTAAATTATGAATTATATAATATACTCATGATTTGAACATGGCACGCCAAAACATACGTTCAATTGCAGATTAAAGTGTCCACCTTATATTTAGTAATAAAGTTTTTAATCTATTATTTTACTCATGTTTATTTATTCTATCAATTATGTTATCACCTTAAGTATTGTATCGTTATTAGCAATGCCTATTTAATAGTCAAGTGGATAAAACATGGGCGTTCTCTGGAAGCGGTACGAAGTTCGATCCAGTTCACGTCGGTAAGAGTGCTTACTTTGCAGAGAAAATTCAGTACTGCTTCGGATCCTATTTCAAACAGTAGATCACGCCACACATTGAATCGCTGCTTATACATTAAAAAGAAATAAAATAAACGAATTCAAACAAACGGTTAGTCAAAATGTCTGGTATGTTGCTTGCAACAAATTAACTTTCATATATGAGGATATTGCCCAACAAAAGGAACATACAATCACCTCTTTTGTAACTAAATAAATACATTAAAAATTTATATTGAAAACTGGAAAGGAGTTAAACTGACCAACTCAGTAACGTTTTATTTCACATAGAATAGTTCAATTTATGTGATTAACATCATTGTAGAACATCTAGATTATGAAGGACAAGATCTACTATTAACATGTGATCCGTAACACGACAGGAGGTTGGATCCAGTGCAGTTGGCTCGTCTGCAGACCATTATGTACGATCAACCCTCACAAGGTCGCCCGTTTCCCACCATATTCTTCCGCCTCTAAGAAAACCGGATTATTGGATCACCCTATAAGTCCCAGACGTACAGAATACAATTTTGTATTTATTTCAGAAACTGTATTAGATTTATCCATTTAGTTGAAATGTATTCCTATATGCTTGGAGTGAATATAGATATTTATAGCAGCTTGTACCTTGAGTGCCCGAAGGGCTCACTAAAACAAATTTCTTTAAAGTTTTCTTAAAAATAAAAGTTATCAAACGTAATATAGCAAGCAGGAAGATGCCCCCCCCCCTAGAAAACTTTTTCGGACGTCCATGCCTAGTAGCCTCGCACAGCAACTGTCAGGAACTGTTTAACAATATAATTTACGGTGTGTAGTTGACAATAAAGGTGTTACTTCATTCTTGGAAACCCATTGAACATTTTATTAGGAAAGTTCCGTAATGACAGAGCTGGATAAATTCTTGGAATAGTAATGAACCGTAATAAATATAAAATAAAACTTATAATGTATTGTTACTTTAATTTCTGTTTTGAAAATGAAAAACAAAATCCAATAAGGTACGTTTGCAAATCTTCCTTGTATTTGCACTATAATTGTATCAATATTGTAGCCAGCATGTTGTTCATTTTCAAACAATACAATACATCAAAGCGTAAGGAAAATACGAGCAAGCAAACACAACAAGAAATAAAGGCCATTTTTCCTTTCTGGATAGGCCATGCAGTCCAAGGGATATGCGTGAAGGTAAAAGTTCCTCACTTCTTTCGACTTCGCCAATCATTGATATAATGAAGTCAGAACCACGGCCCGGTCTTCTTTACTTTCCTTGGTTGCCTTAGCTATCAATCTTAAAGAGGGTAGCTAAACCTTGGAGATTTATTAAAAAGAGGGTAGAGCGAAAAAAAATCCATGCCACCGCGGATCGAACCCGGTGAATTCAGTTAACAGGCCTTACCAACTACGCTACCGTGGCTGTAATTTAGTATAATAATTTAACATAATATAGTATAATATAGTAACAATACAAAATAACGAGAACAAATCGCTAGTTTTATGTATAAAGAACAAGAATTATAATAAAACATGTTCCACACTTTACGTTATAAAGTATGCAGATGGTATATTTTAATCGTCTGAATTAGAAATAAACTGTGCTTTAAAAAATATTATAAAGAGAATAACTTTAAACATACCTTTATTTCTATTTCTAGAAGTTTCAATTTCGTCCAGTAGATGTAAACCACTGGGGAATGTTTGCTGCCATCTAACGGCGCGATGGGTAACTAGTATTATAAACCTTCGTTTTACACTGAGAGAAATTCGTTCTCCGGGCTGCGGTATATTGTACAAATATACGGAATCTTCTTGCTTATTACAGAAATCAGTACAGAGCATACGTTATCCGTAATGATTCATAGACACTGCCCTTAGCTGTTACATCATGCCACTACAGGATGTCTGATACCTAACAGTCTTCCTTATATTACATACATATAGGTTTGTTACCTTCGTCAGCTATATGTTATATACGTCCATTTGTATGTGAGATCCTGACTGCCTATATTGTTTCATACGGAAAGTAAGTACAGATGGAACAGTTATACAGAAAGTATTATAAAACATGCGTTTCAGTTATACGTTTGTTGTATGTTAAGTCGAAAAACTACAGGATTTACAAATGTAACATACGATTTTACGTACGCCACATACATTATTTCTCAGTATATAATAGTAGAAAATGAGATTTGAATATCCACAGTTACCTATTAAGATGATAACGGATTGAGTCAATTAACGAACGCGGCTGTGATAATCGCTCCAGCTGTATACTAAAAGACTTGTTAAAAAGTTGTGATTTGGAGCACATATGTTATATCATCTTTAAAATTTCATTTCCTCATAATATCGTTTAGCGTTGAGTCTTTTCAAGATGAAAAAGAAAAAAAAAACAATAGGGTAAAGCAAAAAAAAAAAAAGCGAAACAATAGTTCTACTTCGTACGAAAGGAATAGTTAAACTGGTAGTGTTGAATTCAAATAGTTAATTCTAAGAGACAAGCGAAAACGGGTCACCTATCATTGAGATTATGACCTATGAATAGGTTTTCTAAGTTGAAGAACAGTCTTCTTCTGATGAGAGAACTTATGGTGTGATTTAGTAAATTAACATGCTTTCTAAAGAAAAGAGGAAAAAGAAGAATTAGAACAAGAGAAGAAGGAAGGAAGAGATAAGCCCCATCTTCTCTCATGAAAATAGCTGTTTGAGGATCAGCAAACAATCCATTGAACGAGACACTTACGGGTAAGTATCGGCACAGAAAGTCTGGTCGTAAATGAAAATTAGCACAGAGAAAGCCTTAAAATCTCTTCAATTACTTCCATGCATTCTTCCAGGAATGAAATTTAAGTAGTTAAACTCCCAAGGTGAGAAGAAAGTCACACAAAGACGTTTGAGAAGGTAACAATTTGTAGCTTGGAGATTCGGAGAAATCTTACTGTTGGAACAGTCTACGAAATGTGAGATATTGTGTTTTTAACCAAGTGAATTTCTCGCCTACCGGATAATGATTAGAACCGTTGAATTCTGATTTTATAAGGAGATACAGCTAATTGTGATGTAATTAATAATTACCATTTGTACCGACGCACTTTTTCGTGAAAATTTCCGTACAAAAAATAAATACATAAATACAATTACTAATACATACATACTAATACATATTACTAACACATACATAATAATACATATGTATATATATATATATATATATATATATATATATATATATATATATATATATATATATATATATTACTAATAATACATAAATAAAATTACTAATATACTTAAGTTATGCAAGTGTTTATTCTTCTCAATATATCGTATATCCTATTCAAGATTTTTCAGCTAACTCCAGAACTAATAATTTCTAGGAACAAGAACTATATTAATTAGGAAAGCTATTCATATTATAAAATCAAAATACCGGAGTAAAAAATAGCAAAATGAAATGAAATATTTCAGTTTTACGTCGCACGATTATGCCGGCTGGGCTAAAGGAAGCGGTAATGATGAAAAATGAATGATATGGTGGAATGAAGAAAGTGGGAGCCCGAGAAAATCCATGAACACTGTGTTTGTCCACCACAAAGCTCATTTGATGCGAGCTGGGATTAAACCAAAGAAACCGTGCACCAGAGGGGAACGCTCTACCACTGGGACCCCTACAAAAATAAAAATGAAAACTTAAGAAAGTAATAGCAACCATCACAATTTTTATTGTGCTTGGTCCAATTAATTTATGAAAGCGGAACAAATTACATTTATGCTAGTCCTCATTATTAATCTAGTGGTAGCGCGAACACATTTAGTACAAGGGGTTACATGTTCGATTCCCTGTGAGAGAGACTTGAAATTTGAACACATCATATTTGTTTGGATTCCACATCAAACTGTAGGTCCACGTCTTATATACAGTAACATCAGTGCTGAAAGAAACTCTAATTCGACCATTTATGTTAACTTTCCTTGAACCAAAAAAAAGAAAAGAAAAAGAAACGAAGAGACTAACAATGATATTTTACTTTTCTATTGATTTCAATTGTTACTCATACTGTTATTATTTTACTGCGCAACTCAAACAGATAGCTGTTGATAGGATAAGATAAAGTAAATAATAATAATAATAATAATAATAAACTAATTACACGATAACCACTTAAAAGAAACGCTTTGAGAATAAGTTTATGCAATATAACTAACTCTTCTTGAATATTGCAATGAAACGCATGAGCGAATCCTTTTTGTATACATCCCCATAGTGACAAGCATAAAAGGCCAAAATTATCACCATATTTCTCTTCGATGTTTCCGGAGACAATTCTGTGATTCCACGAAGGAAGTAATGAGAAGCAAAACGTTAGCTGGAGTACCAAAGACATAACCAAATGTGGTATTTAGTCTCCCTGAGTTTAGAAATTTCCACTTCTCCAGTCGTCGCCTCATACGGCCGTTACACTCCCTTCCGGCATCACTTACCTATTCATCAATTCCCCTCTGTGGTGAAACTGTTCCTGAGTTCGTAGGAGAAGTGCTTCAAGCAAGGAATATTCATTGCTCACACGGTAGAAGCTAAGCTTCCATCGCTCAAACATCTCACTTGAAACTTCTGCTGACTCTCAATCTCTCTCTTCCTCCCTCCTTCCCATCCCCTGTCCAAACAACACACCCACATAGAAATTCACAAAGACCACACAATGAAAGATCTCATACTTTGCCTTTGACAAAAAGAAAAAAAAATGAATTGATCAAATAAAATAGACTACAGTCCAATAAGTCGATTTAACTATTATTCCATATATTTAAATTATACGAACACGGAAGAGTACATGAAGCATAAAATGAATGAAACGTAGACATAAAACATCTGTATGAATATACCTATTTGTCCTCCCTTTTTAGTTTAGACTTGGGAGGTTTGATTGATCTCGATAAAGACCAAGAAACTTATAGACACTTAAATATAATAAAATAATTTAGCAAGGACTTCTAAAAAATACGTATTTTTCTCTTTTTTATTTATTTTTATTTATTTATTTTTTTGATTTTCAGTTTAACATCCCTTGCACCAGCGAGACTATATAAGACGTGGACCTATTGATGAACATGGAATCAGAACCACATGAGCTACCGCCGGGAATCGGACACAGGTCTCTTTTTTTTTTTCTTTTTAGGTCAGACTTGAGCGGCTTGATTCATCTCGATAAAACCAAGCAACACATACATACTTAATAAATAAATAAACGAATTTATGAATCATATGAAGAAGTTTTACTACAAAAGCCTGAATTCAGTAACACAATTAAGAAAAAAAATATCATCTGGTAAATTATAAAAGTTACTATGATATGTATTAATGTAATTTGTGTGACTTACGAAAGATTTATAATACATTTTTCTCTATTTTATGGAGTATAGCTGGAACAGAAAAAAAAAAAACAATCTGGTAGGGATACAGCATACGAGAGCAATTATATTAATGGTCATTGCGAACTTCGTAATGCATACGAACCAAATGGGATGAACCAATTTATCGCATATCAATGGTATCGCTTGTTTAAAGATGAACGAACTAATGTCCACACTGAGGAATATAGTCAATGACAAACTCGTGCCGAAAGTTGACAAAAAGAGTCAGTAAAATCTGTCGTTTCGCAGTACCTTAGCTTGTGTCACACTTGAAACTGTTTTGTACGAGGTAGTGACAGAAACATAGGGTTACCGCAACACGTTGCATATCGAAACTCTTTTCTGAGGCGTACAAAACCCAATGGGTAGGCTCTGTTTTGAAAGTTATATTCCTTTATGCCGAGAAGAGAGAACAATTTCTCATAATTGTGACCGGAGATGAGACTTAGATATCATACGTGAGCACCAAAATCAAACACCAGTCAATGGAGATGGGTCGTAACCGCTTTCCAAAACAAGACACAAAAGCTCAGCAAACGGTGTGTTTCGGAAGGTTATGATAACAATAATCCAGTATCCTGGGTTATCAAAAGAGTACTGCTTGTGGAGTTCACGGAACATCATTTTGTCTTTAACACGAAAGAAAGAAAAAATAAACTTTAGCGAACATTTAATTTGTATATTTCATCTGTATGTACAAGACACGTTCGATTGTATAATACTTCTGAAGTGAAATTGTATGTATGTTTTAAGTTGACCTATCACGTCCCTTTTCTGTAAGCTATTCGGGACTTCCAACACCGGGAAGCGAACCAGGAAACGCGCGGATCAATATCAAGCTTGCTACCTCGTGAGATAGACCGAAGTTCAACATGTATTGTTAGAATATATACATTCATCAACATACTTAAAATTACATATAAAATTTAGATTGCCTGCGCAAATTTAGGAGTCGCATAGATAGCTAGCTGCCTGTGCATATCAGTGATGAAATTGTTCATGGGTCACTACTTCTGCTCGAGTCATCTGGGCCTAAATATTGCTTCTCAGATCCGGTCTGAACCAGAGATGTGCGTCTACGCGTAAAAAATGATAGTTTACGTTTACGTGTCAACTATGCGTAGACAATGTAAACAACGTAGACTATGTAGAATTGTCAACAACACGTAATTTAATATGGCATCGCGGACAATAAAGGAGCTTTATTTTGTCGTTACCTTGCGAAATTGCGTACAAAATAAAATGCCTAGACCAGCGAATAGTAACTTTCGAATACTTAGTTTCGTCTTGATTAAGGAAAATGAAAAATATTATGCATTTTGTAAAATATGCAAGAAAAAATTGGCAAATATAGCATATTCAAGACTGAAAGCTCACAAGTGAGAATTAGTTTTGTAAATTTCATTATAAAAGCAGTGCTCGAAGTGGAAAATCTAAGGAAATGGTATGTGCAGAGCAGAGTAAACATACCCCCTTGTTATCCAGAACGTGAAAAAAAGCAAGGTAGCTTTTTACTTTGGGTTGCACTTGCAAGTAGTAGTAGGGCAGGTTAGAAGCCTCACAAGGCGCGCTGTGTTCTGACCTCGAAATTGATTGCACTAATAGTAGAAGTAGATAGTAGGACTGATTAGACGCGGCTGAAGTCACTGTGTGACCCAAAGTTAATTTTTGCCAAAAGCAATAAGAGGTATGCTGATCATATTCTTCTTAGGTGGGGGTACGCTGATCGTAATTCTTCTGAGGTGGTGGTATGCTATATCCCCACTTCGAGCACTGGTAAAAAGTGATCCAGTGTGTTTGTGTTCAAGGAGTGTACAGTTTTTACAGGGGTTAAGTTTAGAGTTACCCCTGCGCTTTTTATAAAAACCAGGAAAATTTACAGGAGAAATGAAGTAAGAAATGATAATTTAAAGTTTTTATTTGATGTTTAGGAATGTAAGTTCGGCAGGAGAGTTATGTTTAATGCGAGAAAAGAATGTGGAAGTTAGTACTATTTTCCGGATGTGGGAGCATTCGCGGAAGGTTTCAGCAGCATGGTAGTTGTAAAATAGGCGAATATGGCGAACAGGTGTAACGGATGTGCAAAAATAATGAAGAAAACCTTTTAAATTTTTGTGAAGCCCACGGAGTACTGAAGTTACGTGAAATGTAACAATTTTTAATACTTTAATCATTGTTTTTTGTATGTTGCAAAGTACAAGGGCACCTTTAGACTGGAGGGACAACTCTAACCTTAAGCCATTCTTCCTTACATTTGATCGTGGTTGTCTACATAGTCTACACGAGAAAAGGTGAAATGTAGATTACGTATAGATTACAGTAGACAATCGCGTAGACTTAAAATGATAGTTTACGGCACATCAATGGTCTGAACCGGTGGCCTGGAGACCCAGACGGAGCCGGCGACCCAGAAGCACCTAAGATATCAGCTCTGCAGTATTACTGTAGAATTTTATAGTTCATTATTGGTATTCACTACTTGAGCTTGAACATACTTTTGAAATATTCATAAGAAAAATATGCAGCTTATTTATATTATTATTATTCCCACGATTTATGATCCGGTAAACCTAGTAGTAATCTTTCTGTGTAATGCTTTGACGCATACAGCCGCAAACAACAAGCAAGAAAGAGAATTATCGATTAAGTGAATAGACAGACATAGAGAAAAAGAAAGAAAGAGAGAGAGATGGAGAATTGCGTTTCTTAGAATCACATTAGAAGCCTGACACATATTCCTCATATTTATTTATTTATTTATTTATTGTAACAATAACACAACAGGCGTCCTGCCCATTTACAGTGTTTGTTTACATATATGGTAAAATATCATTATTTTTACAGAAGAAAAACAGAATTTTTTATTGTTTCATTAATTAACTCAGCTCATCATACTACAAATTGTGTTCCTAAACATTTTTTCAGACATATCGAATATGTCTATCATTTCACACTTTTCTTCAATATTATTGTAGTGAGAGCTCATTCTCCATAAAGGGGATTTATACAGGATATCAGTGCGTGCTTTCTTACAGTGCATGGTACTACTATTGCTTAACTTCGTTCTAGACGTCGGAACATGCAGAAATATATTAGAACTTAGTTCTATGCAATCAATTTTATTATTTATTATTTTATGTAGAAAAACTAAATCATTAACATACCTACGTTGCTCTAATGTCGGTATATTGAAATTGTTTGTTAGTTCTGGGTATGATATGTATGCTGGGTACATTCCAGTTTTTTTATACATTAGTAATCTCAAAAACTTACACTGCACTCTTTCAATCATCTGGATATATTTTCCATTATGATGACTCCAAATAACAGAAGCGTATTCCAGTTGGGATCTGATATACGAATAATATAGTTTTAAAATTGTCATGTGGCTACGGAAGTCTCTACTTACACGACAAACAAATCCAAGACTCTTATAAGCATTGTTTGCAATAGTTTCAATGTAATTTGCGAAAGTCAGTTTTGGGTCGAAGGTAACACCAAGGTCTTTAACAGTTTCCGGCCTACAAAGATTTATACCGTCAATAGTATAATCATAATTTATGTATTTTCCTTTTCTAGTAAATGTAATAGTTTTATATTTAGTTATGTTTAGGCTAAATTTATTCACGTGGCACCAGTGTTTTACATTTTCCAAGTCTTCTTGGAGGTTTTTACAGTCTTCAAGTGATTTAATTTGAGCATATAATTTTAAGTCATCTGCAAAGAGTAAAGTATGCGATTTCTTGATGTGCTTAGTTATGTCATTGATAGTGATGAGGAATAATAAAGGTCCAAGGTTTGTTCCTTGTGGTACTCCCGATGTAGCATTAAAATTGTTGGAGATATGACCTTTGTAAGCTACAGATTGTTTGCGATCACGCAAGTATGATGTGAAAAGTATTAATGCTTGCTTAGAAAGATTCATAAGAGCTAGTTTTTCAAGCAAAATGTCGTGGTTAACTAAATCGAACGCTTTCTGAAAGTCTGTATAGATTACATCCACCTGCCCTCCTTTGTCTAGTTCTGAAGCTATAAAGTTTGTTATAATTGTCAAATTAGTTGAAGTGGATCTATTCTTGAGAAATCCGTGTTGGCATACAGAGATACTGGATCTAACATGATTAAGTAAACGATTGTGTATTATATATTCATAAATGTTTGCAAATGGGGATAGAATTGCAATTGGACTAAAGCTTTCTATATTTTTAGCATTGCTAGTTTTTGGAATAGGACATATCAAGCTTTCTTTCCATCGGTCTGGAAAAACATTATATTTTACGGACATGTTTAATAGTATATGTATAGGATGTTTTATGATATCAATAGTTCCCTTTATTATGTAAGGTGGGAAACCGTCAGGGCCACACGCTGTTCTAGATTTCAACCTTTTAATGGCATGTTATATTTCTGATATTGTTATTTCAGTGATTTGGAATATATCGAGTAATATACTTCTAGGTTCGTGTGACATTAGAGCATCAGTGTTATAACTCACAGGTTCATGATTGTAAACAGACTTAAAATAATGTGCAAAAGCCTCCGCAATATCCCTGTTACACTGTAGACTTTCACCATTATACATAAGGGGGGCATTAGTCAAATGCCTTGTTTTATTTTTGATAAAATTCCAAAAGTTTGTTGGATCATCTGCTATGCAATTCTCGGAGTTAGCTACGAATTATTTGTATGCTTTCGCAATTTTTGTCTTTACCTCCGTCCTTAAACTACAGAATTTATCACGGTAATATGTATTATTGTCTATTGTGTTCTTCCACTTTTTGTGATAGTACGATTTTTGTTTGATTTTTCGAATTATTTCTGAGTTAAACCAGACAGGAAAGATTTTATTACTGGGATTCTTTTTAGTTGGAATGCATTGGTTAAATACGTCGTCAATTAATTGAAAAAAAAAATTTACAGCTTTATTTACGTCATTTAAATATGAAAGGCAATTCGAATTAACTTTTAAAAGTTCTAAATACAATTTATGATAATCGGCTCTTCTGAAATTAAAACCAGATGATCTATTGTTTACTTTTTGTTTCGGAAAACGTTTAACTGAAAGCGCTATAATTAAGGGGGGATGGTGATTGTCTATAGGTACCAATGGTGAATTTTCACGGTTTACTTCAATTTCGCATGCATTCGAGAGTACTAGGTCCAGTGTACGGTTATTGGTATTTTGTATATTATTATACATAGTTAAATTATAGAGTGACAGGAAATTGAGGAGGCTTTTACATTTAGTTGAGGAATGAGTGAAGTCAAACATAGAATTGTTAATTTCCGGGAGGTTGAAGTCCCCAATACAGACAATAGAGCTACCCACTGGGCAATTACTTTCAATGAATTGATAGAAATTTTCGTAAGTGCTTATTTTCGATTCTGGCCCTATATACAAAGCACAAATATACACAACTAATGATTTATTTATAAGTTTGATTAGAATACATTCAAATCCTGCATCATATGAATTAACAAACTGAACATTGAAATCTGAATGTATTGCTATTATTACACCCCCTCCCTTTGATGTCCCAAATAGTTTCAAGTTCCTGTCTTGACGAAATACCGTGTATCTGTCATCAAAATATTCAGAATTATAGTAACCCTCACACAACCAACTTTCAACAGCTATAATAATATCATAGTTAGAAGATAAAACATTAGTGTAAAATATTTCACTTTTACATCGTAAGCTACGACAATTCTGGAAATATGTTTGCAAGTTAGTTCTACCTATTTTTGTTAACGTGTCTTCGTGATATTCGACCCACACCAGCTATATCTGGGTCATTCCAGATCATAGACCATTTCAAGTCATCGGTCTGCTCGGATCACTGGGTCACTTCGAATCATGGGTCCATTCGGGTCACAATGTCTCGTGGGTCATGACTCATGAGTGTGACTGCCTCTGGATCAACTCGGTCACGGGTCACAAAATGTGTGACTCATTCCATGACTGGTGCCTATAAGGCTTAAGACGTCGTAAATTATGAACAATATATATATATATATATATATATATATATATATATATATATATATATATATATATATATATTAAACAAGTTTCTTTTCTTAGTGTTTTATTTCCGTTTTTCTCAATCTCAAGATACTATTTGAATATAATTAAATAGTACAGAGCATCGTAAAATGTTCTATGCTCTGTGAGCTGAACAAATCAATAGACAAGGAAGCGACAGTAAGAGAGATGCGGGTGAAGAAATCAAAGCGCGAGAAGGGAAGTCGGAGAAGAGGAGGAACGAAGAAAATCTGCTTTCAAGGAAAAGAACAATTAGATAGAGGAGTACAAAGAACCTGTGGACACAAGAAAGACAATAAGACAAAGAACACAAGACGCAGGTGTGGTCAAGAAGAAACAATTGACGTAGTTACAACGAATTACAGCGATATGAAGTCATTATCAGAAACACAAATTTTGACAAATTACTAAGATGATCATAGAACAAATACTAAACGCGAATGAGAAGTATATATTCAGATATTTAACGATTGCTGAAATGTTTCCCCCTATCATTATTTTTCATTAAAATTATACATTCAAAACGCATTCTCATAATAAGCTATCCGTAATGCTTAAAAAAGAAAAGATCGAATTGCAAACTAGGAAGACACCACAGAAAGAGCCAATTAGGAAGCTTTTGCTTTGTAATTCAAAACGAAACACAATTGTACAGAAGAAATTATGCAAAACTTTAGTTATATTCCAATTATGTATTTCAACAAAAAAAAAAAAAATATTTATAACGATACAATTAGTTCCGATGATAATAAAAAAAATCTTATTTCAACACTGTTACGGCAAAATGTGTTGAGATATTTCCAAGAGCAGAAACGTACACAATCCACTAATGCCTGTTGAATAACTTCGATTTAATTTTCAGCAGCGTCGTCTCTTTCAGCAGCTATGTTATGTAATACATGGCTGGACCTATTGCTTAAGATAAGATCCGAACCCCCACTGGTTATTGAACCCGGGTATTTCACCCCGAAGATGTGTACGCTAACCATTTAGCAACAGGGAAACCCTTAAATAACTTTAATACACATATTTTTTTATTTTACAAAACTTTTTATTGCTATATATATGATAAGGGGTCACGGGGGTTCAGTTGTAAAATCCTTACTTTTGCTGTGAGGAACCATTGGATTGATTCCAGGAAATGTGACTTTGTGATGGAAAATATAGTGCCGATGATGTTTTTTTTTCTTTCTTTAGAGATTCACCAGTTTCTTTCAACTTTGAAATGTAAAACCGAAAGATTTCATTGCATGTTCATGTTTTTTTTAAGCATTTATGTATTTTTTTTTTTGCTCTGATATGTTTGACATTGCAAGGTCACCTTCAGTTATCATGAATTAAACTCTATTTACTTATCTGGTTGTTTAATAGCTCTCTCTTTTGTTTATTTGTTTTAAGTGTAATTTTATTAATTGCTTATTTTACGTTTAGTTTTTGAAATAGAACATATTTGGAGTGTACTATAAAAAAAAGAAACGCATAGACAATCCATATATATAAAACACAATAATAATAAATTACTAGCGAAAAGACAGTGAAAGCATCTGCGGGAAGCTTGAGGAAAAGCGAAATAAATTTTGAAAATGAAATATGTCCATTTTCTTTTCAAACATTCAAATTACAGTTTTAATAATTAATGGACACTTTTATTTCCACTATTTTCATAGCAAATGGCTTATTATTTCTGCGTTATTAATTTGTTTCACAGTTTCAGTTTCTTTCTTTTTTTTTTTTTGTAAATATACTGCGAGAGGCTAGTGTAAATAAATAGCAAACGTATTTCTTACGTGGTGATAGGAAATGAAAACCTAGTAATTAATATTATACATAGTCTCCTGCTCTCTCTCTCTCTCTGTATATATATATATATATATATATATATATATATATATATATATATATATATACTTTGCATAGTACAAAGAAAACTATAAAAGTTCTCTTTTATGACCAATAAAATAAGTAATTTTGGAAGATATCTTGTTGGAAAGCAACGTTTTACGAGTAACTTGTCAATATTACTCAAAAACTTTCTCTCTAGATTTACAACTATGCTTTCATAACAAGAATGACGACATTCAATACAAAATAAACCAGAAGATGACGATCTGATCCTGAGACAAAATTTCGGAAACATATTCGTAGAGGTTATGTATCTACTGCACGATGATTGATGAACGTTTGCTTATGTGACACCTAATTTCAATATACATGACCGGGTAATACATAGTGTTGATCAGAGAATTCGATGTTCGATAAGGAAGCATTTTTATTTGCCAAATATTTTTTTTTTCAATTTGTTACTATTGGAGTTTTATATGCATACTACAATACTTTTACTGTTTGATATGGGAGATGGCCATGGACACAGCGTAAAAGGCAGTATCTTCATTCACTTATGTTGTGGATCCAGGTAAATGGCAACATGACAGAACACAAGTTCTTCGCAGAGAATACATTTCATTTTGGGTACAAAGGGATGAATTTCAATTTAAACTGCATCGGAAGTGTCACTGTTCGTCTCAGAGACCCCGGAAAACTATGGATTCGACATTATTATTAGTCATTTCTGATCATTTTCATGTATCTTCTCCTCACTCTCTCCATAGCCTCAAGTTCTAGGGCTCAATTGAATTTAAACCAGGGATGGGCAAAATGTTCGGGAATTGGAAATTTCACGTCCTGGATTTCAGGAAAATTCCGGAATTCTGAGAAAATCACAAATTCAGAAAAATCCGAAATTCGGAAAATTCCGAAGTACGGAATCCGGATTTTTTCCGATTTACAGATTGTTTCTGAAATCAGAATTTTCTAAGTCGGATGCTTTCCGAATTCCAGAATGTTTCAGATTTCACTTTCCTGATTCCGGTAAGTAAATATTCCGGAATTGGCCATTCCCAATTTAACAGTACCAGAAGTGTCATTGTTCATGTCAGTGACCTTGAAAACTATGAATTGGACACTAATAACAGTCATTTTCGATTATTTGTATGTATCTCCCCCTCTAATTGCCCTAGGCCGAACCGTGAAAATGAAATGATAAAAAGAAATCATTCCAGGCCCAAACTTCATCTCTCTCTCTCTCTCTCTCTCTCTATATATATATATATATATATATATATATATATATATATATATATATATATATATATATAGATAGATAGATAGATAGATAGATAGATAACGTACTGTTGTTAAAACTACTACTAAAACTTACGAAAAATTAAAACTTGTTAGTTAAATTTAATAATTTTCACCGTAATTTTAAGTTGTTTAAAACAAAACGTAAAATCAGTCTTCCAGCGTTGGACGATAATAAAACACTTATTAGTTTTTTTTTTTTTTTTCAATCCTATCTATGTTGGTCCATACATATAAATGTGGACAAGAAATGCAGATGGACAACTTATAAAAATAGCATTTTAAAGCAAAACTAACACATATTTCTAATCCAGTGACGAAATGGAATGTGCATATTTTTGTGTAAAATAATGCACATGGTGGGAATTATTTTCTATGCTATATAGAAAAAAAAATAATATATAGAAACATATCTTTCGTATAATATAATATAGATGTTGCATGCTGAACATGCTATTTAAGTAAAAAAAAAAGTTGTGTTTATATTATTTAATACTTTCTCCTTTCCGCCTATGATAAAAGACGCAGGTAAAATTCTCATATCCATGGAACTTAGCAACGTTCATCCTGTTTCACCCCTTTCCACTCCTTCTAAGTAACAAAACAGGAAAACCGGTTCCAAGTTGTACGTTTACAAACATTCTACAGTAATGAATTATGTTTGCAGGAAATAGTTCGAATTCAGATGTTCAGTAAAGACAAATCTAACATTAGCAGTATAGGAATACTGTAAATTTGTTTAAAGCGGATAATTTCCAATACATACAACACAACAATCAAAGTTATCGCGGAAGATGTATTGCATACTATATTGAAAAAAAAGTAAGGTTTGTTCAAGCTCGTGATGGTTAAGTTAATGAACTTACGTTAACCAATCAGTGATAAGGTATCCTTTAAAGTTTAGTTGAATTTTCATGTGGTGGCGTTACACGTATTCCCTATATCTTTCGTTTCAAGATGAAAGAAAAAAAAATAAGAACGTAGAGTCTTGCCCGTTTTCTCTTGTAGGCTACTGGTTCTGGCTGCTACGGCTAAACAGGTTTATTACTAAAAGCATGCCAAACATCCCATCAGTATACCATTTGAATTGGCAATTAACGATGTAAGGACTGTATGATTTCCAAGTTTGAACTTTGAAAGAACGTTAGCGAAACGGAAAAAAAAAAGGTAAGTTAGAACGGACAGTACAAGGGCGCGCGGCTTAATTTACTAACAACGATTAATCCCTACAGGACTCTCCACATATGAAATGCACACAAATCATAAAGAACGAGTCACTCAAAGTGCCTTGGTACACGTGTGCAATATTAAAAAAAATGCAATACAGAAATCAATCTTTGCCTGCTTGGAAATGTGTAAAGTGGTATACGCATGTTCTGAGTCACGGCGTAAGTTGGCTATGACTTTGATAACGATACGAGCAAATGCCTGTTTCTAGTTTATCTTACCAAGAGACAGAGAGATGACAAAGATTAATAAATGATTGTTTACGATACTCTATGGTGGTTATAATGTACGTTCGGGATATCGTACATCGCGAACTGCTGCCATCTGCCCAGATGATAATTTAAATTTTTGGTCAGTAGCATTTTCCCTGACTCCATTATCCGAGTTGGTTGGGAGACACTAAGGCATTTGCCATATAGCCTGGACATTGTGCCATTGGATCGTCACTTACTCCATTCGTTAGGTAACTATAAGCAGAGTAGATATCTCGATTAAATAACCCATGTACTGACGACTTATTTGACTCACATTTTGATCGATTCTACAATTATGGGGTTCACAATATGTACAAGCGTTACAAAGAAAAAAAAAACATTATAATTGCTAATGGAAACAATTTCCAGGCATGATCTGCTTTATGTTATTAACCTTTTCTATGTAGAGCCAGAATCCGTCATAATGTTTCGGACACCTTAATAATTTCTAAATTATTATATACCAGTTTCAGGACTAGATTAATCAAATACTCTTGGATAATACATAAAATTCATGTGTTAAAGCAATTACCATTGTAAAACTTCGTTGTGATGAAAAGAATATACAGGCAGCAGAGGGAAAACACGCAATTAGTATTTCACCATACACAATAATTACACTCGCATTAGTCACTAAATCTCAGATGAAAAACATAAATATAATATTTAGGCATATACATAGAATTAGAACGTCATAAATTATTTTATCTGCAACGGTGCTGCTTTTCTGTTTTCAAAGAATTAAACACAAAATATCAATTTACTGTTTCAACAGAAGAAATGTAAACGCTAACACTAGATGATGAACAGTAACGAGGAACATCTAGGCTATTTAAATGCTTGAAAATAGCATCACTCACTGCTCCAACTGTCAACTCCTTCGATATACGTGTACGGCACAGAACGCAATTCTTACCCATCAGCTCCAATTAGCATTCGCTTTTATCAGTAGTAGTACACAATGACCTAATTAGCCATATATCCGACAGAAACAGACACGTGGAAATATTTTACGTGAACAATAACTCTCCACTCTCTATTTCATCACAGGAAAGACTGCTGGGAATTTTATAAGGCCCAGCATAGTAGTGTTACATCCGAAATGAAAGTGTAGAAGTATATTACAGTTCAACTTATAATTATACACTTAAAAGTTCTTCAATCCCAAACTTCAGAACCATAAACATGCCAATTAATCTTTAACACTGAAACCAACTAAGTATACCAGACAAGAAGATAATACCTTGGAATATCATCCATCTGCTTATCACTTCTTCGACTCACTAAAAGATTTGGTGTAAATTTAAAGCATGCATTTGTAGGCCAACAAAGCAATGCAGAAACTCGGTTTCAATGGTTCATTTAGCAAACGGAAACAAGAATCTTCTGCATTGAGCAGGATATATATATATATATATGATGGACCATTTGACTAGATACTTCCTTGTTATTTTTTAAATAATAATAATAATATTGACGATATCGGCATTGGGTCTGTTCGACATACTCTGAAATATAAGTAGTTTACCGGCGTTGCCAACTGAAAGTTACGTTGCTTTTCAAATGGTACTACGTTAAATTATTATATATATTTCCTATTCAGATGCCAAACGATAACATACAATATTACATTTATTATTCAGTGTTGCAAACTAAAGACGGTACAGTGTCACAAATATCCAAAGTTTAGTGACCTCTACAACAATGCAAGTGAGACGGCTGGGCCAATTACATCTACAGAATTGTAGTGTCTAATTCTAAGATCATGATATGATGGATTTCGAATGAATAGGAATATGCATATATACACTAGCTTTTTGGCTAGCTGGGGGCTCCTCCCGCAGTGTCCCGCGTTTGCTCGGCCTTCGGCCTCGCATCTCTTACGTATCAGCCTTTGTAATAGGAGTTAATTTCGTGCATTTGCTCTTTAATTACATTTCTTGAATTTGGCCCAACTAGGGGTTTCGCCCCCTGACTCCTGCTTTTACCAAGCCTACGGCGTCGCACCTCTTAACCCGTCTACGCCCAATACCACCTACAGGTGATACTACTTGAAAGGCGTCTTCTTCCTGGTACAATACGTCAACTTCGAAACCTTTTTGTGTCGTGATGCAACTTATATACATAAGTAGCTGGTGCTACTGTGGTTCGCTAGGAACCCCTGGTGGACGATTGGTGAACAAGAAGACGCTTTTAAAGTAGTGCCACCTGTAGGCGACATTGGGTGTTGACGGGCTAAACCCACAATTCTACTAAATTTCAAGTTTCTTTTCATATTTTAACTATCTAAAAGATATGATTTTATATCCCAAAAAAACGCGCATTTAAATAACATGGAAATTTATTCATCCGTCCTTTAGACCCCTTAAAAGCTAAAACTATTTGGCAATTTTCCTATAGGTTAGTCCCAGAAGGCTACAACCATGCCAAGTTTCAACATTCTAATCTTGCCGGAAGTGCCTAAACATTCTGGGCTGTAGAAGGTGCCCCGTATAAATAACATGTGCGAGATTTTTCAGTTCCTCATAAAACCAATCTATAGTTGGAAATGTTTATTTTTTGGCGATTTACTTAGTTAACGCTAACAAAATTGTAAAAGCATACCGAATTTCAAGTTTTTATTCCAATTCCAAGTATCTAAAACATGAGATAATAAGTCCAAAGAAAGGCACATTCAAATAACATGGGGAATGTTTTCATGCCGGCTTTAGACCCTCCAAAAATAAAAACTATTCACTTTTGGCATTTTTTTCCTATGTGTTAGTCCCGGAAAGCTGCAATCATGTCAAATTTCAATTTTCCACGTCAACTGGAAATACTGTTTTAATTTATGTCAGTTCATGTTTATATATATATATATATATATATATATATATATATATATATATATATATATATAGATAGATAGATAGATAGATAGATAGATAGATAGATAGATAGATAGATATAGACATATAGATAGATATATATAGATATATAGATAGATAGACAGATATAGATAGATTGAAAATTTGAATTTTCAAAAGCCTTTATTTTAAAAAACTGCCTAGATAGATAACTCATCCAATCACAAATATAGTTTTTTTTTAAATCTAAAGATCATAATGCCGTTTACAATAATTTGACATATCAAACCGTTCTGGAAATATGGTAAATAGTGGTGAAATGTGTAACACTGCTCAAAATTGTGTAATTCCTAGAACTTGGAATTACACCTGCCAAAAACTGTTGTCAGGATGTCACAAAAGTAAAGAAAACACAATTGTTTTAAAAAGTTCCCCCAAATACACTATATGAATTAATGACACATTTTTGCCGACTTTTATTTTTAATATATGCAGAACGATTTGATATATCAAACTGCTGTATATGACATATTTATCTTTATATCTATTTACAATTATCTCCATAATTAAATATGACACTTATGTGAGCACTTTATCGAGATAAAATTCTTTGAAAGAAGTCATATTTTCAATCCACTGTGAAGTTTTTCCTCCGTGTTCCAAATATGTCGTATGATGACCATAGTATTCGACATTAAATTACTTTTGATATGCATTGCTCCACCCGTATCACTTGCATTATTACTGTTGCAGAAGCTTTCAAAATTGGTTGTTTTTCGATGTTTATGATCCTGTAGTGTGCTTCGTTAACAACACTACATAACACGTGTGTTACTGTAAGTTTTTGATCAATATGTAGATTTGAAATACATAATAACCTAACGTAATATCATTTTAAAAAAAAAAATACTCTCCAATCTCATTACATTTTTTTTTCTGTAACTTTACTAATAACAGTGTTAGCCTACGGCCCCGGACTTTGGATACGCCCGGTATATTTACTACGTCTGTCCGTGTGTCCACGTGTCTTAGAGACAAAGATATCTCAAGAAGTATTTGGTGGATCACTATCAGTTAGAGTATCAAACGTCAGGAACTGAGTTCGTTAACGGACACGGTCCATCCATTTTAGCTGAAGATCTGTCCCGCATATATTCCCATAGGTCAGGCTATCGATACTTACTTCATAGTGCGAGACCTCTTTGATCACACATCCTCTAGCCAGCGATCGTGATAAGTATTTTTCAGTTTGCAATAATATTTCTGATTACTGTTGGTTATCGTTGTAAAGTTTGGTGAAATCACAACTGGCTCAGGTTTCACACAATATTTCATTTTGAATTGTATCCCATTATGAATTTGTTGTATTTATTTTATTCATATGCTTCAATTGCAATTTTTTACTAGTTTAATTCCTCTTTTATTTCGACTGCATTTCAGATGGCTGTTTTATTTGTTAAACATTACTGGCTATATTTGAAAATAAGTATGGAAGTAAACAAAATAATAAATATAATAATAAAAATATAATAAATATAATAATAAAAATGTAGTATTTATAATAATAAAAAAAAACTTTTAAAATATTTTCCACTAGTATATTCTAATTATATATGTTTCTCATCCCTCCTCCGTGACCCCCATGCATACCTCTCCCACCCGTCGGAAGTCCCGAATCCAGGTTAAAGAACTCCAAAATCTGAAACTCCAGGAATTGTTTCTCAAGAGGACAATTTTGAAATGTATATTTTCCAGTATTTCACGTTCTTATAGACAGCTCCCCCGTCTGTTCCAAATTGCAACAAATTAATCTCAAACGAGCGTGCAGGGTTTGTTCCTGCTCGTGGCAACCACCGAGTCCTTTGTTTGCGGTCAAATTTTCAACCTGATAGTACAATTTAAAGTGGCTTTTCTTTTCTTTTTTTAAAATATAGATCCAAAAATTATTCACAAGTATTCCTATGCACAGTCTTTAGTTATACCTTGTGTAGAAATTTCACTATTCTAGCTTCAATAGTTTCGTTATAAAAGTTTAAAAAATATCTGGAATAACCGCGACTACAAATGTTAGCGAAAACAATATACCATTGCGTTTACGAATATTCTCATTCCACCAATTCTAACATCGCTCACTTAGCTCATTCGTTGATAGCAAGTCTTTCATGTATGAGATACTAATTTTGGTACTTGTTAATGCGAATATCCTCATAATAATTTACTTAAATTTACGCAAGCTTGAAAATCTGCCGGCCAACAGAAATCTCGCGTCGACAGCGGCGAACACAACCGGCAAGCGTAGATGACAATGTAAAATCACGTTATTCCACTCTTATAAGGAAACCAGATATTGCATGATTAACATTGCAAGTTATCGAGTTGGCACCAATTTTAACGTATTGTGAAAAACTGTGAAACTGTTCTTCAAGGTAGAGACGGAGAGTATGGAAAACGTGAGACATTTTTGGTAACCTAGGTATTTGCGACATTTGGAAGTCAACTCGATGAATTTCTCCTTGATACTATGCAACCCAATTATATGTACATGTAATGTTGGTTGTATATCATTCAAATACTGGCAAGTTTCTAACCACATTCCTTCATTCGATATACACATGATGCTATCATTTGTTTAATTTTCTTTTTAAATATATGATTTTGAAAAAAAAAAAAAGAAAAGAAAGATAGGATCCCGTGTAGTCGAAAGGAAAAGCTCACTTTTTAATTTTATTTTCTATCAGTCTCGTAATAAATTGACCACTTTCATTGTGGTTTCCGGAAACACACAGAATTGCGCTTCTTCTGTTTCAAGAAAAGATTATTCAATTTGGTCAATTTATTCCAAAGATATTCTTAATAAAATTATATTCTTTACAATGTTTCCAAAATTGTAACAATTTACTCAAATACTGCCTTAACAACTATTCTACGATAATATTTTACGTAGGAAGACGATTTAAAACTATTCACCGACTGTCTCCTCTAGATTTAATAGTTTGTGTGCTATTATAAAATAAACACACTTTTAGGTACATAGTAATAATGCAAGTAGAGACGATAAAACATATATATATATATATATATATATATATATATATATATATATATATATATATATATATATATATATATCAATTACCTGAAATACGAAATGTTGAATAGCAAGAATCTACACACAAATGAATAATTTCCTCGATTTTCATTATTTGCTGGAGATAGCAGAGAGCAGTAATGGCAGCGCGTGATATAAAAGAAGTAGGTATTCTTTTTCTCATCCGTTTACGAGCGATTTCAGACTCATAAGTCTCGGTCATTTTTTAAACCGTGTCAAGGAAAAAAGGAACGACAATTTCATTTTACTCTTCCAGTTTAGGACTTTTTGGCACACTGCTCAGAACTACGGCTTCTTCGTGGGACAGCATGTTCATTCAACAAACATGAATAAAGAAAGAAAGGAAAAAATGCATTGAGACAGCTGTCGGATTTTAAGAGAAGTAAATAACTTTCGTGTTCGGTCACATTATTACATAACGGCAGCTGCTTGAAGGAAACAGTCTCACCTACTAAAACAGTCTTCTACTGTAGTTTCAAATGATGTCCTTGACAGATCTATTGCATTACTGTGCCTCAAACTTCTCAGAGATCTTCAACGGAACGATTATTTCTGTCACTATTTCTTTATGTGATACTTTTATTGATTCTTTCACACAGTAGAAATTTACTTCTGCAAAACTAACGCAGTGAGATTCTGGATTGACAATATGTGTTTCATAAACAAAGCATATGTCACTATATTCAAATACATTCGACAAACGTGGCGAAAGAATATCGAACTACCTTAAGGTTGGTCGTCTCTCACTAAAGAACAACGTAAGCTTCATTTTGTACTCAGCCTCTCCTCTCTTCCTGCCGTTTTAAGTCTTACTACGTAAGTAAAAAGAGTGACTCAAAATGACTTCAAGCAGCTCTAAATACGAGAGATCATGGCTTTGTGTTCTGTTTCTATTGTTAATAGAACTAGAAGCTATGCTACGCATAAGTATCGGAAGATTTATAGAACGGCTTTACCCGTCCGTTCATCCATCTGTCGACATGCATAACAGTAGAAAAGGTAAGATATTTCGAGATGCAGTTTCTTGCAAACGATTTTCCGTCCCAAGGACAGGTACCATCTCCTCTACTAACTCTCTATTCAGAACGGAACTGCTTTAAATTGGTCATTTTCGAATTCAACGTTTATCGCCATAGAACAAAGTGGTTATTAGATAACGACAAATCATTTTCCGAAACGATTCAGGGTATCAAGAGAACATACTATCACAACCCGTAACACACTACTAAAATTGGAAGTAATTGTAATTTACTCTTACTTTCGATTTCAATACTGATTTCCACAGAGCAAAAATATTAAGATATATTGAGACGCAGTTTTTTCTATCGATTCAGCTTCCCAGAGGGCGTTCTATCTCTTCCCTTAATCATCCATCTAATCTGGAAGTGGTTCTAATTAATGATTTTCGGTTTCAATTTCTGTAGCCATAGAACAAAAACAGTAAGGCACAGCGAGTGATGTTATAGTATTATATATATATATATATATATATATATATATATATATATATATATATATATATATACGCTTTTTGTAGAGGTTTGTGTTCAATTCGCTCTCACACCGTGAAAAATGCAAATGGAGATGAGGCGAATGTTTGCTGTTGGTGTGGGTATATCCAACATACTGTCTGATTGTGGCAGTTCAGTTACATCTTGAACTTGTGTAACGACAGAGTGTCATAAGGGCGTGCGTGTTGCATGAGTTCAAATTGGGGTCAAACGCTGCTGTAGTGGGACGGAAGATATGCCATGTGTTTGGTGAAGGTTTTGTGACTTCGCGGACAATGCACTGGTGGTTTAGCAAGTTTAAGGACGGTGACGAGACACTCGAAGACGCATCACGTGCCGGAAGACCAGAACGCGGACAAAATGAGGATCTTCAGGTAGCGATGAGGCGAACAGTGGCCAGACATGCGAGGAACTGGGACTACAATTCAGTGTGGATGGACAAACCATTCGGCAGCACCTCCATCAACTTGGGAAGCACCAGGGACGTAAATAAGGGTCCCACAGACTCCGCATTGCGGGACGCCCAAGCCGTAACGGGGCCCCCAAATCGTGAAGTAGGACGTAGAGATGGGTGCCCGCTCCACGTTGTCTGCGGGGTGGTCCCCAAGCTCTTAGTTATGCCGCTGGGAAGCACTACAAGTTGGGTCAATGGGTCCCACATGATTTGACTCCGGGCTAGAAGCCAACGCAAACAGAAACATATGTTTCTTTTCCGTCTCGTCTGAGGAAGGAGCCATTTCTGGACAGGGTGTTGACATGTGATGAGAACTTGGTCCTGTACGAAGCTCCATGGCACCGTCACCATTGGTTATCATGCCATGAACCGGTTCCAAAACAGCCGAAACCAGCACTGCACCGGAAGAAGCTCCTACTGTGTGTTTGGTTGACTGTTTGTGGCATCGTGCATCGGAAACTGCTACCAGCTGATCAAAGGATCAATGCAACTGTGTGCTGTCAGCAGTTGAGCCGTGTTCAAGAAAATTCAAAACTCTGGAGCCAGCACTTCTGAAACGCAAAGGGGTCCTCCTGTTACAGAACAACGCTAAGCCCCACGTGACTAGGATGATGCGTGATATCATTCTACGCCTTGTATTGGAAACAATATTGCATCCGCCGTTCTCCCCAGACATTGCAGCGTCCGATTATTACCTGCTGCATTACTTGGATAATCACCTTATAGGACGCGAGTTCAAATCCCTAGTAGTGCTTGAAAATGGACTAGACACCTTCTTCGCTTCACGGCCCACCAAGTTCTACCGCGATGAACTCCATAGCCTTCCAGAACGTTGGCAGAATATCGCCCATGCTGATGGGGACTAGTTTTGATCTTCCAGGTACGTCTTAGGTGACATATCGATGTTCGATGGTGGTGGCTGAAAACGCGACAGAACTTTCTTGGTTATCTTATAGATTTACCGTCCAAAGAACAGGTTTTAGCTATAATTTTATTAATCTAATGCAAGCAGTAGTTATAGATGCACTATTTTAAGTTTGAATACTGAATTCCCACAGTTTGAAAGCCTACCACAGTTTCACGCTCTTAAACGAAACTTTATTATTATTATTATTATTATTATTATTATTATTATTATTATTATTATTATTATTATTATTATTATTATTATTATTATTATTATTATTATTATACATAATCTTTTCCTTAAAAAATGACTTTCACCGTAAATATTTTCAATGCGTTCTGACTGATTGCAAATGAAAGTGTCAACATCTGAAGAATTCGAAGAAATTACAGTTTGCACTCTTGCAATGATTTATACTAATGTTCTCGTTTTCAATTCGATATAAATTGGGGAAGGGTACAACTAGTTATTATTAAAAAACAAACGGAAATCGATTTGTAGAAAACAAAACAACATTTTATTTACCAACAAAACGAATTTGGTTTTCATTGAAACCGCTTTCGGCTTTCTCCAAAACTCAATTCGGTTTCCGAAATCTGTCCCAGTTTTCTTAAGGCAAAAGATCCGTTTTATCATTGATACAATTTTCTATTTTATCAAAAATAATTTTGGGTTTTTTTTTTTTACTGAAAGCAGCGAAATTTTCACCAAAACAAGTATGTTTTTTTCTTCTTCTAGTACTCATTTTAAAGCAAGTTAAAGAAGAATCAAGCAAGCAAGAAGAAAAAAGCCTTATTTTATATAAAAAAAACGAATGATACTTTATAGAAAACCGTTCTGGTTTTGGAAAATCAACTTTTGTGTCCACCACTGTTATATATTCAGATAATCATTTGTAAATATATATATATATATATATATATATATATATATATATATATATACATTTTTTTTAATTGTTAGAAATGAAAGAGTAATGAAACTTTTCAGTTCAACATCTCACGATTATGTCCTCTAGGCTAAAAGAGACGAGCGATTAAGATAAGTGAATGACGACGGAATAATTGTCGGAATGAAAGTGTGAGAGGAAACGTAAGTACAGCGACAAACCCCACGGGGACGATATTCTCCACCACAAAATTACTTGGCCAAGGATCGATCTAGGCACCCCACGCACCAAAAGTAACCACTCTACCACTGAACTACTGTGTCTTAAATATTATTAAGATGAGGAAGATAAAGTGGTTGGGATATTGGCTAATAATGAACTGTATCATAAAGAACATACTAGAGCTATTACTGTTTAAATATAAGACTGTACCTTTTTCCTGTATGCGCATATTTTGCCAAATTAAAATATACGATTTGTTGAATTTTTGTTTGCAGACTAACAACACCGACAACGTTTGGGAGGTGGCTCCTGACACCAAGATAAGACAAAAAGTATAGATCAACCTATGTGCACAAATGCTTCATTTCGGAGTTACAGGCCGCCGAGAACATGAAAAAAGTGAACTTTAAAGGTCGATAGCTCCAAAACTATGAACCCTACGGTAGTCGGATCAAGACTTCACTTAGGAACTAATATGTGTGCTATCCAAAAGTGCATGTTTCAGAATCCTAAGGTACTCACGCAACATTTTTTTATAGAGGGAATTTGGCTACGGACATATAATTTGAAGTACTCACCAACTACCTCTATAAAAATTGTTGCGGAAGTACCACAGGATTGTGCAACTTGGATATTTGGATAGCGCACATATTAATTCCTAAGTGAAGTCTTGACCCAACAACTGTAGGTCGCATAGTTTTGGAGCTATGGACCTTTAAAGTTTATATATATATATATATATATATATATATATATATATATATATATATATATATATATATATATATTTTCGACAACCTTTAACTCCGAGAGGAAGTATTTTTGCACTCAGGTTGGTCTATACTTTTCGTCTTATCTCGATGTGAGGAAACACCTCCCAAACGTTGTCGGTGTTGTTTTTAAACACATTGTATATTGTCTGTTGTAATAGTTAATTATAATGTGATGTTAAATACTATAGCCTCCATCGCCTCTCAGTGTTTAAGTTAAGCCAAGGAAAGTACGAGAACGGATTTTACTTATTTGTTTCTTTTTCTTGCAGGGTATAACCCTTCACAATTGAATAAAAGAAGAAAGAAAGCAAAGAAACACAGTACGCAAACTGTAATTTTAAAAATAATTGAGACACTGTTCCTTGTTTCTAGCACTGGTACGTGAACGTTATATCCACTGCCGTGTATAACGTAATTGAGTGATCCATGTCAGTGTAAACTTTTACGATGTCAATGTCTGCAGCCCTTGTAATGAATTGTAGTAGTTGATTTGGAGTTGTGTTTCCCTTCATTATTAAGGTCATGATACGTGCATGTACAGCTTAACGTGGGATTCGAATCACCTGAACCCCCACCGGGAATCAAACCCAAGCATCTTGCGCCAAAAGCGTGTACACTAACCATATAGCACGATATTGTTTGGCGGTTGTTTTAACCTACTCGTGTTCTAGTATTAGTTGGGGGTGCATGTGGATCTATGTATCGCAAAACCAACTTAGTTTAGAATAAAGAAATGCAGCATTTTGAGGGAGGGGTTGCTCCTATCCCACTCTGTGTAAGTCCATGATTATCAACTAACGGGTACGTATATTTCAGAATTCAACTGAAGACTATATACAGACATTGACATAACAATAATTCACTTTAAAGTACATTCATATATGCGAGTGGTCACGGGTTCGGTTCCAGATGGAGACACTCGGTCGAAAATGTGTAGAAGCTTTTTCAGGACAGCCGTCCTCATTAACTTTTTTCTTCGTTTATTCCGATTCACATCAGGCAAATTCGAGGATGGTATTTAAAAGTCCCAGGCAACTTCCTCCCTCCCCTCCTTCCCCTCTATGTCACCACCCTTGTTACTGAGCTAGTGCACCTCTAGTTATACCTTAAGAAAAAAAGACCAGGACAACCATTGCTTTAAAAAAGTAGCTCTTCATAATTTTAAATGAAGACGCTGAGTAACACTATCTCTCCGTCGTGGGTACGATCTAGTCATACCCTTCTCATAGGTTTTGTATATACGTGCGCTTTCTCTCTAGTTGAAAAATTATATTACAACACACGAGAAAATAAAAGCTGTTACAATTAGGGAAATTCAGTAAACTGAACTACTAAAACTGCTGGAATAAACACATGTAATAACAAAGATTAGTGTGTTTTAAATACTAAGATTTTTTTCTTGAAACATTTGTCATTTTCAGAACATCATTGTTTCTCAAATATACATGCAACTAAAATGCTACAATATGCAATATTAATAATAGCAATAAAAATGATTCCCCGTAAAATCACATGAATCTTGTCAAGTTGATAAAGGGTGTTGCGTGTGAAAGCTTTGCTTTTGATTTACTTTCACGGTTTGCGGCTCTGTAAGTGAGCAGTTTTCATCCATCATATCAAGAATCCTTTGTCATGTTTTGAAATGCTGAAGGTCTACAACAGCTGGGTAGAAGACTTTTCACCCGACGTGAGTGATGCGTCCTATCTATAAGGAGCAGAGAAGTTGAAAACAAAAAATGAAAAAAAAAAAAAATGAAGTCAATTTGACGGAAATTTTCCATTTCAATTTACAGTGGTTTTGTTAATTCCACATGCAATGTAGCGTAAGCTATCCGAATCTATTTCCGAAAGGAAATTCGCTGCAAGTTTATTGTCATGTTTGCTTCGTAAACCTAGTTTCGCACAGCGACGATAAAGGTAAGAATATATTACACATCTCGTGATATATGAGTCTATGAAGTTGTTCGAATTGAGTTCCAGAGAAAATGACATTTAATATCCAAGAATATGATGACAAGAAATAAACTATTTTCAGCGTATACCTGCATAACTGGTGAAGCTATGCAGACGAAAGGAAATCCAATGTGTTTTAAGTATGCAACAATTGAGTGACTCGGGGGAAGACTATGGAAGCGCCACTTTCGGCAAAATTGAGATTTTAGGTGAAGTGGGGTGGGATCGGACCACAAAAAACTATATAAGTAGTTTAATTTCGGAAATGTCCTCCAGATGGCAAGAAAAGCTTGAATCATTAAAATTTTAATATATATAAAAGTAGGTATACAGTCTAGTACTGATCAACTCATTGTTTATTATATCATTTCTTATTATTATCCATCAGGTAGCTTTAGTATCTTTATTACTTTTTCTTAATGTGTTTTTGCTTACATCTTAAGTTCGAAACAGCTGAAGCAAATAAAAACTATAAGCTAGAATGTTATACTTGATCTTTGTAGGGGTGCGTACCTACTTTTGGCCACCCTGTATATTCCAGTTTGCTGGAAAATTAGAAAATGTTACCAGATGGGCACCCACGGGGGTGCACTGAGAAAAATTCGTTCTCCGAAGAGCGTCATATTGTACAAATATACGGAATCCTCTTCCGTACTACATAAATCATTATGGAACATACGCTATCCGTATGCTACATAGGCACTGCCCTTAGATGTTAGATTATGCCGTTGCAGGATATCTGATATCTAACAGTCTTCCTTATATTGTATACATATATGTATGTTACCTTCTTCAACTATATGTTACATACGTCCATTTGTATGTGAGATTCTTACCGCCTATATTGTTTCATACGGAAAGTACGTATAGATGGAACACTTATACAGAAAGTATTATAAATGTTCGGGCCATTCTGCCCTCTGTTTGTTTCATAAAAATAAGAAGAAAAAGGAGGCTTATGTTTTTTTCCGTGTTTGAGCCTATTGTGAGCATTTCCAAAACTTGGAACAAATTATATGTTTTATGTAGTGTCAGTTTTGCTGTAGAGATGTCTCTGCAGGTCAATATGATTTCTATTTGTAGTATCTTACTCTGGCGGTCTCTTGTCTTTCTTTTCAAAAATACCGTTAGGCCGCCTCCCGCATCTTTTTACCAGTGTTGTGTTGTGCTTTCCTGCAAAAGCCTCGTGTGCGGGATCTTCAGTGTTTGTGTGTAGTATTTGCTTATTCTAATACTTATTGATTCCATCAACTATACAAATTTATACAGTCCAAAATTCTAGATTCAAAATAAATTGTTATTGTTTTCAGTAACTCATTATCTGTTTAATTAAATGCGCAAAACAATAAACTATTGTTTGGTCGGCGTATACATGGTCCATCCGCGCCAAATTACTAGTGCCTATGTGAACTGTTGCTGTGAACAATATTAGACTAGTGATTGAGTGTTTGTTTTTTCTCACGAACATAGTGTAGTGTTTTAGAAATGGAGCCGCTAAAAATTAAGAAAAGAACATTAAAGTCAAAAATTACGCGCGAAGAAAAAGCCATCACAGAGTTGGACGCTACCGCAGCGGCAGCCATCTTGGTGCATCAGGCGAAGGTCAGTGAACTCCAGCAGGAGTGTTCAAAGCTGCTGGATGATATTTCGGCGGTGGCAGGAGACAAGGAGTTCGAAAAAGAAGAGGAAGAGTTAGCGGAATTGGACAAGAGAATAGTCCAGATGTGTGTTCAATTGATGGATTTTCAATTGGAGGGAAGTAAAGGAGCTCAGTCTTCGTCTTCGTCTGAAAGGCAACCTGCTAGTGACGTAAGACTACCGCAGTTTCAGTTGCCAGTGTTTTCGGGAAACCTCCATGAGTGGTTATCGTTTCACGATTTATTTGTGGCTTCAGTACACAATAACAAAAATCTCTCAGGTGCTCAAAAGTTGCAGTACCTCAAAACATCCTTGAAAGGGGAACCAGCACAACTCCTTCAAGCGATGCAAACCACGGACAGCAACTACAAAGAGGCGTGGGACATTTTAAACGCACGTTATCACAATAAGAGGGAAATAGTGAACGCGACAATTAAGCGCTTAGTTACGCAACCCGTAATACAACAAGAATCACCAGCCGCCCTACGTAAGTTAATTGATACCACAATGGAGTGCACGCGGTCCCTCAAGGTGCTCGAGCAACCAGTCGAACACTGGGATGTTATCTTGGTTTATCATATTACGGATAAACTGGACAGTGAAAGTCGTAGACAGTGGGAACTTTCATTGAAAACAAATGAACAGCCATCATTTGAGCAGCTCGCAGAGTTTCTCGATAACAGAGCCCGCGCGCTCGCAGTGTCTGCCGGCGGGAAATCGCGCGTCGCCGGAAGTAGTGAGCAAGTGAAGAATCGCGACAAAAAACAAACTTCCTCCCATGTTACCACCAGTGAACGTGGTCAAACATTATGTGATGTATGCAGTGCAATCCACCCCCTCTACAAATGTGCTGAGTTCACAAAACTCAAAGTGTCTGATCGTGTCACCCTAGTGAAAGAGAAAAAACTGTGTTTTAATTGTCTTCGGAAATCGTGTAGAAAGGATACGTGCGCATCTAGTACGTGTCGCAAGTGCGCTAAAAAACATCACACTCTTTTGCACTACGAGAGAGCTGAGTCACCAGTGCGTGAATCAAATATCACGGCCCATGTTGCAGCGGACGCAAGTGTACCACAGGTGTTATTATGTACTGCCATCGTGAAAGTAAGAGGAAATAATGGTGTGTACTACCCCTTCAGAGCGATGCTGGATTGCGCGAGTGAATCTAGTTTTGTCACCGAGAACTGTGTACAAAAACTGGGCCTCAAGAAAAAGAAATCCAGTATTGTGATTTCCGGGATTACAGGAGCAGGAGTGGCGACAGCGAGTGCAATGGTGGACTTAGAGTTTCAGTCATTCGGGGGAACAAGTGAAACTTTTGAAACTCGTGCTGTGGTAGTTCAGAAGGTTACATCTGATCTACCCAAACAAAAGTGTCCTAGTGCTACAAACTGGTCTCATTTAGAGGGCCTAAGATTAGCAGATCCCACTTTCAACGTAGTGGGCCCCATTGACATTCTGTTGGGAGCGGACGTGTTTCCATCACTTATGTTGAGCGGGAAGTGTATGGGGCCACCCGGGACGCCTGTCGCATTAGAAACTAGTCTCGGCTGGGTGCTATCTGGCAATATAGGTCCGACAAGTGGGAAGCTAACGGTGACGTCACATCGAGTTTCCTGCGAGATCGATGAAGCTCTTCGCCAGTTTTGGGAGTTAGAAGAGCTCCCACTTACAAAACACCTGTCCAAGGAAGAAAGGAACTGTGAAGAACATTTTGTAGCTACACACCACCGTGACGAGCACGGAAGTTATGTGGTGAGACTACCTTTCAGGGGTAACACAGCCCCATTAGGCAGATCACGAGAAATTGCAGTGAAGAGACTATTAAATACCGAACGAAAGTTAGCCAAACAACCCTCCCTTCAGCAACAATATCGCGATTTCATGAGGGAATATATTCAGTTAGGGCATATGGAACTCATTCCCCCAAGCGAGAGAAACGTTCCAGTTGAAACTAGTTGTTACCTACCACACCATGCTGTTTTGAAGCCCACTAGCTCCACTACGAAGGTGCGAGTGGTCTTCGATGGGAGTGCAAGAACAACTTCGGGTGTATCTCTGAATCAGAAGCTCATGGTGGGGCCAAAATTGCAGGACGATATTTTCCCGATTCTTGTTCGTTTTCGTGAGCTTCGTGTTCCCTTATGTGCGGATATTGCAAAAATGTACCGGGCAGTGTTAGTGCACAAGGACGACGTCGACTTCCAAAGAATTGTGTGGAGAGATTCTCCAAGTGCACCAATCGAAGACTACCGTTTGTTAACAGTGACGTACGGTACTGCATCTGCTAGCTTCTTGGCAACCAGATGCTTGCTCCAGGTAGTTGAAGAAGAAGGGGAGAAGTATCCTTTAGCAGCAAAGGCAGTGAGAAGAGATTTTTTCATGGATGACTTCCTCGGAGGTGCAGCTAGTGTGAGCGAAGCAATTGAGCTACAACAACAGCTGATTCAACTTTTACGAGAAGGAGGCTTCGAACTTCGAAAGTGGCTATCTAGCGAACCGGAAGTGCTCCAGGCTGTTCCTCCCCACATGCGTGAAATTGACCTACAATTCAACTTTCACACCGATAACAACATCAAGACCCTCGGAGTACAGTGGTCACCCGTTAGCGACGAGTTTGGGTTCAACGTAGTGCCTCCCTCTCCCCCAGAAGTGTGGACAAAACGAAAAGTGTTGTCAGAGATTGCCAAGATTTTCGATCCCCTTGGCCTTCTTTCCCCAGTAACCGTCAGGGCCAAGATGATGTTACAATCATTGTGGAAGGAAAGCCTCGGTTGGGACGACCCCCTCCCCTTTGAAACAAGTGCAGCCTGGCAAGAGTACTGCGATGAGTTGTTTGTGCTCCGTGAAGTGAAGGTCGAACGATGCATTGTGCCCTCTGATGCCGTCAGTTGTCAATTAATAGGTTTCTCTGATGCTAGTGAGCGGGCCTATTCTGCAGTCGCCTATTTACGAGCAGAGCGTCTTAACGGTCGTGTCGACGTGAGACTCATCGCTGCAAAAACCAAAGTTGCTCCCATCAAAACAGTTTCCCTACCCCGATTGGAACTGTGCGCCGCATTGTTGCTGGCCAAATTGTTAAAAACAGTTGCAAGTGCCATCAGTGTAAACGTCCAGGATACAAGGGCTTTCACTGACTCCACTGTTGTGTTGGCCTGGTTAGCCCAGTCACCTGACAAGTGGAAAACTTTCGTTTCAAATCGGGTAGCGAAAATACAAGGAATTTTGCCTTCGTCACAATGGTCACATACCAAGAGTGAAGATAATGCAGCTGATTGTGCGTCAAGGGGGTTAAAGCCCAGCGAGCTCTTAGAACATCCCCTGTGGTGGAGCGGTCCAGAGTGGTTGCGCGAAGCAATGTTGCCAGAGCCTCCATATCCTCTCGCTGACTTTACTACAGAAGTGGAAGAAAAGAAAAAATGTATCACCGTTATGTGTGTGCAGTCTGAAAATGACATTGTGAACCGTTTCTCCTCCCTAGTGAGATTGAAGCGTGTAGTGGGTTGGTGTCGCAGGTTTGTTTACAACTGCAGGAATCCGGTGCAGAAACGCCAGGGGGCACTTACATCGAAAGAAATGGAAGAGAGCCTTTTGTGTTTGGTAAAGGAGGTGCAGAAAAGAGAATTTCACACTGAAATCCAGTGCTTAGTGGATGAAGAGCCCATTCCCAATAAGAATAATATTTTATGCTTGTCTCCCTTCATTGACGAAAATGGCATCTTGCGTGTGGGGGGGAGATTACAAAACGCCGACATTTCTGTGGATAGAAAGCATCCCGTGCTGTTGCCCAATAAGCATAAATTAACAGAACTTCTGATCAATCACGAGCATTTAAACACTTTCCACGGTGGCCCTCAATTAGTGTTATCTACGCTACGGCAACATTTCTGGATTGTGGGTGCGAGAAATCTAGTGAGGAAGATAATCCGGAAGTGTGTAAAATGTTGTCGGTTTGAAGGAAGAACAGAGACGCAACTAATGGGTTCCCTGCCCCCCTCTCGCGTAAACCCAAGCCGATGCTTTTCCCACACAGGTGTGGATTATGCAGGGCCGGTGCTACTCAAAGCTAGCCGAGGGCGCAGCCGTTTGAGGTTTAAGGCATACATCTGTCTTTTTGTGTGTTTTTCCACTAAGGCTGTACACCTAGAATTAGTAGCGGATGCAAGCACTCCTTCCTTTCTCGCTGCCCTAAGGCGTTTTGTGGCTCGTCGGGGCGTACCTAGTGACATCTACAGCGATTGTGGGCGTAACTTTGTAGGAGCTAGCAAAGAGCTAAAGGAATTGTTAAGAGTGAGGACGTTTGCACACGGCAACGATAATATCGGTGGAAGCCCCGATAATATCGGTGTCGGTGTCGGCGTACTTTGCACACGTCGCCGACAATATCGGTGGAAGCCCCGACAATATCGGTGTCGGCGATAGTTTGCACACGTGGCCGATAATGTCGGCGCTGAGACTAGTATTGGACAGGACGTGAAAGAGAGAAGATGAGTCCAGCTATCAACAAGAGATATCTTCTTGCCTTGTTGTACTTACGACGTAGAAACAGGAAATGTAGATCGCGAAAGCTTTGGGTTCATCCATTATTGACTGTGCGTTATGTAGAAGGTGCTTTTTATACACTATATGAGAAATTACGCGAAGACGATGCAAAATTTTTTAATTACTATCGCATGTCCACACAAACTTTTGATTTTTTAATAGAAAGAATTGGAAACCATATACAACGCCAGCATACAGAAATGAGACCCTGTATTCCACCCATAGAAATGTTGGCAGTTGCAATAAGGAGTGTCTATTATTATTATTATTATTATTATTATTATTATTATTATTATTATTATTATTATTATTATTATTATTATTATTATTATTAAAAAGATTTTAAAATATTCAAGAGTGGGTATACGTTACGGCAATAATTTCTAGAATATCACTTTCAATGGAAAAGAACGTTTTTTCCCGTCGACGGGCTTTAACTCTGACGAACAATTATACAAACAAGCGTTTTATCCAGTCAGGGATTCCGCCAGACCCCCCCGATAGGGGGTGTCACCCCTAAACTTCGAGTAACACCCTCCAAACTTCTGCCTTGATCCGAGCCTGAATAGGCGATTTTTCACAATTATTTCATGTTTTGTGCGAAGAAGTCCTATTTGAATATAGAACTTTCAAACGATTGAAAGAATAAGTTTCTTCAAGGGATTTCTAATGAAACTTTCCTGTGAAGAATATAAATCCATTATATTTCCTAATTTGTCAGCTCTGGCAACAAAACGTGTGCTTGTTCCAATCGGTACCGCTTCAGTCGAGAGATCATCTTCAACAATAAATAGAATTTTAACTTCAGAACGGTGCCGGCTCCCCCAGAACACGTTAATAATTTGAAGGTGTCCTTGGAAGAACCTTGTTTACTGATGTTTGAAGTGAAAATAAAAGTGTTGAGGCTGATTTTGAAAATTTTATAGGTTGTGCACAGGCCCATCCGCCCGTATCCAAGGGGGTCTAGGGGGGCGGCCCCCCTAAATTTTTGCTGCCCCCTCCTAAAATTTTCACGGTAGGGTTGCAAATGACCTATAATATGGTGATGAACTATAATATGGTTGGATCGGGCCATCCCTAACTTCTGCCTCTTCCCCCCTACATTTTTGGGCTGGCTACCGGCCTGGTTGTGCATACGGGAAATGGTTCAGAAGTACTATACGAGTGACATCGGTTCAGTTGGACCATGAGTGAATCAAAATAAATGAACTTGCGTTTCAAAGAACATTAAAGAACTTGGAACAGTGATTTTCAATCTTTGTAAGACTGCGCCGCGGTTCACAAATATGCTTGTAAATATATTTCCAATACTTTTTTTTTTCATTAGGATCACAAAGAGCATTTAACTTGCTTATTAAACAAACCCGCATAAGGCATGTATAAGTTATAAAGTGGTGTTACAATGTGTGAAAATGTGAAGAAGCGTAATAATGACGGTTCAGAGGAGAGTTTGTCAAAATATGCATACGGTAGTCATCAAGACTATTAATACATTCGTGAATATATGAGTCACATTGGTAAAAAATTACAAAATTACAAAATACAAAATTACATTGGCTATAAATTTAAACGAATTGAGTTACCTACAATGTTGCGATAAAGGTACACTCATGTCCAAAATTATTGTCGCATGTCTATAAATATGTTGATGTAGGAATATAATTTTTGCTTTTCAATTTTGTCCTTAAAAGAGTCTGTTGTCTTATCCCATATGCAAGGTCTGCATTCCACAAGTTCGATAAGGGTTAAAATATCATACGGAAAAATTTTTGCCATCTCTAAAATTGTAAGCAAAACTAGAAAGGTAAGAACACAAGAAAACACAACCTTTTCACCCACTCACTATAGCTAAACTGGAGAACTCTATCAGGTGGTCGATCCCGGTACAAAGGGGACAGGGAAAACTTGCATACATAGCTCTGGTCTTTGTTTCCATTTGCCATTCCACAAATTCTTTTAAAAAATGGGGGTAGCGTTGGAAGTTAGAGAAAAGATGTGCGACAAGTGAAGCGTGGAGTCACATCCCTGTTTTTGAGATCACAATCAAGAGAATGCCAAATGAGTCACTTGTCCTCGGGAGCTTTGAAAAGAACGTTTGATTATCCTAGGTTCGTTTCAAAATAATAATAATAATAATTCTACTTGTCAATAAATATTCTATTCAATCATTGCTTATCGAGTGAGACCGGGAAAATTGTGTGCACACAATTCTGATGTAAATAAAAGAAAGTAATAATAATCAGGATTTTTCCATATGCTTATGTTCACAGAGTATCAAACTTTGAAAATTACGCTTGAATTAATTTCCAGAATATAATAAAACTTAAATGCATTAGTAGATTTAAAAAGATACAATCAAAGAGAGAGAGAGAGAGAAAAAGAAAAAAAAGGAGTAGAAAATAATCAACGGAAATTGGTTATGTAAATTTCCTATATTCTATTTGATAACTATTTAGAGGGAAATCAGTACTCTTCAGACTTCCCACATTTTATATTTATTTAATAAAGGGAATTAGCTACTCCAAAACAGAGACTGTAAAAAAATAATAAGCTGTTCCAAAGTTGTTTATAGGACAAGATAATAATAATATTATACAATTGTAATAGAAAAAATGGAAAAACAACAAAATTCCAAAGAAAAGAAAAAAAAAAAACAAAAATACACAGCGCCTTGTCACTCTCTTCATCTAACCCGCTGGCCGGCCGACATTATCGGTGGCGTGTGCATCCAATCATAAGAAAACATTGCCCCCGACAAAATCGGTGTCGGCAGTACCGCCGACAGTATCGGGGGCTTGGCCGACAGCATCTGCGTGTCGGAGGAACGGCCGATAATATCGGCGGCGTGTGCAAGCTACGATTTGAATACATTGAAGTCGATTTCACCGCCGACATTATCGGTGGGACCACCGATATTATCGTTGTCGTGTGCAAACGCACTGAGTGTTCACACGGCCAAAAATGAAGAAACTGCTGCCTACCTCAGCAAACAAGGAATATCTTGGCATTTTAACCCCCCGTCCGCACCTCATTTTGGTGGGATTTGGGAAGCAAATATACGTAGAGTAAAGCATCATTTCAAGCGCATCGTGGGAGAGGTGGCGTTGACCTTTGAAGAAATGTATACCACGCTAGTTCAAATTGAAGCAATTCTGAACTCCCGCCCCCTCACTCCTCTCTCGGATGACCCCAACGATCTGGCCGCTCTTACACCTGCTCATTTCCTTGTGGGAGAATCATTACTTTCTATCCCGGATAAGGATTTCACTTCATCCCAGCTCTCTCATCTGAAAAGGTGGCAATTGGTGCAGCAGTTGTCGCAGCATTTTTGGCGCCGTTGGTCCCAAGAATATTTGTGCAGTCTCCAGTCAAGAACGAAGTGGCGGAAAAACCGAGACAATATCAAGATTGGTGACATGGTTATTTTGAAGGAATCCCATCTGCCTCCCCAGCAATGGAGATTAGGGCGTGTTCAGTGCATATTTCCTGGAAATGATGGCTTAGTGCGAGCAGTTACTGTAAAGACTGCCCTCGGGGAGTTGAAGCGCCCCATTGCGAAGCTGGTTCCATTGCCTTTCAACCTTTCAAAGTAAAGTGAAGTCATGCAAAACGCTACAACCTCGCTCATCAAGCATGTCTTATCATTGCATATGAATATTTGTTTTATGTGTGTGTGTGTGTGTTTTTATTATTATTATGCATTGTTATTATTTTTTCTCGCTTTTAGTGTATTTCTTGTGTGAATCTCGATCATTCATTGTGTGCGTGTGTTATTTGAAACTAGAGCGTTTCAAGGTGGGGGCTATGTTCGGGCCATTCTGCCCTCTGTTTGTTTCATAAAAATAAGAAGAAAAAGGAGGCTTATGTTTTTTTCCGTGTTTGAGCCTATTGTGAGCATTTCCAAAACTTGGAACAAATTATATGTTTTATGTAGTGTCAGTTTTGCTGTAGAGATGTCTCTGCAGGTCAATATGATTTCTATTTGTAGTATCTTACTCTGGCGGTCTCTTGTCTTTCTTTTCAAAAATACCGTTAGGCCGCCTCCCGCATCTTTTTACCAGTGTTGTGTTGTGCTTTCCTGCAAAAGCCTCGTGTGCGGGATCTTCAGTGTTTGTGTGTAGTATTTGCTTATTCTAATACTTATTGATTCCATCAACTATACAAATTTATACAGTCCAAAATTCTAGATTCAAAATAAATTGTTATTGTTTTCAGTAACTCATTATCTGTTTAATTAAATGCGCAAAACAATAAACTATTGTTTGGTCGGCGTATACAATAAAACATGCGTTTTCAGTTATACGTTCGTTGTACGCTAAGTTCAAAAACTATAGGATTCACAAATGTAACATTCGACTTTACGTACGCCACATATATATTTTTTTCTCAGTGTGTCCACGAGTCCGGACCCCTCAAGGAAAGGCTTCCTAACTCAACATACATTTGTACACTCTTTCAATAAAACTATACTTGTTTAACAGGGACATGATTGATGTAGCATAATATATCAATATACTTCATCCGTACTTTTATATATATAAAAGAAATATAGTTATATCATTTTTTCTTAAGATATAGGTGGAAGTATTTTACAAATATTTATTGTATTTCCGGGTACAGAATAATATCCGTTTAATACTACATAAATGTAGTGACTTGTAGTATTGGACCCCTCCCAACAAAATAAATAAATACATAAATAAATAAATAAAAATAAATAAAAAAATAATAAAAAAAATCTGGGTGCGATCTTGAACATGACACACCATTACCCTCCTCGAAGCCGCTGAATTATAAACGAAACGCAATAAGTATCTTACAGAAGAAAGAGGAAGTTTGTAACGCAATAATTATCACATGAAAATGCTTAAAATTTCATACTTATTGCGTGAAAGACTGAAGTGTAAATTAATTTTTAATTAGGTTTATCTTTGTTGTAAATACCAAATACTTGGTAACTAGAATAGTATATATAGGGTCTATACAAGGGCGGATCTAAGGGGGGCTAAGGGGCTATAGCCCCCCCCTTGACGCTCAGGTTTACACTGGATAAAATGGGCTTCAATTCAGCTTTACACTGGATAAAACTGCAAATTATGGTTTAGCCCCTCCCTTGATCATATCCTGGATCCGCTACTGTATATATATGCATGAGCTGACATAAATTAAAGGGGTACTTCCGGTTGACGTGGAAAGTAGAAATTTGGCATGACTGTAGCTTTCCGAGACTAGCTGACAGGAAAATTGCCAAAAGTGAGTATTTTTAATTTTTAGGGGGTCTAAAGGAGGAATGAAGAATTTCTACATGTTATTTAAATGGACATTTTTTGGACCGATAATCTCATGTTTTAGCTATTGGAATTGGAATAAAAGCTCCAAATGTTGTATGCTTATACGTTTTTGTTAGCGTTACCTAAGTAAATCGCTAAAAAAAAAATCCAACTGTAGAGTGGTTTTATAAGTAACAGAAAAATCTTCCCCATGTTATTTATATGGGATATCTTCTGCACCCCAAAATGTTCAGGCACTTCCAGCAGGATTAGAATGATGAAATTTCGCATGATTGTAGCCTTCCAGGAGTAACCGAAAGGAAAATTGTCAAAAGTAATTATTTTTTAATTTTTAAGGGGTTTAAAAGGAGGATGAAGAAATTCCCATATTATTTAAATTGGTGTTTTCTTGGGATACAAAATCTTATCTTTTAAATAGTTAAAATAGAAAAAAAAAATGAAATTTGGTAGAATTGTGGATTCAAGAGGTGCGAGACCGAGGCCGAGTAAACGTGAGGGTCAGGGGCCGAAAGTCTCAGCTGTGCTAAGTTCAGGAAATGCAATTAAAGAGCAAATGCACAAAATAAAGACTGATACCTAAGAGATGCGAGGCCGTAGGCCGAGTAAACGCGGGAGTGTGAGGGCGGGTCCCCCCGCTAGCCAAACGCTTGTATAATCATTTTAACAGCATTGCAATAACATGGGCTTCTTTTTGTTATGCACTATAACTTTTCATCATTTGCAGAAGAAAAGTGTGGAGAAGTTCAGTTATTTTCAATAACGTTTTCAGAAAGTAACCTAATATAAGCATACTGAATAATGAAGCTAAAGATACGTGATGTTATTGTGAAGCAGTTTTCCAACGACAAGTTATTTTTTTTTTTCTAATGATGCTTTTATAAAACTAGTACAAAATGAAATACAGAATGTTTAAACAAAGTTTGTGGCATTACTCAATAGTAAAAATGAAAGGAACGTTCGAAACAATTTTCAAAATTATTTTCATTGATCATTTCTAGATGAAGCAAAGAATTGGCTTCATCTACAACACACAAACGAAAGTAGAACTTATTTCATATTTATAAACTACCAGTTGAGAATGCTTCAAGAGCATATGCAGAACGAACTTAAAAAATAAAAAAATGGAGAGATGGAGCGGGAAGGATAACTGTCATTGTTCCTAGATGTAAAAGTAAATCTTTTTATCCGCACCTTCTTCTCTTTCTTGCAAAAAAATAGCAAAATATCATCTATCTATGACTTAGAGTTCTTTAGATATGTCTGCTTGAATATCTAGAAATTCGAACTTGTTTGGCCAATATCTGGGGAACGGTGGCCAGTTGTCCAGTAGACAGTTAATCAGTAGTCACCGATTACTATTTCGTACCAAAATATTTACCATCCTCTTAGGTAATGATCAACATCAATATCATCTCTCTGCAACTTATGGTTCCCGAGCTATGGTTCCTTAAATATCCAGAAATTGGCAATTTTTGGCCAATATCATGGGAACGGTAAGCCATAGAGGATGATATTGGTGTTAATCAATACCTAAGAGAATGGTAAACATTTTAGTACCGATATTAATTGGTGGCCGCTGGCCAATTGGCCATTGGACAAACCAGTGGCCAGTTGCACAGTGACCACTCCTACTGTTTGGTATCAAAATGTCTACCATCCTTTTAGATATTGATCAATACCAATGCGATCTCTCTATGACTTACGGTTCCCGAGATATGGCTCCTTAAACCTCGGACATTTTTTGGCCAATATCTCGGGAACGGTAAGAGTGACGCGCAAAATTTAATCACTTTCTCAGACAGTTTTTGATGCTGTATCGAATGCAGTGTTCAAAATAATAATAATAATAATAATAATAATAATAATAATAATAATAATAATGTTCTGGAAGATAGTGAACTTTTTTGATATTAATATTGTGTTAATTGATACCGTTAATTGGGGTTTGCATTGTTTAGTTTGCTTTCAGATTATTGTCTCTTTCAGAACCAAAGCTACATGAGAAGTGGATATACTACTTAACGTCAGATTCAGAATCAAGTAAATTGTATATGAGTATCATGCGGCGCAGGCGAGTATGCTAACCATATATTCACAAGAAAGCTCTTTAAAGTCAGTATCTAAATTATATCTAAAATTAAATTGTTCTGAGTCGAGGGGAAATGCTATGGCATTGAAGTGTGAAAACATGATCATTAGCCTGCTTGAAGTACAACCAAATACTCTCTGGAACTTAGAATTATAGTTTGATATTCTTTTAATGCAAAAGTCGGAAATACTTTTGCAAAGTTCGTCTTGTCAACTGCAGTTGATATCTATGTTGCAACACCTCTCAAAAATGAGATGCGGTTGTTGGTTCTAGACCGGTTTCACTTCCTCTAACCACCACTGTGTGCGCTCATCACTGTCAATTGTACTGTTTATGAAATATGTGTCGTGTTTGTTTGCAATGGTGAATGTGAGGTCCGACCACAATGTTTGAAGGACAAGGCCCTTAGAAGGGAGGAAGCAATAATGTAAACATGGTCGCTTCTGAGATTTCGTAGGTTGCTCTGAGATATAGTGCCAAAGCATAGTTTTCGTGGTCGCTTAGATAAATAATGACACTCCGGATGCCGTTTCAGGTCAATTTCCGTCCCCGTTAGTACCCTAGAGGTAGTAAAATGGCTATATGTTAAGATAAAAAAAAAACTAGTGTCAAATTTATAATTTTGGGGATCTCTAAGTTTATCGGTGACGCATCCGATCCCTTTAAGTCTAAAGCCACATTGTCACGTTAGAAGAACTTGTAGCTGTCACAAAAAAAAAAAAAAAAAATCTTGAAACCCTATCATATTTCACCGTGTACACATAGTCTTGAAAGGGTCATAAAACATGTTTTCCATCTTGCAAGGAGTTGAACGATGCTCAACTTTCTGGGATGTCTTGCTTGCTACCTGCTATCGCCCTCCCGCTGACATAAAAGAAAGAAGAAAAAAGTTCCACCGCTTCTGAAACAACGGATTCTTTTGGACAGGGAGGGGAAGTGTGCCAAAATATACGTTTTTATTGAAGAGGTTCACTGTTTGTCCACTAGAGTGCAGTGCTGCACGTGTAGAGAAATCTTTCTTGCCTTCAAGAAGATGTAACATGTAAAGAGGAAATAGAAAGATCGGGTTGAAAGATTTTTTTTTTATGACAGCTACAAGATTCATTTAATGTGGCAATATGGAAGTTCAGCTCACAGTAGGGGTAATACTTCTTAGCACTCCTAGGAGAAAATAAGAGAGGTGACTAACAATAATATAAATAATCGATGTGAATGTCAAATCCAAAGGTTTCAGAGTTGCTGTGGTTAATCGCGGAACTTCAGCTCGCCTGGGGGCAAGGGTGATACGCAAAATAATCGAAAAAGACTGACATTGGTGTTGAATCGATTGTTTTCGGAGTCGCTAAATTAATTATTGAAAGTTCCAATGCAGTTTAAGTTCGAGTTTAGGTTCGAGGGTGGATAAAAAACCCCTAACGCCCCTGTGGGTTGTGGAAAGAAGGAACATGAAAAAAAAATAATAATACGTAATCGATATTAGTGTTGGTTCCATAGTTTTTGGGGTCGCTGAGATGAATACTTACATTCCAGATACCGTTGGAGTGAAACTTCAGTCCCCATTCGTATAGGAGTGAGAAAGGGCGAAAAAATAAACACTAAAATGACCAAGATCATTGTCGAATCCATCGGGATCCATCGTTGTTTGATGTGGTTTCAGAATCGCTTAGTTGTTGGATGCCAATTCCGATGGCATTTATATCCCAAGCTTAGAGACAAGAACGGACATGTCAGCTGGTAACGGTAAGGTGACTATTGCTATTTTTTTTCTACTTGGTACTTTAATTTGTGACAGGGTCAATGTCGAAGGTGTCGCTTGCCGTGTTTTATTCTACTCAGTTATGTATTTTCTGATAAGGAAACGCCAAAGGTGTTGTTCATGCATCTGCTCATATAAATGTATATGTTTGTGTGCATGTTCCACATAATTCTGAAACGCATGGAGTTATTTCAACCAATTTTTTAGACGTAAAAAAAAGGTACGACATTCCCAGCTCTATTGTAAGTCAGAACAGATACTATGACGTAAAAATAATCGAAAACCATTAGTACAGTAATAACGTTGAATAAATTGTTTTTGGAATTACAAACATGAATACTGACACTTTCGACGACGTTAAATCCAAATTTACCCCCAGTAGCTGTAATGCACTACTAGCATCTCCCGAGTGCACATGGAAGGGATGACATGTAAACTAATGGGAATAATACCGTTTCCGGCGGTGGGGTATCTCCAGCACTTCCACATTTACAATCTATATGTCAATCAACTCATCTTGATGAAAGAAAACAATTGGTACCGGAATTGAACACATCGGAGCACTTCCGATCGCTTCCTTTCGTCAAGACGAATTGATTGACATAAAGTTTGGATCTGGGAAATCGCTGGAAATACCTCACCCTAAAAGTAAATTAGATTCAATGTACCAGGAGTGGATTACCGGAAGTGACCTTTGATATTTCCTTTATCAAAAAGGATTTGTTGATATATAAGTCGTGTGTGTGCAATTACTGGAAATACCCCAACCCTGAATACTATTATTCCCAAAATAATCGAAAACTACACATATTAGTGTCGAATACAAAGCTATATGAATTCCTAAGATGATTACTGACACTCTTGAGGTTGCTTAAGTAGACGTTTAGCTCCATCAGCGCAGTAGCTGAGAAAAAGTGAAAAATAAAATATCCAAAACGACCGAGAACAGCGTCGAATCCATGGCTTTCGGTGTCAGAAAAATGGGTGACTCGCTTGAAATAACTTTTGGAACATAGCTTCTATGTCAAGGTGGTTTTGTAACGTCGCTTCTATTAGAGTTTTGGTTCTATGCGAATAGGGCGTTTCACAACTTATACCAAAAGTTGGGTATTCTATAGATTAGTATAATTGCGCTTCCACTGAAATGCTTATCTTAAGGGTGAAATTGATTTACCGTACAACTATTCTCCCCGTGCGAACTATGGATATTTCCGTTAGTGGCGTATATAAAGTGTGGGTAAGTGTGTATATATGCATGTTCCAGCACAACTCTGGAACGCTTGAACAAATTTCAACCAAACTCAGTATAGGTATAACTTACAATCTTAAAAAAAAAGTGGAAGTATACCTAGGGTGGTAGTGGAAAGGCAGTAACATACAAAAGTAATGAAAAACGACCGATATTAATGTCAAATTCTTAGTTTTCAAGGTATCTACACCGATATTTAAGCATAAGTTTAGTTGAATAAAATTGTGTAGAGACTTCAGGAAACATTTAAAAGCGAATGTGTGTGTGTTTTTTTTTTTTTTTTAATCATACAATTCTATTCCACGATATATTCTAAGAGGAATATACGGAAGTCAAAATGCACACGAATAATATAGTATCTAATGTTAACTGGGTAGGGGGATTAAGAAATTTCTGCCAAAGTAGACTATCATATGGATTTTCATCTACACTTGATGGAAATACGTATCCTAAGGGGGTAAGAGTTTTAATTACTTTCCGTAATTCTAGTCTTCCTACAAACACTTAGCTAGTATTGTATAATAATGATGATGATGATAATGTAAGTAATTCTTGCTATACCCGCTTGTTCAGCATAGTTGAGATGTTGGTTTCCTTGTCCTATGTTTTCCGAGACGTTACCTAATGAACTTACTTTGCAGAATGGCCCCTTTTGGTTTTAGAATATAGACTATTATCGTCATGACTGCCGAAGGTAAAATCAAATATATATCAAAGACTCAGTTACTCACGGCAATTAATGCTAGTTGTTTGTAGCATTAGCCCAAGAATATTTTTTGCATTTGAATGGTGAGGGAAATGCACAGTGGTGTTCTTTTTAGAACTTTTGGAAAGATGGGAAACCAAACTGGTTCTGCATGGCATTTAACTGTAATATGAAATAGAGAACTAACATTTTTGTGATATTATTATTATTATTATTATTATTATTATTATTATTATTATTATTATTATTATTATTATTATTATTAATAACAATAATAATAATAATAATAATTGTCAAAAATGACTTCACTTTGTGGACTGCACAATTGCAAATCGCCGTTTCTTGACGACATTTCGGATTAAGCATATAATTTACATGTATACACATTAAAAAAACTAGGAATCAATTTCAACAATCCGTAGAATGACGAAGTTAATACTATATTTAAAAAAAAATACAGAATTGTCGTGACTTCCTTTCTGTACTTTGCTTTTTATTATATACTTGCGTGTGATATATATATATATATATATATATATATATATATATATATATATATATATATATATATAACTTGCTTATTATTTCATGTCAACGTAGGACAATATAGTACAATATAGTACAATAAATAAACTCACTGTCTGGGCTACTGGACAATACAAAGTAAGGTTTCAACACAAAAATGAATTAACATGCATGATTCAGAACCATATACACAATTTGTATGGATCTTGTCAAAATGTTTGCGAGTACGGAAAATCAAAGACGAATCCACTAAAGGACCTGAAATGTACTCAATAGACATCAGATGAAGTTAGGAGTAGGTAAATGCAAAGCAATACAGCCTAACCAAAGGGGAAAATAAATAATAACTTAAAAGAGACACTGGAAGCCAGGAAGTCGACTAAAGTATAATTGCCTACTTTTGAGCCAATCGAAACACAGTATAAAGTGGGAAATAACACAAAATAACCAACAAAAAAACTGAAAGGCATATGCGGAACAAATATCAGCAGTAGGAACTTCAGAACAGCTATGCATATGTTTGCAGTCAAGTGCTAGCATATTCACTTACCGTTTAAAAAAGGTATAAACGAAAACCAGAATAATATTAACAAGGACATAATAATACACCTACGAGTGGTTACAAATAAAGTCACCTTAACAACAACGGAAGAAGGACAAGGGGTAATTAATATCCGACAGGCAAATCCAAACATTAGGAACTATATGTACGAGAAACAAGAAAACTCAAATCTATACATATCGCTATAGTAGTAGCAGCAGACTTCCAATACACAACACCACTCAATTTAAGACAGACAAATAAGAAGAAACTGTCGCAAGCATTAAGAACGGCGGTGAACATAAAGAAACAATGGATAAAACATACGGTGTAAATACATGAAAACGATTCTGAAAAAAAAGTAAATGAAGAACATACAGAAAGACACATGCAACAAGTTATCTACAAAGTATTGAATCTTCGGAGATCAAAATTGAGCATGTTTATTGTGACTTTAAAACAAGATTTTGAAACCACACATGCACCATTTTGTTTGATGGCATTCTTTCATTTTTTCGGCAACACCATAATCTTATCAGTATAGAACGGCGTGCTCTCTGGGCAAGAAAGTAACACATGCTTTCATAGGACTCTTTGAAACTAACATAACGCCATCTGTAGAGACAGAAGCAAACGGTAGTCGGACGGTGCCAGGTCTGGGTTAGAGGGTGAAAGAATTAAAATCTCCCAGCTAAGTTTTCACAATTTCTGACGAGTCGATAAATATGTGTGCGGTCTGGCGTTGTTGGCGTCACATACGATATTCTTTCTACTGACCAGTACCGGCCGTTTCTTTTGAAGTGTCAGGTGCATTCGTGCTAATTGCCAACAGCATAGGTTTGAGTCTTTCCTTCTGCAATTTGTGATGCATGATGACCTTCCAACCAACCATGCAATATAACTTTCCAGGGTGTCAGCATGGATTTTGCCACATGTTGTGTCTCTTCGCCTCGACAATTATATGTTTTCTATCATTGCTGTATTAGGCTATCAACTTTTCACCAACTGTTTCAGTTGCCTTTGAGTTCGTTATGTTTCAGTAGAGATTCGTATATAAGAAATATGATCGATTAAATTATTTTGAGTCAGATAACGTGGAACCGGAACGCCTAGGTTCTTTTTCTAGCCATCTTCTCCAAATGGTTAAACTCTGTTTGGTGACGGATGTTTAGGTTATTGAGAATGTTATAAATGCTTACATACTGGTCTTGTTCGACTTTTGACAGAATATCATTCACTATTACTGTGAACGGTCAATCACTGCGAGAAGCATCTTAGACATCGACATTTTCTGAACGAAAGCGACTGATAATATATTTTAACTTTTGCTTTTGATAGCGTTTCTTACCAATAAACAGAACAAATTTCTTAACGGGCCTGTGCATCATTTTCATTTGTATCGGTATAAAACTGCAAAATGTAGCACAGTTTTGCAGGAAGTTTACTCACCTTCACGGTGCAATGCCTTATGTCTATCCATAAGAATTTTAACACTTTTTTCCACATCCACTAATATCAACTGTGACCTGTCAAATGCCGTTAGATATTATCCACTGCGACTCACATGTTCTGATATCTGAGACAGAACGCCATCATGTGCGCAGAAGGTTCAATACTTTTTACACTACCTGATATTCCAGTAGATGAGAATGTGACACTTGTACCCAGAAACAAACAAACAAAAACAGTTTTACTGCTACATATGCCAGATCAGGTAATACACAAAACACTACATAAAGTACGTTTTCAAAAACAGCGCGTCGCAATATGATGTATGCAGAACATGCAAAATATATCCAAAGTAAATAAGAAATACTAATGCACAAAGAAATACACGAAAAAGTGGCAAAAAGTCACACGCCAAGGAATAGAAATGAAACAGAAAATGCACCAGAAGAAGTATGGTATTAGAAACATCAAACTGGAAGCCATACTACAAAAGGAAAAATCATACCAGGCTGGACAACAGTAAGAAGCGAGGAAGAAAGAAGACGTATAGCTAATAGAATATAATACCAAATACAACGAATTTGCAGGCAATGTATAAAGAAAGCTAATAGAAAAATACAAACCAGCTCAGGGCACAACATAAAAGTGAAAGAGGGAAAATGAATCTCATGCGAACAGATACAGCGGATACCAGAGTGGTCACAATGTATCGAAAAAGGCCTTTGAAACAATTGAATGTGAAGAAAAAAACATATAAAAAGGATACATAAGAGCATAGAACTGGGAACACGAATAATAGTAAAATAAACAAATAAATAAATGAAACTTTCTTGAAGCCCATAATAAGAGACGAAACACAGTTGAATGACCCACCTGTTAATATATCACCTGTTGAGATTTGGAGTGGAGAAAAAAGAATAATAACTTTCTTCATTGCAAATATGACTATACAACACTTATAAAGTGCTATGGAAAATAAACTTGTTTAACTATCTGCTACGCAAGTAGCAAAATCTAATAAATGGTGGAAACTCTTATGTATATAGATATTTATACACGTAACTACATCGCGTAGATATTTCGTTTAAGGAAATATCAGGGTTATATATATATATATATATATATATATATATATATATATATATATATATATATATAATGCTGATACTTCCTCAAACGAAATATTCACGCGGTGTAATTACTTGTATAAATTTGTAGCAGACGTCTCGTCAGTAAAAGCTTCAGAAGTAAAGCGCCAAATCACGGAAGAACTGGCCGTTTCGCTTGAAGATAATTAATAAAGCAAACCCTAAAAATGTAGAAGATCGAGGATGCAGTCACTTTGAAGTTTTTAAATATCATTAAGTTCGAGTACATACAAACGATTTGCATGTAACATGTATATAGTGATTTTTGTTAACATTGAAAATGGAATGAAGATTAACAATTTCGAAGAGTATTTATACTTAGCGATACAAATTATGTTCATACATTTTATCAGTGCAAACCACAGACGAATGAGATGAAAACAATTCAATATAATTTGGTCCTCAAAGTTAAATTCATAAATTAAAACTATTCATTCGAAAAAAGTGGCAAATACATGAAATAATGCTGTTTGTAACTGATATAATTATATCGAATCATACCTCCATAAATAAATTATCGCCATCACTGAACTTTTAAATAATTTTTCCCACGTACTTGTAAATGTACATTTTTTTTAAACTTACGAGCTACGACAAGAGAGAATAAAATATTGTGATCATACACCAATCGAAATCAATATTTCAACAGATTTTCACATTTCATGCCAAAAGAAAGAAAATAAAACAATAAGATGGACTCTTGGATACTCATCCGCCTGTTTCCTCGTACTGATGTATGTACACTAGCCTAGATGTCGTAATGCTCAACGTAACTGGACCAAATTTTAAACTTAAAAGTTTGTATAAAATTTTCCAGTGGAAATGCTGATTTTTTTCTCATCCAAAAGTAAGTTCAGTTGACTGTAGTATGGAAATCGACACTTGCTATTTTCTCGATATTTCATAAACCAAAATTTAATTAACATGGAAATCAAAACTTGCTATTTTCTCTATATTTCGTAAATCGAAATGTAATTAACAATATGTAATATGTTACACGCTATTTCTGTTGAAAAAATCCACAATGGATACTTCACTCTTAAGTGTGATGGTTTTTCGGACAATTTTCTTTAAAATGACCCATGCAATACTACTCATAATCCAAAAAATAAATATTTCATTAAAAATCTTCCAATATTCTATAAGCCATTCCTCTTGAAAAACAAAACAAAAAATGTAGAAGAAATCGGTTACTTTTCCGATTGAGCTTTTTAAAGAAAGTTTTTTTTCTTTTCTTTTCTTTACTTTTCTAATTCTTTCTTTGTTCTTTGTTTTTGAAACGCATGTTTTATTTTGCTTATATTTTATAAACAAATATTTCAACAATACCTGAAAAAATAATCTAATCTAGAAAATGGGGGAAGGAAAAGCTTAGTATAAAGGCTCGTACTTTTTATTACTTATTCGAGCTCAAATGCTCTCCCTATAGCTGATTTTTTGTCACAGTGAGAGTTCAAACTACTACACGCAGATATTTGTTTAGAAGGCGGAAAAATAACCATCCACATCTCTCTAAAATACTGTATTCCAGAAATCTTGGGTAGGAAATTTTAATAATTTAGTTTGAAATAAAGCTCGTACTTTATCGAAGTAGATTTGACTGATGTATTACGATTAAATATAATCTTGCGTACACTTAATTTAATCTACGGTAATGATTACAAATAGGCTAAAGAGAAGTGGGTGACTTCTTTTTTGCTTTTTTAAACAAGACTGTAATCTATAATTGTTATGCCATTATAATTATTTTTTTCAACGTTATATAACAAATGAATTTCGTTTTAATCAAATAAGAAAATGAATCTTCTATTTTTAGAACTCTGTAAGCTTGAAACTTCTTTTCTACCCAACCGTCACCCGGCAAAATTTCACAAAGTATATCGATGTGTACGCAAAAGATCCGCTCAAACGAAATCTGGACAAATTTATCTATATAGATAAAAATACAAAACTCGAAACTTCGCGTCATTTTTTAATGTTTTGAAACAAGTAAAAAAAATAACAATATTAAAGAACAACTAAAGGGCATGAATAACTAAATATTTTGTCACTAGCAAATTAACATTATTTGGCTTCCAGAATAACAAGTGCACACATTTTAATAATACAGATTGATTAATTAAATTCCTCTGAAATAAATTAATTGGAGTTAACCGAGAAGATACAACACATTTACACTATTTTTACCCTATTTTCTTCATTCTACTGTATTTCTATACATCGATACAGTCAGTTATTTTATCCAATCAAAATCATACTTTAATTAAATGAAATCTTGAACTTCGTTTGTCATCATTTAGTCTTTCTGTCTCTTCGTCACCATTTGGTCCCACTTGGATTTTTCCTACAAGAAACGACTTACATCATATTATAGGGTTTGTTTGTTAATGTATGTAGCTTTATTAATTATAAACAAAATATATAGCACGTAAGTTTATGATTTGGTTAAGATTAAGACATGTTGAATGGTGCGTATACATTAATGAAGATGAACGAGCAGGTAAGTGAACAGACATCCAAAAATAACTTTTTCGGCATGTAGGAGTCATGAAACGTGTCATTCTCTTGAAATCTCGTATTCAATTATTTTCATGATCAACAATTCCTTCTCTCCTATTGTCGCTCGAAAGTAAAAATACACAGAAATAAAATAGCTTATAAAAGGATATCAGACGTACACAGGATGTTAAAAAAACTCAACTTATATTTATTTCATAAATACTACTACTACTGCTACTACTACTACTACTGCTACTACTACTATTACTACTACTACTACTACTACTACTACTACTACTACTACTACTACTACTACTAATAATAATAATAATAATAATAATAATAATAATTATTATTATTATTATTATTATTATTATTATTATTATTAGAGCCCGAATTCACATGCACAACAAACCCCAAAATATGCATGCAAATATGCGGTAAAAAATATAAAAATATGCACTAAAATATGCATTTAAAAATATCATATGTACTGAAATATACACCAATAAAATAAAATGGCAATTTCTTACAAAAAATATTTTATCCTAATGACCTCTGTCGCAATGAACTATTAACATATCCCTTAGGTTTTCGCCCGTCAATTCTCTGTGTTTATCTATAAGAAACGTTTTTTTAGGTTGAAAAGTTTCTTTCTGCATCACAGAAGTCACTGCTGCATGTGAAAAACAACAAATGTCATCTTAAGGCTGCAGACTACTAAATATTTTTGAAAAAACTAATAATTTTTCTTTTGCCCGTTTCTCGTAAGTGGAAAGAGGTAATAAAATGTAACTTACCACAATAATATATAATGTTATTCTACACCTGAAAATACAAATCGAAAGAATTTTCAGTGTTGCCATCCATAGAAATTACAGTGTGACCAGAATTTGAATTACTCAAAAATCTAGGTAAAGGCAGCGACTAGAAAAAGGAATTCAACGGTAATTGATGACTTATCATGCTGTATATCCTTCTTGTTTACTACTTTTTAAATAATGTTTCTATTTATTTTGTAATGACTTATTTATTTTGTAAAAATTTATGTAAGGTTTATAAAATAAATAGAAATATTATTTAAAAAGTAGTAAACAAGAAGGATAGACAGCATGATAAGTCATCAATTACGGTTGAGTTTATTTTTCTAGTCGCTGCCTTTACCTAGATTTTTGAGTAATTCAAATTCTGGTCACACTGTTATTTCAATGGATGGCAACACTGAAAATTCTTTCGATCCGTATTTTCGGGTGTAAAATAGCATTATCTATTATTGTGGTAAGTTACATTTTATTACCTCTTTCCACTTACGAAAAACGGGCAAAAGAAAAATTATTAGTTTTTCAAAAATATTCAGTAGTCTGCCCCCTTAAGTTACGTTCTCTTCCAATTACATGTTTTCATCATGAAGTACATTTGCAATAGCACAGGTTGTTTTTTACCCGGGATTCTTGCCTAATATTTGGCAAGTTTATCTGACGCTATTTTCGCAAGACCGCGAGTTCGTTCACTGAACAAAGTCTGCGATAATTCGCCCAACAAGGAGAGTGAATGCTGCAAAGCATTCTTAAGATTCGAACTGTCTGATAGCTTCAGGTATTCTCGAGAAGTGGTGGTGTATGTACTTAATTTTGTTCTCAATGTCACTTGTAGGAAAACATTTTTGAGACACATAAATAGCGGCTGCATCATCGGGATTTAGTGAGTCTACAACTGTCTTCATTTGATTTAAGTTATCTGCATAATGCGGTTACCTTCTAGCCACGAGCTCCATTGATTGAGAAGGTACTGAAAAAATTTTCGCAACTTCGCGAAAGATACGTACGCGCGATGGATCTTTCACAAATTCTTTCTTTACAGTTGACAGAAGCGCGTCTACTGCTAGACATTAGCATCTGATTGTTTCAGTTATTCAATGAAGACTGTGTGCAAGGCAAGTCAGGTGGACTGATTTTGGGATAGGATACAACACTGTCTTCTATTATTCTATACAACATTTTATTCTACATCTGCGTTTACAAAGTGAGTCAGTTAACTTTAAATATAACCTACTTTCTTGTGACATTCTCAAATATGTTAGTATGCAGCAACAAAATTCTGAAATATACAGTATCTTGCAAAGTATACGAAATATGCACGCACATCGAAATTCACTCAAAATATGCACTTATATGCACCAGCACATGCCTCAAACGAATCCCTGCAAGTCCGTCGGAAAGAAGAAAATATTTTCCACACGTTTCTGCATGTTACTATAAACATGTATTTTGCATATAAATCCGGCCTGAAATAATAATAATAATAATAATAATAATAATAATAATAATAATAATAATAATAATAATAATAATAATAATAATAATAATAATAATAAGGAAGTACAATATTATAGAACATTCCTGAAATTGTGCATTGTTACATTATTAACAATATCTGCCTGCACAACCACAGTGCAGTAGCACTATTTCGTGGGAGAGTAACACGTTTCTATCAGCATTCGGCAAATTAGTGGATCCATATTCGACAGTAGCAACTATTAACTCTAAAACTCAATAATATACGTTTTCTTATTAACTAGCAACTGAAAAACAAACATACTTACACTAGCAGGCAGCTCCTGGGGAAGTAGTTGCTAAGTGGTGCATGCTCACCTCTGGTGTGTGGCGTCCTTAGTTCGATTTCAGCATGGGCCAAATGGAATTTGTGGTGGACAAACACCGTGTGCATGTTTTTTTCTTGGTTCTTCCATTTTCTCCCATTTTCTTAGCTCTGTGATTCCATTCATCATCATCATCATCGTCTTCCTTAGCTCGGTGCGTATAGTGAGGCGTGAAGCTAAAAAAAGAGAGTCTTAAAAATTGCTTCTTGTTTGCCATTGAATTGTTAATGTCATTTTCACCTGCTGGTACTACACATTTACTCAGACACACAAATGGCGTCTCACTTCTGTCGGAATTCTATTTTTTTTTTAAAATTGTTTTGTATCGTTCCTGGCCTTTTCTAAATCTCCATATATATTTCGTTCCGTCCCGCTTACTATGATTACCGTAATTCAATTCCATTCGCTACATGTTATATATGATGTCATTGAGTAACTACCAAGAAATCTGTGTATAAATGTCGCTGAAAAAATGTGTATTCTTTATATTTATTAACCGTACTAACTCTTTTCTACATTTCATCTCGCATATATCTATATCTATATCTATATCTATATCTATCTATCTATCTATCTATCTATCTATCTATCTATCTATATATATATATATATATATATATATATATATATATATATAATATTATATGACACATTTTGACCTGGGATGCCAGCAAAAATACTACCATACCGAACTTCTGAATTTGACAAATTCTAAAATTTAAGAGGGCTGTCCTATGAATCCATCCCAAAATTTAGAGAGTTTCCCAATATACCCTTACCAACATTTAGAAAAGTGGATCTATGCATCCCTAGGCATTCACTCTGGACCAGGGACCGTGGGTCCTGAGGCAGGGGTTACCGAATTGTATTTGCTGGCTCGGTGAAATACAGAGTGCTCCATCTACTAAGCTATTTTTTCTTTCCCTTCTTTTTCTTCTTTTCTTTTTCTTTTTGTTTTAGCTCCCGATGCAGGCACACAAGAGCTTATAGTTTCACTCCAGATGTATGTGCTCGTGAATCTAGTACTTTATTTCCCGGTAACTACTGGCCGGATCTAAACTAAATTTGGTGGGCAAATAGACCGTGATCACATGAATAAATTGCTATATTTGATGGCTGGGGTCGGTCAAGGGCATGCTCGGATGGGTTAGGATTTTCTCGACTTACCTTGCATGTGGTACTTTATTTGTTGGTAACTACTTGCCCAATCTGAACGAAATTTGGCGAGCAAGTAGCCCATTGTATACAAAATAAAATTCACTATATTTGGTGGTGGGATTCGGCCTCATACAAGCTTGGCTCGGCTCTCCCTCTATATTGTACATTGTATCGATAACTACTGGCCAGATCTTGAGACAAATTTGATGAGGAAATATCCCATGATCTAAGGAATAAAGATTGCTGTATTTTGTGGCCGGGTTCAGCCATGGATAGGCCTGGTTCGGCTCGGCTAGTCTTCTTTATGGTAAGTTGTTTCTCGGTATCTACTGGCCAAATCTGGACGAAGTTAGATGGGCAAGTAGCTCATCGCCTAGGAACTTAAAATTGTTATATATTGTGAACACACTTCGTCGAATACAGGCTCGGTTCGACAACAGAGGCTGTGTTCCACATTCTTGTACACCAGAAACTTTTCAGTTCGGTTCACTTTGGTTTGTTCAGTCATTGCATCGAAGTGGTTAGAAGTTCTCATCATTACTTGATCCTCAATGATTATGTCTATTACTGACCTGTGTTTTTCATTTTTACACTGTTATATGATAACTACAATTATTTCCATAGACAGCATGTTTTTAATACAAAATATGCGTCAGTTTTACCCCGTTGATGTAATAATTTATCACCTTTTTATAATCGAATTCGCTTGGTCATTTGAATATCCTCCCAGCACCAAATAAAAATGTAATTTAAAAAGATGTATGAGTGAACTCTAAATGCGTGTAATTACAGCACCATATGAACAACTTCATACGCCTAACTCACATCCTTTACTGTCGAAGGAAATGTGAATATGCCCTGGTTTGCGAAACCGTGCACATTATATAAATATGGTATTGATACTTTCTAAGTTCACCATTTGTATAAAATAGTTTTTTTTTTCTATATGATCAGAGATGTCTAAGTTGGATAAGTTTAACCGTAGTTGAAGTATAGCCATTTGATAGACAAAAGTCGAAGAGTAATTTTAAAATCATGTTTTGCTTATTTAATAAATAAAATACCGTTTGCTTTCCAAAATTCTAACAATTATTATTTGTCTATTAACAAATAACATATTATTGGTATTGAAATTAGTGAATGTGTATGCACCTATAACATATCTTGCATGGTCTCTGGAATAATCGTGAACCTGAAAATAGTACTATGGTCAGAGCAACATACTTTAATTTTCATGGCTTTAACGTTATCTAATGTGCTATGCTCTCCTTACAAACTCAAATCGTGCTAGATTGATCTCTAGTCAGTTTTGCATGTCTGTGATTAAATCATTTCCGCTCACTAAGTAATTTCAGGAACGTTTAATTTTATGTAAATAATTTTAACCTGCATATATAAAAAGTTAAGGGATAAAATTTCCTGCTTTCCGCAAGTGTTCTGATACTTATACGCATATTTATTTAACGCACATACGCGATCCCTAGAAGATTTTTATTTCGATACCAAAACGAGGTCAAGTTTCAGAAAATTTATTATAGGAAAGCCTAAGAAAACAAAGATTACGTTTTCTAATAAGATCTTAGCAGTCGAGGGCAAAAAGGTCTTACGGATCTTAGCAACTGAGTTATGACATTACACACACACACACACACACACACAAAGAAATCCAGCAAAACGAATCCAGACTGTAATAATAGAAGTGTAAAGTCGGATGAAGCGAAAAAGAAACTAACTTTAATCTAAAGAAATGCATATCGTTCCCATATACGTGTTGCTTGGAGCTCTCTGCATGAACAGCAAGATCAAGTTGAAGAAGGGATGCTTATTAGAACGAATACTGTGCTAACCTAGTTAATGATGACCCTCACAGGATGAGAAAGCTTCTCTGTCGTTGGACTAATGAGGATTCAATCAGCTGACGATACAAGTATACACACATATAATATCTTCTTCCTCACATATACGCATATTATATATATAAGCGGACAAACAACAAGGAAGTTTGTGTTTAATTAATCTTTATCTACATAACCCATCCTACCAGAACTTTCTTGGATTATACTTAATATTAGAACTTCCTTAACTACACGAAGATAGTGATGAATGCACTAACGAGCCTCAAACATCACTAATGAAGGAAAACCTCTGGAGGGCAGTGCAGGTTGTTGCGTCTATGGGCATGATATGAAGAAATGGCAAGCAAACCACTCACGTAAGAAGTCGTTTTAAATTTAGAGCACCATTATAACGTACTTGAGAGGACTCATCCTTTACTGCACAAAAGAACGGATTTTTTACGTTTTTGAATTAAAGATAACCTGACGACTATAATTATGTACATATGTTTGTTGTCTCTCTCCATATAAAGTATGTAGACAAAGCACGAAAACATACTATAATTTCACCAGAAATAGTAATTAAGAGTTCTGTAATATTCAATCAAGTATAAGGATAGTTATAAATTTCTAAGTTTATACATTTCATGCAAATATATCAATTTCAAGACTTTTAATCCATACTTATCTGCTAATCAATGCTTTTCTTAGTTATCAATCACCTGATGTTTATCAGTCTGCAAGCAATCGCTACCATGCAATAAAATAAACTACAATAAATCGATAACCTAGTTCACATACACATATATAATGATGATTCTTGTAGAAATGAATTTTGAACTGAACTGTCTGGGGAAAATTTCACCACACATGTATAAAACGAGACAAAAATCATTGCCTTGGCACATAATTCAAACTAGCAAGTCTTGTTAAGATCAAAATTATTGGCAGAAGAAAGGACGAGGATACTAGCACATGATTCAGTAATGTGCTTATTTTATATTAAACTATAAGCGTTGTAGCGTAGTGCTCTACTAAGGGTGAACTGTTATGTGTAACACATTATTTTGGATAGTCTACATTATATTTCAATCATTATGTATGTTAATGCATTATTCGTTATACTCAGGCGAAACGGTGCATTCACCATTTCCATCAACGGTACATATGAAAGACAAATATGTTGTCACTTCATAGATAGTGCAATATATAACGATAAATGTGTATTTAAAAGTAAGTACGGATAACTTAATCAAACTGCACTGCAAATACATAGGTGTACTGCTTCTAAAAATACAAAAGCAGTTTGAGGAATGATTTTGGACACGATCCTAAACGAAGGGAAAATCCCAACCTACACCTCCTTGCGCGAGTAAAAGGGTAACGTCTTAGGTGGCCAACGTTGGTGGGAACAAACTGATCCCCAGGATAAAAAGTTAACTTCTACCAGGTACCAATTGACTTCTCGGAGTACAGATGAGCGGGTAGAGATCAGGGCACCTTCTTGTTCTTAGAAGGGGAAACTGTTCTAGAAGGCGGGTAAACCACAAGGTGATCAGCATAATGGAGATGTGGAAAGGAAATTGTAATACTACCACACTATTTTTACTCAGGAGGAATAAAGAAGGATAACAAATGTAATGTGTTTTTTTTATTTCCTGAGGTAAAACACTTCCGAAGTAAGATAGTCCCCTTTCAAATCTTCAGGTGAGGACTACTCCAGGAAGAATCATCAAAGGAGAAAATAACAGTAACAACTTTCATTTTAGCATATGAAGCTGAACGTACGAACTTTACGACAAGTGGGCATACCTACAAATTTAAAAGTGGAAGTAGGTAAATATAAAGTGAACGTACTGGGTTTGAGTGAAGTGCGATGGTCACAAAAGGTGAAGTAGTATAGGAATATTATACAATCTTTCGGGTGTCGCCAAGGCCGATAGCAATGATAAACGAAATAGCGAAAAGCATAAGCAAAGTGGACAGCGTGATGTTTGTAAAGCTAAATGAAAGTGGATATGGTGATAATACAAGTGTACATGCTAACAATCGAATATAATGGAAATGAAGTAGAAACAATATATGACGAGATTCTTGAATTTTTCATCAGTACCGAAAAGGTATGGTCAACGCCATACTAATGGGAGACTTCAGCCAAGTAGTAGGAAAAGTAGCTGCGAATATGGTGGTGGATCACTTTAAATTTGGTAGAATGAACACACGGGGCCAGGTACTGATCGATTTATGTAGGCAACAATATATCGTGGTGACAAATATGTGGTTTTAGAAAAGAATAACCAAACTGTACACGTGGAAAAGTCCAGGAGATAAAAAGAACGCTACATATAGATTATATTCTTACCAAGCAACGTTTCAGGAATAGTGTATGACACGTGAAGCAGACATCGATTCGGATCACAATCTCGTAGGGATGGAAGTGCAAACCTGGTTAAAGTCAATAAAGGAAAAAAAAAAGAAGATAAATCAAAATTGGAACTTGGAGCAACTAAAAAGTATGGACAGCGATGTGGAAAAAAAAAAGAAATATATTGAAGAACAATTCTGTACAATCGGCGAATTGGTAGCCAGTGTAAAACACAGTTGGGAAAAAGCTAAACAGATTCTACTAGACACACTCCGTAACAACATTCGCAGGGCAGAAAAAAAAAACATCGAACATCGTGAGTAACTGAAGTAATAGTTAAGAAAATGGAAGAACGTAGAAAGGCAAAAACGAAGAACATCAGAGAATACAGAAGGCTAAATAGTGAATTGAGAAGAGAGATAAACAAAGCCAAAGTAAAAGACATAGAACATATATCTGAAGAAGTAATGAAACTTCAACGGCACGGCAGATATGTTCTAATGTATCAGAAACACGGTAATTAGGAGGGAAAACTAACAACATATACGTTTGGGATCGAAGATTAACGAAGTCATGTAGTCAGTAACCATCAAAGAATTCCTAAAATCTGGGAGGAATACATAAAATATATGTATGATCAGAAGAACCGCCCCAAATATATTACAATCAAAGCAGAAGAAGAGGTGGATGAGTAGAACAAGGAGCCGTATATTGAAAAGTGAATTAGTGCAATTCGTTAAAGGCATGCGAAGGAAGAACGCAACTGGCGACACCGATATATCAGCAGATTTGTTTAAGTTATTATGATACAATGTAATAAGAGAACATAATTCCTAACTAGCAGGCTTAATATTAGACTAAGAAAGAAACTGGTCAAGATCTATATAAGGAGAAGTGGACAGTATGGTTCAGAGACATTAACATTACGGAAAGGTAGATAATACTATTTAGAGAGTTTCCAAATAAGGTGTTCGAGGAAGGTTGAAACGATAAAATGGAGAAAGATATTTTGAAACAGGTAGAAGAGAAAGTGGATGTTTTTAGCCAGGATTCTCCGTAGGTAGGCGAATTCGATTGAACACATTTTGCGAAGAATTCTTCATACCAGCATAGAAGGAAAGATGGAAAGAAAGCAGGGAGTAGGAGAAGACCACCATTAGTTGACGATTTGAAAAATAGAAGAACATATTGAGAGTTAAAATACAAAGCTGAAGATCGAGAAACGTGGAAGAAACAATTCCAGGTCCGAAAAAAGAAGCTAATTAGTTCTCAGAACCTATCAACGGACAGAATATACATTAATAGCGGTGTCTGTTAAAAAAAAAAAAAAAAAAAAAAAAAAAAACTTCAGATCCAAATTGAAAGTGACTATATTTCTGACTCTTAATCTCTTGAATCATCCGGCCGATCTCAATCAAGTTTTTGACGTAGATGCATTTCTCGCCTGGAGGTGTTTTTAGCTATTCATTTTGACGGTAGAACTTAAGGGAGGGGGAGAAGAGGGAATTATAAAAAATAAATAAAACTTAATAACTCATGAATCACATGACCAATCTCGACCAAATTTTCAACATTGATGAAGTTCCAACCTGGGAAGTTTTTATTATTATTATTATTATTATTATTATTATTATTATTATTATTATTATTATTATTATTATTATTATTATTATTATTATTTCATTTTGATGGTAGAACTTAGGGTTGGGGAGGGAAGGAGGGTAAATATATGAAAATGAATAAAACTTAATAACTCTTGGAGCACCAGACCAATCTCGATCAAACTTTGAACATAGATAAGGTTTGGGCCTGGGAAGTTTTCATCATTTTACTTTGCGGCACAGTGTAGGGGAGGGGAGGATGACACATGTTAAAAAAAATAAAAATAAAAATAACTGTCTTTGAGACTTCATCACGCTTAAACAACCGAACCGATATTAATCAAATTATCAACATAGATGAGGTTCGGACCTGGGGTGTTTTTTATCATATCCCTTTGACGGTAGAGCTTAGGGTAGGAGGAGTGGAGGGGAGAAATATAAAAAATAAATAAAACTTAATAACTCTTGAACCACCTGACAGGTCTCGATCAAATTTTCAACATAGTTGAAGTTTGAGCCTGGATATTTTTTTTTTTTAATATATTCACTTTGACGGTAGAACCTAGGGAGGGAGGAGAATGGTATATTAACATATAAAAATAAATAGAACTTAACTCTTGAACCACCAAACGGATCTCGATCAAATTTTCATCATACATTACATTCGGGCCTGGTATAATTTTTATCATGCCGTGCCCCACAACATGGGGAAGGGAGAGGGATATATAAAAATCACCGAAAATGACCAATTTCAAAGACTGCTTTAGTAATAGTAAAAGCGGAACGTATTACTATTTTTCCTTAATTTAACCCAGCGAAATCGGGGTCCGTCTTAGATTCGAGGATGTCAAATTCGAGTAATTATCGAGAAATTCTTAATTATATATTAGTGTTATTACAACTACTTTTCTAGCCATAAATATTTTAAATTTTGTATCATATTCAATCATTTAGACAACAATAGTGTCCTGCTCTTGCGCAGGACGTATGGGTTTGCAAGTTATTATTATTATTATTATTATTATTATTATTATTATTATTATTATTATTATTATTATTATTATTATTATTATTATTATTATTATTATTATCATACTAATTTGGGCATTTGCCTTAATTCTTTAGAATGTAACATAGTTTTCATTATTTACTTTAGAGTGTCATTTAAAAAAAGTACAAAATGTTTTTAAACACACACACACACACAAAATCTTAATCGTATTGTGATTCTTATTTATAGCCATTTCGCACTTATATTGGGAAAAGTATTCGCGTGTAGGTGCAACTTGAGGTCTCTTTGTTGCTATATGGATAGCATTGACATCTAGGTTCGATTTCCAGTGGGAGCTGACATTGTTTAGACCTGACCATGGCATGCCTATGGGTTCATGTCTCGTACAACTACCTCGGTACTTTCCTGAAAATTGAAGTTAGATCTGATATTAACCAACCAATTCGGTACAATTCACTTTTATACGTGGTTGTAAAATAGATGTCCTGAATCATAGAAGTCCTAATTCTATTCAAGTATATGATTAGTCTTAGGTCTGAAATGTTTTTAATAGTTCGTTTGTTGTCAACACTTGTTAAAATAGAATAGGCACCAAAAATGTTGAAAACTGGCAATGCTTAGCAGTCGATCCACATACAAGTCAGAAAAAAAATGTAAATAGTTTATCTTCGTAAGAATAATGCGTGTTTGATTTAGCAGTATTGCAGCTGCAAATTGATTTTATCTTCCATGACATTGTCAATTCAATTTTATTTTATAAAGTTCTTACTTCAGGGAAGGATAACTTACATTTTATAACAATGTAAGTTTAAATTTCCCGAAATAATAACTTTTTTTTTTTTTTTTGAAAATAGACATTTTGTATATCTTTTATATTGCAGTTGAGACTTCTTCTCCGGGATCTTATGATATTACATCAGCTTGGAGAGAAGAGTTTCAACCGTGTTGTAAGGTACCATAAATAACATCGAGCTTTGTTCTTTGTCCAAACAGAACGTGATGCGTATGTGTTACACACCAGCTGTCTAGTATTTGGCCTTCACAAGCGAGGTTCATTTCTTCAGTCTTGGAGTCTTACTGAGAATATTTTTTTCTTTCTTTTTGTATGGATTTATAGTACTATTACATTTACTTGTCCACTTTTTGTTGTGTTGGTAAGAAGGCTGCTTTACACTTCTGGTATGGTAAGAAGATACTTTTCTTTTGGTGTTACTCTTCGTGATGTTAGGGAAACAGAATAAATTGCTCTTTGCCATCTCTTAAGTGCTGTTACATGTTTCACCTAAAAAAAATGACATATTTGCAAGAGTAGAGCATAAAAATGAAAGAAAAAAAGGGCCCTCAGTAGAACAAGTACAAGAATGAATTTCATAAAAGTGTAAGTAGTGAACTGTTGGTAATATTATAAATATCATCTTATTGGAAATATAAACCTACCTTCAAAATTTGACGTAGTTATAAACGAAGGCAATTCTTACTGTTTTATTTAATATTCCCGTATGAACAAATGCAAGCGCTAAATTGTTCTAGGTTCGAGAATAAACGTAAACGACGAACAACAAGCAAAAAATATTCACGAAAATTCTAGTATGAGGTATTATCATGAAATTCCATATACTATAAACATATATTAGAAGTTAGATGTGCAACGACATCTAAACAAGTAAACAGAACATCAAACAGCGCTAAGAAAACTATTTTTGATAAAATTAAAATACGAGAAGTCAGTTCGAACTAAAGACAGTAATCGTTTAAATTTGTTTTTTTTTTAATTCCATCATTTAACATATCAATTTCATGTAATTGTATTCATGAAGGGTAAATGCAACTTTGTTTACTATAATAAAAACGGACTACCATAAATAAATCAGTATTATGTCAAAATAAATAGTCTCCTGTAATATAAAGCCGACATAACTCAAACATTACCCTTATTGATATATTATGTTAAAAATATCCCTTAAAACAACAAGAAGATTATTTTGTAAACTCATCGCAGGTGAATACATATATCATCTCGCGCCCCAGGGAGTATTTATCCGTCTCTGTATCATTAATATTTAGATTAATCACCTAAAAAGTTAATTAAAAAATGCCACTATTATTATTATTATTATTATTATTATTATTATTATTATTATTATTATTATTATTATTATTATTATTATATTTTTTAGTTTAATGACCCACGGTTATGCCTCTTTAGGCTAAATGAGACGGATTACAGTTCAATTAAACTCTTTTGTGCTCTCCCACCGAGCATCGAGCCCGGGACCATCTGCTCCAAAAACACAAGCGCCCAAGTTTGATTTTGATGTGTGTGCGTTATGAATATATGCATACCATTTGCCAACACTTTGTTTATCACAACACACGTTCTTTACAAGGATAAGTGAGAAAACACTATTTAACGTTATTGGGGTCACGCAGTGGACTTACAAAATTGTGTTGTTAGTCTGTCCGTCTGTTACTCCGCACGATAACTTTTGAACGTTCTGCTAATCTATTCTTAAATTACGTTATTTTCTTCTGAGATAGAGAGCCAGAACGATTACATTCACCGACATCGTTAATATAATCAATTCGTTAACATATCAATGGATAATGGCGACGTTAAATGTATTTATCTATAGTTCATATTCCATATATATGATTTTTTTTTTTAACCCTTGAATTGGCAAGCATTGATAGCATTACCATTAAAATATTTACTTTGCTTTTATGGTTGAACCATGTCTTCGTAATTATAATTTTATAATGTGTAAAGTATTTTTTTTTTACTCTGGTTACAAAATACAGGATGTTTAATTTAAAACAACATTGCCATAAAATAGATTTTATATGTAGCTACTGGGCAGCATTGCCCTATTATGGTTAAATATCATAAGAATACTTTTAGTAACTAGCAACATTTTTGTTGAAGTATTTTCCTACAGGGCAAGAAACCACAAATAATAATAATAATAATAATAATAATAATAATAATAATAATAATAATAATAATAATAATAATAATAATAATAATAATAATAATAATAATAAAGAACTTTCGCGAAACGTAGGAGATAAAACTTCTACAATACTAAATTTGACTGTCCCCTGTTGACGAATATTACAAGTGTCTAAAGAAGCAACCCACAGATCCTGTACACGAATATTGTATGAAAGCAATAATGCCAATTAAATGATCAATTCGTTTGGATAACGCAAGAGAATGCGATGTTGCTTTTTAGAGCAACAGTGCCAAATATATATATATATATATATTTCTTTTGCAATACCTAGCTAGAGCAATTATCTCGACCGAGTTCATCCGTTAACATCATCATATCCCATCCATTTATATTACAATTGCACCTTTTAAGTGATACTACCATGCAAACCTCAAAACATTAAAAAGTTAAAGGTTTCATAAATATCTAGACGAAAGTATTAAGATATTCTCAATCCCTGTTACAAACGCAAGTATATTCATTCATAAATGTCCGTTTCACGTGATCCTCTTTATTGTCTTTAGCAGTGATTGTGATCCTCTTACATGCTTAACGATATTATAAGGTAACAAATTCTCGATTACAAAGGATCGAATTATTCCGTGCATACTTTCTATATACAAAACACTGCCAATTCTCAACATCAAATCCACTAGAAAGATAACCAATCCCTCAGTATATAAACAGGGTGTTTCGAAACAACACTGACAATATTTGGGAGATGATTCTTGACACCAAGGTAAGAAAAAAGTATAGGCCAACCTGGGTGCACAAGGTTTCATTTCGGAGTTATAGGCTGCCAAAACATAAAAAAATGAACTTTAAAAGTCTATAGCTCCAATACTATGGGACCTATCATAGTCGGGTTAAGACTTTATTTAGAAACTAGTATGTGTCCTATCCAAATATCAATGTTTCAAAATTCTGCGGTACTTTCGCAAGAATTTTTATAGAGATAGTTGGTAAGTACTTGAAATTACATGCCCGTAGCTAAACTGCCTGAAAAAAAAGTTGCGGAAATACCACAGGATTCTGAAACATGGATACTTGGATAGGGCAGATACTAGTTCCTAAACAAAGTCTTGACCCAACTACAGTAGGTCGTATAGTTGGGAGATATGCATCCTTAAAGTTTATTTTTCCATGTTTTCGGCAGCCTATCACACCGAAAGGAAGCGTTTGTGCATGCAAGTTGGTCTATATATTTTGTCTTATCATGATGTTTGGAATCATCTCCGAAACGTTGTCAGTGCTGTTATGAAACACCCTATATATATCATTTAGCAACCCAAAAGAACTATTTCCACCTAATAGGTAAGAAGACATCCCAAGGCTCGGATAAGAGCAGCCACTTAATAACTCTTGAATTGAACTGGAATAAGGGGATGACGGAATATTAATATTTGAGCACTTAACTTATTCTTCTTTTCTTGAAAGAACTTTCACTCTTCTGAAGGTTTACAGTCACCCTCCCCCGTCAAATATATTGACCGCTCAAAATATCAATATTCAGATATTCATAAAAGAGCTCAACTTCTCTCAACACGAAGTTCTCAAGAGCGATGTATTTTCTTAACCGATGCCCAGTTTAACATCCACAATCAGTAGAACTGAAAATTTAAAGACCGTTTAATAATAATAATAATAATAATAATAATAATAATAATAATAATAATAATAATAATAATAATAATAATAATAATAATAATATCAGTTATTGAACCGCGTGCGAAATAATTGACATAAGGTGAGTGCTCAAGGTGGAATCATAAGTTGTTATAATATGTTAATTATGCATCTTTAATTAAGTATATTTTGTTATTTATTTTTTGGGGGGTTTAATTAATTATGTTATACTGTAAAGGTAACTTTTGAAATATTAACTTACTTCTAATTGCTAAGTATAGTGTATTTTTCATGTGCTTATTGAGAAAAATATTAGAGTATACTCGAAAGTAAAATATTCTGAGTAATGTGTATACACACATACACACGTATATATATATATATATATATATATATATATATATATATATATACATGCGTGGGTGTGTGAAGAAGAAGAAGAGGAAAAAAAAGTAAACAACTTTTCACAGGTAAAAAGTTAAGTCTTGTGCATTTTTTACGATATTATGCACGCATCACATGTTTGATTCATGAGGAACTGAAAACTTGAAAGTAGTGAGACCAATACATCGCATTATCATGGTAAGTCTGTTAGTTTAAACTGTCATCAAGAAAGAAAAAAAAATAATATATATAATGGCAGAAATAAGTTGTACAAGCAAAACTAATAAAAAAATAAAAACAGAAAAAAATTGCAGCAAAGACTACAAAAAAAAAAAAAAAAAGAGAGAGCTTCACCAAATACGCACATTTACCTTGAAATATAACAGGAATACAATATTATGGACCTTTTTCTTTTCATAAATAAAGGTGAAGAATAATTTGAATTCCCAGAGAAGAAGAAGTAACAGGATTTCGCGAATGTGTTCCTCTACCCTGGTACAATAAAAATCAAGCAAGCCTGATCAAACATTTAAAATCCATTTCTAATTTGTTGATTAAAAACAACAACAACAACAACAACTACTACTACTACTGTTATTATTATTATTATTATTATTATTATTATTATTATTATTATTGATAATAATAATAATAATAATAATAATAATAATAATAATAATAATAATAATAATAGTAATAATAATAATAATAAAACAACAACAACATTTGGTGAAGAGCAGCTCACTAGCTGTTTCTTAAAAGAAATATTCAAAACATATTATAAAGCTGACAAATAAACTTTGTAGTTACGTATTCTATTTCAAGACACAATCTTGTAATGCAGTCTGTCTTTTTAAAGTAAAACAAATAAAAGTTTCTTCAAATAAAAAGTAACATTTAAAATAGCATTAACATTTAACAAAAAAAAAAAAAAAAATAAATAAATAAAAAATAACATCAACTACAACTTCCCAAAGGTTAACAAGCATAATTTTGGTTTAAGAAAGAAATTTAGAATAAATAAATAAATAAGAGAAAACCCAATTATTCATTTCAGTTGTTTCATACGTCAAATTCTACCAATGACCTTTTTTCTCAATGATATGTTTTTGTTTTATATACAAATTGATTCTCCATTGGAAATCTCGTTAAAAAAAAGATAGATAGGGAGGGAGGAACAAAGATAAGGCAATTCGTTACCTGAATGACCTACAATCAATACTAAATTTGAATTAAAGTAAAAAAAAAAAATCCAGTAAATTCTAGTAACGTTCATAATGAAAGAATATATATTAGGTTAAAGAAAAAAAAGTTTTACGAGCTATTTACTAAAACAACAAGGACACAAGGACACAAGAGAGCGCTTAAGTAGCAACAAGATGCGATTAAAATTCATGTGTTCTGAAGAAACAGAAAATACGCGTGGCAAAGTTTCTGGTTTGAACTATAACATGAATTGCACATTAAAAAAAAAAAATCTAAGAAGAAAGTTAAAGAGTGTCAAAGGAAGGGAAAAAAATAATGATTTGAGGTGCAAATGAATTCACTGCGAAGATCGGAGAAAAGTAATTTACAGCGGTAGGTAGGTATGGAAGGGAAAAGCAATCAGGGCCAATTCAGTGAAAAGCAATCGGAAAAACTTGGTGCTACAAGTACATCACAAGGCGAAGCAAGAAACTGATAAGATTTAAATAAGAAGAAAAAAAACTTTATTTTCTTTGTATTACAGTTTCACGCGTGAAGAAGCGGGAAAAGAAAGAAGACAGTGTTATAACTACGATGAACAAGAACAAGACGCAACGCGACGTATTCACTCATTTGGTGCGTTGACAAAATTAATTCATACCTTAGGAAAAGTTTTGCTTTACGATCAAGCAAGAAGCAAGTAAACAAACAAACAAAAAAAGTATGAATTAAGTAAGGGACGAGAGAAGGTAACAGTAATAATAACAACAATAATAAAGAAATAAAAGATAGGAAAAACTAGAAGGAGAGGTAAAGTAACGTTGACAAGAGAAACAAGGCGCCGAGTTTGGATCCCCGGATGGTAGTTGGATTCCAACTCACTCCACTGCTCGCACTTTCTCTTCCCCGTTGGTCCACACCGAGCTCTGTCGAATCAATACTTCGCGACAGGGCCGACGGGAGTTATCTGCCCCAGCTAACTGTGGCTTACTCTTCACCAGGAACAGTCGAGGATATTTCGGAAAGCCGAGAGAGGCGAAAGAGAGAGGAAAGAAAGAAACGGAAGGGAATTGACGACAAGAAGATCCATAAAAGAAAAAAAATAGTTGACGTACAGGAGCAGAAAATAATAAAAAAAGAAAGAGTTGGAATATTTTTTTCAAGAACTCAAACTGAGAAGGAATGTTGAATATGATGATTCAACAGAGGAAGGGGCAACAATGGAAAGAAAAGGTTTTTCACATACACACATATACACGTTTATATATATATATATATATATATATATATATATATATATATATATATATATATATATATATATATATATATTCGAGTGCTTGCGTCGACAAAGATGAAGAGAAAAAAAAAACTAACTCTATCTCTGTCTGTTTTTTTTTTCAGAAAATAGGTTAAAGAATAAGAAGAAAGAAAGTAAAAAGCTGCCGTTAAAAGAAAAAAAGAGAAAGAAAAAGCAAAGGACAAGAAATCGGTGAGATAATGCGTTTTAGTACCTTAGAGTAAGCAACACTTGTTTATTGTAACACTATTAAGTATAGAGATATACTCTAACGTGAGAAAGAAAAGAAGGGGTACAATGACTCAATAATAGAACGCTTATCTTAGTTGCATGGGGTTCCTGTTTTGATCACCGGCCACGTAAGTTTGTGGTGGACAACATCGTGTTCGTAAGTTTTCTCTGGATTCTCCCGTCTTCTTCCACATTCTCATTCCACTAACATTTTTCATCATCTAACATTTGCACTAATCATCCTTCTCCCTTAGCGTAAAGGGAATGATCATAGGATGTCCAACTGAAAGATATATATATATATATATATATATATATATATATATATATATTCATTTGTGGAAAATAAACGGTTCGATTCGCTTTTCTCAAAATAATAATATTGAAAGTGGACGTAAAATGCCAGCATTTTTTTCTAGTTCTACTGTATTTTATATACAGTGTTTCCATAAAGTCTGGGTACATAGGGAATTCTAAGATATATTATTAGATTGAATGATGTCTCTGTCTAGAGAAGAACGAGTCGAGTTGGTATTCTTAAGTGGATAAGAAGCATGATCCTATCGGAAAATTACGGAAGAATTTAACTTTTGACACCCTCATCGTCAACCTATTTGTTTTATTGCCGTTCAAGTAATCCACATTGAATGAGTCCATCCAAACAGGAGGGCTTCCAAAAAAGTGATGGTGTGTGGAAAGCTTATGTGCTAAGACGTTTCTTCTTTGATGGATATGTAAAGATGAGACTTTATCTGAACATGCTGAGGGACAAACTGATGTCTCAAATTGAGCGTCTGAGTGAGGGACTTCCAGAATGGTTTCAGCAGGATCGGGCCCCTGCCCATTTTGCTGCAGCTGTTGGAAATTGGTGGGAGAAGAGGTCATGTGGAGTGGTCCCCTCGTTCGCCAGACCTTTCTCCCCTTGATTTATTTTTTGGGGGGGTATGCTGAAAAGAAAGTTTACTCGATGAAGATAAGAAATTGAAACCACCTGGCAGATCACATTACCAGTCAGTATGTTGAAATCGACGGCAATTCAGATTTATTCCATCTAATCTTGCAAAACGCATCAAATTATGCATTGAACAGCACGGAAATAGCATTGAAAATATTATTCATTAACAGTAAATTGACTAAAATGTGCTTTTTCCCCATGCACCAAGACTTGTGATCCCTTTATAAAAGTTAAAATTCTCGGTCTTTGCACGGGGAGATGGGAAATATTTGAAATTATTGCAATGAAAATGTAATGATAAAAATACAGAAGATTGTCTACTTCAGCATAAACATTGAAACATTCTTCCCCCAAATAATACACTTTTAATCAAATTAATATGATTAAATAGCCCAGCTTGAAGTAGGTATCAAGTAACATCAAAAAGTCATCAAGTGAATCAGACGTTTTCCCGATCCCAAAAGCTATGAATTTGAAGCAAATCTCAGCTATTTTTGATATTACACTTTCCATCTCCCCTAATATTCTGTCAATGGGAATGGACATAAACGGCATTTGGGCCATCACTATTCATTCCAACGACCCCGAAAACTGTAGGCTGTAAATTTTCAATCCACCTGACATGTCCGTTCATGTTTAAACTTGGGATTAAATGTCATTGTGATTGCAACCTAAAGGCTTAACGAACCCACAGTATGGATTCTACACTAACCGCAGTCACTTGAGACATTTTATCTTTTACTCATTCTTAGCCCTCACGCCGATTGGGCTGAACTTACACTTTAATGCTATCAGGAATATAATTATTGATATCGGCGACATCAATAACTATGAATTCGACAATAATATCGGTCACTTTCGATTATTTTACGGTCAATCCATTCCTACCATCTTAGGGCTGGTAATGTGGGTTAAACCTAGACTTAAATTATATAGGGAGTGTCGTCAATCAACTTAGGTACCCTGAAAACTGTGCATTTCATACTAATATCGGCCATTTCATATGATTCGTTTAATGTCACAATTCCTCTCTAGGGGTACTAATGGCGACTGAACTTGCATTTAAGCGACATCAAGAGTGTCGATATTCATCTCAGCGACCCCGAAAATTATTGACTCTACACTAATATCGGTCAATTTTGATTATTTATATGTTACCCCCTTCCACTCTCCCTAAGTACCGGGTGAACTGGGAGCTGATATTAGACTTAAAGAGCATCGAAACTGTCACCAATCAACTTACGGACCCGAAAAACTGAATTCGACACTGATATAGGTAATTTTCAATTGTTTTTTTTAATGTAACCATCCTTCAACTAATGGTATATGAATTAGGATTCAAAACGCATCAGAAGTGTCACTGTTCATCTCGGCGACCCCGAAAACTACGGATTTGACACTAATGTCGGTCATTCACAATCCTACTCGTTCACTCTTACTATTCACCCTATGTGCGCTATGGAAGTCTTTCCTCATCAGTACAATTTTGCAGACTGTAAGTAGTATGTATACCAAGTTTCGTTAAATTGCTTCAGACGTTCTAGGATCATGCTGGAACATACACGCACACAAATCCATTGTGTAACATTATTTGCGCTTAGTGCATAACAACTACTTTTTGCATGTACTATTTATATCAATTTTTTCACCCTTATGACATATCTCTGAATATCTTCTGTGTACATATAAAGGTAGCCAAGAAAGTTTTGTCGCTTTCGACCCAATTTGTAGTCCTTCCCAAGTGTATGGAGGTGCTGCCGAATGGTTTCTTCACTCACACTGAATTACAGTTCCTCACATGTCTGGCCTGAGGATTTTCATTTTGTGCATGTGTTGTTCTCCCGGCACATGGTGCATCTTCGAGTGTTTCGTCACCGTCATCAAACTTGTTAAACCACTGTTACACTGTCCGCGTAGTCGCGACACCCTCACCAAAGGCCTGATGTATCTTCGGCATTTGACCCCAATTTGAACTCATACAGCATACACGACCTTAGAACGCTCTTTAGAGGGCCCATTTTCGCTCTGTCCTTACGCAACTTCACGTTGTAACTGAACTGCCACAACCAGGTATTATGTTGCATATACCCACACCAACAACTCACCTTCGCCTTATCTCCATTCGCATTCTACTCACGGAGTGAGGGTCAATTGAACACATACCTCCACGAAAAGCGGCAGAACTTTATTGGTTATGTTTATTTTATATATTCACTGAAACGTATCTGAATGAATGCATTAATGCTACCATCACAATTTAGAACATGTATCCCACGTGTTGGAATATAATGTTTGGAGGCATCTTACAAATACATATCTATATCTATATCTATCTATCTATACATACATACACACACACACACACACACACACACACACATATATATATATATATATATATATATATATATATATATATATATATATATATATATATGCAATGGGACATTTTCCTTAAATATTTTTGTTTTAAATGCAATATTTCAGTTTTACGTTCCACAGTTATGTCGACTAGGCTAAAGGAAATGATTATGATGAGAAATGAATAAAATTGTGGAATGAATAGAGTGGTAGAAAACGGGAGAACCTAGAGAAAACCAACGGTGTTTGTTCACCAAAAAGTTCACTTGGCGCGAGCTGGGATTGAGCCAGGGACCCCACGCACCAGAGTTGAACGTTAAATATTTGAAATAAAAATTCCAAGTGTGTAGGACCATTTATTTAATTGAAGCGACTGTTTTTATGGTCTTCTGCGTATTGGGGAGTAATGTTGACTCAAAATTTATCTCCTCTCTCTCTTGTTTATTACATCAGTTTCAAATACTGATGGAGCTAGAAATGTTTGTTAATAAACGTTATACAACTGCTAAATATATAAATTTCGTTTCTAGGAGAATGACAAATTAAATATCCAGGATACAATCTAAATTAAAACTCACAAAAAGAAGATGACAAAGAGACTAATTAAAAAAGCCTCATAGCGAGATTCTAACTCTTAAGGAGTAAAATTAAAACATATTACAAAAAAAAAGTTATATCCACGAAACTACAGTTTCTTAACTCAATTTCATTTCACTTCATGCACGAGAGGTGAGAAAACATGAATAAAATACGCTAATTACATACTTAACAGTATTAGAATACAACGATGAAAAACAAAAACTCAGAATTAGAAAGGAGTGCGCTATGTTAGCGCCATTAAAATCACTAAGCTTACCACGAAATTACTCATTCAACACATTTAGTATGCTGATGTGTTTGTGATGCTCGTTGCTAAGCTTACCTGCACTTAAAAAAATAGTGAATAACTTAAAGTCGATGAAGAATTCCAAAATTGTAGGAATTGAGACAGGTAGTAACTACACGATGATATGAGGTGCGATCAAAAATATACGGATAATAATTTTATTAGAAACAAAGTAATACGCTTACACAAAATTTGATTTTATCTCCTTCAAAGTACTGTCCTTCGCTAGCAATGCACTAATTCCAATGTTGAATCTATGACTGGAAGCACTTCTGGGGGGCTTCTTTTGGAAGCGTGTTCAGCTGCTCTGTCGTGGCCATGTCAATGTCAGGAATAGGTCAAAACGATTTCCTTTAACAATGTTTTTACTTTTTGGGAAGAACCAGAGGCCGCATGGCGCTAGCATAGCGAATGTGGACAGACAAGAATATATATATTTTTTCGGCCAAAAGCAAGGATCGGAAGCAAGGTATGACGCAGCGCGTTTTCGTGATGAAGATGGAAGCCATTTGCTTATTTAAACGGCTGTTAAAATGCGTTCCAGGAACCCATAAGAGATGTTTAGTTCTTCGGGAAGCTCTCAAACAGTCATTCACTTGTTTGAATACATCATTTGTGCCATTTTTGCACGACTTTATTTTTATTAGTTAATTAATTTCTGACGTCGAAGTACGCCTCGATCGTTGCTCGTTTTCAACCGATTCCTTGCAGCTTTTGAATCGCTCATACCGTTTGTGAACAGTTTTCAATGCCACTGATTCATTGCCATGCATTTATTTTGACATTTAGTGAGCCTTTTCTTTTTCATTTAGAACAACATTTAATGTTGGCACACGACAGACACTCTTTAACACGTCCTCACTTTTCTGCCTCTGGAAGCCAACTAACATGCCACAATTTGTTCAAACCTGACACTGACTGCACCGGCTCTACCGGGCTTACAAGTTGAAATTGATACAACATCGATAGATGGCACTGTGCAACTACATTTACTATACTTTTTGATCACACCTTGCATTAAATAAACTAATAATTGTTTCCAAGCCTTTTCCTATAGACCGGATCTTGGATTGCACAGTTTATAACGTCATAATTGTTGGGTATCCAAAATTATACACTACACGGAAGGTCTTGAAAACAAATATTAGTACATGCAATATCATTTGTCAAATAATATTTGACTAACTAAACAAAAGGAAAATATGTTCTTCATTGCATTTAGGTTATACACCGAATTATATTGAAAAAAAAGTGGAGTTTAGCTCAGGGAATAGCTTTAACATTTGTCACAAAACATTATTTGCACGCTGAATATAACCATCTCATACAAAGGTCTAGAAGTGGAAATTTCTTAGCTTAATACTTCTGTAATACCTTTTATTTCGTTTGTTTGTGTAATTGCTACTCTCTCTTTGGCAATCGTTATCAAATCAGCGTAGGTTTATTGCGATCGTATCCGCTAAACTTTTTATTGATACCTGCAGTTTGAATCTATTTCATACACAATAAATATTTATTTTCGGTATCAATGGCTTCAAACTTATTAAAGCAAATGCAGAGAAAATAGAAATTCGTCCGGTCATTAATACTGTAAATTACGGATGCGTCAAAATATCAAATAATACTTTTAATAAAACGGACACTTTCAAATATCTAGGTTCAATTTTAACAGATGAAAACAACATTCACGAATATATTAACATTCAACATTAGGGGAATTTGTGTTATTATTCAGTTCAAAATATTTTATCTTAGCGAATCCTGTCGTGGAATTTAAAGCTTAACATACAAAAAAAAAAAAAAACTGTTGCGTTGTACGGTTGCGAAACATGGTCGCTCACTTTGAGGGAAAAATGCGTACGAATATTCGGAGTCAAGAGGAACGAGAATGCGGAGTGTCCGAAACTTCATAACAACGAACTGCACAATTTATACCGTTTACCACGGTCCATCAAGTCTAGGATGCTCAGGTGCACAGGCTACGCAGGAAATGAAAAAAAAAGAACACTTTCAAAGTTTTGACTAAAAGTCCAATCTCAAAACGACAATTAGGAAGTCTCAGATGCAGATGGGAGGACAGTATATTAATATTATCCTTCCATTGCTCCTAGGTCTTCCACATGGTCGTTTTCCGATTACGTTCTATTGTATTCCTAAATCTAAATCTAATGTATTAGTATTTCTGCGAAATAGGAGTACAAAGTAAATAGTTGATCCAGTTGACTAAGGACAGAAGTCAATGGAAAGTTTTTGTGAACGCGGCATTGAGCCTCTGGGTTCTAATCCTTTATTTTTTGCGTGTTGTCCATACAAAAAGTTTCATTGCTATTCTTTGTGTCCTTTACAGACATCTGACACACTGTTACTTGCACTTTGTTATTTCGTGATCAAAGGTTTGGAGGGGGTCCGTGGCCCACCTAACCATTTTTGTCTAGGAAACTGCAAAACCCGTTTTCGCCGTATATATATATAAAGAGAGAGAGAGAGGTAAGTGCATCTCGCTAACACCACAAATTGTAGCAGAATTCTACCAGTTCCGGTTTTAGTAGATGTATTAGAGTGGGGATGGAATCTATTCTTGGGACATTTAAATGATTGCAGGAAAAGCAAAAAAGAAAGAAAGAAAAAAGTTTCTCGCTATAGCCTATATTTCTGTTTTTACTCTATTGTGACCAATGCATAAATCCAACGTGCTCGCTTTTACCATTTAAGCTTTCAATGCATCTCCACCACCGAACTCGGTTTCTAATTTTGACTCTCTACGTCTTGGCCAAAACTGACGTAAATCCATCAAAATAATTCTTGATTGTTTTTTTCTTTCACTCTCGGACGAAGGGCAAACAGACTGATAGGGTAAATGTATACAGGAGCTTTAGTAATCTAAATTCCTTAAAAAAAAAAAAAAAAAAAAAAAAAAAAAAAAAAAAAAAGCAAATCACTTGTACACACAGCACAGTAAATCGAAATAATTTCAATGACACATACAGGGTGTTTCAAAACAACACCGACAACGTTTGGGAGGTGATTCCTGACACAAAAATGAGACGAAAAGTATAGACCAACCTGGGCGCACAAATACTTCCTTTCGGAGATATAGGCTGCCGAAAACATGAACACATGAACTTTAAAGTTCCATAGCTCCAAAACTATGGGACCTAGTGTAGTCGGGTGAAGACTTCACTTAGGAACTATTATGTGCCCTATTCAAATATCCAAGTTTCGGAATCATGTGGTACTCACTCAACAATTTTTCTGGAGGGAGTTCGGCTACGGGCACATAATCTGAAGTGCACATCAATTACCTCTATAAAAATTGTTGCGGCAATACCGCAGAATTACGAAAAACGGATTTTTGGATAGGGTGCATAGTCCAAAGTGAACTCTTGACCCGACTACAGTAAGTCCCATAGTTTTGGAGCTATGGACCTTTAATGGTTTTTCATTTCATTATGTTTTCTGCAGCCTATAACTCGGAAGGGAAACATTTGTGCACCCACGTTGGTCTTTACTTTTTGTCTTATCTTGGTGTCAGAATTCATCTCCCAAACGTTGTATGTGTTGTTTTGAAACATTCTGTATGTAAAAAAAAAGTTACAAGAGATACACTATAAGGAGACTTTATTCCCTTACAATATTCGTCCTTTAATGCCGCAATTACAATATTTATACGTTTTGAATAACCTGGATTTTTCAGGATATTTCACAACTGTTTCAACTTAGATACACGAAATATCACCCTCCCAAACTCTCTCTCTCTCTCTCTCTGTATATATATATATATATATATATATATATATATATATATATATATATATGTGTGTGTGTGTGTGTGTGTGTGTGTATCTGTGTGTCTGTGTCTGTGTGTATGATTACTATTCATTTTTTTTTCGAAAAGCCTACAGAAAATTAGCACATGCCAAAACGAATACAGAAAGCTCTCTCAAAAGATCAACTTCATGCAAAAAGATCAAGATAAAAGCCACTACACAAAATGCTCATATTCAAACGTTGTAAAAGAACATCCACAGCAAATATAACGATCTTTCAAAATATTTGTTTTCATTTTGCAAAGCTGGCTTGTTTCAACGAATATTCATGATATAAAACTTTTCCCTCCTAATTATTTGAAACTAAACAAGGGTGCGCAAAAGTTAGATGTATAAGCATTGAGTGCTCCTTTTTTTTATATTTTAATATAAAATTTCATTGAATGGGTATATGTGATAAAGGATAGCTTCCACTTTATACTGCCCAGAATTTGGAAAAGCGGTCTTTGTGCTACGAAAGAGGGTCGTATCGTTGACTGTCGAAAATAGCTTATTTTTCGGTTAATTTAGGTTAGATTAGGTCAGCTTTGCTTATTTTGCGCTAAAAGAGCAAAGTTAATCACACTGGTCCTCATCTATAATACTAGAGCGGGAAAAGCTGACAGAGAAATACTTATCTGGTCGTCAAAAAACGCAAAATATTTAACTTTGGAAATCATTATTGCTTGTCTTCATTCCTTCAGCGACCTTTCCCACACTGTTCCTCTCATCCAATAATCTTCTTAAAAACATTCCCCTTCCGGAGATTCGAATGGGATAATATTTTACCTTCATAACTATATTTTGAACTGCGAAAGACCATTGTACATATGCTATCTTTCTAGTGTCAGCAAACTAGGGAAAAATAGAGTGGTGGTTTCCCGCTGCTTTCCACCCGCAGTATCCCAGCCGTTAAAGGCACTCTGACCACACCTGGAACTAATGTCCAAGTTGAGTACCGATCGCTATGATTTCCCCCAACTTAGTTACTGGAGAATTGCTACCTTCCAACAAGACATCCTTCGTCTAGATTCTCCATTACCCCAATTCGGTAAGGGTAACTCTTCTGGTAGTGAACTACTGCCAACATAGCTCTAAAATTCACTGCCGCTCGCAATCTTCCTCTTCCGACATGTAAGTGTCTTCGTAAAGGATGGTGTTTATCGGGTAAGAAATTACTAATGTTCAGTAAATAGTAGTGTTGTAATGTTTAGTAAATATGGCACGTCAGCGCACAAGGGAAGAAAGTACAATTTTGGCCATTTTGAACATATTTCATATCTAATATCTCTATTTGATGCTTCGTTCAGAGCTTAAAGAGTAAAATTCATGCCCAGTTGTTGTAAATAGCTCTTATGTAAAACGGTGTTAACTTTTCTGCTCTTAAGCGCGTCGTACAGACATTTATACAGAGTTTTTTTCTTATTACTTTGGTACTTGAACTTGATTGTCTTGTTCCCTGAACGCTCCACACATTATTTAAAGTTACACAATGTATCAAGTTAAACAAGTTCTTTTATGTGTTCAAAACAGCATATATTCAAAATATGATATCTAGCAGGTAACTGCTTGGCAACTTTAGATACTGAGAATATTTCCTTAGCACTGTCTGGATCCGTTTCCTTGTCAGTATTATCGTATAAGATTGCAGTTTGCACATATATAGGATGATAAACATAGTTGCGACACTGTTCTAAAATAAGAGAGCTGTGTCTCAGCGCTACACGAGTTCCGTAGCAGATAAGGGAATACGAGGCGACAGACAAGTTGTAGCGACTATGTGCTATTCAGTCAAAAGTAGCAGCGCTGTGAAGTAAACGAGAAAAGTAGAAGCGCCGTAACAATGTGTTTTGGAAATGTGAACAACATGCGCGGATCAATATTGGAGTGAAATATGAGCGCAGTGTACAACAATCTTTCCAAGGACTTCATAAAACCTTTTTCACAAAGTGAAGGACGTTTCGCAGGATGCACTACGACACAAGAGAAGACATCTTCTTTGCCATATAGCGGTCCCTGCAGAATATCGACAAAGATTGATGCACTGACGGTGCACAGTGTCTTTCACATGTGTCGCAGAATGTGACAGAGTCAGTAGGCGATTACATTGAAGAAATTTAACGTATATTCTTCTGTGCATAAAACCACGTACACATTATACAGATGGTGATAAGAAAAATGGAAACACCTGAACGAAATTGCAACTTACCAGATTAATATGGTGTCGGGCCACCTTTCGACTTCAGAACAGCCTTGATGCGACGTGGGATGGAGGTATAGACGTTGTGAATGGTAGCAAGTGGAATTTTACACCATTATCCGTGCAAGGCATCGGCCAGTTCTGTGAGAGAGGATGGAGGAGTCGTGTTTCCAAGACGGACCACAGATGTTCAATTATGTTGAGATCTGGGGATTGGGCGGGCCAGGGGAGGTGTTGAACTTCATCCCGATGTTCCTCAAACCACGATGCAACAACGCCAGATGTGTGAATGGGTGCATTATCATCCTGGAAGATGGCGTAATTGTCCGGGAACAACAACCGGACCATAGGATGCAAGTGGTCTCCTAAAATTGCGACATAATCGTTGGCAGTGATTTGTCCGCTAACTGTGACCACAGGACCCAATGAAAACCATGATATGGCGGCCCACAGCATCGCCGAGCCGCCCCCATGTTTCACAGTTGGGTGGAGATACTGCACATCATAAGCTTCTTTGGGCGTTCTTCACACATAAACACGGCCCGTGGTTGGGAATAGGGTGAAGGATGACTCATCTGACCATATCACACGTTTCCAGTCCTCAACGGTCCACGTTGCATGGTCACGGCACCATTTGCGGCGTGCAAAAGCGTTATGGTCCCTGATGAGCGGTTTGGCCCGTGCAACACGACCCCGTAAGTTCATGTCATGTAATTCGCGGCGGACTGTGATTGTCGAAACGGGGTGGGGGAGGTGCTGATTGAGTTCCTCCGTCACTTGGCAGTGACACGACGGTTCTGCGTGACAATGCGCTTTAATACCCGGCGTGACCTGTCACTCATGATTTTCTTCCGCCCACTGTTCCGCTTCCCCGATGTGGTTTTCCCGTGTGTTGTGTAGGTCGTCATCACCTTCGACACTGTCCCACGCGACACACCTAACACAGTAGCCACTGCCGTCACACTCACTCCACACAACCGTGCACCAACAATTTGCCCTCTTTGAAAATCTGAGAGGTCTCCCATTTTACACTACCTCCGTCTGCTGCAGCCACTGGACACTGTTGTTCCACCGCGCCTGACGTAGTACGGAGACCGACCTAACACACCACCACCAGTGGTCTGGCGCTGCGGGCGCCACAACATCACTGCCAACCTATACATCTGACGTGTTGCCAACTACAGGTGTTTCCATTTTTCTGACCACCATCTGTAACAATGTTACCACTACTTTCTATTCAGCCTGTGTAAATCATGTCAAACAACGACACAAGGATATACCAAGTTGTAATGATAACATTATATCAAAAAGCTCTATTCAAAGTTTTCTGCATGCACACGACCTATCCCTCTCTTCTGCTGAATTTGCCTATTGAATTCATGAGAATAAATTATATATTATTCGGTTTTGCTGAAGGAAGAAGTCCTTATATACCAAATTGTGTTCTTTGGACCCAAAGATTTACAAGTAAAATAAAATAATGGTAAAGGATTCCTTGCAATAATTGCTATTTCGGACATCTTGCTTCACCTAATGCTTAGTTGTTTGGATTCTTTGGAGTGTAGCGTCCTTTCAGCGCCGATGCTATGTAAGCCCAATACCTGGACCTACAGCTAAACGTGGGATCCGAACCACATAAATTTCTGCCGGAACCGAACCCAGGTCTCACATGCCAAAGGTGCGTATACTACCATTTAACCACTAGGGAGCTCTCGTGATGTTTATTCAGCATATTATTTAAACGGTGATATCAACATGCGGGAGAAGGACTATTTGACTACGTGATTAATGGCCATGGACAGCATACACGTCAGCCACCCATGTCAGCCACCTGAACGACACTTAAAATGGATTAATCTAAAATTATTATTTTATTTCACAATTTATATTTACTTACAATAAAAAAAAATCTTCAAAATATTCAGAAAAGCAGATGCGGACACCTAGCACACCTGACTTTAAATTCCGGTGAAAGAGAGTCGAAATATAAATACGCCACGCATAGAACTGATAAGACTGGCCTTACTTATTAAGCACCGACTAATTTTATCTATCACAGCTCGAATCTACCAACGCTACTGATACTTATTACTTTCTGATAAAAAAGAATAATAAAAAAAAATGTATATAAGTTCTCAGTATCTGAAATCTGAAACTAGTGTTTTCTTATTACGAAATCTCACTTTATGAAATGCTTTAAAAAACGCCTGGTATCCAAGCTCTAACTTTGGATTTCAAACCTTTGGCTTACGGTTATTTGTAATTTCACATTTAACAAAGACAAAATTTTGAAGTAGGTGTACTTTAAATAAATTATTATTTAAATACATCTTTTTCTGTAAAGTTTATGTTTTAAAGCTATTGTTCAAAGCCTTTGTATTTCAATAAGCCTTCTCCAAAACCAATGCAAATGAATTGTGCTGCCATCTTTATAGTTCTTTTAAACTATATGTTTCTGAACGTTTATATGTTTGTGGCCAATCATTTCGACAATGATATCTCGGAAACTACAGGCTCTAGAAAGATGACGTTTTCACTGATCGATTGAAAATTTTGCATAGATTGTCCAGTTCTAATTGAATATTTAAAAATAATGGCCATTATTTCTTTATTACATTTTTACGGGTACACTGCAAGTGTTGAAATTAAAAAAAAATAAACTAAAGCATCATATCCTAAGCATTGTACATTCCAACACCACATTGTCGTATATACGGGTTGAATTTGTCCCAGACGTTTGTTTCCTGGCCAAATAATTCTGAAAAAGGAAGGATAACCATTTCTCCAGTCTAAGATGAATCTTTATTTTTTTGGAGTGTTTTGCCCAATGAACACCATATATAACTGACATTATAATTAATTATGTTTGTAACGTATTTCCTTATTGCATACTGCATGCAAGAAGAAAGAAAACACTGGTCATACATGACATAGAAACTCAAACAAGAAGTAGGCTTAAATTTTGCAAACGGTGAAAGATAATAAAAAACAATCTCCCCTTTGTGATACTCCTTGCCGATTTTTTTTTCTCAAGACGTCTTTCACTTGCGTATGTAAATGGACATGTACAGATATTGTAAGGAATGAGAAGGAGATTTATGTTCATATGTGAATGATGCGCTGTGTAGAGAGTGCAAGTTCTGCTAGTTACTATGTAAAATTTCCTGAATACATTACAAACTGCATATATATATATATATATATATATATATATATATATATATATATATATATATATATATATATATATATATATATATATATATATATATATATATATATATATATATAATTATATACTCGTATCACAGTTCACCATCACACCCGCTCGCATTCCCTTAGCTTTTTCCACTGAACTTTTATCAGTCTAACCTCCCTAAAAAGAATTCAACCTGGAAACAATAATTTAGTGCAATTGATCGATCCATTTATTCCACTGCTAGCAGCTCACGTGCCCCGAACCATTTAAACACCATACAAAACAACTCTATCTAGACCATGTTACGCTTAATTTTCCGGGAAATACCATACTTCAATGTCAAAGGCGAACAAACATGATGAATGAATGCATCGAATCGATATGCACACAATTTTTCATCCTTTAAAAGAAATAGGAGAAAAACAAGCATAAACAATAGAAGTCAAGAGAAAACTTTTTTTTTTTGTTGATAAAACAAGTTTACAATACATTACGAAATATTGTTTTAACAAATTGTAGTTCTTAATGCAACATTCTAGAAGTTTGCTACTATTCTCTTATTACGAAACTTACGTTAGTATCTTAAATACATTTTCAGCGTTAAAAAACTATGAATTATTATTTTTCTGTATGCTCATATTGGTATTAATGATGTGCATTCAAAAATAATAATCTTCACTTTTTTATTTTTTTTAATTCCTTGTCACAACGTCCCTCTTAGTTTTTCTGTACAGCATTCACCAATTTTAGCAAATGTTATTACTGCGATATTAGGATCAACTGAGTTGCAGGAATAAAGTGGCTAATATTGAGATTTACTTACTGTAACATTTTTCGATGCATCTACTCGTTAGTTTAACATCTTGCCGCAATAAATACTACATGCGATAAAATGATTACGACATTTGATGAGAAAACTATAAAGTTTATGCATAAGACACTTCTCATTAGATATCTACGTACTAATGATGAAGTAAAAAAAAAGACCGTTATGCACTTGTTTTATTTCTGTTACGTCGTGGACAAAGTAAATAGCATTCTCATAACCAATTATTAACACAGAATAGTTATCTCGCTTTCTTTCTATTTGAATTTTGAACTTAATGGACACTTTGTTGATCAGTTGTAACAAGCACTGCATTACCAAGTAGTATCATAAAAATCTGTTCCAGTCTAGGTACTTTCGTCCTTTCGTCATGCTAAAATCATAAAATTATATTTATTGATTTGTTCATGATAAGATAACAAACACGCGTTATTTAATATATATATATATATATATATATATATATATTACTTGAAATCTACTAATATCGCATACTCATACATTGAGTTTCAAGAGCATTGGAAATTATAATTGATAGATTATGCTTTGTATTTTTTTTCATTTGCTAAATACTACAGTTATTCGAGTTTTCGTAAGAGAAAACCAGTTTCTATAAAGAATTTAAGTAATTGCAATATATTTGACTTATTAACACACGGATTACTTAAGAAAAATAAATAAATAAAACCTTAACGCCAACATGAAAGACTAGTGATATCAAATCATATACTCGTGCGATCTATCTGCTTTTTAACACATACATAACTACTGTATATAATACTTTAAAAAAAAGTCGAAAAATATACATATTACGAATAAGTATGAGGTCTAATTGGATCACTGGGTAATAGATTTTAAATGAATTATCTCGTTTTGCATGGGATGCGTTATCCAATAACAAGATTGAATAATATCACATATGCTGAGTTTCCAGTTTCATTATACACTCTAGAGTGAATTTGTTCTGCATATTAAATGCTTGCTGTGTTTAAAATACAGAATTAGTGCTTGCAATCCTTGACTGAAATTAAACCAATTTCATTATTACTTTCTGAAAATCATTAGTATTCATAACACGCACAAATCAATCAATATTTTATTTCTGTAAATCTTGAGGCAACAAAAATAAAAGAAGAAGAAGAAGCACGAATATAATACATTAAAAGCACAAATGTAAAATTTTCTTATAATTAAACCTATATCATCACTATCCTTAGTGTGATAGCTTTCATGCCAAATAATTAACTAATAACTTAATTACACTTTCACAGCGAATTGAACCGAAAATTATGCTTATATAAAGCATGCGTGTTTGACACCTAATCACGAAATGATACCGATTTTTGAATGTTATGCGTCATCTCTAGAAATAGAAGAAGCTTAATATTTAAATTGAGGTTTGCCATATTTTATTATTAGAAAGACAACACAAGTTTCATTCCTACAACTTGTAAGCCAACAGAATCTTCCAGAGTCGAAAGTGACATCTCTTGAAAATTAAAAGAATGTTGTATGCCTTACTTGTGTTAAATCAATTAATTGGCAACATACTCATCTTCAGTCTTGGGAAGTAACGTAGCGAGAGTAACGCGTTACTTGTAACGTGCTACTTTTTAAGTAACGTTTCTTAGAAACGCGCTGCATTTTTTTCAAAGTAACCGTAACGTTAACACGTTTAAAATTTTTAAGCAACGAACCTAGTTTGCGTTACATTTGGGATGAGTAACTACAATATATGCATTTTTTTTTTCGGAAGCAAATGTTCATTTCCTGTAAGTGAATTTCTCAGAACGGAACAATGGAGCATGAGCTACGGATGCCAATGTCCGACAGTCGGTTACCGACCCACAGAGAAACAGATAGGATCTTAGTGTCATTACTGTTTGTGGAAGATGAGTACAGCCTCAAGGATAATCACATGTACTAATTGCAAGCACCTGGAAGATTTTGTCATAGATTTTGACAGCTCCAGTGAACTACGAGTGCAATGGTAGTCTATTTTACTTTGATTGGTGTTGTTTTTATAAAGATGGGAAACGAAAATATTTTACCGTTCCAACATTTGAAATAATACATTTTCTTATCAAAAGATGAGGATGATGGTGGACTGAATTTAGAAGTAAAGTGTCTGAAGTTCCCCGGCGGGTACTAGGCGTATTTATCAACAGCTGGGGTGCCATAATGAAAGATATACAGTAAGGGCTTAATATGAATAAACTGTGTTCTAATTAATAGAAAAAAAAATCGTTGATTGCATGTAATATTGGAGTTCTTCCAGATCAGGTTGCGTATCCTAGAGTCCCGTTGATTATAGAGTTTGGAACAACTAGTTTTAAGAAGGATGTATCGATTTTAAAATTACTGGAAAGTTTTGATTCAACTGGTTTCAATATTGGATCCTCATAGAAAGAAAATATGAGAAATATATTTTTTGAGAAGGATTCAGTATCCCACGCGTAGGGTTAACCTCGTCTTTATCCTGATATTGAAACCAAAAGTTCGAGATTTATCACTTCCAGATTCATAGTGAAGCTCTAAAGTTTGTAAGTGTACCACTGTTTCACATTTTAAAATAAAATGCTCTGTTTTCACGACTGTACCCGATATACTGGTTACAAAGCAACAAATTTTAGACAACTAAAGACCTATACACTAACGTCTCATTATTAATCGTGAATTAACATACAATCGTAAAAGTATAGGATCAGTAATCTGTGAAAATGTTGAATCCTGAAGGTAGTATTTCCAGCAACATACAAACATTTGAATATTATTTTGGGTGTCAGCTTCCGAACAGAGGAAATGAAGAATGAAACATGATGAATAGCAATGTAGTAGAAACTAGAAACAACGTGAGGCGACGGGACCTTTTCCCCCAAAAATCAATTTGCCTTACGAAACGGTCAAATGTATTAAATAATCTTTCTTTCAAAGGAAGATAAGCATTGATGTAGAAACAATTTATTGAATTTATATGCGTCTTTTGACACATAAGTTCAAGAGAAATTACCTGAAAGCAATTCATACAAGGGTGATAAAATTAATAATTTCAAAAAAAAAAAGTATGTTGGGAAACAAAATTATACTTTTACATTTGAGTTTTAAGAATGTGAACAACTTTGTTTTTCATTATTTAAAAATTTCATTACATCTGATATTCCGACTTCAACTTCTAAATAAATTATTACCTAGAAGTCATAAATCTTAAATTGTACCGTAGTTACACGAGAAAAAAAGAAAAGTTCACTTTTTCTTGTGATTTCTGAAACATCAAGTGCTCTAATTGAACAAAATTAAAGAATACAATAAAACGTGTGGATGCTGATCTTAAAATTCATAGTCGCTGATACATGGGTATTGGCTTCAAAAGTATTGAGTATTTTCCCACCTCATACTATGAATTAAAAAAAAGTAAGTGTTCTTGGTTGATGGAAATGTGCACAAGTTACAACGTAATCCAAACTTCGGTATTGTGTTACTAAACAATATTTTTTTTAACAAAACAAATATTTGAACTATTTTCTGGTGCACTCATGTCCAAAATTGTTGTCGCATATCCTAAACTGTCTTCTTGTAAGAATGTAATTTGATAATGATTTTTCAGGGTACTTTCAATACTGATACTATGTGTATAATCGGAAAACGTATATGTGTGGTAAATGACCCTGTGTAACTTCTCGTCAAAAATAAAAGTTCTATTTGCCTCGCTTTTTTGCTGTATTCCTATAGATATAAAGGCAACTCCTCAGGAAAAAAAATATTTCCACGACACTGATAACGATTTCAAGAAAGTAGAGCCAAAATAAAGCAAATGTTTATAATGGAGTAAATGGGAAACTACATGTTATATTCGGACTTTTGTAGGTACCGTCCACAACTCTGAGATCAATGATTTGAACACATGATGTGCATCAGAGTACGGGACAAATAATAGGTAGAAACGAAAGTGGTGTTACGTTTCCTTTAGCTGATACAGGGTGTTGAAATTGGACATCATCTGGTAGTTTAATAGACTGTATGGAAGAGTATTTGCTGGCTGGGAATTGTATTACGTACCATCAGCGCCTCCGAAAAGCAGATCAAGATGATGTGGTGTTTCTCCCGAAGGCAGGACTGTGACCCGAAGGTCTCTGGGCAAGGTGAACCCACGATGGTTTGCCATTGCCTGCCATGAGATGATGACGTCCGAAAGATGGAACCTACTGTTGAACAAGGGATCCGGACTCCCTCTGCCCCCACCGGGAATCGAACCTGAGATCCCTTGAGTACAAGGCAAGGAGCTTATCCATTCATCCACCTGGGACATATTCTGACAAATAAGACCATTGTCATATTATGATGTACAACAGGGTAAGGGGCAAATAAGAGTTGAAAACGTCAGTTGCATTATGTTCTGTTTGACCGATCCGGACGTTTGAGGTTGTGTATTTTCAAACATTCGCTTCATATTTGCTATCTATCTGTTGCGAGGCTGCCTCTATCGAGGGAAGTACAGTAGAAGGGTCATTGTGGAGGTGTTGATTTCTGTAGTAGCTTACTCGTCTCTAGTGACTGCAAGTAGGTGGTGATCGATTCACGTGTTGTGCCAACTTCATTGTGTCTGCAAGAAGTGGCAATTCCTGCATGCTTTTGTCCAGTGACTTTTGTTGTTCTGTTTCTCGCGACATTTATGCGAACTTTGTTGTTGGGCACTATTTGGTGTTATTTTCTGGTAGGTTTCGCCAGTGTGGAAACGTGTAGTGCAAAAGCCATATTATTCATTTCAAAACAATTTGGTGACGTGTGTGACAAATGGCTTCCGGTGGAAGCACGGATAAACATCGGCAATGTTCAGTGTGCGAACTATGGTTTAGAGGGCAAAGAAAGCGCCCGGTGTGTGGAAGTGAGTTCTTACAAGCGGTTAGTTACATGCATGGGAGCAAAGGTAAGTCATTCCAGTGCTTCGGTCCGTCAACAGTACTATGTACAACATGCTACATAAAGGCAAGTTCTTATGTGTGAAGTGTGAAGAAACAACCAAAAATGGGTAGTCAGGGATCGGATCTCAACGTTAAAGATACGTCAACTTTGGCTGTGCACAGGAAGGTAAACCTCGCAGAAATTCCTGAAGAACAGTTAGTAGTGTTCACGGGATTGAACAATGAACAGTTGACTGTGCTGTGCAGCTTCTGTGACACCTTACATAAGAGTAGTGTTACAAGCGTTGAAACCAGACTGGGCATGTTGTTAATGAAACTCAGGCATGATCTTTGTAATGACTTTCTAGGAACAATATTTGGATACCCATGCCACGGAAGTGTATTAAATGCATTGAAATCAATCAGACAGGATTTGATGAGGCAGTTTGTACCGTCCGTATTGGGTTCAAAGCATTTATCTCGTTCGTTTCTTTTCAGCAAGGTTCCAGCTTAGCCCCGCAAGCTTTATGGGGTAGGGGATGACAAGCTGGTTTTAGTCTTTGACGGAACATACATTTACACCGAAAAATCGACGAACTACACTCTGCAAAGGTGTCTGTATAGTGTGCGAAAAGGACGTCCGTTAGTGAAACCCATGATGATCGTTACACCCATTGGGTACATTGTCGACATTGTTGGTCCATTTGTTGATGTAAATAATGATGCTAGTATTACAAACTCTATGTTCGCCGACACAGCAAATGGTTTAAATCAGCTCTTACAACCAGGGGACTGTGTTTTGTTTGATAGGGGGTTCCGAGATTCCATGATGGTGTTGGAGGAGGCGGGGATCGTTTCGCAAATGCCATGTCGTTTAGAAAAGGGAAAGAATCAGCATGTCTGCCTGGCTACAAACCAATTCCGTATTGTCACAAAGGGCAGGTGGTGTGTAGAAGCGAAAAATGGCTATCTCAAAATGAATTACAAGATGTTTAGGGATAGGGTTCCAATTGCGGCTCTTCACTACTTACGCGAGTATTTACTCATTGCAGGTGCCTTAGAGAATCAGTTTGCGCTTCCATTAACCAACGATGCACCAGAAAAGTCTGACGAAAGTATTGAAATCTTATCACGTTCTAGTTTAACAAACGGACTACAAAAGAAACTGCAGACATCCGGTGATATTGACAAACGTTCAGCAAAGATTTGGGAACCGTGTGACGGATCGTCAATTGCTGACTTCCCTCGATTGACAGAAGAAGACTTATTTAAAATCACGCTTGGAATTTATCAAATCCAAAATGCTCACTTATATGCAGCAGAGCACATGAAACCTGATGGTAGTTTTTCACTCCATTTGCATATCACTCCACACATCTTGAGGTTTAAAATGCAATCTCGACAGGTACAGAGTTTGCAGTACACACTTTTCATTGAATATGATCCAGAAAAATCAGAAGCTGACGCTATTCTTGGATGGTACTGCAAATGCCCCAGTGGAGCTCGTGTTCTCGGATGTTGCTCGCATGTGGCTTCCGTTCTTTGGTATATTGGTGTTGCTCGTTATGAAACTGTTCATTTTCCCGCTTCGCACCTAAGTGGTATTTTTCTCGACACTAAGGACATACACGGTAATGAAGATCCAGGCATGACTTAACTTTGGTTATAAGGAGATCTGATGAACATTTTGACCACTAATCGTGGTGTTGTCATTCACATCTACGGACAGTATTGTCCATTCCCATAGAATTTAACACTTTCTGATCTTTATGTTTCCGATGCCTTATTTGTGTGTCTGGGTATGTGTGTGTGTCGGTGTGTGTCTGTGCATGTGTGAAACACTTTCTTTTCTGACTATTTCGTAATATTAAATATAATAATATGACAATGGTCTTACTTGTAAGATAACGTTCCGGTGGATGAATGGATAAGCTCTTCGCTTTGTAATCAAGGGATCTCAGGTTCGATTCCCGGTGGGGACAGAGGAAGTCCGGATCCCTTGTTCAACAGTAGGTTCCATCCTTCGGACTTCATCATCTCATGGCAGGCAATGGCAAACCATCGTGGGTTCACCTTGCCCAGGGACCTTCGGGTCACAGCCCTGCTTTTGGAAGGAACACCACATCATCTTGATCTGCATTTCGGAGGCGCTGATTGTACGTAATACAATTCACAGCCAGTAAATACTCTCCCATACTGTCTATTAAACTACCAGATGATGCCCAATTTCAACACCCTGTATCAGCTAAAGGAAACATAACACCACTTTCGTTTCTACCTATTATTTGTCCCGTACTGTGATGCTCATCATGTGTTCAAATCATTGATCTCAGAGTTGTGGATGGTACCTACAAAAGTCCAAATATAACATGTAGTTTCGCATATACTCCATTATAAACATTTGCGGTATTTACTTTCTTGAAATCGTTACCAGTATCGTCGAAATATTTTTTTCCTGAGGAGTTACTTTTATATCTATAGGAATACAGCAAAAAAGCGAGGCAAATAGAACTTTTATTTTTGACGAGAACTTACACAGGGTCCTTTCATGCAAAAAGAATTATAAATACGAAAATTAATGTGATGAGTAAAACAAAATGATGCTAAGAGGACAAGAAAGTTTTATTTTCGTTTCATTGTTCTTATTTACTGCTCTTTTGACATGAAATTTGGCACATACGTGTCTTGGCCGATTATACACATACTAACATTTTAACAAATACTGGACGAATTCGTTATCAAATTATATTCCTACAACAACACATTTATAGGCATGCGACAATAATTTTGGACATGAGTGTACATTTATTCACGTTTTTTTTTAAATCTTCATATTGTGCACATCTCTCATGCGATGGTAGCAATTTAAAAAAAAAATCAATGAATTTCCGTGATTCATGGTATCGAGACTAAATTTACCATATCGAGACTAAATTTTTAACTAAATGCTCCTAAAAATTCGCCAAAGAGTTCCCCCTTTTTAAAACTTTTTTTCATTGTACTAAAAAATAACGGTAGTATACTAAAGGGCTGAAAGTCGAAAATTCCAATTTTCCAATAATTACTCTATCAATTTTGTTCGTAATTGATACATGAATATTTCAGCATTAATTCTTGATTTGTTCCTCCATGAAAGTTCCTGATATATTTTTTTTTCGTGGTTTACTCGAAACAGGCTCAGACGATTTTACTTGGTTTCACAAATAAATAGTTCAATTTTATATAACGATTTCATGTACAATGAGTGGCGTATGTAAGGTTGTGTTTCCGGGATTTAAGGCCTTTCAACAATACATTATGAAAAAAATAGAATTTACATATTAAGCATACATAAATCTTGACACGATATTAGCTTCGGACCATGAACCCTCCTTGATTACTCTGTAAATGTATATATAGAAAGGGAAAAATCTAAAATGCTTATTTATTGTTCGTTTAATCTTCTCAGAAATCGTCTACGATTGTGGGAAAATATACTAGGTGATTTACTCTTGGAGTAAGGTTTCTTGAGACGAAATGATTTGACAATATATATATATATATATATATATATATATATATATATATATATATATATATATATATATATATATATATATATATATATATATATATATATATATATATATATATATATATATATGTATGTATAATTTCTTTAGAATTCATAAATAAATGTGCCACCAACAAATCCACAGTATGGCATGAATGATGATTCAAATAGGAGAAAAAATGGAAGCATATTATTATTATTATGCGGTGACACGCCCCATTTATTGTATTTTTTTTATGGAAAAGGTGTAAATGTCTAATTTACACATTTGAAATTTTCACGCATAAAAATAGTAATTACAGATTATTTAATGCAATATTAAATGAAAACGAATGTCGTGGTGATTTAGTGATAGAACACTTACTTTTGATAGGTGAGGGACCGTGGTTCGATCCCATGTCGGACCAAACATTTCTCATTTATTTTTGAGTACTCCGTTTCTTGTCACATTTGTAATTCTACAGCTTCCTTCGTTACAATGATATTCATCTCCTTTAGTCTTGATGCATACTTATAGAACATTAAGCGCAAAATAATAATAATAATAATAATAATAATAATAATAATAATAATAATAATAATAATAATAATAATAATAATAATAAATGAAGTCTTGTTATTTATTCATAGGAGAGTGTCGTATTTTAAGAACGAATATAGAATAAAGAAACTTGTCATATCCAGATTCAACGTCTCCTCTCCATGCATACATATATTATACAAGGCAAAGTTTGATAATATCGTGATACTGGTAATGCCGTGATAGATTAAGTATATATTGATGTTACAAACCTTTATATTACTCTATTTCTCATTCTAAAAACCTCCGTTACAGCCTTAATTTTATATACTTTACAAACATTGTTAAAAACCGAAAATCTAATACCTATAAAAGCTTAGACAAATTTATGAATTAAAAAAAAAAAAAAAGTTTCCACCTGATCTGAGTTTCAACAAGATAGTCCTATTGTATGCGATTGTATGTAAGTCTTTTGCAGTTTCTTCCAATTAGCATTTCAGATAGTGTTCAGTTATATTACACAAATAAAATAAATAAAATAAAAACAATGAAAGCAAGAGACAGATGATGACGAGAAGGTAATGACAAATCATTTTGTGCAGATATGTAAAGAAAGTGTCACGAGAAACAAAGCACAGAAAGAACGCTGGTATTCTGGCAATAACAACTATTTTTTAACAATATTTAATAGTAGAAAAGTTGTATTTTTTAAAGGTAATTATTCGCGGCAGAAATGCAAGTATTATTGCTGTTTCCTCCAGTGAAACGATACATGTTTCAAAGAGAACTATATGTGAAAAATTGCATTTTCTACTCTTCTGAGGAAATCTGCCCAAAGGAATCATCCTTCAGCTAAAAATCAGATTTAGGAAATAAGACTGTGACCACGGAAATGCAATTTTGTTCAATTTTGCGTTGTCGAACATAGGTACGATCCTGTTGAAGAACAGGAACAAGAGTCTATCGGATTTCTATGTTCTGTAGTTATCTTTTTTCATGCTGTTTTGAGGTTCCTTTAAGTTTCTGTTATCTATTTTTGTATTGTAATTTATTTTGCAAGGTTTTTTTAAAGGTGTGTAATTAACACGTTATTAGCTCCTTTCTTGAAATTTTATTCAATACTTAATTTCATTTTGGTACAGATATAGCCGGAAATAAATAAATAAAAAAAAACATGTTTAGCCATGTTAAAAAGTAAACATTAATCTATCTTTCAAAAAATAAAAAGGAACAACGGAAAATAAATACCTACTCACTCGCTGTAGTAAGTAGTATAATTTGATACATTGCCTTATTCGATTAGATACATATATGGTACTATGGAATATATGAAGAGTGCAAAATGCTTGAATTGTGATAAATTGCAGTGCGATTTTGTTGTTCACTTCTTCTTGATGTGTCGGATCAGGTTAAATAAACTCAAAATTTAAAGATGATGACGTGATTTCATATTCTTTTATTATATACAACTAACACTTATTAGCTACTGTGCAGGTGGCATATAAGCTAGGAGATGATATACATCTTAAACACCACATGGACAACCACCGTTAACATCACCATTACCAGTGAATATGTTAACGATTGACTCCATTCATGCATGTAGCCAAGGGGGGTCCGGAAGGTTCGCACCTCCCCCTTCGAGACCAGAAATGAAAAAAAATAAGGAAGGATGAAACAAAATGTAATGAGAAAAAGAAGTATCAGCGTTAATAATAATAATAATAATAATAATAATAATAATAATAATAATAATAATAATAATAATAATAATAATAATAATAATAATAATCAGGAAGCTTTTGGTTACTCTTTCTTATGAGGAGACTTGTATTACTTGCAATATATGGTGGCGAGGTGAGCGATATATCCTGGAAGAGTCAGGGAATTTGAAATTTCTAGAAAAGTTACATAATTCTCAGAATTTCTGCTATTAGTCATGGAGATTTCAAGCTTTCGAAAGCATAGTGCCGTTGAATAACAGCGTGGAGATTTTTTAACATAATTTTTCATCATCTCATCCTTGCAGAATCAAACATGTTATTTCAAAAACAGTTTTCTACTGCTCCTTTAACCTGTTATTTGGAACCGACAGTAGTTGACGGAATAATAAATACAACATTTTATATGGAAAAGGACTTTTCATAATAGTTGAGATCATAATGAAAGGAAAATTTTTATATTTGAATGAACAAAGAAAGGAACGTAAGTATTGTAAAATCTTTTTAATATTTTTTTTTATAATTTTATTACTTGAGATTTCTTCATAGTTTGTTATTAAAATACTTACCAACATATTCTCATTTTATTGTCCTAACAAACCAAAATATGTTGACAGTAAAGTAGTTTACATTGATCAAGTTCCTGAGCCTTCACAATTTCATATCACACCCCCCGTAACGAAATCCTGGCTAAACTAACCAATATATGTTCCAGTAAAATAGTTTAGAATGATCGAGCCCCTAGTGTGATAATCGCAGTATTTCATGTCACGGACCCCCTTCCCCTTCACGAAATCCTGGCTACGTGCCTGACTCCATTAACGAATTCGACCGACATAATCCCTCTAACGGCATATATTGCAACAAACCTAACTTAAAAAATCTCTGCTATTGTTCAGGAGTTTATGAGTGGTAACGGATTTACTAGCAGTACAATCTTATAATTTCCACTAGGTGATCCTAAAAACAAAATCAAGTTATGAGTTCTTAATAAGTGGATTTATATATAATATGGATGTGAACATAAATGTACGTCTATATGTGATGTAATTCGTAGCTACTTGGTACTGATTCAAAATAGAAGGTATTGAGAAATATTGGAATATGGTAATGGTTTGTTTGTCATATCGAAGGCGTTACCAAAGAGTACACTGAATTTGATCAGTGGCGCAATAATGACTGATTAAACACTTTTTTAAGTATTTATTTTTCTTTATTGTGGTTTGTAAACTGGTATTACATTTCACTTTTAAATAATCACTTACATGAGAATGCTTCAAGGGGGAAAAATCCTCGTTTACTGCAATTCTATCTACGGGCTAGCAAACACTAATTATGTCATGGTGGTTGTCAACATTTTTTATCACTTCCTCATCCATGCATCATCTCTGTGTAATTAACATTAAGCTCGCACAAGTGAGTAATAAATTCATATCTTCATATGCAAAGAAAAAAGAAACCTCAAATACACATAATATTGTTCTTGTATTTCCAAGGTTGCAAGAAATCCCTTCATTTGAGGTAATAGCACTGAAAGGAAACGACATTTGTTTTCTATAGTAAAAAGAACGAGAATTAACGAAAAAGACAGAAAGGAAAGAAAGCATCTGTGTTCACTATTAAAAACAAAATCACGATAATGATAATGATATATCTTACATACTTTGATGTTTATTCACTTTTAACCTGAAATTATACAAGATGTCTCACATAAAACAAGTACGCCTCACGTACTAGTTAATCATCTCTAGTTAAATTGCTTGTGGGGTGACAACACTGTCTAGAAAGATGGATACACTGAATTTTATCCCCCCAAAAAAAGATGGAGCAACCGCCCACACATCCAACTAAAGTATGGCCAACATCAGCAATGTGTTTTTTGAAGACAGACTTGTCAGTACAGACTTTTGGCCCCCAAGGTTCCCGGACTTAACATCGTGTAATTTTTATTTATGATTCACACTGAAAAACAAAGTGTATGCTGACAATCCTCACACAATAGAAGATATAAAAGTAACATTACTAGAGAATTAATAACATCACGCCTGCAGAATTACAGCGTGTCGCTCGTAACGTCATCAAATGAGGTCAACGATGCCTTGATGCCCATGGTCACCATTTTCAGCATCTCTCATAAACAGGTAACTGTTTAACGCTACTATTATCTATTATTTGTTGTTAGTTAATTCATTGTTGTTAAAATGTTACTTGAATCTCGTACGTGAGGCGCACCGGTTTTATGTGGGACACCGTATATACAGTGCTTTCCACGAATAACACTAAGCCCCGTCTCCTGAATAAAGCAAGGCAGATAGAAACATGAAACTTTTTGTAACCTTCAAGGGGCATACAAGACAACATTATGATTATATGGAGAGCCCCCCATGAGGTACGCTCAAAGGGGTTAAGTGTGCTAACCACAATATTTTAAATAGGGACCCGCACCATATTGTATCTCGTTTGAAAGGCAATCACGTGTAGAGAAACAATTTGAAAACTACTGTCGCTAGCGTGTACCTATTCAACATGGCGGCCATAAGTAAAGTAGGGTCGAAGTACGCTCCACGCATAACACTAAGGTCCATTTCTTGAAGAAACCAAGGCAGATAGAAACATGAAATCTTTCGTATCCTTCAAGGGACAGAAAAACACAACATCATGCTGGTAAGGGGAATCCCCCAAAAGTGGGACTTAACGGAGTTACGGGGTGTAACTACAAAATTTTAAATAGCATCACATATCGTGTTGTACCTCGTTTGAAAGCTAATGATGTGTAGAAACCAGTTCTGGAAACTGCTTGTCGCTATCATGTATTTATCCATCATGGCGACCATCCGTAAGTACGGTCGAGGTACTCGTAGTTACCCTTCGTAACTCCCTTAAGCTCCTCTCATGGGGGATTTCGTTACGGAGACGGACACCTTGGTGTTATTCGTGAAACGCACTATATACATACATATATATATATATATATATATATATATATATATATATATATATATATATATATATATATATATATATATGTGTGTGTGTGTGTGTGTGTGTGTGTGTGTTTGTGTGTGTGTGTGTGTGTGTGTTCCAAGTGATGTATCATGAGACCAAACAAGATTGTGATTCACAGAATAGGTTTTGCGTTTGTAATTCTAGAGAGCTTTCCATGTGGAACTTGGGAAAGTACATAGGTGTCTGAAGTTTTTTTTTTTTTTTTTTCTAATTAGGATATACATCTAGAGTTAAAAATAACATTTAAATGATGAAGTTCCGGCTCTGGAAGGAAGTTCCATCGGTAAAATATATATATATCGCTACAAGCTACGGGAAGAAAGCTTTGTACAGCTTCACAAGCTTTATACAAGAATTAGAACATTAGGAAAACTTTCTCCCTTTAGCTTGTTGCAATAAGATCTAAATTATTTACCAATGTGACTTTCCTCAAGAGATGGTGCTGGCATGATCTCAGTTTGTATCTCTAAGTCAACACCTTTTGATGCATGGGCTAACAGCGAAGATGTTCTGATGACAAATGTTGCGTTAAGTTGCAGGGGAATATTCTCCATAAAATAATTGCCAATATCAATGGCACTCAGGAACTAGCACGCGTAGTTACACTGGATCATGTGTTGACAAAATCAAATTATATGGTATTGATCAATATTGTTGGAGTAATTTAACACGAACTTTCCATATAAATTATTACCAATAATTATCTACGCTGCACGTTTGGAACCGAGCTAAAAAAACATATTTTCGCAACCATAATCAATCTCTAATACTGTCATTTCTCAAACTGATAGACTCGGCATCGTTAAGTAAGAGTACCTGAAATATAATTTTAAAATATGATTATATATATATATATATATATATATATATATATATATATATATATATATATATATATATATATATATATATAACACATTTCCGCAACTAGTATTTTACTTAAAATATTGATAGTGAAGAGTAAAAAAAAACCCTCCTTGATAAATATAAAGGATACAATACAAATCAATTTATAATTCTCTTTAGTACTTAAATTTCTCCCTAGATTCATTGAAACTATTCCAACCATTGGTAAAATTATTCTTTTAATCAAAACAGCTAGAACCTGTTCAGTTAATCATAAACAGTAATGAAGTAAATCGGTTCCACTCCGAACAAAAATGTGGATTTTGGTTTACCCGCTACCGTCAACAGTAACGGAATAAAGTGGTTTCAACTTCAATTGAAAGCATTACATACTCTCTCAGTTCTTTCTAATTCTATGTGCAGTCCATTAATCGACTGTTTTATTTATTGATTTGTGTGAACAGGGTTTTACTGAGTCAACTGAAGTTTATCACATCAAGCAGTTTGTATATATATATAAAGAGAACAACTTCACAGAACTTGATGATAAATCAATCACAAAGCAAGTAATTTAACCACTCTTCATGGATTGTACACAGAAATATGAATGTAAAACGGGAACGCCAGAGCCAGTTTTGTGTTCAATTATATAGGAAAACTAAAAAGATTGGACTAGCCGTGTACAAATTTTGACGAGAACAAACACATTTTACTTACGCAAGTGGCTAACTGCATCACATGTTTATTTGCAGGTTTTGAGTTCACAAATACTAAACTATGAATCTTGTTTGCCTAAATAAGGTAAATATTCGATAACACGAACATATAAAACTATGGAGAAATAAAGTAGGTAAGAATAAAATAAGAAATGAATAACACATGCGTGCAACACGATCAAAACTTTAAAATGTGACTGAACAACAACAACAAAATAACGCAAAATGATATACCACAGCATACGTGAAATAATGCTTATATTGCTAGCTGAAAATCTGTTAATAAACAAATCGAGTAAGCTGGAAGCTTTCTTGAAGTTGGAACCCACTTTCACATAAACTCGCTTGCTAAATCTCGAGTGCTAATTAAATAAAATCTACTTGCATATTAGTTCCACATTTGTTTCACAATATGTGCTTAGTTACCAGTTTCATCTCTGGAAATCCTCCAGGTCAATTCATGAGGAAGCAATGACACATAAATCAAAGAAAATTAAATGAAATAAAGAAATCAAGCTATCTGCTCATACATATAGAGTTTGATTCCCATTGCAGACATATTTTATTTTCCACCAAGTCCACAAATGGGAGTGTTAAGGTCAGAAATAACACAAACAGCTGACAATATAAACCTCATTTCACAGTAATGTATTCCAGTACCTAGTATTCATTATCAACACTGGAATAACAATAGTATACAATAGTAACGATGATATATAAACATGAAATATCAAATACAGCAGAACACATATTTATTATTGATAACAAAATATGCGATATTACAACAAAATAAAATAAATTTTAAAATGAAAAATAGCATGTAATAAGTTGCTGTAGTAAAAAAAAAAAAAAAAGTAGTATGCTTGCCCCATTCGTATTGCAGTACGAAACACAATTTTTCAGCATCCTTATATCAAATCAACAATACATCTAACCACATATAGCCAAGGAAAAAAAAATAATTCAAAAGAAGTTTACTAATACAGGATTGTATTTTTGTTGCAAGAAATATATTTCTGTCTTCTACACACAACATAAATCAAACTTCCTTATATATCCAATATGTCCAAGTTCATGCATTTTCTTGTCTACAAAGAAAAACAAAAGCGAGCGCTATACACCAATATCTATATATATATAACACAAACACACATAAACACATGCACAAAGAAAGAAAACTGCACTTCAGTTCGTACTCGTACGATGAACTTTAATATCGAATTTCCAAAAGAGAAAGTGTCAAAACGACGTATCGTAAATTATAGCAGCAAAGCAAATATTGTTTTTTCTTCTCTACTCTGCTCAAACACTAAAACAAGTGCTTTGGTTGAACGAGGAAAAAATGGCTTACTCTTTGAGTCAAACAGATTTTGGTGTTATACGCTTACGAATTGGATTTATTTTTGCATTTGACGAGCAGAAATTAGAATCTGTTTTCTCTCAAAGGAAAGAAGTTTCCCCTTTTCGCAACGATTTCAATACGTGTATTGGTAAGTCATTTCTTTATGTTCATATTTGTATTTCTTCATATTTATTTTGTCACTATTAATCATCGTAAAACAAATACATCAATTATATATTATTTTATTCGAGAAAATAATTTTGCTCGATCTTTTTTTTAAAAAAGTAATTTGGTCAGTCTACCACGTGCATATCATAACTTTTTATGTGTGTGCTAAAGTAATACCCAATTACGTTATATATGCAATTTAAGTTCCTTTACAGATAGGATAAGTATTCGGTTGACCTATGTAGGATGTACTACAAAACACAATTTTTCCACTTATAGCAATTGTTAATGACAAATGATATTTTAGATTGACAACAAAATAATCCAAATTATTGTTCACATGCAAAAGTAAAATTGCTATATAATACGCGAATCGACATAGCGGCCCGCATGAACGCTCTAAATATGGTTTATATTAATGCAAACTGCGCGATATTGAATTTTCTTCGCCTCTAAATACCTGTAAGGCAGGTGTACTTTTGATGAACGTTCAAGAACACCGACAGTGTTTCATTTAGCCTCTTGCGCGTGGCTTCCGGATACTACATTATGGTTCTTCGGGTAAATTTGCTGGTCAGAGTAAATAAAGTTAAAATAAAAGTTATTTCCCTTAATCACGATAAATATGTGCCAATTAATTTTACTTACTTTAACCGACCTTTTGTAATACGTGCGTCTCATAACTTACAGTTATTTGTTTTATTAAGAATTATAACATGCTAATGTTATTAGTAAGTACTTGTTAGAAATTAATATATACCCGAAAACAAAGATAACATTCTGCAGTGTGTACATATAATTATGTTGGAGTTTCAATTTATTACAGTGTCTCTTAGATGTGATGTAAAGTACAATGTTAATTTACGACTCAGATCGAAGGGAAAAGATAAAGAGCCTTATATAAAGTCGTTCTGACGCGTGATTACTGTCATACTAAAGATCTCGACTAGCATATGTTTCCTGCAGTAGTATGTCCTTTAGTATGACGCTAATCATACTTCAAAATGACTCTGCATAAGGCCCAAGGAGTTTTGGTAGAGTTTTAGTGCGCGTCTTTTTGTCTCTCTGGTTGATAGCACCAGTAGCAAAGATAGCAGCTATCTATGATATCAAAAAGCCTTACTAATCAAGGTATATAAAGGACTCTCATTAGGTTGGATATGTGCCGTGTGACAAAATGCATTAGGATTGCACATTTGTGAAAAAAAAACACTAAATGTTGTTATTTCATTCTAAATATGATACGATACTGTGTCAAAGTTCAGAGGCATTACATAGCTTTAAAATTTCGATATTATTTTATGTACATCCTCCACTTTGTAGAAGTAAACTACTTTGCTTTAACAAGTTTAGAATCATGTTGTAATATCAGAAATAGGTTTGTACTAGAAATCTAACCAAGATCCAAAGCCAAGAATGCTTTAACAACGAGTTTGACTCAACTCGTTGTTAAAGCATTCTTGGCTTTGGATCTTGGTTAGATTTCTAGTACAAACCTATTTCTGATATTACAACATGATTCTAAACTTGTTAAAGCAAAGTAGTTTACTTCTACAAAGTGGAGGATGTACATAAAATAATATCGAAATTTTAAAGCTATGTAATGCCTCTGACACAGTATCGTATCATATTTAAAAGGGAGCGCTGTCTTATCTAAAGTTGAAGTACAGTACCAGAAACACAAATGCTTACGTATGATGTATACAAACTACTTGTAAGCATGACTATGGTTCTTCACTGTAATAGAAGAAGAAGAGGAGGAAAGTACATAAAAAAGCGAATAACTTTTAACATATTCGTCTACGTGTTTCGGGATGCAAATGTTTTTACATATGCAATTCACTGAGCGTACATACCATCTGTATACGCAACGAAAAACGGGTTGAATTCTAGACCTACTACCTCCGTAGGAAAGCAAAATTTCTCACTGAAGGATCCTATTCTGAACTCCAACTACTCCCATATTTCTCCTGGAAGAGTGAGACACTCTGGGAAACGTGTCGAGAATATTAGCACGGATGAAAAGAGTTCGCTGTTAGTCTCAGATATGATTTTCCAAGGAATTTCAAATCAATCTTGAATCTGAATATTCTACAATTGTGAGGCAGGACCATGTCTTTTACAACTGTGGACATTGTTGTGACACTGAAGCTCAATTTAAATGCCAGCATAAAGAAGCAGGTACATAAAAATAACACCATAATCCGTACGTTTGATGTTTTAACGTGCGTATACGATTATTATATTTACTTCAAGTAGTAAGTTTGTTTAGTGCGAAAGTAAAATTATCTCACCGATTATTATTATATTATTATTATTATTATTATTATCAGTTTTAGTACACAAAGTTGTGGTATATTTAGGCAGTTGAAAACCAGCATTCATTTAGTTTGAGAGAGAGAAAGGCCCTTTTGTATTAGCTGGTAAGCCTATTTTATACTTTATATAGGTTGGCGGTAAATGTTGTAGCTCTTATTTGAAGATATTTATTATTATTATTATTATTATTATTATTATTATTATTATTATTATTATTATTATTATTATTATTATTATTATTATTATTATTATTATTATTATTTAATAAAACGCATACTACATTACACATGTGTTTGAAAAAGTTGGAAGTTAAGTTCGAGAAAAACAAACTGTCATTTTTGATAAACGGAAATATACAGAAAAGACAGGCTCAACATTATATATATATATATATATATATATATATATATATATATATATATTACTATACTTCTTCTCTGCCCCCCCCCCCCCCAAAAAAAAATGTTTTGCTACAGAGTGTCTCGTACTTTTTGATATGAGTCTTCAAACATTGCAATTTTTCAAAAATCTGCTATGCTCGATCTAAAATATTTCTCAAGGAAAACACTTTCTTTATTCATTTTGAACTTTATAGTTCAGTTCAATTGTGTTTATTCAGTTCAATGTTGCTTTATTTTAATAATATTTTACTGAAACAAACTCATTGTTAATAGCGTTTAAAACAATAATTATTAAAAAGTAAGCGCAGTTTAGTCTTATGCAGTTTTTAATCTTATGAAATTCATATAATAGTTGAGACCACCTTATTAATAGGAGATTATATAAACCTTCTTTAAGGTCGGCGTGACCAAATATTCCTCAGCCAACTGCTTTTATATATAACTAATACATCTTCCATCGAGCGAATCTCTCCCCCCTTTCTCTCTACTTACCTCTGCTTGTATATCTATACTTCACGAATCTATTAATCCATATCTAGTTCTGCTAGGCAAAGCGGCCAGGATATTTGCACATTCGCATATATAATAAGTACATCTAGAAAAATAATGTAAAATATATAGTTTTTGAAAGCCCTTAAGTGATGGAAACAACACATCACCATAACCCCACGTACGTGCAATTTATGGCCTGTTGAGAGAGTTACGATCAACAGAAGATGTGTTAGTTTCGATACAAAGCCAGCCAACTGAGAACCACCCGACTTTGAAGAAGGTGTTTCTTGTTTTGCATTCTTTCTTGTATTTTGCTTAAACAGTAGGAAAAATGAGAACTTCTGTTAATAAGGTTGTCTCAACTACTTTAAGAATTTCATAAACTTAGTAATTACATACGACAAAGTAGTGTTTAAAAAATAGTATTTTGTTTAAAATATGTTTAACAATTAGTTATTTTCAGTAAGATATTATTAAAACAAAACAAAATGCATAATTAAACTGAAATATGTTTTAACACACAACATATATACAGGGTGTTTCAAAACAACACCGACAAAGTTTGTGAGATGATTCCTGACATCAAGATAAGACAAAAACTATAGACCAACCTGGGTACACAAATGCTTTCTTTCGGAGTTATAGGCTGCCGAAAACATGAAAAAGTGAACTCTGAAGGTCCATAGCTCCGAAACTATGGGACCTACCGTAGTCGGGTCAAGACTTCACTTAGGAATTAATATGTGCACTATCCAAATATCCAAGTTTCAGAATCCTGCTGTACTTCCGCGACAGTTTTTATAGAGGTAGTGGTTGAATATTTCCAATTAAATGCTAATAGCCAAACTCTTTCTATAAAAAATGTTGTGTTAATACCTTAGGATTCTGAAACATGTATTTTTGGATAGGACACCTATTAGTTCCTAAGTGAAGTCTTGACCCTACCACGGTTCGTCTCATAGTTTTGGAGCTATGGTCCTTTAAATTTCATTTTTTTTCTGTTTTCGGCAGCCTATAACTCCGAAAGGAAGCATTTGTGCACTCAAGGTGGTCTATAGTATTTGTCTTATCTTGGTGTCAGGAATCACATCCCAGACGTTGTCCGTGTTGTTTTGAAACACCCTGTAGTTTAGATGTAATGTGAACCGCAGTTCAGCTGTACTTTAGTTCTAAAAAAAAAACATAGTTTTGCCATATGAAAATGTAAAAGAAGGCAATTAAAGAACTAGTCAAATTTCAGTCTTCAAATTTTAGTCACTTGCCACTACATAAATAACGATTGTTTAGTGTAGTAACAATTTGAGACTTTTTAAGTGAACCCCTTTTGATATATTGCAGGTTGAGCATAGCCGAATTAAAATAAAAATAATTTTAAGAAAAGGTTCGAAAATGCATACGAAAAAAGTCTCAGGTATCGAACTCTTTTTGGAGGTAGTATATGTTAAAGCCTACATTGTCAAAAATACCAGTGAGTTCTACTTTTTCCATTAATTATTTTTATTTCAAAAATAAATTTAACTAAAATAACTTTCACCAAGTCTTTTTAAAGGCATTTGCATTATAGTTGGTTTCAATCTGCACTAGACATATAATGTTGTATATCCAATTATCTTTCATCTTTTATTTTTTTCTAATCAATATGTTCATAAAATAGCGGAGCTGCATCATTTACCATAAATATTTGTAAAGTGCAAAATAGGCTTACGTACGAATTCAAAATGGCCGCTCAAGAAGTTGAAAAAACGTATCATCTAAAAAAAAGTGAATCAATGCTTGTTACCAACTCTCTGAATATAGTACTACTTTGTGCACGAGAATATAATAATAATAATAATAATAATAATAATAATAATAATAATAATAATAATAATAATAATAATAATAATAATAATAATAATAATAATAAATTTTGTCAGCACACCCTTAGTTAATTTTAAATGGATTTACCTTTAGGCAGTTAGAGCCCAGTTTTAAACTCTTATAAACTCATGATTTTAAGTTACGTAATATACCTGCGACATTAATACTTCACGATAACACAATGTAATATTTGTCTATTTGAAGCTACCACTGCAGGCAACACAAATATAACATGAAGAAATGGGGGTGATAAAAAAAAAATCTGATTTGAAAGGTGATACATATTGTTTTACTAGGTTTGGTATGCATACACCCGTTTCATTCATTGATTAGTGTATTTTCTCAGCAAATTGAAAGCACGTTCTGAAATACAAAATATCTTAAACATAATCGAATCCAACACATTGCATACATTAAAAGTAATTAGATAATTGTTTTGAATCTCTCGTTCTATTGCTATGCCTTACTTCATTTTTCGTTTATGGAAAACGAGAGAATTGACATCGAGTCGTTGTTATGCCATATCGCTTACATCAGTACCTGTTTATATTTTTAATAGCATAAAAGTGAAAATGTACGTAAAAGTGAAGCATATATATATACGTAAAAGTGAAAATGTTGATCTGGGATAATATGCGAATTATCCATCTCTAAATTATGTCATTATCACATGGAAGGAATTGTGTAGTGGCAATACAGGAATCCACCAAAATATTATTTTAAGGACGAGAGACATGTATATACAAGATATTTCATACCGTATACAACTACATTGTCCATTGAATTATTTATAATAATGCATATGATTTATGTATGTATTGATAGACAAGTGTATTTTCTCAGTAAATTGAAAGCGAAATCTGAAATGCAATCTACATTCAACATGATTGGATTTAACATGTAAACTAAAAATAAGGCAGTCTTAGCAATATTTTGTATTTCACGTTCTATGTTTTAATACTGTTACTCTAAAATAAAGTTTTATCTTACTTTCCATTTTGATACCTTGTTTATATATGTATATATATATATTATTTTCACACACTCTCACAATACAAAGAATGTTGTTTGTGTAGGTGCGTCTTCTGAGATTAAGTAAGTGTGTTATATTAAATGCGTACTGATATCCACCTAAGAGAGTGAGAACACAATGCAGTGTTGAAGAATCATATACACTTCTTCCGACCCACAAAACACAGAGGAAGACTGGAAATTTAATTTTGCTCGCAAGAGCTATGTTCTCAAGACAAAATATCTGTACAACTATGTATTTTTTTCCCGTTTCTTTTTAAGGAATCCAATTCCCGGCGAAAACAAAGACAATACACGTTTTACTGGCAGTAGAAAGTCCATAGAAAGCAGAGAAGATGGCAGAGAAGCTCTTGATGTTTTCTCGCCTCAAGATTAAAACCAGCGTCACCAGTTTCCGCAAAAATAAGGCATGGAGTTCGTACTCGAGCTAGCGTGGAATGGACCATAATTCCCATTAGAACTTCAATAACGAAGGACAACATGACAGAGAAAACAGCTAACTTCACGGGAAACCCAAAAAAAGAAAACGAGTGTTCGTGAAAAATTTATGAATGCGAGAGATATAGATAAGAATAGAGAACATTGCCATGAATACAGCATTCTTATTCGAGACTTCCTTCTATCTAATTTCACTCATTCACACTAACAAACTTATACCCATACATATTTTTTTTTCTCATACAAAGAAAACAACATAAAAAAACAAGGCGCTAGATAATGACCAAGCTCATCATGTGGTCATTATTTGATCTAAAGTAAGTTTGCATGAAATGAAAAAAAAATATTTTTTCGTCCTAAACTAATGCAGATAAGATAAAAAAAAATAAGATTCTGCTTTCCTGCTCCCATTTTTTTAAACCATGCAATTATACAACTATAACCGAAGTATTTATTTGTAAAGTTCACTAGACTTTTCTTTTAAAGTCCGTCTATTAGTACCCACCTTGCTAGGCTTCTCAGAAGACATACAGAGTTAGTATAAATGATTCATAGCCTTTCAAAACACCATGTATTTAGATTGATTTATTGATTGATTGGGGGTAGAATGGGAACGTTGCTGGTCGCCAGCATGGCCATTTTTCCTCATTGCGATATAGAAATGCATATTTATCCTACAAAGGTGTATGATATATATGAGAAAATATATAAATATTCATCAAGTTTACATGGCACCACACTAAATGGCAGGCTTATGACGGCAGTTTATATGATGGTGGCAACAGGACAACCTTTTTTTTATCAATTATCCATGATGTGCGTCTTTTGACATGGCTCCCAACATTGCACACCATGCGACTTTTATTTTCCCTGTGGGGGTATGCTAACAACATAGTTTATCTACCGCCAATGCCAATAACACTGCAAAAACTAAGGAGAGCATCACTGCTCTTGTAACAAGCATTGATGAAAGCACGGCATTGAATGTATGGAACGAACTAGATTACCATTTGAAGGTTGAGTTGATTTTGAGTTTAACGTCCCTTTTAGCAGCGAGGCGATATGAGACGTGGACCTACTGATTAACCTGGAATCCGAACCACATGAGCTCCCGACGGGAATCAAACCCGGGTCTCCCACGCCAAAGACGTGTACAGTAACCGCTCAGCCATGTAAGAGCTTACCGTTTGAACGTTTGAAGGTGTACTGTGTGATCAACGGCGTACACATTGAACATCTGCAGTATACACCTGGCAATTGGTGAAGTGTATGTATATTTTTGTGCATCGTCCACCTTTGTGGTTTTTATACTTATAAGTACACAGTTTTTTTAACCCGATAAATCATTTATACTAATCCTGTATATTGTGTCATATCCTAGGCTTAACAAACACACTCACTTTCTCTCACACACATATACACATATACATATTCGCAAGTCATAGAAGTAAATCACACCCACACCAATAAACTAACTATTCTGAAATGCTGGGACATAAAACTAATCGTGTAACATTTTAGGTTATTAATTAAATACTTGCGTGCATTTATGAATTACAAACATATCTGTAGTTAGAGCTGTTCTCGCAAATATATACATATATAATTTTCATTCATCTGTAAACTTCCCTTGTATTTTGATATAGAAGCAAAATTAGAATTACTTCCTCGGATAATCTTATTGATACATCTCCATGCATTCAACGATATGGCTTCTGTCTCTGAGCAGAAAGGCAAAAAATAACTCAAAAACTATATCTTAAGCATGGAGCATGTATCGTGGAACATGTAAATCGGTTGAAATCGATTTTATTATTTCAGAATCACACACACACACAAAAAGAAAAAAAAATCCTCACTATTGTCCCTCGAAGTCAGAAACTCTCCCCACTTGTAAGCTTCCCTTTCTGTTTTTTTTATTTCTTTTCTTTTTCTTTAGGAAAATTACTTATTTGGTATATATATGTTAGACATTTTTGACAAAAAAAGTTCGAGAAAAAATAAACTAAATGTTAAAAGCAAAATATCCACATGCAGATTATTTTTAAAGATAAATTACTTGCTTCATATTGAAGAGTTATGAATTACATGTTTTTTTTTATGTAGTATGTGCATCACCTATGCTATTTCTAGAAATTCGTCCGAAGAACTGGCCTCCAAGAGTAATTTAATCTTTGTGGAATTTTTATGATATGATTTATGCCATATGATAGGATGGTTAATGAAATATATATATTTATCAAATGCGAAGAAAACTGTTTGAGTCATTTCTTATGTGAAAAGAGACCAATCACCACAAGAGTGAATTGCCTCTTATGAGTGTTGCCCTTTATGTAATAAGAGTTGTTATTGAAATATTTAATTATGAAATACTAGTACTACTACTACTACTACTACTACTACTACTACTACTACTACTAATAATAATAATAATAATAATAATAATAATAATAATAATATATCGTTGTAGTCGTTTCCGAGAACTCGCTATTTTAATTGTCACCCGTCAGTAAACTACTTGTCTTATTTTGTGAGTAGCTTAGCCCAAAGGACATAATCGCGAGTCGTTAAACTAAAAGATTTCATTTAATTTCATTTATTTTGTTGGTAAGGATACAATTCAAAAATCTCCGATTCAGCATCTTTTTTTTTTTTTAACATAATATATGATCCATACATGCTGAACAGCCGGACGTCAAGCGTGTACATTCACCGGAACGAACAGAAACATAGTCATCCAAAAGTCACTTTTTCAACATGTAGGTACTACGAAATGTGTAGTCTGTTGAAATCTCGATTTCGTTTTTTTTTTCTTTCTTTTTCTTTTCGTACATACACTTCTTTTCTCCTTTCGTCACATGAAAGTAAAAAAAAAAATAATAAAACGTACATTGTGTATACACTATAATTTTAAAATCTAGCATTCTCCGATAGTCTATTGGATAGCGCGTGTGCCTTCATGGTCGTTGGTTCGATTCCTGGTGGGAGAGAGTCCAAAAAATATTTTACGATCACTTACTTCCATTAATCATCCATTACGCTTAGCCTTGTGAAACATTAAGGTATATATTTTTTTATTTTTAATATCTACTTTTTTCGTTTATAAAAACGGATAGAAATATCTTACGCATCAAAATAAGAAAGAAAACGAGTATACTACAATGAAAGTACTATGTATTTATGAGAATATACAAATAAGAATACAAGTAAAATAAGAATGCAGATAAAAATAAGAATAAGAATAAGAATACAAATTAATTTATTACGTTACAATCAAAACGTCACAAAAAGTAAATTTCTGAATTAGTTACACATTCCTGAAAGCAAGTTCTGTTTCATTTTGAATTAAACGATCACTTTTACGACAACGACTACAACAACAACTACTACTACAAATAATAATAATAATAATAATAATAATAATAATAATAATAATAATAATAATAATAATAATAATAATAATAATAATAATCTATCACTTTATTTTGGAAGTATTGTCAATTTAACCAACGCATTGTATTATCCCTAGAAGTTTAATAATATTTTATTACTACTATTGTGTTTGCTGATTTAGAGCCTTGCAAACTAAAGAACACAAACACATTCTAAAATGTTAACTTGAGACTACTTGGTTGTGGATTGTTCTTTGCTCGCTTACAAGTTGAAATGAGCTTTTTTTTTTTTCCTGGTTTACTTCTTAAACACACAGCTGGGCATGCTATTTTCGCCATAAAATATTCCATATCGATTTGGTCGAAAACTGTCCCGTAATTACACCTCTGACCCAAATTTACTAAAGTATCAAACTGTTTAAATAATGCACCGTCTTTCTTTCTTCAGTTACTTTTGCTTGTGTATTGGCTTCCATATACAGTTTACGGCTATTTTCCTTGTAGAGTATCAAAGACAACTTGAAATAGATCAGTTTCTTTCTTTCTTTCTTTTTTTCTTTCTTTCTTTCTTCTTCTTCTTCTTCTTTTTATTTTTATTTATTTATTTATTTTTTTTTTTGTAAAGCGCACCGCCTTGGAAATTACGTTGCAACAGACGTATTATGAGTCGAATAAACGGCACGTGAATTAATTTTCTCGAACTCGGTGACACATTTACCAAAATATTCTAAAACAATTCAGCAAGGAAGCTTAGGGGAACATTTTTTCCTGCATGATTGTTACTTAATTCGAAATCGTCGAATTACAATCCTATTCTTATCCTTGTTTACTGATAAAAGTATGTAATCTATACTACGTATAATATACTAATAAATAGATTTGCTCATCAATCGGTTCCCACTACTGCAAGTGGAAACGTGAAATTTGGATAGAAAATTCATTGCGTCACGAAAGAAAGTTTTTTTTTCTTTTTTTTAATAAATATCTATCCTAAAGACAGTAAGAGGGTTTCGTTTTTTCCCCTCAAGCATGGAGTATCTTACTAACCCCTAAAATCAGGAAAATAAAACTCGACATATATACTCTCAGTTAAAAATAACCGAAAATACGTCCTAACGTTTCTGAAAAGTCAGTTTCTAAAGATAGAAAAGTGCCAGGTTCTATAATACTCAAATTTCCAACTATAATGTAAATTGATTCAAAAAATTGAATCCACAGAGAAGAAATGGTGAAAACATTTCAAAATAGAAACATTATTAAAAAAAAAAAAAAAAAAAAAAAACTGTAACACCTGAAAAATTGATCTTTCGTGAATCGCGATGAATTCTGATACGATGAAAGGTTATTTGGGTGGGAGCGCTTTACGATTCCAAATTTTCGAAGTTCAAACCCCAGGAAATGGTGGGAGAACATATATATATATATAATTCGCGTCCCTTTTCAGTGCCGAGGTGATATGAGACGTGGGCTTGCAAGTTTCAATTCGAATTCGAACCACGGTGATGCATTCAAATTTCAAGAATTTCCCACTGTGAATCGAACCCTGGACCCGTCATCAAAGGTGCTAGGCACAAGTTCATTGTTATGGTCTCTTAGAGTTCTATTGAACCGGTAGACATACAGGCATACAATTCTGTATATGCTGTTTTTTTTTTTTTTTTTTTTTTTTTACAATACACGTGTATCATTCATATACATAAATTTAATGTGACTGGTGCAAGATATTGTCCAACGCGAGTAAGTAAACTTTATTATTATTATTATTATTATTATTATTATTATTATTATTATTATTATTATTATTATTATTATTATTATTATTATTATTATTATTATTTGGTTGCAAACCATCAAACGCATAGGCAAATTTGGCTTAGTGCACTCCTTCCTACAAAAAAAATACCAATACCTGTTTGAGCTTCTTCGTGACTAAGCGGTTAGCGTACGCGCCTTTGGCGTGGGAGACTCGGGTCCGGTTCCTGGCGGAAGCTCATGTGGTTTGGATTCACGTTAATCAGTAGGTTCCGTTTCATGTAGCCTCCCTGCTGAAAGGAACGTTAAACTCAAAATCAGCTCAACTAACATCTGTTTCCTGGAAACGAATTCATAAGTCATACTCTCAAGAGTAAGGTGAAAATGTTATTTTTCTTACGTGTTTATTTCCAAACACTGAATATTAATGTACACACTTTGATATATGGGGACTTCGCTTCAAAGAATGTGAATATGTCATTCACAAATACAAACTATGAATATGCAAATGAAAGGACGCAACATTGCCTGGAGTAACACTTCCCGGTATTTGTAGTTAGATATGTTAATCGTAAGTTTATGAAAAGTAAATTTATCAATTTAATTTCGTTCGTTATATTTCGTATATAGTAATAAATACACTGTGCACATATAAATTTCCTTCGCATCCAGTTTTCGTGAATTAAACAGAGGGCAGCTGTACGTGGTATTTTTTTTCTTGCTTGTTTTCAACCACAACAACAGCGGCCTTCATTAACTCTGAAACTGTAGAGAGCGATCAAATAAGGCGACTTCTTGTGTCTTTGCCAGAAGCAAGAATATTGCACTTTTCTTTTTCGTTTCGCAAGATTACCGAAGCCTGAGATCCTTAATACGCAGAGTGCGAGAGACAAGCTAATAATAGGGATCAGTTTTAGAGTTCCAAATTTGGGATCAGCTTCTATCAATTAGGCGATCTGTAATAGTGATTACTCCAAGACTAAGCTCGATACACACTTCAGTATAAGAGGTTTGCTATACTTCCAGCAAACGTTGCTAACGATTCTGCTATAATAATTATATAATCTTTATTTATTTATATAGTAATTTTACTTAACAGTACACAAATTTGACCCACCCTAAATGTAAAAAAAAAACACTTAATATTCTCTGAACGGAAATAAAGGAAAGAAAAATACCATAAAAGAATAACAATGCTCAGTAAAGAAAAAGAAAACACTAGAACATTGAACTATCTACACATTATTCTAGCAGATGTAAGAATTGAAACTCAGAATACGTTCGGTGATATAATCATAAATCCAGAGAAAATATCAAAATCTGTTACAGGAGAACAAACACTTTCAAAATATCATGTGAAACATACGAATGAGAAATGATAATCTCATAATAACTAGAACATAATTTTGAAACAAGTACATATATTTTAAAACTGAAATGTTGTTCTTAAGCATGCGAAATTATTTTGTCGCGGAGGAGGAAGGTAAGTTGTAGTTTCAGGTTTTTTAATCTGTAGTGAAGTTCACGTGGCTTGCTTGTTGGTTGTTACCAATATTTCCAACATAGCAGACGCTGTGTTGTCATATTGCAGACCTACTTGTGACCACATAAAATAATATGATAATTATTAATAATGCATAACCTATTAAATCTCAGCTACTGACTGAAACTAACAAGCAAATAACATTTACTAATCTGTAAATTGAAAGCACAGTGAAATTACATGACACATGAGAAAACATGAGGGAAAAAAAAATACAAATGAAATAAGTCTCTGAATATAATTGTTTCATGTGTGGTTCTAATAGACCAGATGCTTTTCCAGTTATTGGGTACAGTTCATGCGGGAAACATAATAGAAGGAAGAAGCAACAGCTAGAGTGTGCTAAGTGTACGGTGTAGAATGCAATCTCTTTCTGGATTTCACTTCTTGACTTTACCATCCATCCTGACTTGAGTTCCTCAGTATCACCTCTAGTCCATCAAATAAATATTGATATTGTATCGGTAATAGAGATTATTCATATTTTCTTTTGAGACATGATATTCATTAAAGGCGTTATCTACAATATTAAGGTTGATGGCAAAATTAATATTCTAGAAAATATTTAATTTAATTTCGCTAAATAAATATTACCATTCTGAATAAATTATGTAGTATAATGAAACTAAACTGTTAAAAACTCTAAACTCCTGTAAACACTAATTAGCAGAATAATGCTGAGAAATAATCTAATTATAATAGCAATTGAAGATTTCTATTGTTTATAGTAGTACATATATACGTGTGAATTTCGCTCTTCAGAGTAATAAAGAAAATTTTAAAACGTGCATTAAATATTCCAAAATGTTATTACTGTCAAACACCAAGCTCTTTGATATATATATATATATATATATATATATATATATATATATATATATATATATATATATATATATATATATATATATATATATATATATATATATATATATATATACGCTATTTATAGTTACCATATAGTGGTTTGAAGGAAAGCAAGCCTTACTCTGGAACAGTTTTAATGTACTAAAAAAAATAATAATACTGTGGCGATTCCCCCGAAAGGAAATGACTTCAACCCACTCGAGACAACGTCACTGTTGGAATGTAGGCCATACGTTTAGACAGTCGTATTTGTACAGTGAAATTAACGACACACAAGAAATACTGTTACATACATGCATGCATATATTTTGTACTAGTGTAATGTGTAACGTGCAATGATAATGCAGAGGAAAAGTACACATACATGCATATCGTTAAATATGAGTTGTTTAATTAACTAGGAGTACATTTTCATAATAATTACAAGAGATGGACAAAAAAGTTCTTAGTATTTGTCATCATATATTTCAACACCAACTCACAATACTGGAAATCGCACGTTTGAAACGAATCTCACAGTTGCCAAAGAAGTAACACAGTCACATGGTTTGGGTATGAACTTTTAAGCACCAAAATGTAAGGCAAAGAGCTGAAGATTGACAATGAATAAAGGATGGCCCAAAAATAAGTATGCATTCCCTTACTGAGGCTCATGGCATTTTATAGCATTCACCTATTATCCACACATGTAGTAACTTAGTTCCTTCATTGTTTGTTTTTATTTTCTTTTCACTAATACCTGAAGTTTCGAACAGACCGACGCAAATAAATGCATTATCTAAATAAATTAAAACATCATACTTGATCGATGCTGGTCTTTTGGGCCAGTCTGTATGCTCTCACCGAAATGTTGATAGCTATATACTGGAAGTATCAAATACCGCTAAAATGATTCGAACTATTATACACCACTCACTACAATAAAAAAGAAGAAGAAAACATAATCTCACAATTAGAGTGGTAAGTACACACGCTGGTAAGTACGCACACATTTGATAAGCAAATTGTGAATTTGGCTTCACACAGTTTCCAGAAACCCATTTACAATTACAGTGCATGAAGATTTATGGCCATCGGTTCTGCAAATACAAGAAGTAACTTTGTTAATTTAGAATCAAGATTGACAGTTTCCTTCATTTAAGAAAAACGCCTAAGGCAGATTTTAGGACATATGTATATTCTTGAAAGTATAGGGATACACGTGGTAAATTTATTGTTTCTTCAAACTGTCATGCGTAGAGCATTCTAGAATAATATTTACAAATTTTAACGCTTACACTTTTCTTTCTGTTTGTGAGAAAGAGAAACACAGCAAATATTTAAAAACGTATTATATGAACTAATAGGTAGAAACTACAATAGAAATGACAATCGACGAAAGAAAGGGTAACTAAAAATAAGAACGATCGAGAACTTGCATTTCTCTAACAACATTCAACGCACATTTAAAAGGAACAGTATAGTTTCAAAGGAATATGATATTTCGAACTAAAATATTAACATTTCATGAACATATAAAGACAAATAAGAAAAAGCACTAAATTATATATTTAATTCGTAAGTAGTAAAAATACATAAGATATGATTTCACAAAACAATAATGAGTTCGGTACTTTTATATGGACATATATAAATCAACAATAAAAAACAGCACCTTTCGGAAAATACTACATAAGAAAAAATAATATAGTGATTATCAAATGTCAGCACAAGCATTACATGATCAAATCTAAGTAACGTCTATCGTCGATGCAATCAAAGAACTAAGCATAAATATGAGCGAGAAATAAAAGCTATGATGGATATAACAACATGGATACTTTCACGAATAAAAAAAGAACACATTTTGTAGTGCAGCTGATTCAGGAGTTTCAAGAAAGATTTATGAAATGTTTCATTTGGGGTACTGTTTTTAAAAAGCAGAACGCTTACATTACGAAAGAGTGATGCAGAATTGCGTTTGTGTTTGAAAGGTAAAGAAGTAGACGTGATAAACGATGGCGAAAAGGCACTAAGGAGGACGATAAAAATATTAAGTATTAGAAAATTGGAAGAGAAAAACATTAGTAGGTATGAAAAACAGAATTAAAGTAAATTGATTAGAACGTTATTTCAGAACAAACTATCTCATAAGGAATGATATAGAAGGCGTAGTAGAGTATAAGGAGTAGTGAGTAAGCAATTAGCTGGCACAACATTCTTAATAATGATGGCTATGTTCAACAGTTACTACATTGTTGAAATTTAGACTGCTGACTCAAGGCATTCGATGTTGGGAAGACACATGGAACAGAAAATATATAGTGATTTCTACCAAAAAAAAAAAAAAAGTAATCTTATAACTGTATGGACTTGTGTAAATAAATACATTTAAAAGTATTCAAATATAATGTTTGTGAAAAAGATGTAGTGATATAATATCAAAATTTGTCTTCATAATCATAAGAATCGTTCGCAGAAAGCTGAAATGGAGAGCAGTTGTTCTGTTAAGTAAAGATCGCTGGTCTTTGCTGATTTCAATGAGGGAAGAAACCGTGGGATGAAGTTAGTTGTCTGTGGAGATGGTGGCCAGCGTGGTCGTAGACTTTGTTGGGGAGAAAGGTGCATAAAGTTAAGTCATTGTAGCTACTTTACCAAGTGTTTTACTTGCGCTCATAGCTTGGCAATGAGTTAACATACAACTGGTATCCTTATTTTTCTACTGTATTTGTTTTTTTTATTATTAAATTAAAATATAAATCGTAAGCATTTGTGTCAATGCCGTATTGTCCTTGCACAATTAGAGGAATTTGTTTCTTTTAAAGTTACAAGTTATTTTTCGTCTGCCGACAGAAACTTAACCATACTGCATGTCTAAGTGAACTTGAAATACTTGTTTTTCATTATTAAAAAATATTCTACCTCCTTTCTGTAGTAAATATCGTAAACACTAGTTATGCTATGGAAGGAAGGAAGACGGTTTATTCGATACTATTGTTTCCAGAATATGCCTCTTATTTGTCTCTCCACCTTATACTTGCATTTTTAGTACACTGTAAAACTACTACTACTACTACTAATACTACCACTACTACTACTACTACTACTACTACTACTACTACTACTACTACTACTACTACTACTACTACTACTACTACTAATAATAATAATAATAATAATAATAATAATAATAATAATAATAATAGGTGAGTTTCGTATCAGTGTGAAAGTATGGTAGACTTTCAAACTGTAGGTTTTTAATACTCAAACTTGAAGTAGTACATCTATAGATATTGATTGTAATAGAGGAATAAAATCAAAAATAGACTATATTCCTTGGTCTAAAATAGACTATAATCCCACATCACTGTTACTCTCTGTATCTTACTTTTTTGTTCTATGGCTACTAACATTAAAACTAGAAGTGGCAATTGATGTTTATTGCTTCTGGTTGCAATAAAAAAAATCAGAAGTAAAACATATTCTTGATACGGAAACTATATCAAAATCTGCTTGCCACAATTTCGTTTTTTTTTTTTTTTTTTTTTTTAATGCGGCAAATGTTGTAATCGAACAGACATAGATTTTAACCACTTCCGGAAAAACAGATAAAGACAGTCGAGGGAATAAGAATTATAATAATAATAATTATTATTATTATTACTAGCTGAACCTGCGCTCTCTACGCATCGCATCATTCATATATGAGCAGGAATTTCCTTGTCATTCGTCACAACATCTGTATATGTCCCTTTACAGACACAAGTGAAAGACTACTTCATAAAAATCGGCAAGGGGTACCCTAGAGGTTTTTTTTTTCGATTATTTTTTAAATATCTCGAACTGTTTGCAAGATTTGAGCCTACTTCCGGCTGGAGTTTCTAATTCATGTACGACTAGTGTTTTTTTTTCCTTCTTGCATATACTATGTAGTAAGCAAATACATTACATGCACAAATAATTATAATGTCAGTGTCATATGGTGTGCATTGGGCAAAACACTCCAAAAAATACAGATTCAATTTACAAGTAAATGGTCTAAATAGATGAATCGAGTTGCGATATGAGACATAGTGTGACCGATAGAGAATGTGAAAATAGGTATATGCGCAAAGTTACAGAGGCTATGAGCCATAAGAAAAGGAGGGGTTCAAAGTTTGTAGGTGGGTTAAGCTTTTATTGAAATACATCAAATAAGCTGTTGAATCGTGAAAATAGTTTAAGATAGACAATGCATGCGGTGGTAGTTTCACATGTTGGGAAAAGAAGAATGGACAGATCAAGAACTTCCATTGCCACCTTTAAATCCGCAATTTTGTAATCTGTGATTTTCTTTTTTAAATGGAAAGGTAGTTATATGATACATCAATTAGGCCCAGCATGTTCCCAAAAAAGTCAATTATGAACTTTAGTCGCCATTATCAGTACATATTTGGAAGATTTAGGATCATCTTTATAGTTATTCACGAAAATCTAGGAAAGTGATACTTGTATGTTGAAAGTTTGGATATGTAAGATCACGAACACGGATGTGAGTTAAACATATCTACCAGCCAAGGAAACTAACCGTGAAATTTGATACCCAAGTTGTATATTTTTACATTATTATTATCACATTTCAATCTTGAATACTAAATTTCACTGTTAGTTTTGACGATTGTCTCAAAAACGTCTGATACAATTTTGTTCATATTTCATAAATAAATATTTCATTAATAACCTTATACTGCTGTGTAAATTTTTAGTTACAAAAAAGTTCACAAGGGATAGTTTACGCTTGAAAATCCGTTTTTTGCAAACTACTTTCTCAAAAACTATTCAGGTGTTTTTGGTCATATTTCATAAACGAATCTTTAATTATTAGTCTTATAATGTTGCATAAATCATTTTCATAAGAATATCCACAACTGATTGCTTACCCTCGGGGTGATTTTCTTTTCTTTTTTCTTGACAATTCTGTAAAACACCACGCAGGTGATTTTGTTATTTAAAAGAAATATTTAATCAATAACCCTAACATATAGTACAAGTCATTTCTTATTGAAAAATCTGTAAGGGATGATTTACTTTTAAAGATAAGTTCTCTTTGGGTGAAGTTTTCCAAAAATATCTTATAACTGTGTTTGCATTTCAAAGAAAATGTTACAGTAATAACTGCAGCACAAAATGGTTTAGTTCAAAGAATTGGAGCGAGAAAGTTTGGTGCGGTGAATGGTACTTTTTTTTCTTCAACCACACCAAACATGGTAATATGTAAAGTTTATTTCTTTTATGCATGTACTGCAAAAATATATACAATGCGAGTACATATAGTTCTATAGAATAATATGTAACAATTTAGCCACGCCATTAAAAACATTCAATATAAAGTTCACACCACATCAGAACAATCTCTCTCACACAAAGAGACTCAGAACATAGGAAGTACAATGAATCATAATGGTAATAATTTTGGTCAATATTAGTTTCATTCAAAGACTATAACGATATAACATCATGAAGTAGTACCAAGATCACGGCATCTCACAGATAAAAATAGCCTGCCCAATATACTCGCCATTCTCTTTTGCGTGACATCCTATGTTCTTAGCCGCTATATTCTACCAATTTTGGATTTGTCCTTTAATTTTACTTAGAAAATAATAGAGAGGATGCTGCGAAATTTTCCTCAAATTACTTTTCAATACAATAGGAAAATAGACGGTATCAGCCTGAAAATGAATAAGTTGCATATTCATTATATACACTAATAAAAGTATTTTTAATAATGAAACGTTTCAAAACAAGGGGAATTAAAAATAGGTCTGTCGAATATATGTATCTTCTTACATGAGATATTTCGTGCATGTCCAGAATATAACTTCAGAGTAACAATTAGAAAAAAAAAACAATGATAAAATAAAGAAAACCTATGGACGAAGTTCATTATTTGATTCGGATAAACAGAAATTTGCTACAGTATCACAGTAAAGCGTCAAGATATGAATTCAAACTAACGTCTCATTAAAGTTTTGTGCCATTACATTATATATACTATAGTCATTTATTTTCTTATAACTGAAGGAAATAAATGACTATAGTAACAATTTTACGATTAAAATTTACTACTGATACATCAGAAGCATCTGCATTTAAACCGAAAATATTTACAGTTAATACTTTTATCTATAATGATTATTTTGATGTACAAATACTTTCGAACAAACTGGCAAAGTATTGCCGCAACAATTCAAAACTTCTGAAATCATTTTGCTCAGTTGTTAAGCCGCCCTACTCCGAATATAGAAGCAAAACCGCAAATAAATTTCATTGAAGTTTTTGAAGCTAGTGTTCCTACTCAGAATTTTGTTGTGAAACATATTGCAATTACTAATTTTTGTTTGAAGACTTCCTTTACTTCATAAATCATTATGATATTGACAACTGCACGTTAAGAAACCAATCCGTTGCACTATAGCGTAAATCTTACAGAAAAGGAAGTGCTGCAATTTTTTTTCTATCACTGTCCAGTTTGCTACTTTCCCACTTGAAGTCAGAAAGAAAGAGGCAAAACAAACGAGAACAGATTATCGAAGGAGAAAAGACTAAAATACATAAGTTTCTCATATTGACAAATCGATCAACAACCCTTGAACACTTTACCATTATTAATGCTTCCTGTGGACTGCTCGAGGGCACCAGTCGGTTCAATCAAGAAAAGAAAAAAAAAGTTGTTGAGAGGAAGGAAAGCTTTTACCTTCCTTCAATTGCTTTCTGCTAACAGCGATATACTAGCCAACAGCACGAACTTCGAGGGAAAAAAATGCAATATGAATCAGCTATACTGCAAAACCTTATCACGTATAAGCTTACAAGTTGTTTCCAAACGGCTTACAAGAGATAAACTATCTATATGCATTTACTATGGAGGATTTATTCTAGAGAAGACCAATTGCTGAATTTTTACTTCCCGAAATCCGGAAAGTAAAATTGAAAATACAAATCCCGGAATTCGAAAAAAAATCCGGATTTCGAGAAAAAAATCAGAATTCGAAAAATGGATTTCGGATAAAATCCGACTAAAAAACGGATTTTTTTTTTTCGAATTTCGTTTTTTTTATCCGAAATCCGAAAAGAGAAATTTCCTATTCCGGAAAATTTAGTCCATTAGTTTTACTTAAGGTTAAATTCTGGAGCTTGCATTAATTCTTTTTTTCTGTTGGTTCATGCAAAATGTTTGCTTTGGAACTTAGCATTCCCCTTAAATCAAGGCTATCTGAGACGGATTTACAGCTTAACTTGGCATATCAAACACATGAGCTCTCATCGGGGAAAAGTAAAATGAAACCTTTCAGTTTATCATCCCACAATTATGCCCGGTAGGTTAAGAGAGACAGATGATTGAGGCAAGTTAATGATAATGGGGCAATTAGTGAAATAATAATGTGGAAGGAAACTGGAGTACCCAGAGAAAACGCAAGGACGAAATGTTGTCCACTACATCACCGGAAAACAAACCAGGGTCTCCCGAGCCGATGCTAATTCATGCGAGTAGGCAGATTTCGATAAGATCAAACATAATGTAATTAAAGGATATCCTGATTAAACCATGCCTGGTATTGCATTAATAAATAATAATAATAATAATAATAATAATAATAATAATGATGATGATAATAATAATAATAATAAACATTAAATATGTGTTGTTGGGCACATTGGTATATCAAGGTAATTGAGCAACTAAACTGCTACACTTCTAATATATTACAATTAACAATACATTGATCACACACGTATCTATCTACTTCTGTCTTGTTCTCCAGTAGAAGTGTAAAACTTTCTTCTTCTTAGTATATGTCTCGGTAAATTTGGTTAATGTAAATTTGTGAAATAGACGTAATCAAGAATGCAAATTTAAACTTTCCGGTTAAAGGTTATGGTATTTACATTATTTAAATTGAAGTTTTAAAAAGTTCAATTCAAAAGTTCAACAACATATGTTTCTGTAAAATAGGCTAACATAATAATCTCAAGTGGGTCGTAACTCAGTTTGACTGCCTGCTGAAAAAATCGGCAAGCTGTTGTAAGAAAGAAAAAAAAAGAAAAGGTCTTCTAATTCAAGTTTGTCCTTACACATTGCTGAACACTACATATTGCTATCGCAGTGACCACAGAACAATAATGTAATGGGATTTTGCACACCTCTATATATTTCTGCACACCATTGAGAACTGTGATCAAATGCCTCCATGGAGAAATGTACAGGGTCAATAAATAGCAACCAAATCAAGCAAAGAGGATGGTGCGAAGTGTTATGGAGCTTAATGGAATATACTACCAAACATCAACTCTATTGATTCTCTTTCTGTGACCCCGATCTTCATAGTCTTGAGCTGCAAAGTATTTTTATTTCTTAACATACAAATTAAAAGGTGAGCTCATGTTAAACACACGTTACTGTGTAAAGCTAGTTCGAGCATCATTCAGATTTGGTTAATCAATCTGATTAAGCAAATAATAAGTACACATGTGTAACAAAAAAAATGTATACATATGTTATCAAACATTTAAATGTTTCATTCGAAAGTGTAAGCATAGTAAATGTCAAAGCAGGAAAAAAGCAATAATAATAATAATAATAATAATAATAATAATAATAATAATAATAATAATAATAATAATAATAATAATAATAATTGATTCCTAGCTTATATGCGAGGTTTCAATTGAAATTAAAATTTTACACATGAACATATATGACTTTAGAAATGGAGGGATAAAAGTAATAGTAGTGTAAGCCACTTAGAAAAAAGTCTTAGATATAGAAACCAGATTTAGATAAGTCAATCTGTTAGCAGGAAAAATGAAGTAAATCAGAGCTTCAGTTACCTGCCAACATATGGAAATTCGGATGTCAGTGGAAATTCGGATGATAAACGGAACAACTGTTTTGCTTATCAGCAAAGTGATGTGTGTCAGACTTACAGCATACTGTTTCAAAACAAATTACTTACGCGGCTGTACATTTAACCCATCCAAATGTGAAGTGGTGCATTCTAAAATTGGCATCTGCGTCTTACGGCTGCTGACGTACAGTATTAGGTGCTACTCACTTTTTCAGCACGAAATTTGAATCTATACAGTAAGAAAACAAAACAAAACAAAAAAAAAAAAAAAAAAAAAAAACGAAATGTTGAGAGAGGCAACGATAATCAGTGTTGACGCGAGTTCGAATTCGAAAATTTTGGATTTCTCCCACCCACGAATTGTCTCATAACTTATCTTTATAAAATTATCCTTCTCCAACTACATCCATCACAAGGAATTCGCCCATTCTTCACAACATTTTAAAATGCAACATTCCAAAATTATTCGTGGGAATGAGATGTATGTATTTTGTTTATGACAAAAACACGTATCCCAAACTTTGTGACTTTCTGTCCAAGGGTTCATCAGAAATACATAACAAAAGATAAACTCCCTTGTCCCTCACATCTACGGAGTGGAACTTCCAAAATGCGTACAGTTAAATAAGATATAAGTATGCTTGGAATTAAAAGGCCTCCATTTACCAAACTTCGTAATTTTATTCCCATAGGTTCACAACAAATAGATAGTAATGTATACATTTTTCCTTCTCAATACTTCGGAATCATATTTCCAATATTCATGCAGGTTAATGTGATGTCCATATTGTTCACTTAATATATTAAAACATATTGTACCCTTGTCCTGTACTACATAAAAAAGTACAATGATAGTTCAATTTATTCACTATTTGTGAGTAGAATTTATGTAATTCGAACAAATGAGATCTCCTGTATATCAATAAGTTACACGTACCAACTTTCTTGCTTACAATATACTGTTTTATTTTGTCGAAGAGTCGACATAGTGTGGTTCAATATATATTATTCCATATCCGTACGTCATATTGTTTCCACACAAGCAAGTATTCTATTAGTGATTTTCGAGACAACAAGTCGACTACAGTACATGCCCTTACATTCGAAGGTTCGAAAGAAACATTAGTAACATTTTCCATGTAAGAGTGTTTCTTACACAACTTATGCAATCTTTCTCGCTATTGAATACTTTCATGGAGTTTGAAATGTAACAATTAACTGTTCATAGGGGGGAATACTGAAGTCGTTTTGTATCAGTTTCAGTTTATATAGATATAAATAGTGAAAAAAATGTTTAAACAAATAATTAAAAAAAATCAAAGAAAAATTAGATGAAGTTCAGACACTATTGTGCAATAGTATAAGCAATAAATTCGCAATTATCTGTAAACGCGAGTAATGAAATATATGATTAATTTCAGTTGTTTTAATTTTAACGCGTTGATATGGTTAAACGCGTTTCTATATTGTTTTTTATTCTATATTCTATTATAAAGATTCTACATTATTTGTAAGATTAAACAAGCTTAATACATACACTTAACAGACAAACCCTGTTTGGTAGGCCTGATCCTCAGTTCTCCCCTCTCCGAAGCCGTGCTTCTTACCGATCTGATGTATTATCCTACCAACTTCATTAAGTCAGCCTATGTCAGCAAATGATTAGAACTTACGACCGGGGCCGGATTTAGCATTTTGGCGCCCCTAGGCCCAATAATTTTTCCCGCCTCTAGTCTGGTTAAAGTTACTTTCCTAAAAACCTTTATTAAAAAATTATATCAGGCCTATATGTTAATTGCTTAAACACCACTCCACGATGCAATTTTATAATTGCAAGTTTTTTTGAGGAATTTATTTGGTTCTGGGCTTAACAAAATACTGTTAATGTATTAACAAAAGATCGGTGAACTTTACCAACAATTATTTGTTCCAATGAACTTCAAAATCAGAATGCTTTATTAGCCTGACTTTTTTTTTTAACCAATTGAAAAAAAATGTTAAGTTATGGATAATTATTTTTATTTCTAGATTGTTTTTTTATTTTTTCCTTCGGCCGTGCGCCCCCTGGGAGCTTGCGCCCATAGCTCCGGGTCTACCGGGCCTATTGGAAAATCCTACCTTGCTTACGACCCAAGTTAAATATTTTAAATAATTTTAACATATTCCTTATTATTCCAATATTATTTCTTAAAATTGAAATATGCCTTCATTAACTTTAGGTCTTCATAACTTAAGAATTATTCAGTATGTTGTGTAACCGCTATTTTAAAAATGGATTCTCTCTCTCTCTCTCTCTCTCTCTCTCTATATATATATATATATATATATATATATATATATATATATATATATATATATATAGGGTGTAACCTTAATGCATGCCCAAAAGTGACAAGGTGATTCCAGACGTCCAAATCAGTAAAAATGTTCCTATAAACATAGGTCCGACGCCGCTTCGTTTCCGAGATACACAGTGTTCAAATGTCGAGTTCCTTCAATGGCTTACTTTGGGAAAGTGAATGGAAATGTTTAATATTACAAGAATAATACAATCAAGTGGAATCATTCCTGTGCAAATACATTTACACTAACATGGAGAATGAAAATAATCAACATTTGAGTTATTGTGTTGCCAGCGTGGCCAACCTGGTACAAAGTGTTATGTTTTCAAATAGTACTAGACGTCCACACGAAGTGGGCAACATTGTTACTCAATAACAATACTTCGTGACTTTTAGCATTTCATTACTTTGTGGCTTCATACGTAAGTTATGTTCATGTGCATTCATTAGTAACGATACAATAACACTTTCGAGTAAGAGTTTTGATCTATGAACCGTTGTTTCTTATTGTGAGCCGTTAATTGCCTTCGCACTTGGACGCCTTGTCTTTCGAAAACGAAGCAGGATGTTCCCCATGTTTAGGAACGTTTTGATTTCAGCAACCATATGCTAACGTGTGGATGTCTAGTGCTATTTGAAAACGTAATACTGTACTAGGTTGGCAACACTGGCAACCCAATAACCTTAAATGTTGATCAGTTCCATTATCTATGTTAGTTTAAAATATTTGCAGTGGCTAAATTCCACTTGATTGTATGTTTCTTGCAATATTGAACATTTCCATTCACTTTCACATAGCGGCATCGAACCCATGTTTATAGGAACATTTTTACTTATTTGGATGTCCGGAATCCCCTCGTCACTTTTGGACATACATTAATGTTACAGACTAAATATATATTAGTGGTGTGAATCATATAACATGCTGAATTGTGAAAATATATTACTTTATAACTAATATGACCATGTTTCATTTAAGACGTGACAATGTCATTAATTATGAAGTTATATACCTTCACAATTCACCATCTTATCTTACATGTTTTAGACCATAATTAACTTTCTAACGATGCGTACTTTAAACAGTTTTAACGTCATTATAAGGAATTAGTAGTCTTAGGTTCCTCTTATACTGGAAGTCACATCAATGTACGTGAGTTAATATACTCATTTCGAACAAGTGCAATCCTATAATCAATAATAATTAATTATTATAAAATCTATTTTTTTTTAAATTTTAGTTACTCATTAATTGTGCAATTGCATCACGATTAAGAGAAACCACTATGGAAAAAATAAAAATAAAAGAGCTTATTAAGATTGCTTGTCACACATGTTGCCTGTTTGAATTCTTCTCTCAGCAACGCTATCATTCTCACTATATTCAAGGAAGAAGTCATCGCAAAACTCAGCTCTAAGCGCAACAAGTAGGTCTATACATGAAATAAATCTTATAACGAGAAGATAAAATCAGGAGGGGATGATGTTTGTCACGAAGAAGTATAAGATGATGGTGTTGGAAAGTGGAAACACGTTTCGATGATGATGATGATGAAGAAGAAAAACATGGCGAGAGGCGTACAAAGTCACGATCATAAGATTGTGAAGTAGACAGGTAGAAGATTATTGCACGGGGGAGGTAGAACGAATCTCGACCTACTGCTCGCGTCCCCTTGAATTGCTTAGTCCTCAGGTGCTATTATAGTGTTCCAACTGATACCTGACTGAATAGATGTGTGGGAGTAGAAATTTTTCACATGCTTCTTCGTAACCGGTCTGGCGTGGCTTGTGTGTTATTAACAGTTTTTTTTTTCTTTTTTGCCCGTCCCTCCAAACATTCATTCGTTCAAACACAAAGCTCGCAGGATGCTGCTGCAATGTTTCCTTTTATTCTCCCCACCCTTCACCTGTTGTCCCAATGGAAATTTCTATTCAATCAATAATAAAGATCGACATTTCTTGGAATCAAAACAGCTCTTTGTACAATGTGTATTGTTTGCATTATGATTATTTCTTTTCTTTTAGATTTTCTTCTAGGTGCAGGTTATTACTTGGTTTTTGACAATAATATATTGTCACGACGCAACATATTTTCCAGAATGTGCTTTGAATCACGCAGATCTTTGATTTAAAATGTATCCACACAAAGTGTATGAAACGAGATTTTATATTTGCATATTCATGATGCATAAACACCTTTGTGTGTAAAATAGATGTGATTTATTTTGTTCTTTGATTACTGATGGAATAAACTTAAGAAAATGTATATTCCACTATGTTACAGTGATATACGTACATAAGTAGTTGACAAATGGGACAGTGTAGCACCATTCCATAGAACCATGCGGCTAGATATTTCAAATTACAAAAGCAAATTTGTTTTCGAAGTGCCTATTTTGACTTGCAGGATGTTAGAAGAAGGACAACAATGGCCAATGTAGTATGCTCACTATCTTTTCAGATAACTACTATAAACTAATTTATGATTCAAGAACATAAAATATTTTACACATGTAATCAAAAGTACATCACTAGATCTCTGTCAATTGAATTCGAAAAACGCTGTTACTATTCAGTTGAAGAAGATCCTACCTTATATTTTCCTCTCATCTTCAAGGCAGTTTTCGTAGGTTTTCTTAAGAAAAAAAGATCCTCAACTGACGCAAAATTTTCCCTTTTCTTATAAATTGTTTCCCTAGTTTGTAGAGTATCCAAGTCCTATGATATAAGCTATGATAAGATTGATTTAGCTATATTAAGTGAAGTGCCAACCATATGTGTTTTATTCATTTGCTTTTCGGTTCTAGCTTTCTTTTCACATTTTCTTGGCTAAGCGGTTAGCGTACGCGCCTTTGGCGGGGGAGACCAGGGTTCGATTCCCGGCGGGAGCTCACGTGGTTCTGATTCCACGTTAATCAGTAGGTCCACGTCTCACATAGCCTCGCTGCTAAAAGGGACGCTAAACTGAAATTCAACTCAACATTTCACATTTTCTTCACTTTTTCTTTTACAAAAAGTACACATAAATACACCTAGTCAACAATTGATGCAAATTTGCTACTTTGAACAGACACACATAAGCACAAACTATTGCTATTACATTAGTTTATTTCTGAAGAACAAATTTAAGTATTCATATTGGTCAATCAGTCAGTGCCTGAATTTTCCCAGATTTTAATATTTCATGGAAAAAATCCCTTGTTCTCTTTTTGCTAGATTTATTTTCGAAATTGACCTAGATTAGGGAAAATTTCCTTCAAAGTACTGGCATTGCTTCACGGCCTGCACAATGGTCCTTCTCCTATAGACACCATCTAGCATGATGTCCATCCCTTGTGTGTCCCCACTACGAGAGATGTCTCCCACCCATCTTCGATAGTGAAAGACATATCTCAATAAGAAAATATAAAGTCTGTGAGCTACGCTAATTTGGAATAGTAACCTCATGATGATAGATGCCGATACCTGTGGTACCCTTGAATATCTAATGCTAATAGAAACTGGAACTCATTCGTGGCTAAGCGGTTAGCGTATGTGTCTTTGGTGTGGGAGACCTGGGTTCTATTTCCGGCGGGAGCTCATGTAGTTCGGATTTCACGTTAATCAGCAGGTCCCGTCTCATATAGCCTCGCTGCTGAAAGGAACTTTAAACACACAATCAACTCAACTCAACTAATAGAAACTGTTACCTGCAGTATCGCTTGCTATTCAATGATTTAAATCAGCAAATTAAGAATAACAAATCAGCATAACAAAGTATTTAAAAAATGCATAAATAAAGTACAGAGTTTGGAGTGGTTGTGGGTAAACTTAGAAGAAAGCAGTAAATCAATAAATGCAATTGTTAAATGAAAGCAATTATAATTAAGCACAAATTTAACATACAGTGTGTAGCAAGCCAAAGGTTCGGGGAACCATTGCTATAATTAATGTTAGGTTGTCTAAAAAGGATTGGCCCTTTGGAGGTCAAAATTGAGAAATCTATAATTGTTTGAAAAATAACATTATGAAACTTCACATGAACTATGTTGTCGGAAAATCCTGTCTCGACTCGTCTCGTGCACATCCCTACACACACCATAATTTTGACACTATACAATTAATGTTATTTCTGGTACATATATATAAAAGAAAGTGAGACATGATTTTGAAACTGACTTAACATCATCCAGGGAGTTCTGCAGATATCGAAATAAATTACACTGGACAGCGCCAGTTTCAGGCTATACGTTGGATGCATTAACACGTCTCAGCCAAGTTTTCTTAATTTCTGACGGGCCGTTAAAAGTTTGATCGTTATGGTCCTTATGCAGTCTGGTGTTGTCAGCGTTGTATACTACACCCTTCCTGTTGACTAGTTCCAACTGTTTCTTTTCTGACTTGTAGGCTGCAATCGTGTAACTGTCGACAGTAGATGTTCGAATCTATCGTTTTATCTGACGACAGTAGCTTGTCGTGCACGATGCCTTTCCATCCCACTAAATGAACAACATAAACTTCGTGCGCGTCTGTGTCTTCTTCGACCGCATTATATCGCTTGTAATAAACTGCTTTAAAAATGACTTTAAAAAAAAATCATACCCAAGAATAAACTAATATCGAAGATTTTGTTTTGCGGTATTGTCAGGTTATTAACTATATATATAATGAAATATGAAGAAAATCGCAAGTATGAGTCATTTTCCAGAAAACTACGAAAGAAAAATCATCCCTAAGAACAAACTAACCTTTCTACGCTTTTGTTATTGAAACGTTATGAACTTGTTATTGAAACGTTTATTTATGAAATTAAAACAAAACCATTGGATCCGTTTTGAGAAACTCGCAATTTTTGATTTGATTTTGAGTTTAGCGTCCCTTTCAGCAGAGATGTTACATGAGATGATAACCAACAGCTTAACGTGGAATCCGACCCGTGAGCTCCCACCGGAATTAAACCAGTGTCTCTCATGACAAAGACGTGTACTCTAACTGCTTAGCCACGAGGGAGCTCATGTCGCATTTTTTTCACCCTTCAGTAAACTAAAATTATTTTTAGGTATAGCAAGAAACTTCGAAATAAGAAATTGGATAATCAAAAAAAAAAAAAAAAACTCCAATAACTTTAAAATTTGGTGAAGTTACGTTGAACGGTATGACCTCTAGGCGAGTGTTTGTCAGGAAGAATGGCGAACAAGCGAACAGACAAGTACTAGATGAACATACATATTAAAAAAAAAAAAAAAAAAAAAAAAAAAAAACACTCTGTCGGTACCTATGAACCACAAAACGTGTAAATCCGTTGAAATCTAGCATTCAATTTGCTTCAAGATCGCCATGCTTTCTTCTCTCTTTTCGCCAGTCCAAAGTAAAAATTCAAAAACACCTTGTAATGTTCATTATCTTCTACATTATTTTCAAGCTTCGCTCTACATATGAACGGTACAGTGTACCTCACCATATGAACGGTACTGACGTCAGCCATTCACAACTATTAACGATTAGGAATTATTGATACTCGCAGACTGACACGTATTTCCTTAAGGATTTCATCTATCGTGTGGATTACTTACAAATCAGTGCACTGTGCCGTTATAATTTTATTATCCTATTATCAGTATTAGCAGACTGAACAACTGGACACATTCAAAGAAAGCGATGCCAAATAACTACAAACATGAACGGAGTAAGCCAATTCTTTTGCGAGTACATTATTATTCATGGGCACATTCTTATTCATATACTACCTACACTTCCCTACACTTTTATCCCATGTCTCTTCCTCCTCTTCTTAGCTCTTACTATTTGCCTGCTTCCCTACAATAAAAGGGTTCGTTGACGTTACTTATCTAGCAGGTGGCTGGTGTGCATGCTATTCACACAAGATCAAACCGGTAATTGAATTTGAATCTCCTGTATTAAAGTTATTTCCTTGTGCTGCTTATACTAGAATAATACTATATATAAATTTAATTGCAAATGTTAAAAAATGGCCTACATTAGTCTCAAATCCATAGTTTTGGGGTCACTGATATGAGCAGTGACAATCCCGATGACGTTTAACTAAATGATAAATATTTTATCGCCCTAGAGAGATGGAAAGAAGTAACAAGTAAAATAATAAAAAAAAACGTTGACATTAATATGAAAATTTATTATTTTCGGGGTCAATAAGATGAACAGTAAACTCCAGGTACCGTTTAAATCCAAGTGCAGCCCTCGTTTAGGATAAGACAATTCTAACATCCCTATGGGTTGAGGTGGGAGGGGTTGACATGTAAAAAACAATCGAAAACAACCAATATGACAGTCAAATCCACAATTTTCCTTATCGCTGGGATTAGTAATTGCATTCCCATGTCTTTAAGTCCAAGCTCGACCCCCATCGGTGAGAAAAGGTGGAAGACAAAATGTCCAAAATTATCGAGATTAGTGTCGCATTTATTAGTTTTTGGTTTGCTAAGATGATTGGTAACACCATTGATAACATTTAAGGCCAAATTTAGCAAAAAAGAACACGACATTGGTAGGGACAACGCAATCGAAAACATACTGCATTAATAAATTCATAGTTTGCGGAGTCGGTCGTTGGTATTAATACTGACACACCCGACGCCGTTCGGTTCAACTTCCAATGGGGAAGACACCCTGGAGGCTGAAGTGGAAAGGAAGTTATATGTAGGGGCGTAAATAAGGGCCCCGCAGATCCTGCATTGCGGGGGGACCGAAGTCATCACGGGCCCCAAATCGTGATGTAGGACGTAGAGAAGGGGCCCCATTCCACGTTGTCTGCGGGGTGGCCCCCTAGCCCTTAGTTACGCCATTGGTTATATGTTTTTTTAATCAATATTATTGCAGAACCCACAGTTTTCAGGACCGTTGAGATTAATACTGGTATTTACACAAGTCCACATTCAACCCATATCCACATGGTAAGCGAGAAGTGTGAAAATATCCGAAATGACTGAGAATCATGTAGGAACTGTAGTTTTGTGGACCGAGAAAACGTCTGACCCGTTTGAAATAACTTTTGGAACATAGTTATTATCAGCCTCAAGTAGCATTTTTATCATGTCACTTCGATTAAAGTTGACGGTCTACAGAGGTTGGGTGTTTGAAAATTTATTTCAAGATTGAACTATCTTATGAACTCTTACCATTACAGTTTTTTTTTTTTTTTTTTTTTTTGAAACGGGTATCCTAAGAGGGAAGTGAAGAGTAATATTTTTCATAAACCTATTTACGGTGATTTTAGCTAGTTTGATAATATAGCAGCTAGTAAAACGTATGCTTGCTACATAACTATCCGTAAGTTAAACAATTAACTGTTGCTGTTCAGGCGCTTGTCACACTTACAGTTTTGTTTATTATTGTTTAAATTCTCTCCCCTTTTAGTTTGAAATATAGAGTGTTATTTGAACATAATAAAATGCTGGTTTGTTTTATGACATTTTTTTTTTCTGAACAGCTTGTGATGGTTTGTCACTCAACAATGTCATCGTGCAGTGTTTTGTTTCCCTATGAATTATCATTTTTCACTGTTTTGTTTGTCTTTGTTGTTTTGGCTCTCAATATTTTATGCACAAAATGTTTACTTTTATTTTATTCACCCTATGACAGCAGGAGCATTAAATATCGAATCAATGCTGTGGTTGGCCATTTCCAGATAGTGACATGTTCTGTTTAGGTGTACATTAGCCTATCTACTGTTTCCCTCTCCCTAAACACACACACACACACATATATATATATATTCAAATTTACAAATTAGCACATGATTATATACAAACCTAAATCCGTGTTAATCTTACTTTTCATATATTACCACCTGGAGATTTATAATATGTTCTCGGTATGGAGTATGCTTATGAAACGCTATGGCAGGTCAAATGGCACTTTAGCTAAGTAAACTGTGGTTAAGGCACCAGACACATTTGACGTTACTTCTAGTAGTTTAATTTGGAGTTTGGTATATCTCAATTGAAAATAAAAAAATCTATAACAATGCCAAGTCTAGTTCGAATCGTGTATGTGCATGACTACGGTCACCAAATGAATTTGTTTTAACCATTAAGCTATATGGATGCAGTAGATTGTAACCTAGGAATAGCTATCGCAGTTTTAGCTCATATATATATATATATATATATATATATATATATATATATATATATATATATATATATTTCCGTTAAGAATAGCACATATTGAATACGAGGGTACTTCCAAAAGTTTTCGGCCTAAGACTGAAATGCCGCATCACTGGTAATAAACCGTTCATTTGTGAAATAATAATACAAAAAAAATGTATCGATATAAGTCTCTAGCTGTGTCCATTCTTTAGGTAAAGTCATTTGAATCGTCCGCTGTGCGCTGAGTTCGCATACTGCATGGCAATGCACTACTCCACACGCCTGTTGTTGCCAAGGCTTCAGTAGAAAGCTGCGGCTTCGAGAAGGCCAGCACCCACCTTACAGCCTAGATTTAATACTGGAGCTTTGGCAACACCAGACATGTGGACTGAAACATTGGCATGCAGTATGCGAGCTCAATGCACACCAACTGGTTCAAATGACTGACTCCAGCGAAGTGACGCTGCTACACACTTGAAACTGACACATTATTTCTTCTATAGATGTCACTATATGTCATGAACAGCTAATGGCACGATATTTAAGTGTCAGATTTGAAAGTATTGAACATGCCCTTGTACAATCACTATTATATTTTCTTGTTGCTAGAGTTCCATGTGAATATATGGTTAGCATTACACTTTCGGTGTGGAATATACTTATTCGATTCTCAGTGGACGCTCATTGATTCGGATTTAACGTTAAGTTTTAGGTCCACGACTCACATAACGATAGCTCTCGAAATCAATCAACGAAACTACCCTTATTTCTTATATACAAATATGGAAGTACGAATACATCTGTGAAAATTGAAATATCTTTGCACGTGGAATGGTTGATATTTCTTCTAGTTTATTCTTGAGTAACATATTTTACGCAATAGACTGGTAGCATGTATTTCCATGCAACAATTGCATTGTAAATGGTGCAAAATAGGAAAACGTTTTTTTGTGAATTTGATTTTTTTGAACGTCTTTCTCATACAAAATATGAGTGATAAACAATAAGGCGATTGATATGCTGACAGGCATGATGCACAGTAGTAAAATAAAGACGAAAGTGCTTGAACAAGAGAAAACAAGAACATATGGTCAAATAATAGATCAACTTTCTATCGATCAATTGTCTTTCTAATAAACAAATTGAACTAATGTTTTATTTAATAACACGCACGATTGTTAAAGTAGCTAGCATTTATAAATGGAGTAAGAACTGACAAAGCTGCCATCAACTTCGAAAAATAATAATTTCCCCCCGACTGCAACTGAAGTAGCATATGTCTTCCGCCTACACGTTTAAATATTTTTTTCTCTTTTTTTTAGTATAAATATCGTCCAGAGCAGAGTTGAGCTCCATGGTGTAGATTAGGGATGGCCAAAAATTTTCGGATCCGGACCTAGATCCGGATCTCGGATCTGGATCTGGATCCGAAATTCGGATCTCGGACCTGGATCTGGATCCGAAATTCGGATCTCAGATCTTGATTCGTATCCAAACCTACATCTGAAATTGTGATGATAAAATTGAATATCTAAAATTCGTTAAAACTTGTTTTTAGGATTCACTGATATGGTAGGTTGCTGTGCTTTTAAATGTTTACATAACACGTTTGTGTTACCTTTGTTCTTTATTTTATTTTAACCTTGCAATATTTACATGTTGCACTTTCTGTCGAAGTCTCTTTAGTAAAATGTTTCCAAGTTTGATTTCTTCCCATTTCAGAGTATAGTGAACTGTCTGAAAACTGATATAAATGGTAACAAATTCTTCTGGTTAGCTCCTCTTCGAAACTTCATGTTAGCTTCACATTGAAAATATATATTTTATTCTTATAAAATAAACTTTCTTCTTTTCTCATATACAAATGAAATATCTGTTAGATAAAGCCCTTCTAATCGCAGGGATAGTAGACAAAACAAACTACTTATTAATAGTAGTTTCTGACTCACTAGTCCAACCACCAACAAATGTAATAATGAATATCTTTCACTTCGAAGGTATATACAACAAAAAATATAGACAGGTTGACGTGGAACAACAGTAGATTTTTAAACATACACACGAGAATTTCAGGAGAGCGATATGGTTGTGTTCGTTGTATGGCTTTATTACCTAACTTATGGCTTGCCCTTCTGAGGTCGGGAGTTTGTTGAAGGAGTAAATATAAAATAGATTTCTGTTATTTTTTCTTCACCCTCCTGGCTTCTTTAATCATTCATTGCAGGACGTAACCAAAACATACCCATACATCGTATCATTGAAGCATTTTGTGTTTTATATATTAAAGTGTTCAAAAATATTTAACATATTCGCATTTGTTCATGCGATCTCAGGTTCAATTATCGTTGGGAACATACATGAGAAAATTGAAAGCTGAAACAATATGAAAATAGTATATAAAAGTCAGGAAATTGATATTAAAACTTTAGCTATCTATTGGGACTGTAAGGCTGTAGTTAAATTAACCCATGCGTTTCGTGAAGATATATTACGTCGTTATTGTTTATTTACTATAAGCTACCAGATACATCCTCAGAGGCCATTTTACACTGTAGTAATCAACAGATGAAAACATTGGAAAATGAATGAAAGGAAGGTCTCCAGAGCCTTAGGTCAAGGTACTAACCTAGCATTTGCCCAGTATAACTGAGGAACAACCCTGGAAAATCTTGTCAGGATGGCTGGTCTCCGAATTCGAACCCGGTATTATCCAATTGCGAAGCAAGAATCCTAACAAGTAGCCTGAGCTCGCTCCATATTATTATTATTATTTAATTAACGTAATGTTTTAAAATTAGTGCAAATTAAATCGTACTTTCTTTATTGCTGATGTTATAGTTAATAAGCCTACATGAGACATCAGTCCCCCATTAAAAAAGAATACTAGAACTGAAATTCAGGAAGCGGGGGTGAAGAGATTAATACGGATGAGGAAACTATGTACGATGCAAAAACTGAGTAATTATGACTTCGTCACAGATATATTCACTTACATACGTCAATTAATATTTCTCTGATACAGTGCACTCTTACTTTCTATAGTGGCAGGAAAATGGCCCGCTTTTGTAAGCGAACACACTAAGCACGTGCGTATAGAGGCAATGTCCGTGCAAAGAAACATAGGTAAAACTAGAAAAAAACGAATAGGGTAAGCGAGGGGAAAATGATAAACCGCCCTTCAACTTGAAAAAAAAAAGAAAACTAAAAATAACTAAACTTAGAGCTACGAAAGACGCGAGGCGAATTTTATTGAAAAGATTGTTTTTCCTTAGTGATTAGTTGTGCTAACTATGAATATAAATTAAAAAGAAAACAAGTAGCTAGCTCTGAGTTTCCCAAACTAGTTGAAAAGAAAATATTGGATAACATTTAATAATAAAGAAGCCATTTATGATAATTAAAAAAAAAAAACTAAATTTTTGGCACGACAGTCCTTTGGTTCCTACCAGCGGGCTTACGTTGAAAGTGGGGATGTGTAGTCAACGCATCGACACCCGAAGTCCCTAATGCCGGCTTTCTAGACTGCAGTCCGCTACCTCTTACTTAAGATGGCTCCCCAATTGTCCTCATGATGCTGGATCAACATCGAAATTGCTGAGTGCTTCTCCGGGAATTGAACCCATGACCACGGGCACCTAAGGCACGCTCTCTGTCTTCTATAGACGAAAAGCTATAGTTACCCACATTGTCTAACACAGAAATAAGTTCTGATTCTCTAATAGCTGCTGATGGTGATAGTCAAGGTTCACCGAAGCATGATCCCAAACCCAAAATGGGATATTGATGTCACTGGAATGCCTGAAAAGTCATTGTGGGTAAGTGAATTGCCCACTTGTCAGGATGAAGGGCGATGGTGATGTGAAATGCGGGGCTGTCAGAGGTACTACTTATAATAATTGGATTTATAATATTCTATGTTGCCATAAACCTTCTTCAGGAACAAAACTGTTAATCTTAGCTTTGGAAATGTTACATAAGGAGTTTTATTGCTATCATTAGGTTGCATTAGGAATTATCGGATTTATTTTAACGCTTAACTTTTACATCTCTTCTGATTTACGAATATTTAAATCGCGATTATCCCCTTAAGGTCAATTAGTAATATTTTAAATCATTTCGAACCAACTTTATATATGGTTAGTCTTGTTATACGGGAATAATTGAGACCAGAAGCAGTCTACAGGCTAAGTCCAAAAGAATCTTGGCCTACCTAGTGATAAACCACGTCTTTCAGCAAGGTGAATTGTGGCAATCCGATACCCACATGAGGAAATCTTCGGTTCAGTGTGAAAGCTTCCATAAGAACCAGCACTCTAATCAATGAAATGTGCTTCACTAATTTTTATTCAATGTGAAAGTACCTAACTTTATTGATAAAAAAAGAAAAGACATTTATTTCAAACAAGTCGCCATTACAGTTTTCGTATTTGAACACAACACCCATGAAAAGTCATGTTAAAGCGCAACTTGCCCCTGAAAAAGAATATTTGTCTGTTTTTAGTTTCTCGCGTTCCCCAAAGTACCGGTACATGCCGAATTAGTGCTCGCCTTCCGCTCGCATTACCTAGGTAAAACGACTACGATCTCGGTACTAGCACATGTGTGTCGGTGTCCAGATCTCAAATATTTATCTTTCAGCCTGATTCTATGTATGAATCCGAAATTTCAAATCTAGATAAGGGGCACCAAAATTCATAGTTTATTCTCGGTGCCCATATTCTGATTTCCTAAATAATTATTAAATCTAATTGTAAGGTATACATTTGATATATAGAGCAGACTGAGCAAGATAAATATACGTAAAAACTAGTTAATACTTGTCTTAACAGTTTGTTTTCTTAACTGTCAATGAAATAGGTGTATTGAGGAATTTTAAATATTCGAGTTTTGTATTCCGGTTTCAAATATAAATATATGTGTACTTCATCTCGGTCCTGCAACCGGGTGGACCTAGATTCGACATTCGAATTCTCATCCGGGTCAAATCAGATTATATTTTAGTAAGGCAAGCATTTGATCTTTAGTGTAGAATGAAGGACACAAATCGACTTGTCAATATCCGTCTTAATTTTCTGTTTTCTTTTTCACTGTCAGAACTTCGTGAAATTACTTTCGGTGAATTTTTGATATTCAAGTTTATCACAATTTGGGTGGGATGTGGGTTTGGATAAGAATCAAGATCTGAGATCCGGATTTCGGATGCAGATCCGAATTTCGAACCCAGATCCGAGATCCGAGATCCGGATCCAGATCCGAGATTTGAGATTCGGATCCAGATCCGAGATTTGAGATTCGGATCCAGATCCGAAATCCGAGATCCGGATCCAGATCCGAGATCCGAATCCAGATCCGAGATCCGGATCCAGATCCGAAATCCGAGGTCCGGATCCAGATCCGAAATCCGGATCCAGATCTGAGATTCGAGATCCGGATCCAAAGTATAAGAACACAATCAGATCCGGATCTTCGGATTCGGTCAGATTCGGATCCGGCCATCCCTAGTGTAGATACTGCCAATTGGCAGCAAGCAAAACATGGTGTATTCCTCTTCTGCCTAATGACCCTTCAGCACTTTGTAGCATATCTAGAACAGGACATCTTTGCAATAAGATATTTAGATTTCAGAGAAATTTAACTAATTATTTCCTCGACAATCCATTTATTTTAAAACCTAGTTGATTTTCCCATACTATTTAGCATCACTGAAATAAAATTAGCAATTATTGGCCACCATTATTTTAATGCGAGTATATTTACGCAAACTCTACTCACTGCCTACATCTTGACCGATGTTCGTTCACCTCCCATTATTACCCTGGGCTGGTGGGAAGGAGTTGGCATGTAAAAAAAAAGTGTCGAATCCATAGTTCTCGATGTCGCTAACATTAATAATTACACTCCTGATAGCATTAAAGTCCAAGTTCTGCCCCATCCGTATGGAGAATGAGAAGGCATGAAAAAATAACTCAAATGACTCAGATTAACGCCGAATCCATAGTGCATGTTCATCAACCTATTAGGTTACAATCACAATGGCATTTAATCCTAAGTTTAGGCATGAATTGGCATGTCAGCTGGATTAGAAGCGTACAGGGGCAACGCATGGGTATGAATATTTGGATGTATGTGTACAAATGTGTATTCCAGCGTAACTCCGGAATGTTTGGAAAAATTTCAACCGGATTTGCTAGACGCATGGCTTTCAATCTGAATATACAGAGTGTTTCAATCAAAGCAACACCGACAACGTTTGGGAGGTGATTCCTGACACCAAGATAGACAAAAAGTATAGACCAACCTGGGTGCACAAATGCTTGCTTTTGGAGTTATAGGCGGCCAAAAACATGAAAAATTGAAATTTAAAGGTCCATAGCTCCAAACTATGGAACATACTGTAATCGAAACAAAACTTTATTTAGGAACTAATACGTGCCCTATTCAAATATCAAAGTTTCAGAATCCTACGCTACTTCCGCAACAATTTTTATGAAAGTAGTTGGTGAGCACTTCAAATTATATGCTCGTAGCCAAACTGCCTCTATAAAGATTGTTGCGTGAGTACCTTAGGATTCTGAAACGTGGGTTTTCAGATAGCTCACAAATTAACTTCTAAGTGAAGTCTTGACCTGACTACGGTAGGTCTCATAGCTTTGGAGGTATGGACCATTAAATTTCATTTTTTTCATGTTTTGGGCTTCCTATAATTCCGAAAGGAAGCATTTGTGCACTCAGGTCGGTCTATACTTTTTGTATTATCTTGGTGTCTGGAATCACCTCCCGAACGTTGTTGCTGTTGTTTTGAAACACCCTGTATATTGGGGGAGTAAGACATTCCAAGGAGTGGGAGTTGGAAGCAGTGGCATGTAAAACTAATGCAAAATGAGTTATATTAGTGCACAATGCATAGATTTTTGAGTCTCTAAAATGCATAGCGACACTTTTAATGTCATTTAAATCCAAGCTAATCCCCATCAGTAGATGTGGGAGTTTAAAAAGTGTAAAATATGTCTGAAATGTGTGTCGAATTCATAGTTACAGAGTCTTGGAAACGCCTGACACGTTTGGAATGACTTTTGAAAGTTAGTTTGTACTTCAAACTGAGCTTGTAATAATATAAATTTGATTAATGTGCATCTTTTTGGAGTTCAGTGTTCGAGGTAAAAAAAAAAAGCAGAGGCGGTATGTTTTATTATGATTTTGGCTCAACATACCGGCTATTTAAATATTGTCCTCATTACTGAAAAAACAGAGACAGTATGTCCTTATTAATGAAAAAGCAGAGGTGGTATTGCATACCACCGCATACCGTCTCTCTTCGACCACTGGGTAGAATGTTTCATTGTTTATGCCAAAGTAGAGTATCCTCTGTGTTTTAATCATTACACTTTCATTATAATGAATATTCTAATGAGGGAGGGGATTTAAATGTTTCCTATAAACATGTTTTTTCCAATTTTCCCAGTGCAAAGAACGAACATTTCAGAAGTTTAATATAAATGTGAAATTCTTAATATATATATACCTGCATTAAATATACCTGCAGCTGGTGAAAAAAAAGAAAAGTTTAAGGCTGTCTAAGAGAAACATGCCAAATACAGCACATAAACATATCAAATTAGCAAATAGACTAGACCATATTGCCCCGGGCACTGAATCAAAATAATTCTTCAGGAGTACTACGCTCCTTCCTAACCTGACATATTCTATTTGAATCTCCAATTGACATTTCCTGAGACGTGAAACGATATTGCTTGCTTACAAAATTTGGTTCCCAAGTTATGTTTTACTAACTCTGACACTGATCTTGATGACCATTGAGAAAGTATGAGCGGACCTTACTTTCAGTTTGGACGGGGGAAATATGGGAGATGATGATCAGGTAATATAAAATGGCGATTAAGGCAAAGAACCCCCCCCCCAAAAAAGTATCGTTTTGATCTTTTTTTATTTTTAAATTTATGTTCGTCCTGTGTGTTTATATATATTTGTTTACTACATAGGGCCGCGGTGGCTCAGTGGTAGAGAGTTCACCTCTGGTGCTTGGAGTCCTGGGTTCGATCCCAGCCCCCGCCAAGTGAACTTTGTGGTGGACAAACACCGTGTGCGTGGGTTTCCTCGGGGATCTCCCGTTTCCTCCCACTTTCTTCATTCCACCATTTCATTCATTACTCATCATCACCGTCTCCTTTAGCCTAACCGGCATAAACGTGGGGTGTAAAACTCAAAAAATTCATTTTTCATTTTTTGTTTACCACATTACTAAAGTATATATAGGGTCGACTACGCATCTTGATAACTTATAACTTTTGAACTAATTGACAAAAAAAAAAGTACTGCAAATTTGTACCATACACATACTGGGAGGCGTAAATTATTCGACGTACTCTGTGATACTGTTATATGAACAGTGTTGCCAACCCGACATACAGTAATAGATGTTTATTCCAAATAACACTATTTTAGGTTATTACATATTTCAAATCTGTATGTTCAACAAAAGCTCAAAATATCACATTTGTTATTCAGTGTCGCAAACTAAGGACTCTACAGTATCACAATCATCAAAATGTTGGTGACCCCTTCAACAGTAATATCGCAAATGAGATGGCCGGGGCAACATAAATTCCAACTATTTTAGTGTCTATTACTATGCGTATTATATTACATATTTCGAATAAATATAAAAAGTTTCAAGAGGTTGGAAATTAGTTTTTTTAAAGAATCCTTTACTTCGAAAAACTGCTTAGGTAAGTACCTCATCCAACTGGTTTTCAATAGACGCGAAGATCTAAATGCCGTTTACAGCCATATCTCAAATCGTTCTTGGGAAATTGTAAAATTCCTAAAGTTTGAAACACTGCTTAAAGTATATAATTTTGAGAACTTGTTTAAATGTACTTACTAAAAACTATTGTTGTAATATCATAGATGTAAAATAAATGAAACATTATTTTCAAAAAAGTTCCCACAAATACGCATTCTTAAGCAATATATCAAATTTTACCAAATTTGTCATGTCTTGCGAATAATTTGAAATATCAAATTGCTGTAAATGACATTGTAATATATATGTCCATTGATAACCATGTTTGTAATTCAATGTGATAGTTATCTAAACATAATTATTTGTAAAAACAAAATCATTTGAAAAAGTCAAATTTTCAATTCGTTGTAACTTAGGTTCATTTCCATTCGAAATACTCATGTGAGGAGTGCATTTTCAAAACATGCTAAATCCGTTTGGCAGAATTCTTCAGAAGGAGCAAGAATCTATATCTGTTTACATTGAATCACTATAGCAAGTGATATTTCAAACATAATTTACCACATAAAATGTGTTTCGACAAAAAATAATTACAAAATTTAACGTAAGAGGTTCCACAATATACTCTTCCATATTGAATTCAAAACCGGACATTTTTGGATTTATCATGTTTTCGAAATACACTCGTCATATGATGATGGTATTATTCGGCAACAATGTACTTTGGACCCGCATTGCCCCGTCCGTCTCACTTGCGTTATTACTGGGGTACAACCCTCCAGAATTTGGTTGTTCTTCAATGTTAGTAACACTGAACTGTCCTTAGTTTGCAACACTGGATGATAACTGTAGTATTCCATGTTTTATTTTTGTATGTAGATTTGACATATTTAATAATCTGACATAGTATCGTTTGAAAAAAAAAAAGTTCATGTTTGGATGGCAAGACTCTTTGCAGGTCAAATAATATTCCCCTGCCGATATTTGCATGGTGCAATATTGCAGTATTTTCCATCAATTAGTTTAAATGTTATAAGGGAAAATTTATATAAATGTTCAAATATCAATTATGTATATACTTTATTTTGTAAAGTATTTCAATTTTTTTTTTTTAAAACTTTCGTAACTCCGTTCCCAAACTTATAAATGTCGTATAATTTCGATGTTATATAATCATACTGTCACCAATTAATAAAATCACAAAACGTTTCGATAAAATTATATCATGTTGCTGATGTAAGAAAAAAACAACATAATTTTATCTGATTGCATAAATCAGTGAATAAATAAATCATTACAATGAAGGTGTCAGAATAAAGGTATATATTTTGCAAAACGAAATATATGTGTGCGTATGTGAATATTGCAAAACAGAATTCGATAAATACTGCAAGATACAAAACTTCGAAAACACATTATATTATCCTACTTAGTTTTATTATAACGATCTGTGAATGTTGCTATATGAATGCACGAAAACGTTTGTGTTGATTTTCTTCATTCTTTGCTTTTTTTTTTTTTTGTTTAATTTTGTTTTCTGTATTTTCTCTGTGAATCCAAGTAATTAGTTTAAAAGCCCAAGGATCTGTCCCACTGTGCTATTCTACCTCGTTGTCGAACTGCAAAATAGCTATTCTGTATAACGTTAAAAACGAAAGTACTTCTGGATTGTGGACTTTTTTTAGTTACCTGTGACAAGTACAGATGTAATGTGACAAAATTAAATGTATATTGGAAAGCTGATGTATTGTTTTGTTTCTTGTCAAAGTAGGGAGAAAATGCAAGCAATCTATTCTGCCTACATACTCAATATGAGGGGGAAAAAACTTGTACATTCCCAGCGTAACTAAAATAAACACAAATGATGCATTTGAAATATTGCTGAATTAATACACACATACATACACCAGTTTGTTTGATAATTTTGTCATTAATTTGTTTTGCTTGACACACACTTCAATTATTTTTTTGTAGAAATAATATTTTTCTGCTTTAAGTGTTTATTATTATTATTATTATTATTATTATTATTATTATTATTATTATTATTATTATTATTATTATTATTATTATTATTATCTGGTTTTAGTGCTTTTGTTATTGGCTACTTTTAATACTTTTGTTGAAGTTGGTTAATACCATTATCTTTACAATGTATTTTTTTTTTTTTTTACCTTTTAGTGTGTTTTCGAAATCGGCTATTTTTCTTTGAAGTATAGACAATTTCCTTTTCCTTTCTTTTCTTATAGTTTAGACCTTCATCATGGCTAAGCGATTAGTGCACGCGCCTATAGAGTGAGAGACCCGAATTCAATTCCCGGCGGGAGCTCACGAGGTTTAAACCCCACGTTAAGCTGTAGGTCCGCGTACCAAGTAGCCTTGCTGCTGAACAGGACACTAAACTAAAAATCAATTTAAATGAAATGCTTCGATTTTATTTATTTTTCACACTTTGTCTTTACTCCAGAAATTAACTTATACATCTAAACCAAACATAGAACAAAGTGGATCAGCTTCCGAAAAGTGCGTGACCAAATAAAATAATCGGTCTATGCGTTACGGAATTATACGTGAACACAAACTCGATACTAATAGTATCATTTGTTGAGGATTTTCATAATATAACTACAAAGACTGCAATCAGATTCTGATATTTTTTTTTTAGATCCTGAGAATAAAGTATACTATTTGAAACTAAACAAGTACTAGTGTCATGTGTACACCATGTGATAGAATTTGTTTTTCATGGTGATTTTTTCTTAATTATTAATTAAACCGGGAATTGTAGCATATTAATACCACTTCTGGATTCAGCAAATATATTAGAGTAGACATGGAATATGCTATTGACACGTTTAATTGATTGCAGAAAGCCGATTCATGCTATTTGCTACCGCTTTCACTCTTTAATGATCAACGTTAAACTCGGAAGCAGTTGATTTCTGTCATTTGTGGGTTTGTTAGATATATTGGGACAGACATAAAACACATTCTTAGGACTCTTAATTGATTGCAGAAAATCGCTTCTTGCTATACGTTACAATTTTCACTCTATAGCGATTAGCGTTAAAACCGAAGTGCTTTCTCTCCGTCACTTTCAGTTTTAGTAGAGAGATTAGAGTGAAAATCGAATATATTTTCAGAGTGCTGATTAATTACAGAAAACAGCTTCTCGCTAGCTATTACAGATTTTATTCTATGATAATCAACGTTCAGCCCGAAGTATTGATTTCTGCCACTTCCGTCTTTAATACAAAGATTAGAGTTATATTTTTGGGTCGTTTGACTGATTGCAGCAAACAGATATTCGCTATATATTGCCGTTTTCGTCCTATAATGATCAACATTGAAACCAGAAGTAGTTGATTTCTTCCATTTCTGGTTTTAATACAAAGATCAGAGTAAAAATGCAATATATTCTTGTAACGCTTAATTGTTTGCAGGAAACCGCTTTTTTCTATGTTTCACCAGGGGTAACAATGAATCTGAAAAGGTAAGGGGACGGTAGGTAGCGGCATGACGTCTCGACGGCCCCCTACCTATATTTGTTCATTTTAATTTTTAGGAACTGGGAGGACGTCGTACAACTATTTGGAGGTAGGGGGACGGCGTCCTCCGCGTCCCCCTTCACTTTTACACATTTGTTTCACTCAATAACGATCAACGTTAAAACTGGAAGTGGTTGATTTCTGCCACTTATGATTGTAGTAGGCTGATTATAAGGGAAACAGAGTAGTTTTGAGATGCTTAATTAATTACAGAAAACCACTTGTTAGGTATCTATTATGATTTTGTTCAATACCGATCAATGTGGGAAAACGAAAGTTGTTGATTTCTGTCACATCCACTTTGAATAGATTGTTAAGAGGTAAGATGGTAACTAACTACTATTAGAACATTAAATCGATTAAAATACTGCATTTCGCTATCTGTTACCGTTTTTATATATGCACAACTATATTGAAAGATGAAGTTATAATAGATTTCAGTCACTTCCATTTTTACTAGTGAGTTAATAATTAAGACTTTTATATAATTTGGGACGCTTAATCGATTGTAGAAAATATCTCTCTATTTATCACCGTTGTTACTCTGCGGCGATCAACCTTAAAACTGGCAATTGTTAACTTCTACCACTTCCGCTTTAAGTATCAGGTGCAAAACCGAATTTAACTCTTAAGGTATGGCCCCCTGCACTCTGACCAAATTTAATGATGATCGGTCAAGTAGCTCTGGAGATTTATTTGTCTCTCGGACGGACGGACGGACGCAGGGACACAGCAAATATATACATAAATTTTGATAAGCCAACCTCTTCAAAAATAATAAACAAAATCAGCACACCTCTGTTAACGTTATGCGTGAACATACGCACAAAGACGTTGGCTAATTAAGAAATTAACACTCTCGCCCGTTGAGGAGTTTCACAGTTGAGGAGCTCTGAGGAATATCGTTAGATCCTTGTGAAGTTTACGTAGGGCTACAAGAAAACAATTTTCTTCTAAACAAAATAAGAATAATCAAAATCGGTGTATATATCTTGAAATTATGCATATTATATATATATAAGTCAAATTGAGAACTTCCATTTGTTCAAGTAGGCTAAAAAAATAGCGTAATCCCTGTTTCTGGAATCTAAGCATGCTACATTAATCACCCTGAGATTTCAATAGTAGAGCAGATTTTATAGAAATTGAAGTTATCCTACTGACTTCCTCATCGTTTAGTCGCTATTTTTTTTAAAGAAGAATATTTAAAAAACTTTATACCATCATAAAATATAAATTTTAGCTTAAATTATTTACAAAATATATGCTCTAGAGTAGTAAAGTGCACGCTCCCGGATAATATTTGCTCGATTCCAAATAATAATACATGTTGCTTTTATCCTTTCCTAAGTTGTAGAATAAATATTTCGGTGTTGAATATAAAAGTTGGCTTTAAATTTGATGTAATCCATTATCAAGCAATGCAATTTGATAAATACTAAACATATTAAAGAAAGTTATTGTTAATATATAGTCTATTCCGACTTCAATATTACATGAGAAGTTATTTGATTATATTTAAAAAAAAAGAAAGAAACATGCACTTCACATGGATATATCCTAATTGCTACTGTACTGCAGTTGCATTACTATAGCTGAACAGCATCAAATTTGGGTCATGCAGTGGTATTGTGGAATCTGTCTTTATCTACTCAATTACAGGAAGTCTGTCTGTCAGTTGCTAATGGATTATTGAACTAAATTATACATGGAACACGCACTTGGTCATTATTCGGAAATGAAATGGGACGCAATTTCCATTACTTAAAGGAATATAAGAAGTGGAGCAAATAAACAACAACAACAAAAAACAGTGTTAAATTGCCACAGATGGAATCAGAAAAAAATAATCTCACTCGTGAAACTACACGTGAATGATTTTAGACAGATCAGACATGACTACTACTACTACTGCTAGTACCACACTATTATTATTATTATTATTATTATTATTATTATTATTATTATTATTATTATTATTATTATTATTATTATTATTATTATTATTATTATTATTATTATTATTTGTATGTGTAAAAGAAGAGGGATATCCAACCTTGAAAGAGAAGACAACCAGGAATATGATATATAAGTAATTATATTATGAATATTATCCCCGGCGGGAATTCATGTGGTTCGGATTCAACGTTAATCTGTAGGTCAACGCCTCATATAACATCACTGCTGAAAGGGACGCTAAACTCCAATCCATCTATTTATCTACCCATTACGGAAGTACTGAAATAATCAACAGTACAACAGTCTACGTAATCAAACTCTATAAAACGCATGTTGGATTCCAAGTTAAGCTCAGCGAACGAACTTTTTTAAAGCACAACTTAACAATCTTTTTCATTAAGTCCCCTCTAATGTGCATTCTAAAAAAAAAAAAAAAAAAAAAAAAGATAGATGCATCGCTTCCTTGCATACAAAACTTCCTTTTTGATACAAAATTCTAGAATACATTCACCTTTATAAGGCTAATAGACTTAGGCGAGAGCATATGTTCTCAATTCACTAGTACATTATCTAAGTTGATTTTTTTTATATATTCTATAAGTATTATTAAATTATCGTTTTACATTGACGCTCATATTAAAAGATCAAAATGTGATCATTAGCAGTAACTTGTAGAAGTACATCTAGTAAATCACAAAATGAACTAATTGTAATAATTTTGTTGTCACTAGGAATATCAAACAGATTTAGTGTGCTAATGCCAACTATATACATGGTATTTCAAAACAACACCGACAACGTCCGGGAGGTGATTTCTGGCATCAAGATTAGACCACAAGTATAGACCAACCTGGGTGCACAAATACTTCCTTTCGGAGTTATAGGCGGCCAAAAACATGAAAAATTAGCTTGAAAGGCCCATAGCTCCAAAACTATGTAACCTACCGTAGAAGGGCTAAGACATCACTCAGGAACTAATGTGTGCGCTATCCAAAAAATACACTTTTTAGAATCATAAAGTACATACACAGCATTTTTTATAGAGAGAGTTTGGCTACGGGAATATAATTTGAAGTACTCACCAACTACCCCTATAAAAATGTTGCTGAAGCACCACAGGATTCAGAAACATAGATATTTGGATATGACACATACTATTTCCTAAGTGAAATCTTGGCCCGGTAGGCCTACCATAGGTCCCAGTTTTTTTTTTTTTTTTTTTTTGCCTATGGGCCTTTAAAGTCCATTTCTCATGTTTTTGGCAGCCTATAACTCCGAAAGGAAGCATTTGTGCACCCAGGTTGGTCTATACTTTTCGTCTTGTCTTGATGTCAGGAATCACCTCCCAAATGTTGTCGGTGTTGTTTTAAACAACCTGTATATGGTATATAGCTGCAATGCATGACCCGATGCAGCCTACTTTCTTCACAACCGTCTACATCATAAGCAACATGACCCTGCAAAATTTGCTCAATGTGGCTTGATCAACCTTGCACTAGTAAGATTATTATTAAGCGGGATGCCTTCAGTTTCTCAATCATAAATGTGTGACATCAAGAAGTCATTAATTCGTCAAGAATGAGATCACAATCACCTCACTTCACAGCAATGTACATCGTAATCACTATAACTCGTCAAAATATATTGAACCGTTTTGGACTAGTTCGATCACAAACTGAACAAAAAATGATATGGAACAGCTTTCAGTTCAACATTACTCAAATATACAATCAAACGCAACCATCTTGTTTTAAAACTATTCACAGAACAATTATTATTATAGTAAAATATGTCTTACGAAATTATGCCCGTCTCGGCTAAGTTCAGTAATGAGAGAATGGAATTGTGTTAAATCTGCTAAGTGCATGAACAATCTCATTACCAGCATTTCTCAAGGATATAATCAATCATAACCTCACTTCAAAACCACCTACATTATAATCATTATCACTCTTCAATGTTTGGTTATTCTACCTCAAATAGTTTTCAGAAAACAGCTTAGCATTAACGTAAAGTGGGTACATGAGAGCTTTGCTTTGCTCAGATCAATTAAGTGCAAAATCCCTATAATTTCATAAAAAGCTGTTCAGAGTGATGACTATTTAAAGCACAATTGAAAAGATGAGTGGAAAGAGGCTCTTCAGATATCTACCTCTATTAAAATTGTTATCTTCTGTACTCAGTCACTCAATACAGTATACACATATACACAACATTAAATTAAAAAAAAAATGATTGATAAGCAGGAAAACGTAGATTAGAAATCTATTACATCATCGCGGAAACGATAAATCCCTATTTTCTAGTTTAATGCCCAAACGACCGTGTTAAAGTTCCAAGAGCAGATTTCTCCATTTCAAATTCTCTGTCACCATCAGACTGGAAGAGAACCTATCCATCAATCAATTTGGCATTGTTGAAAATAACACTATATCAAATTCTCCTTCCCAGTATTGTGCATATAGTCACACAAAATCTCCTACTTGCTGCTGTTCAATCAGTTGAATTTGCTTTCCAACAAAACTACTTATTCTGCTTAATCTACTTGTTTCGCCCATACTGACACTTGTGCAATTACAAACACAGGAATATATATCATATTTATTTAACACTTAAAAACTGAAATGCATATGCTTATGCAATACGTGGTCCCGTGGGTTTTAACGCTGTGGCTCAGCAGCAATACAATAATAATATTTGCTGCAAATAATCTTATGATCGATCCTTCCATCCTGGAAAAACAAATTTATGATGAAAAATTGTAGGAATCTCATTTTTATTTTTTCATATATATATATATATATATATATATATATATATATATATATATATATATTAAAAAAGTTATAATTTTTGGAAATGTTGTATATTAAAATATTTTTTTTTTTTCATTTTTTTTTTTTCAAATCTTCCGTTTACGTCAATTAGTAGTGTCGTTGTTTAACTAGTTTATATGTGGACGTAGTGATACTGATGTTCAAGTTTTTGACACATCGAAGTGCATATATTTGAGGAAATTATTCTAAATTCTGTGAATTTATATTATTTTAGTATTGTTGTATTATAAATATCGAATTCGTTAATTGTGATAAATATTTTCTAAGTTATTCACCTAGAGACTTTGATTGATTATTATTAATAATAGGCTAATTACATTTATAGTCTCCTTTGTTTTAATGTAACGTTGCCATGAAAACAAGCATGGAAATCCCTGATTTACTGAACGTCCGGGGTTGAGATTAGGTACATGGATGGCGATTTTAAATGAGAGTAATTCATATGTATTTTCTGCTTCTGCATATAGTTTGCTATTTTGCTGCTTTTAGCAGAAGTACGGTACTTGTACGCCTGAATTGAAATTAGTAAGGTCCAAAATCAAAAATTAAACTGAAATTGTAAGAGAAAATCCATTCATCGATGATATAAAGTATATCATAAGCTTGCTGATTAGTAAATCTTCGGCAGTACCGTAAGCTGAACCCTTATTTTTATTGAAAAAATCTTGAAAATTCAGGTAAAACTAGGCATAGCAAGGTTTTAGGATTGCAGTTCAAATTATTTTTGTACGCAGAAGTTGAAGTCTTAAAGTATGGAAAAGGCAACGAACATAATTCGTTGTTAGCTTTATTTTAGTCCCTCCCTCCACAGAGTGAAATTGATGTATTTTTCAGCGTTGCATAATATTTTGCAACGATTGTAAATTATTAATATGTTGAAATAATGAAAGTATCTTGGGGAACTACAATATAATTTTGTTTCTAATGTAATGACCTCAAATTTATAGATATGACAACATTCTTCGAACCAGTTATGTTTCGTATACTAATATATCTTATTGCACACATGTTCACAGCAGATAAATATCGATGGAAGAAATACACTTTAATGAGGTTGGATACTTTCATTTTATTTAGAATTGTGCTTTGCTGGTGTCCACAAAACTTATTCCCACAAATATTTAGATTTAATTACCTTCCTATTTTGATTTTTGGTACAAGTGCATGCTTAGTGATCCAGAAAAGATGGTTAGATTGTGGTTTGATAATATATGTGTTTAAGTAGTGAAATGTGAATTATAGAATATGAATAGTACAGGAGATACCTACAACGTATGTAAGGACAGATATTAGAGTAAAATAATGATGTATGTTATAATATTCAAATATATTCCGTATTTTTTATTTGATTTGTATATTAACATTCCTTGTACGGAATTAGCAATTCAATATTTTATAAAACATGTGTGTGAACACCTAAGCACATCCTTGTAAGAAAATGCAAACTTTATTTCATTGAAAATTTGGTAATTACTTAACTATTGGGAACTAATTACAGCTACAGCTATTAGGAAAATTGAAAATTAATTCAGATCAGTAGTCACTAGAAGTTTATTGAAAACTTTCTATTTATTTTAAAATGTCCCTATATAATTTGCTGTGAATAAGGATTAACCTAATTACTACACAACTTTATATCCATATTTAGGTAAATGATTTCCTTGCATTTTAGAATGATGCAATGATTCAATGATTTCCTTGTTTCTAAGAATTATTCTGTGTGAAACAACATATAAACACAGAGGAATGCATCACTCACACTCTGGGCTGTGTTTCTTCAAGGCATACTTTCGGGGAGGCTTAGCTTCCCTGGGGTTGGACGACCAGTCCTCTAAGCATGAAATGCTTATATGTCACTCTTGTATGTAGCATGTCCTTTTGTAAATAATGTGGCAATGTTCTGAACTCATTGTAACTTGCAGTGCAGTTTGTTAGGTCTTTCCCTGCAAATACAAAACTCCAGAGACCAAGTTTAGATTTCAAGAGAGTCTACATAAAATGTTTACAATAACAGTGAACGCTTACTATGGATCCGAAGTTGAAAAACATATATTTACTTCCGATGAGACCATTATTTGAATCAAATCAGTCCAGATATAATGCGATTTTTAATGTGCTTTTTTTAAATATAAATAAAACTTAATACGTGGATTTTGAATATGGGTGAATGATATAAAATACAATGGAATATTTTTTTGAAAAAGAAATATGTGGATGCTGAATATATTTTTGCATATAAAGCCTGCAGACCCATACCAATGGCTTTAAAATAGCTTTAGTTTGATTTTATTTTAGTTTTACATTCATTTTTCAGCAACAATGCTATATGAGATGTGGACCTGCAGCTTAACGTGGAATCCGAATCACATGAACTCCATCCAGGAACATTTAAATTGATATACTTCTAGTCTCATCAGGAAAGATATTGTACAACATTTCAAACTTTTATGCATGTACAAACGTGGAGAGCAGAGGATCAAAATTATGGAGTATGAACAATCCTCAAATTAGATAACAGAACAAGCTGTACTGTGTTACATGGTGTATATCGTTCAACATATGCAAACAATGTGAATTTCGGGTAGTTATTATTCAATGTACTTCTGTTGTTGTTGCTATGTTTTCAAAGTATTTAGGAAGCTAAACCAGCAATTACCAACTTTAGTCATTCTTATCTTCAAATGTGGTTTCCTAACTTGAGAAATGAACAAAAAAGTTTATAAGTGATGTTATGGTTCCTAACGAATCGTATATCTAAACTTCCGAGAAATGAAATCACATGAACATACTCTACTTTGAGCATGCTATTTGAAGTTTCATTGATTAACTAATTTGTGCCCATTTCCCACTTACTTACTGTGTTGTAACTTGCAACCTAACCGAACAAGCAAATATACTGATTTTGAATGCGGACGACAAGATGCAGTTTCATTGGGCGCTTTAGAATTGGGATCAAAGTGTGTTTCAATGTTAACTGATGAAATTTGAACTTGCTCAGAAAAGACAAACGCAAATGAAAAAAAAATGGTGCCAGGCCCTAACTGGAAGGAACTCTCTTGTTCCGTTCTTAATAAAGAGTAAATTATTTCTTCAATTGTTCTCGCGTGTATATTAGCACGTTGCTAGGCAACATACCTGCTTGATTTCTGGACACCTGCAGGCTATAGTGTTGTTTTCCTTTATTGCAACAAACCCTTTGATACAGAGCACCTTTACTCTGACGTCAAAAGGAAATTTAACTGTATTTTTTTATCCTTTTAATTATAGAGAACCCATGATGAATCTAAAAAAGAAGAAGTGGAAAATAGGTTTCACACGAAAATGTGATGTTCAGACATTATAACAATTTATTATGAATACTATGTTTGAGGGGAATAATCAGTGGCTTTACAAATTAGGAAAAAAAAACGAAACAAAACAAACTACTACTACTACTACTACTACTACGAATAATAATAATAATAATAATAATAATAATAATAATAATAATAATAATAATAATAATAGCTCATATGGAATCATAAATACACCGAAAGATAACATCGTTTCTCGCTAACTGTATTTTTTTTTTTTTGGTTGGGGGTTGTGAAGACCATGTATCAAGACAACGTACCATGCCTATCCCGAAGAAGCTAACAAAAGCGGAAGTGGTTCAATTTAATACTACTTCCGGTTCCAATATTAATTTTCACAGACCAAGAAATGTAAGATACATCAGGACTCGGCTTTCTGCAATCGATTCAACGTCCCAATATGGGACTCTATATTCTTAATTAACCTATTCAAACCAGCAGTTATTCCATTTTGCTTTTTCGGTTTGAAGGTTTACCGCCATAAAGCAAGAACAGAAAAGGATAGCGGAGTGCATTTTAGCAAAGGATTCAATGTCTCAAAGCAACGTAACATAATAAAGTCGAACACTCTACCAAAAGTGAAACTGGTTGAATTTTACTACTATTTCCGGTTTTAATGCTGATATTCATAGAGCAAAAACAGTAACATATTATATATATATATATATATATATATATATATATATATATATATATATATATATATATATATATATATATATATATATATGCAATGATTGAGCTTTCCAAAAATATATTCCGTATTCTCAATAAATCCTCTATTCAAATCGAAAGTGGTTAAAATTAGTCTAGGGACAAGTGTTTTTCTGCAACCGACTCAAGATGTCAAGAGAACATATCATCACAACACTCTACCGAAACCAGAAGTGGTTGAAATTCACTACACCGGTTTCAATACTGATTTCCATAGAGTTGCTTTTGATTTCATTTTCAGCCTTGCGTCCCTTTCAACAGCAAGGTTATATGAGAGATGCACCTACAGCTTACCGTGTTATGCGAACCACTTTAACTCCCGCCGGGATTCGAATCCCTCTTTTCCAAGTCGAAGACGCATACGTTAGTCGCTTATCCACGAGAGAGCTCACTGATTACAATAGAGGGAAAAAAAGCGGTAAGTTATATCCAGATGCATTTTTTGCAATCAATTTCCCAAGAATTGTTCTATCATCTTCCTTAACTATCTATTCAAACCTGAAGTTGTTCAAATTATCGATTTTCGGTTTCAACCTTTATCACCATAGAACAGAATTGTAAGATATAGCGAATAGTGATTTTCTGATATGAATTCAGTGTCCGAGGAACTGGCTCTATCTTTGATTTTGTTAATTGTTATTGTTCAACCAGTAGCTATGAATGGAGTACTTGAAGTTTGAGTCTTGAATTGCCATATATTGGAAGTATACCGTAGTTTCACACTGTGAAACGAAACTCATTTGTAAATATTTGTAGCAACTATTACAGTAAGACGCTTCCAAAGAAATGGCTTCTACATAATATTAATAATATTTGAAGCTTATTGGTGAATTAAGTGTTTTACTTTAGTCTCAACTCCACACCAAATAATTCATTTCCCTTGCAAACCGGCAACTCGAATTAGGAATAGAACCCTCAAACTCAAGCTGCAAAACAATTTCTTTCATATCAAGTCGTTTTGAGGTTTATTTCCAAGCACCTTTTACCTTAAATAGGTTAGCATGCGGCAAAATTCCGACATCGCCGCGGCGTTGTTTGTAGTTTTAATTAACACTTCACTTACTTTAGCCTCACTCACCTACTTTCTAGTCTCATTTTGTGGAAAGACGGAGGAGGTTCTAACAGTAGTTAAAAATAAGCAACAATTTAAGGAACAAATAAATAAACTTGCCAGCAATAGATAGCTGAGAGTATACAACTAATTATTTCAAATTATTCTTTCCAGCCAATTGAAATACTACTACAACAACAACAACAACTACTACTACTACTACTACTACTACTACTACTACTACTACTACTAATAATAATAATAATAATAATAATAATAATAATAATGCAAAATCAAACAACAAATTATTTTAGTGGGGTAAGACCATGTTTTCATTCCTATTGTAAGACACTCTCATATATTTCGTATCACATATTACGCTGTAAACCCATAAATAACTAACACATTCTGAGCTTAACACACTTGCTTATTAAAACTAAAATAAAATGTTATAGTTTCAACAACTTAGTGTTGTCTTCACCAGATGTCAAATACGTGTCTGATGGAGTTAACGCTAAGTTTTGAAACTGCAACACTTCATTTTAATTTAATAAGCAAGTGTGTTCAACTTTCGGCTAAAAATCATAGTTATTTATGTAATAAGTTCCAGGGCCGTAATAGATAGAGCTGCCGTAGATCCACTGTTTATGTATCTTCAGTGATGAAAAGAGATATTGAACTTCAATAAAAGTACAATATTGACATTTTATTTCGTCAATTGCGTATCTGTTATGATGGTATTTAGTCGCCATTCCACATTGTAGGCATATTAAGGATAGCTGCAATCAAGATCTCGAAGTTCATTTTATATCACAGACACATACAACCATCGCAGAAAACCAGTGACAAGAACTAAAAATTCATTCCGGTAAATCTGTTGGTGTCGATTGCAAATGCTGACAAGTCTGACCTGCTTTTACTGTGTGCTGTTGTATTTACAAATATGCAGTTACTCTCCAAGCTGTCTGACGCTGATTGGCACAGATAGAATCTAGGGTCCTTTGTATGTGCACCCTGGATCATTATGCTAATATTCTAACATGTATCATAAATCCGCACAACAACTGAGATTGCTAAATCTCAAAAATGTACCTTGACAATTGTGTTTCGGGTCGAAAAAAAAGAGAACATATATTGTACTATTGGAAGAGCTCTACCTCATTTCAAATCGTCAAGAAGGGTACAGCTCCTTACGCTTCCTGGGTAACCCTACATGTATGGTTACCGAATTGTTCACCGCACTGTATATAATTAGATTAACTAATAATCAACAACAGCTTGGCATAGAAGTACGTAATGTTTACAACATTACGCAATTCCTCACAATATACAACGAAACATGCTATCATAATCATTCAGTCGCTCGATCTTGTTTCTTGGTTGTTTAAGTGAGAGCACATACTTCTCTAAGAATACCATATTATTTGCCTGTCATTGTATACAGTACTTTGAAGAAACACATTTACAAAATATAAATTTTCTTAAAGCGTTAGTTGCGTTTTCAGCTCATGTTGGACAAAACTACTTCTTGAAACGAGCACTGTAATTATTTGTCGTTTCGGAAATCTTAAATAAATTAAAGGGGCTTCTCTTGGACAGTTTCAAATGTCCTCTTGGCCCCAGGAGGGAAAAACACCTCCTTTATGTGGATCTTCAGGTCTACCCTAGATAGTTATCTTTCTCCTCGTGCTAATGTTAAAGAGTTAGTGTACATTTAGTCTTTATGAGTATTATCGCTTTAGATGTCTTAGTTTTGAGTAAGATAAATGAGTTGTAACTTCTGTTAGTTGTCAGAAGTAACACAAATGAAACAACACGCAACGAAGACATTTTTCTTTGTAACACTGAATGATGAATACGCCATACAATGTTGTCTCTTTTTTCGTGCACACATTAGGATGCTCTACATTCTTGTTCTGAGTTAGATATTCTGATTACTTCTGTGCCCTTAGTTTGTGTCAGTAATCTTGATGTTTAGTGTAAAGTTATTAACGTTTGCAAGGGGCATACTACTAAACTTACCAGTCATTTTTAACAAAGCAATGTGTTTGAATATGCAATTGATACACACGATAAGGAGGGGTAAGATGTAATTAATCTTGTGTGATTTCACCTTTGAAAATAGCTAACGACAAACACCAAAACAAAGAAACCTTGATTTAAATAACAATAAGAACTGCGTTCAGGTAAGAAATATTCCTGGTGAGTATTTTAAAATCTTATGATAGTACAGAATTTGACATTATGAAAAAAAAAAGGTAAGTAACAATATTACAATTCGCAATTAAAAATAAGAACGAAGTCCACGAATCTGCTTACATGATACCTACGATATAACCCCTAATGTAATTTTTCTTCGTTAAAATAATTACAAGTGTAATCATTACAACGGACTCTTTATTTCAAACTTAGGTAATTTGAAATATTGGATAAGTCGAACATTTTTCCCCTTGTAAACTATATTGACAACAATGGTTAAAAAAGTCCCTAAATTGAACTTTTCAACCTCCTGTTCGGACAATTCGAAATTATACAGTACAAGATGCAATTTTAGTGTTGAACTGATTGCACACATAAAAAGGCAGTTGTAGTTGGTTTTTAGTTATCCAGAGACACCTTTAGGGAAAAATGACGTAAACATACAATATATATGAAGATAAAGAATATTTTGAAGACAAGATCGACGATGATGTACAGAAACAGAGTGTATCAATCTCATTTAAACTTGCGAAATGTTTCAAAGAGCTGAATGTGATGATTTATTCTTAATATGGTATAATGAATATTAATCAGATGTCACTTATAACGTATTACACACAATAAATGAAATTTAAGGTCTTGTTGTTGGTGTGGAAAACAATCAATTCAATTTAAACATAGAACACGAGTTAATTAAGTAATAACACATAATTAAGATCATTATTCGTATATATGTGTTTGCGTATTAATTCAGTATATGTGCTACTGCACTTTTCTATGGTGCGTGTGGCTTAATGTATAAATAAGTAAATTTTGTGTGTTTGCTTGGGGTATTGTTTCACTCAAATAGTATATGCGCTTCCTTAAAGATGAAGTCTACTGCACATTATTGTCTTTTTATGTAGATACAGTAGTGTTGTTCACTTATTTATTTAGCAAAGCGCACTTTCTTTAGATAATTCGAAATTTGGATAGTTCGAATTTTCTTCGTGTCACTTTGGGCTTCAAATTAAAAAGAGTCCGCTGTATTTGTAGGTTTCATAGTGCTCCGTCCCAGTAGCGTTTCGTCCCAAGGCAAAATCCGTAGCATTTCGTCCCTGTGTAGTAGTGTTTCGTCCCAATACAAATACCTAACAATTCGTCTCGAGCTATTTTTATTGATTAACGAACAGGCTAATGAGTAGAGTTTCGTCCCAGCGACACACAGGTGATAATTCACACGTCGATCAACTGGCAGTTCGTGAAACTTACTAGGTAGTAGGACAGCCGGTTAGGCCTACTAGGCACTCCGAACACTTGCTAATGTTATTTATATCAGCGTTGTCCAAAGAAGTTTTCTGAAACTAAGAGAGGCCAACGAAGTTTGGTATTTAATGGATATCGATATACAAATAAGACGGAGAGAAAGTGTGAAATTGTTTGGCCTTGTGTTGCACGGCCATGCAAAGAAAAAATGTTTACCAACAGCGGAGAATTTGTTAAAGAAGAGAGCCAGGATTGTGTTCCTGATGTGGCCAGCATTGATGTACACAAGGCCATATTGCAGGCAAGATTTGTTGTATTCTTGAAAAAGAAAAGAAGAAGAACGCTCAGATGTGAAGATTCTGAAGATGGAGTTGAATCTAGAAGGGGTGAAAAGGAAGAATAAGTATATTCCGATGGACGAAAGAATTGTAAAAGCAACTAAAACACTGGAAAAGTCGTGAGACATCCGGACTTTTTTTTTTTTTTTAAGAAATGACTCTTACATAAACCCCATGGATTAAAAAGAAAGGTAAGCCGTTAGGACTGCACATGAACATGTTGGATGAAACTATTGATATTGAAAAAATATTTGAATATCATTTAATAAGTGACAAAGCGTTGGCTGTAATTTTATTTTCGAAAGCCGTTACGACTGATAGATGAAAATATTGGACAAAACTATTGATAGTTAGGAATATTCGATTATCATTTAGTAAGTGATATCATATCACTTAGTAAGCACTGGCTGAAACTTTATTTTTGGGACTAGGCCTTAAGGTTTAAGGTCGAGTACGGTGATCCCGTAGACTTTTTATTTTATAAAAAAAATTAGAAAATAATGCACGAATTAACCGCGCAGGTCCATGGTGTCCGTGGGTTGGTTACTACATGCTGAGTGTGAAGCTTATACGACAAGCCCACCTCTGTTAGAGATGTACGGTACCAATAAAAGACGGTATGCAGTCCTAACTGTTGCTAACAATGGATCTTATCGCAATGTAAACATAATCAATGTGTGTGTTTGTGCAACTACTGGACGAAACGCTACTCGATCAGATGGCGGGCCGAAACCTAAGATTCGTGTTCGTGGAATTGGGACAAAACGCTGCTGAGACGAAATGCTGCTTGAGACGAAACGATACGACGCGTGATGGGATTGCGACAAAGTGCTCCTGGGACGAAACGACACGACGCGTACCTAAGGTGGTGTGTAGTAAATCATTACCGTGTAATCAGTTTCTACTTACTGTTACTACATAAAACAAAGGATCATTGTATGCTTCGTAAAGCCGATGTCTTCCCTACTATTTTGCTTATAGCTAGGGAAAGATAGGCTTATTAAATAAAGTAAATAAATACACAAAAAATGCACCACCGCACTAAACATTTTCGCCCCAAAATCTTAAACTAATCATGTTATGCTGCAGTTGTTATTAATCAAACATTTTCTTATAAAATGCGAACAAATTATATAGCGTTTTCAGAAAGTTTCATCCGAAGATAACTTATCCCTAAATTAAACAATATTTTGTGAATATTTTCGTAAGAACTAAGTTACGAAACACTATAGAATTGTCAGTGAAATGCGTATTTATGAAATATGTACAAAGTCGCCTGAGTAACTTTTGAGAAAATCTTTCGAAAATCTTCCCCCAAAATAAACTAGTTCTCGTATATTTCTTGGAGAAGAGTAATATCTCGTTGTTATTAATGACATATTTATTTATGGAATATGAACAAAATCGCCTGGGTCGTTTTAGAGAAAATCACCCGAAATCTCACACCGAAAGAATAAACTGTCATGCGTATAATTTATTGGAAAAATAAGTCATGTTATACTGTAATGTTATTAATAAAATGCTTGTTTATGAAATATGAACAATATCGTCTGTGTCGTGTGTGTGAAATTTTTTCGGAAAGAAACTCAATCCTAGGAATAAACTACTTCTCGCATATATTTTCATGATAAATGTGTTATGCAATTTTGTCGGTTTGTTAATGAAATATTTATTTATGAAATATGAACAGCTGAGTAGTTCTAAAGAAAATTGCTCGGAGAAAATGTCCCTTGTAGATTTGTCAAGGCGAATAAGATATATCATATCGTTATCAACGAAATACTTACTTTTGAAATATTAATAAAATCGCCCTTTTTTTGGAAAATCGTTCAACAGAAAGAAAAAAAACGCTCTTAAGAATCAATTATCCCTCGTGTGTGTTTTATTTTTTTTATATTTTTTTTTCAGAGGAAGTAAGTTATGTCATATTGTCAGATTATTCATTAATGAATCTATACAGTGTTTGTGTCAAATCTGTATTATAAGAGCTAAAATATCGTGTCCACTGTTATTTGTTTAAAGTTGTTAAAAGAAAGTCTTTGAAAAGCAAGTTAATTGTCAGTTTTACTCATATCACTTAAAAAGCTTTTTTCTTAAATCCTTACTATTCCAGTTTGCATTCTGAATAGGTTATGTCTGTGTATCAAATGATTCAATAGTGCTTAATTACGATATAGGACACTTCCTAATGCTTCGAGGCTTTACGAATTATTTGTGTGAAACAAATGATACTCTGGGCTTACAGTTATATTTACCCGTACATACATATCGTTAACAGTATCTTTCTGAAAAACATATTTTTTTAATAAGTGAAACGTTCAAAGGGTAGTAATGGAAGGAACTTGTCCATTCTTAAGGACAATGAACAGTGAGTGCTCATTTTTGAAGAGAGAAACACATTTTTTTACGAAAAAAAGAGGACGTGAATGGAATTAATATATTCCAATAAGTAAATAAATAAATAAAAGGCATTCACAAACACTGTTTTCATAATCATTATATATTATATTCTTTATGCTTTGACTCTATTGCACTACCCAATAAAATGTGGAAAAACACATACGAAAACTTGTCATTATATGATACGTTACTATTGTTTCATGCTTCTTTGAACACATATGGTATTCATTATTATCACATACTTGTCTTTAGCCATTACACATAAAAGGAAGAAAACTGTATGCTTATGATATCTGATGTAGAGAGTACGAATTTATCACCCACTTGAATTAAGAGAACTCAACTCGAAAGCAACTTTCATGAGTTTATTTTCTCTCTTCTTTTCAACCATCACACAAGCATGCACCAAATTTATGTTTGTGTGATTTCCGATGTGGAGAATATGAATATGTTCATTCACTAGTACGAATTCGAATAACTTCATCTTTAGAAGTTGGAGAGATGAGAGTTCCCCATAATAAGAGAAAAATGTGTATAAATCGCTTCTGTGGCGAGTGCAACACTAACCACACTAATTTAGTATTGATTTCTGAAGTGATCGTAATGGCAATGTTTTGCATATGTATTCCTACGGAGCACATCTTTAAGAGTTAGCTATATATTTATTGTTTTTGGTCTCTTATTTTTTAATAAGAGATTATAATAGATAATAGGAACTGACTTTCAAGAAGATACCAAAATGCATGTATGTTCCCAATGCTTTTTTTTTTTTTCATTTTAGTGCATGTCTTGTTAGTAAATCGGAGGGACTTGCTTGTTAGATTCTTCTTGTGAAAGCATACCCTGTCCCAGTTGCGTTAAACGCATGCATTTCTGCATTCCTGTGTCACATATTTATCGAGAGAAATACATGCATTTTAGCGAAAACTTCGAAATTCTCCAAATGTATCGATTGTTCAAACATGCAAACATGCTAATCAACTGAGGGTTATTCCATGTCAAATCACCTAATTTTAAAATATGACCGTACTTCAATGTCTCAGATTCTCTTCATTTTTTTTCATACATTAATACCAATGAAATTACGCTGAATTATTTATTTCCGATTTTTTGGATGAAAAATGGGCCGGGGAGAAATTTTTAAAAAATGTGAATTTTGCTTCAAATTCATTTTACAGCATTCAGCATCATGGAACTAAAATTACCATAACTTCCTTATTTTAGAAGTTATTGGGCTCATCCAGGTGTCATATGAAAGCTTTATTTTTGTTCTTTCAGCATATTATAAGTAATCTTACAAAAAATTTACACTGTCAAACATTAATGGGCATACAAAGCAAATTTTAGTTTTATTTTTTTAACAAATTTTGCCGTTGCTCAAAAGTTACAACTACGAAACTTTTGAAACTTTTTTGTACGTTCATCTTAACACGTACATGGTATGGTTAAAAAATAAAGAGTGTGTTTTTTTTGGTATTTTTGTAATTATTATTTTTTATGTACTGAAATATACAGTTTTAACTTTTGTTACAAATTGTGTCATTGCTCGTAAGTTACAACTATTAAACTTTTGTTGATGCAACGTACGAACAATGACACAATGTGTAACAATACTTGAAACTGTATATTTCCATACATGTAAAATAACAAAAACATAATAATTACAAAAATACCAAAGCATCTTTTTTTTTACCATATTATGTATGTGCTAAGATGATTCTATTAAAAAAGTTTCAACTTTTTTTATAGTTGTAACTTACAAGTAATGACACAATTTGTAACACAGCTTAAGATCTGCTGAAAGAGCAAAAAATAACATTTAATTTGACACCTGGATGAGCCCAGTAACTTCTAAAATAAGGAAGTTATAGTAATTTAGTTCCATGATGCTGAGTGAAGTAAAGTGAAATTGAAGCAAAATTCACATTTCTCAAAAATTTCTCCCCGGCCCATTTCTCACCCAAATAATCGGAAAAAAATAATTTAGCATAATTTCATTGGTATTTATGTATGAAAAAAATTTGAAGATAATGTGAGACATTGAAACACAATACTCTTGGTGATTTGACATGGAATGACCTCTAACTGAACCTTGAAAATGCACCATGCTCTCCACAACGAAATTAATATACACAATTCCAACTAAAACAGAAGAAGGTACAATTAACACATACCACTATTTACATGAAAACTAAGTTATGTGCTTCTCTTATTATGTGCTTTTATATATGTTTGTATATACAAGCATTATATATTATTTCGAGCGAATATGGGATAGAAGAAAGTATTGTGATTGTGAAAACAATTTGATATTACAAAGGATTTACACGTTTCATGACCCTACGCACCGAAAAAGAATGGGATGCCTGTTCATCCGTACGTCCCGCCATAAATGTTTTCATTCGCCAGGAGTATACAGTTTAACGTATCCACACATTATTATTATTATTATTATTATTATTATTATTATTATTATTATTATTATTATTATTATTATTATTATTATTATTATTATTATTATTATTATTATTATTATTATTATTATGGAATTTCCAGAAAGGTTTTTTTGAATTTTCTTCCTACTTCTTTAACTAAGGGTATTTTACTTAAGGGTATGTTTTTAAATGTAATTTTCCCGAAAACGGCTCCAACGATTCCATTTATATTCCGTATATCAATATGTCATTAACAATCTTATAATGCGGCATAAGTCATTGCTCTAGAGTAAATCTACGAGGGGTAGTTTATTATTTGACATAACTTATTTTCGGAAGATTTTCTTCAAAAAAATAAAGAAAGAAAAAAAAGAAAAGAAAAGAAAGAAAATAAAAAAGAAAAAAGACGAGATTTTCCTATATTTCGTTAATAAACTGACAATAATACATTACCCAAGTTTCGTGAAAAAAAATATGCGAGAAGTAGTTTATTCTTGGGGTGAGTTTTTGGGCATTCTTCTCAAACAACTGGTGCGATTTTGCTCAAACTTCAAAAACAAATGGACCCTATCAAATAGTATTCAAATAATAAACTGAGATAGGCTATCTCATATTATAAAACAGTGAAACTGTTATTAGAAACCTCGTAGATGTGTTTATCAGGAGCAAGTGCCACTATTAATCTAAGCGCCATCGAAAGCTATGGATTCATCACTAATATGCCACATTCTGTACTATTTTTGGTGCTATCCCTTTTTATGTCCATCACTAGTTCACTTCCAAAGCCGAAGGGGATGAACTTGGACTTAACGACGTCTGGAGTGTCACTATTCATCTTAGAGGTTTCGAAAACTAAGGATTGAACATTATTGTCGGTCACTCTTGATTGTTTTTGCATGTCATGTACTACCCCTAGTTCACCCCTATGTCAATGAGGCATATCTTCGATTTGGACATCAGAAGTGCCGCAATTCATCTCAGCGACGTCGAAAACTATGAATTCGTGAGTAATATTTGTTGTTTCCGGTAATTTTTATATGTCATCTTTCCCATCTACACGCCTAAGGGTATCTAACCCCCGCAGTATTTCTTCCACATTGTAAATAACGTGCATTAAGTTTGTTGAAATTGCTCCAGGCGTTCCATAGTTAATCTGAAACCTACATACATTTTTATATTCAGCCCCGTTGATTTCTAGATACTTATAAGATAATCTAGAAGAAGCACTTTTTGTACACCATTGATCTATGTGAAATGTTTCCGGGCCCTGTTAACTAACCATAAATTGAAAAGTCTAGACGATTCATAAACGTAAAATGAGAAACAGCACAATCCTATCATTCCTAGGAAAAAGTGGCCTACGAAAGGATTAATGTGCTTATGCTCTCTACGCTCATTGAGGCGGATGAACAATAAAATTGAATGATTAGGACATGATCAGTGAAATGAAAATCTGACAGCAGGAAGGAGGACAGTTATAAATGCCCATGCTCCTCAGAGGGACTCAATCACCCAATGGGTTTCGTTTCACAATTGTTAGCCTAATGCCTCAGAGAGCTTGACTGCACCATGCCGCTTTCATTGACGATTTAACGTTCATATATCTACCCATACATACATACTCAATCCCCTGCAGTTTTATTCCATTAGTATACACTATGCTTACACATGCAAATCTACATTTACTAAAATAAGCGACGAACATTTTAAACCAATAATGTAAATTGTATACAAAGAAAAGTTATCGATTCAGCACACTGCCACGCAAACAAGTGGATAAACAACATTATACAACAATCAATTACGTTGCTAGTTCTTCTGAAATGTTGCAAGTTGAGTGTTGCATAATCATCTCTACATAAGATTACTTTTAACGTAGTGAAGAAACTAAAATGAGAAAATAAACGACAAATGTTATTACAATTTACGTAGTTTAAGAAACTTTGTTCTTAAGTAATTTTACTAAGAAGTGTGGTCTCTTCTCTCTTCTCTTAGAAAATCGAAACACCAGCTTCTACCTGTTAAGCGGTGTGTTCAGATATATTGCTCACACAAGAAAAAAATCTCCAGATCTATAACTCTGAGCAAAGTGTTCCTCATTAACGCTTATTAAGACTTTTGGAATAAAATGAAAATGCTAAAATTGTGCCTATACATAGCTGTTCTGCTTTTAAGATTATACGATAAAATAAAATGAATAATGAGATTATTAACGAAACATTTCGGACAGTTTTATATAGTTTGTTAATAGCTGAAATTGAGAACATCGAGTGCCAAAGGAACAATGATATTTCAAACAAATTTTCAATAGATTTTCAGTTTAGCAGTACATCAGTGAAAACATATAAATTAATACCAATATAACATACAGGGCACTACGCATATACACATGCATATTCGTCTTTTATTATATTTATTTTTCTTTTTTCAAATCAATAACAGAAGGATATTCTGTACCGTACACGATGGATGAAACTCAACCCACCTTAGACATAATTGAGGTGATGATAGAATTTGAAAAGGTGAGTACGCGTACGATATATTATGGTATACAGGCCTTTGGGTTGCAATTTATTGGTCATCAAATTCGGAGGTTCGACATAGTGAAATATTAATTTATGTGGTATAATGTCGATGATACTAATCCAACATTGTTATACAGGCCATTCTTGAGATAATGACCACCAAAAATATGTTTGAACTTAGTGAAATTAAGAAATTTCATTAAATCACTATCGATAAAATCCAACAATCGTGACCAAATTTGGTATGGTAGCAATGGTTGACGACATTTATGTCCATTCGAGTTTATTATGAAATATGGTGACAGATCTTTAGTTTCTGAACCATTGATATGAAATTTAACTTTGAACTCCGTGAAATCAGGAAGTTTCACTTAAACACGATATATGGAATTTACTCGATCAAAATTGGAATTATAGTAGAACTTTACGAGCTTAGTGAACATGTGAAATACTATGATGTGAAGTCATGTGTTTCCTAAGTTTTTAGTGATCAAATCTAGGGTCGGATTTAATGAAATGATATTACATATGATATGCTATCGACAATACTTAATCGATCTTGACCAAATGTGGAAAGATACTAGACCTCGTGTAGTCTAGTATGTAGAATAATATCCAAAATGAGTGTCGCATATCTATAACTGTCTTCTTGTAAGAATATAATTTGATAATGATTTTGCAGGATACTTTTAATACTGACACTATGTGTATAATTGAGAAATGCATACTTGTGGTAAATTGCATAGGAAAAGAATTATAAATACGAAAATCAGAATGAGTAAAACAAAATTTTGCCAAATGGACAAGAAAGTTTTATTTTCGTTTTATTGTTCTTATTTACTGCTCTTTTGACATGAAATGTGTCACATACACGTCTTTGCCGATTATACACGATACTAACATTATAAGAAATACCGGGCGAGTTCGTTATCAAATTATATTCCTACAACATATTTATAGACATGTGACAATAATTTTGGACATGAGTGTACATGAAATATTATGGCATGCAGATCAATGGTTCTCGAGTTATTTATCATTAAATCTGGTTCTGGCCTTCAAGCAATAAATACATTTCACGAAATTACAATATATAAAACCTATCTAATTTTTTACCAAACTGGCAGTGGACTGTAGATTTTTATGAGCTTACTATGTATGCGTAATATTATGTTGTGCATTCCTTTGATCCTCGAGTTATTTGCCATCGAAATTGAGGTTTGGTTTGATAGCCAATAACTAAACAAAGAAATGTCTGCACACCACGATATTTCACACGAATATTAAGCTTGCTAAAATCTAGCAACATTTTAAATTTGGTCAAGTGGAAATTTTTAGTTCTAGAGTTATTTGTCACCAAATTTCGAACTTGAACTTCACAAACTTGTTAAAGGCAGTAAATACAGTGTATATTCATAATTAAAATTTGCTAGAAAAAATCAATGAATGACGGCTTTTCTCTGCTATAAAGAAATTTATTAGTATCGACTGATATGAAAAGCATACAAATAATTTGTTTTTTTTTTTCTTACACAGTAGAGGAACATAACATTATTGTGTCACTGCATCAACCACAAGTTAATGTTTTTGATTGATGAAAGATTCTAAGGTTCTGTGTTTATTTTATTTATTTATTTATTTGTTGTTTCTTTCCTTGTTTAAATGAAGTTAAATAAATGTTGGATTAGGTTTACTGAATAATAATACTAATACTGAATAACAATTATGTTTGACTTTACTATTGCTGATTTACATAATATGTACAGAAAACGTATGTTCTGTCCAACAAGAAAAAAAATCACATTGGAAGTATATTGGCTGCTTTATTTAAACTTTGATTAATGTAAAAGTCCAGTAAATCCTAATGATTGACCAACAGTACATTCAAAGTAAATAAAGTGTGACAATCAAAAATCAATTCATGTAAAAACTAAAAATAAATGCATATTCTTGTCCATCGTATACGAGTTATATCGACGGATAATCTTGTTTTATCCCAGCAACAGCCAGTCAGCTGCATTGCTCAATTTGAATTGTATGTCACACGCATATTTCTCCATCCGGCTATATCATAAAGCGTTGAATACGTTAACAATAATTTAAATTAAACCAAAATCATATATCCACCTCCAGTTCATTTCCGTTGTTACCGATCTCTTCCTTCCTACTATATGTACGCAACGTTTCCTTTTATTATCATTATTACTATTACTATTATTGTGGTAAATCAGTTTAATTCTGCATTTGAACCATGCAAGCCTTTGATCCAACCATAATGTTGATGTTTATTGCATTTAATCACATATGAGTTCTTCAAGTTAAAACATCTGTAAATCTATTTATTTTGTAAAATTATCCTTTGTTCACAAAAATTATCCGTAAAAATTGTTTCGCTGTCAGTCATAAAAGTGAATCATAAAATACTTTCCGAGATTAATTAATAATTACATATTTCCGCCAACAGCCCAACAATAAGAGGTCATATGGATTCGATTCGATTGGCCTGATTCTTGAAATTTGCTGCTGTTCCTAGAAATGTTATCTGTATACATGTTAAGGCCCTAATAAATTTTAATCAGATAGCAAAACTATGCCATTTGTAGAAGTTTTCAACACTGCTAGCTAGTACACTTATTAACTAACGATTATTGTTTATTACGATTATTAAAGTTAGTTCTTTGTTAACGATTCATATACACAATTATTCAACATTTTTTAAAATGAGTATTATCGTCATTGTAGCAACATACAGTATGCATATTCAATATTTTTATCCTGAATAATAATAATAATAATAATAATAATAATAATAATAATAATAATAATAATAATAATAATAAACATCATCATCATAAACATAATAGCTTGAACGTGTTGACTAATGGCAACAATTTTAACGTTAACGATCTAGATGTTAATAAATAAAATAGTTATGCACATATAATGCTATTTTAACTCATGATAACCAATATTAAACATACGTTTTTGTTACAAAATATAATGATCGATCGAATATAAAACAAGCTGAACAGGAATAACACTAACCTATAACGCAGCGTTCCCCAACCGGTGTGCCGCGGCACACTGATGTGCCGTGAATGGGCCGCTGGTGTGCCGCGAGGAAATCGAAACAAATTTTTAATTCTATAGCAATCAAATTGCAAGACAAAGGAAAAATGTATATTTGTATTTCACATTATTATGAACCTCTACTATGAATCTACAACTTTAAGTTCCATACCGTGTTACTTTTCTGTTCATTTTTAATGTTGAAAAAAGTATTTGTTATCATTGTTACGACTATTATTGCTTCTTTATTGCTGCAGACTATTTCGTAACTTGAAATTTTAAAATATTCAATCCTTTCTACAAAGCGAACATGCATACAAATTACCTACATTTATGTTTTAAAACTAAAAGAGATTTGTTTGTTCGTTTGTTATTTAGTGATCTTTCTTCTTAGTGAAAGGTTGGATACAGTTTTCGAAAAAGAAAGCTTAGTTTTAAAAACCTGAGTCCAATATTTCATTGCAATTGTTTTCTATTTTTAAATTAGAATTAAAATTAAGCATAATGATTTACCACGGGGAAGAACCAGTGATTGAGCTTTCTTCTCTGTGAGAAGGAGATCAGTAATCACAGAAAAAAAATTACACGGTATTATATATATTTACAAATAATAACAACTATGAGTGTGCCGCGAGAATTCAAGTTACACCGATAGTGTGCCGCAAGTTGAAAAAGGTTGGGAAACGCTGCTATAACGTCACATCTCTGCTCTCGTTCTGAGCTATTTATACGTGTTCACACGCATATGCTTTAACGAAAAAGTGGGAATAGAAATACGAATGTTACAGTCACGCACCATATAATATTACTAATAAGATTGAACATCGTAGGATTATGACAAAAGAGTTACAATTTTGAGCAGATTGTGTCTAACTATGACAACATAATGTATTTTTATAAGTTCTGTGTACGCAAACGATAAGAGTCGTTGTCAATTAATCTTCAACGAAGTCTTTAATATCTGTTATATGCTTAGTCTAGTTAGTTAAATCGAAACTTTCCATATGGCTATAACAAGAGTGTGTATACGTTTTATATTTGGACTTTAAAATTGTCTCAGTACTAAGTTTAAATAATTATGCTTTGTACACTTCGCATCAAAAAAATGCGACAGTTAACGCCGTGCAGCTAGGCCACCCAATATACACCTTCTTATCCCATAATCGTGTATGGTAAAGAGAGACCCTCTCTCTCCTCCTTTCTTCTCTCCCATACTAAAATTAGCTAACAATATGAACGCAATTCTAATTTCAAACTACACATATATTAGTATCGATAAAACGAAATAACAAAACCGAGACGAAACAAAATTCATAAGTTGATTTAGGGAGAAACTGAAACACACACAATGAAAAATTGAAACCAATGGGTGTCTATTACACAGAGGTTCAGAAAAGATGCAGAGAGAGAGAGAGAGAGAGAGAGAAGAAGAAGAAGAAGAAGAAGAAGAAGAAGAAGAAGAAGAAGAAGAAATAAAAGGGAGAACAGATAAAATGTGGAATTTTAAACTTAATCATAAAATAACCTAACATTATAAACTTCCGTTACCAGAAATCGAACAGTAATATAGAAATAACGTTTGTTTGTATATATTTTTTTCAGGACTATTCGAATATATCGAGGATGCTTGAAACATTCATTAAGTCACTTTCAAAAAGGATAGCATACTCAATTTCCAGTAGAACTATAGATCTCACAGACACATCTAAGATAATGTCAACAGTTTATCACATGTTTTGTTTTCGCGTGGTTCCGTTGTAAATTCGGTATATTCATTGGGCATATTCATGTAAACTACATTCTAATAAACCCAGCAGGTAGCGTAGGTCTTATCTGACATTCCAGACTACTAATGCAAAGTGAACAAACAAAAGAAGAAACAAACGAAAAGAAAACGAAAGAAAGAAAGATAAAATTGAATGAATGCTATTTTGCTGGTAATTTTTTATCAGAAATATCCTATATTAAAAGTCCAAACCGTATCATAATGAAAAGTTATAAATGTTCAAATGGAAAATTGGATGTTCCTTATAGATGTAGCAGACCGTGTAGTTTGCATCAGTACGTCCAATGAACACTACCGAATTTACAACGGAACCACGCGAAAACAAAGCATGTGTTAAACTGTTGACATGATCTTAGATGAGTCTGTGAGATTTACAGTTCTACTGGAAATTGAGTATGAATCTTGTTTCGTCTCGGTTTTATTTCGTTTTATCGATACCAATACATGTGTAGTTTGAAATTAGAATTGCGTCCTTGTTGTTAGTTAATTTTAGTATGGTAGAGAAGAAAGGAGAGAGAGGGCTCTTTACTAGACACGATTATCGGATAAGACGGCGTATATTGGGTGGCATAGCTGCACGGCGTTAGCTGTCGCATTTTTTTGATGTGGAGTGTACAGCTGCCACTGGTACCTCTTACCTACTGCTACTAAACATTGTGATTGCAATTAAGTATATGATTGAAAACATGCTCACACCCGACAGAGTCAGCATACATATACTACCAACAACTTCTCGTTGACACAGCGGTAAGAACTAAATCTCGCTCCAAAAATTATTATATACAAATATTGATCGACCCTCGTATATTCATCATTAAGATTAGTGATTTTAAGATGCGCTTCCACTAGGAAAACATATAAACAGATCTAATTACTTTCAATTCAGTAGTACAATCACATTCAAGCAAATAATACTTGGTTAAACACTAAGCGAAAATCACTTGATTGCCTTTGAACACTTATAGTTGTTGCGTTGTAATCAAATGAAGCAGAGACAAAGACGAACTTAGAATATAAGTAAATACATTAGCTTGACTGTAATTAATGATTGAATTGTTGGTTATCATTTGATCAACAAATAGTATCTAAGTTAATATGTGTACTGTCAGAGTATATATATATGCAAAGTTCTGTCTTTAATTAATCTATTAATTGCAAACTTTATTGTTAATAAACATAATTAATTTAACGGATCATGTCCTTTAAAAGACGGATTTGCACACACAACACTCTGATATATGAAAGAAAAATCTAAGGGTCTGGAACAGAAAGTTAAGGAATATTATCTTAAGGAGAAAATAAAATCATCTATAACAAGCGTCTGGACGATTTTTTGTGAGACTCTTTTTTTAAATTAAAATGAATATATTTGTTTTAAATCTACATATTCCATATGTTTTACTGTACGTCCACTATTTTATTTACGGTGCTATGCTCTCAAAAAAGTTTAACTTACATTTGTTACAACTTACGATAAGAGAAACACTGAATTCATAGCAAACGTATTTGCAATCAGAATTTCAGAACTAAGAACTGTATAAAGTTGAATTCATTATTGGAGTGGGTCATATTTTCTAAAACAATTATTTGTCAACGCCATATTAAACTTTCATCTTAAAATTAAAATAACGTATATATTATTTTAGCCATCATTAACCATGATTTTACATTATTCGTAACCGACCATTAAGCATAGTACATTGCTTGCTCAACAATTTTCAGGACGGCCAATAGCAATGAACTGATGAATATAGGCTATCGAAATACCCAGAGGAAAGTGGAACAAGAAGTATGATCTTTAAAACTTATCTATCCTGCAGTACGTCAGTACAAACATTATAAAAGTTTGCTCCCCATCTACAGTTTGCTCCTAGTTATGTCTAAACGTGAATGTGATATACTTTAGCAAATAATTCTTCACAAAAAAAGGTTGTTCCATTGTTATGTAATACTAAACTAACACACATAATCATATTTTACTGTGATATAATATTGTTTTACCCAATATCATTTTTTTTATTCGAAACATACGAGTTGTCTGTTTTATCCGAGGTACCATCATTCTACATTACCTCGAATAATAAAAAATTTCAATGTGCTACATAACACACGTTCCATGCATTGAAAACAGACTTAATGACACTGAAAATTTGTATTGTCACTGAACAGCAACATAGACTCCTAACCGAGTATTAATTTCTAAGATGATAGAAAACAATTAATGCATTAATTTGAAGAATAAATGACAGAGAAATGAAAGGAATAGATTAGTGTATAATTGCCAGGGAAATAGTATTGCCATTCAACCATAATATTTTTTGCATTAACTTTGAAACGAATAAACAAATTTGAATTCAATTGTCAGTTTTTTTTTTTAAAATAACAGTGTCACGTGTACATCATGTGAAGGAGTTTGGTTTCTATGGCGTGATATTTGCTTAATTAATACAGAAATCAGAAGTGATTGTATATTTCTACCACTTCTGTTGTTACTGTGGAGATTAGAGTGTCCATTTAATATATTCCTAAATAATTATTGATTGAGGAAACCGCTTTTCGCTATATATTTCTTTCTTCCTCTATAGTGTTCATCGTAAAAGGAAAATGAAAATGATCTAGTTCTATTATTTCAGGCGGATTAACCATCTCTATACGAATTCGGTTCCTAACTTTCTGCATTTTGACCAAAACTGATGGTGATCCATCGAGTAGTTCTTGATATTTTTTGTCTCCCGGACGGATGAACAGACGGGGTAAACATAAAAAGAAGTTTTAATTTGTAAACTAAACTAGAAGGTGCTAGTGCAAAATGTAGTGCATATGGTGGATGTATACAAATGAGTTAAGTTTCACGTTAAAAAAAAAATATGGTAGACATGCATAGAGAAAAAATACTGTAGCTGTCTAACATTCTAAACATAAGAAGTTTATCAGTTGCAGTTTCAAAAGGTTGACTAAAGCTGAGAATAAGCCTATTCGTGGGAAACTAAATATGTATCAACAACAGTTTTTCGATCTCGTTTTTGCCCTACAAGGATCAATGTTGAAAACACAAGTGGTAGTGGATTTAAACTTTTTCTGGCTGTAATATATATTCCAACTTGTTAGTGATATTGAGTTCACAGCAAAAAATAATAAAAAAGTCGATTTTATTACTGTTTTTGTCTTATGATTATCAATATTGAAACCAGAAATTATAGTAGATGTCTACCACTTTTTGTGTCAATAGAGCTAAAGCTATATAGAAACAAATTATCCTATATATTAGCATTTTTGCTCTTTCAGGATCAGTATTGAAACTGAAAGCTGCAGACAATTTCTACCATTTCTGATCCTAGTAAAACCATAATGTTAGACATGGCGCACGTTGCTGGATATGTTTCTCGGTATCGTTTACTATTCTTCCTCTGTGTTCATCAATATTGAAACCCAAATTGATATATTTCTACACCTTTCGGTTACAACAGAGCGATTACAGCAGAAATTAGACTTATATTTAAAGCACTAAATTCATAACTTCGTTTCTTGAAAGCAACTACACCTTACGTTTTATGGAAAACAATATAAGACGGAAGTCGAAATGCATTTTAACCACTTCTGGTTTTAGTCGACGAATATGTGTGGAAATTAAGTCTATTCTTGGAACATTCATTTCAGGATTCCCAAATTCATTTCAGGATTTTTTTTTCGTTTTCTCATTTCTCCTTTGATACATGTGAACAGACAGACAGACGAACATAGCAGTTCTGTAAAGTTTCAGTATTTCCGCATAGCATAGTTTGGAAATCCAATATGCATTAATGTACGGTGTATTTAAAATTGCATTAATGTATTTAACACTTATATTTGCTTAGTATAATACTCCCTGAGTAAAGGGTTTGCAGGATTAATAATACTATACTGGTGTATGAAATGGTTTATCAACACAGTAACAGCAAATTGGACTGAAAAAAAAAAACATACACTACTACACTTTCATGAGATTGCATCAATAATAATTGTCCAATAAACCAGTGCTATTCAACCTTTTTTTTCTCGTGTATCCTTGGATATAGTTCGCTATCCAATTGTGTACCCCTGAAGCTGTAATCGAAATGAACTCATTAAACTTAATATCCATATTTTGTTGGTTAAAAAAGGGGACAAATAGAGCCAAAAAAAAAAGACAATTAGTGTGCCAGTCAAAAGACAATTTGCAGGGGAATAAACTGTACATCCGAAAAAATTAACATGAGAAATTTAAAAATTTTCTTCAACTATGATCATTCAATAAATATTGGAAATATGCTTATTTTAGGATTACGTACCCCCGATTCAATAGCACTGCACTAAACAACCAATCATATTGCAAACAAAATTATTTTTCACTAATGACTTTAGACTGTGAGTTGTGACTAAAGTTCAAAGTGTGGAATTGTTGTTGTTGCATATCAACCAATTTTAATAATTACTTATCAGGTATGAAGTCTTAAATTTTGACATTACTAGCCTTCGACTATGAGTCATAACTACAATCCTACAGTTCAAATTGTAAAATAGTTGTGTATATAAATATACAGGACTACAATAATTACCTATCAGGGTTCAAGTTCAGCATTAGGAGTTTAAGGCAGTGATTAACCAATCAGATATCACGAAAGATAAATGTCCACCAATGACCTTAGACTATGTATGAATAATGCTACAAATCCTAAGGTTTAAAGTGTAAAAAATGTTATTGTATATCAATCGGTTTCACTGATTGCTTGTAATATTTCATACCCTATATTTCGATTTCCAAACCTAAAATATAAAGTTAATCAGAGGTAGTGATCGACCAATAAAATTGCACCAAAGACAAATTTCCAGGAATGAACGTAGACTAAAACCTTTCAGGATCAAACTGTGACATTGTAAATGATCAACCACACTGATTGCACCAATGACCTTAGACTATATGTTCTCCTCAAGTTTGAAAGTATTAAGATGATATATTAGGCCAACATCCTCAACTTTGAATTTTAATAATTTTTACTCATGAAATAACATGTGATAGAACATCCAAGTCCTAGAGTCCGAGTCCTAAAGAATAACTTTTTATTTATTTATTTATTTATTTATTTATTTATTTATTTATTGTTTTTGGCAATTTAATGGTGGGCTAAATGTGCTACTCCCAAAATTTAAGAAGAATATCTCATGTCGAACGAAATATGACGGAACCTTATCCACTCACATGATCATATGTTACAATCTAACTTAGTGAAAATTAAACATAACATTCAAAATTCATGCCTCATGCTAATTCAATTCTCCCGCCAAAATTTAAAATTATCGCCAAATATAAGGTATTACTATCGTCAATATATTTCTTGACAACTTTGTACTCATTGAAGTTGACAAGCAGGATCAACCACATTTATAGAAGTATATATTCAAGTTCTTGGTAATATTTACCAATATACAGTCACTGTCAAAAGTATAAACATACTACTGATTTTTATAATGTTCCAGACAAAATACAATGTATCCATACACATCCATGTTCATTGGAGTTGTTTTGCAAATAAACATCATTGCCCACATAATGAAACGAAAATGCATTGTTCTGTTTCCATTGCGACAAATTTAGGAAATTTGCATTAGTCAATGTACCGATCCTTAGCCTTGATAAAAGCTCTACAAATCCGAAGCATTGATCTGATATATTGAACTTTTCCGAATCCAATAGCTTTGAGGGGCCTTTCATAGATAATCGGTATTCGCTGTGATGCTTTCACCGACTGCCATCTGACGTTCATCCCAGAACGTCTCGAGGGGTGACAAATGGTGAAACTGTGGCAGCTATTCCATTTTTGTGAACATGCTATTTGCTTATCAGATAATTACTGCATAACTTGGGATGATGATTGAGATTGTTATCCTGCTGTACTACAAAGGATGGCCCAAAATCCGCATCCCTGATATGATTGCATGCTCCACTTAAATGTTGTGATATGCGTTTTTGTCAATTATTTTGTTGATTTGATTTAAATAGCGAGTTTGAGTGCCCGTAAAACATCCCCACAAAATGACACTACTTTTCCGTGTTTTACCCTAGGCATTACACAGTCGGAAAGTCCTCTGACATAGGGAACCGAAAATTGAAATTTAGATTCGTTGGTGCAGAGTATCCTCTCCCATTGTTCACTGATCCAGTCTTTGTTTCTGCCCAAGAGTACCGTTTGCAATGTTTCCTGCTCGAATGAGTGGCTTCCCTCGTGTAATCGCATTCTCAAGACTACAAATATGCAGGTTCCTGGCCACCGTCCTGTCTTATATTGATTGGAAACGACTCTTCCATAATTTATGTTGCTATTTCCGGAGCGAATAAACGTCTTTTTTGCTTGATTGCTATTTTAATGAACTTGGCTCTACGAAAAGTTAATTTTGAGAACCCAGATTGTTTCCGTGTAATATTTACACCATTTTGTGACTGTCTTTCAAGAGTTAGACGCATTGCTGTGACTGATAAATTCAACCACTGAGCGGTTTCCTCTTCTCTCAACCACTTGCGCACCTGATTAGGCACTTAGTTTATTTTTCTTTTATTTCACATGTTATAGTACTTTCACGTTCTTCACACTAATTCACTAATATACTAATGATGAAAGCAGCACGATCGCACACATTCGCATTCAGCTTTACCCACATACGACACAATTGAAAAGCACACACATACAGCTGCTCACGGTAATAAACAAACAACCACGAATAAGGGTCCGTACAAACCCCACTAGATGTCATTGAAACGATGTATCACCAGACAAGTTGGTCATGTGTTCGTTATTTATTTGATTATTTCCTCAATATATGTGTCTCAATGAAAATAGGATTATGCATTTTCGTACTTTTATATGAACAATGTTGTTTAGTTTACAAAACAATATCAGTAAATAGGGTTATGTATAGACACCACTTAAAAAAAATCAATAGTGCTCAGACTTTTGACAATGACTGTACATTTTTGGACAATTTTCAAATTTCAAAGGTGGGTCAATGTACCCCTACCATTTTTTAAAGGAGAGCATTACTGTACCATGTCCTATGAAATATAAATTACCTTTGCACTCATCTACATCCCCTTATAATGGTATAATGCCTCATTAAAGAGGGCATAATGAGTCAAAAACCTCCAAATGTTGATTTTTTTACATTTTTTTTTTACCCATAAAAGAGAACAGATAGAATCAATCATCTTTACTTACACTCAATTATATAACCATGTAAAGTGATAGAACCTCATCAGTCTTAGAAATTTTCGAAATTGCTTTTTTTATGTTGTTTTAAGGGTTAATAGTATACCTGGCAAAGTTGGATTCAGCTTAAACGTGACCCTTTGTTTTTAAGAAGAAAGAAACATGCATAAATCAGGTTCGCATATAACGGGGAGGGAAAGGGAGGCAAATACACTAATGCTTAGGTTTGAGAAAGCGAACGGGTGATTCATTCTCTAAAATAAGTTCTTGAAATGCCAAGATAATACGCTAGTCAAACATAATAAATAGTAATATTACATGCGAATACTTACTGTAAGCCCATCATATATGCTATTACAAGATGAATACTGAAATTGAACTCACCTGAAACACAGAAGAAAAAGCAATTTTAATGACAGCATTTCACTATGGCACAAGTCAAAGAACAAGCTTTATCATAAAAAAAAAGAGCTGACAAGGACACAATATAAATCTATAGTTTGCTGCGAGGAACATTCTGTGAATTTCTTTTTTTCAATAGAGAAATCTTGAAATTAAAACTGTTCCACACAAAATGACAATAATAATGATAACTATTTAATAGTATTTGCGTTGCGAACCTCAGTTGAATAAGCCAGCAAGGTGAACATAAAACCCTAATTGCAATTACCAAACGTTCATTTCACTGGATCAATGATTATGTTCATTGATATATCTTGAAGTCAAAAATACATTTTCATAAAATACCTGATAGATTTAAACTAAATGCTTGCCTTATGTAATTATATTAAGTATATACCGTTAATTGTACATTACAGATTGATTATATGAATGCAATTCACTTTAACCAATATATATATATATATATATATATATATATATATATATATATATATATATATATATATATATATATATATATAAAATGAAAGTGATCTTGGTTGTGATCACATGAATTAAAAACGGCTAAACCGTTTGAAATTACTTTTTGAATATCGTTAGTACCTACCTTGAATTGGGTTATTATCATATTATTTTTATTAACATGCGTGTTCTAAGAGGGTTGGAGAGGTTCAAACGTCATGTAAAAAATATAATCTCTCACGAGCTTCTCATATTAACCAGATGAAACTCGGAATACAAATTTCTTCTTCTAAAAAAAATGACAAATGTCGCAGCGTTTTCGAAATTTCCGCTTCGAAGGAGAGCAAATAATACAATATTTAAATTTCTCGTTTCCTGTTCATGAAATGACGAAGGTGAGGAAATGTTTGAAACGCATAAAGTGATGGTTTGAGTATAGTTAGCAGTTACCTTATCCTGGTCTTTTAATAATACGCTTTGATTGAAATGTCCATTCTAATGAGACAAGATGGTGTAATTTTTTTTTTTTTTTTTTTTTTTTGGAATGAATAATTGCTGCACCATTTGAATTGAAATCTTGAGCATAGAGAAAACACTTGCTTTGAAATGGGTTCTTAATTTAATTTCGATTCAAATGCGTAGATATTCTATTGGGGAAGGGAGTTCAAACATAAATTTCGAAAATTTATCATAAACCTATTCTTCTCGTGCGAAAAACAGGCATTTCAGCTAGTCATAGATGAACACAAAACAATGCGTAACTGCTCGAAATAACCGACTTTTAACTTTGTCAACAGTCCAATGGCCAAGTAATGGAAAAATATTATTTTCGGTATACAAAAGGCAGCTGGTCACTAAAATCCATCTCTGCTCTTCCGCTTACTCTCTCCGAGAAATCAAACCTGGCGTCGTCACTGTATCTGTGTCAGTGCAAACTTTTACATTAGGGTCGAAATAAGCTTTTATCTTTAATCGGTTTCAATTCTATGGCGATAGCCTCACAGAGAAAATCCATGACGATTTGCATTTATTAAAAAAAAAAAAAAAAAAAAAAAAAAACTTTATCGTTAAACAAAAAGGTACACATATAAATGAATTTTTCATTTATAAATCGAATGGCAGGGTACGTTTTTTCTATTATTATTATTACTATTATTATTATTATTATTATTATTATTATTATTATTATTATTATTATTATTATTATTATTATTATTATTATTATTATTATTATTACATAAATGAAAGTGCAACATATTTGATAGTATTTTAGAACATTTTCACTCTGCATATACGTAGAGTGATGAAAATATTTTAAGTTTGTGCTGATGTGTGTGTGTGTGATTACGTAAAGTCAATTTATACAGTACTTTAAATTTAAAACAAACATTGAAGAAAAAAATGTTATGCTTAAAAACAAGTTTAGTTAGAAACCATTTGAAATGATGTTCGCGAAAATAAAATAAAGAAGAAATACTAGAATCTAATGTAATAAATAACTAGATCAAAACGTATATAAATGGCTGCAAGATCAGCTTTTCGAAGCAAAATTACAGAAAGTTTTGATCACGTGGCAATGGCGGTTTCTCTTGAGGTTCAGTCGAGTGGTTTTGGCGGAGCGAAACTTTGATCTATGTATCACAACCCTCAAGCAGTGTATAAGTCTAACGAAGTTCCTTGTCTGAAGCACGAGTTGCCATTATGAGGACCATCAGCATTTGATGTTACCCCACAACATCTTAAGATTTTCGACTTCAGTCGGAATTAAACAGTAAGCCAAAGAATCAACGTCTTCTAATTTCAACAAACTTCTCAAAGAAAAGAAGCATCTTGGTAGGGTGAACTCATGTAATTTGAGTAGTATCTAACACATTCTTGCTCACTTAGTTTTATATTCAACATTCCTTTTTAGAGAATAAATAAACTCTGTGAAATAGGCAGTAAAGAGAATCACGCGAAATGCACATTTTTGAATGAATAAATTTGCGTTTATAATAATGATTAAAATATATAAAAAATAGTTACACATATGTGTTTATACAACCCGTAACTCTTAAATGTTTTAAGGGTTGTGCATTAAATTAGTTGAAACGAACCTTCATGGATGAGTGAGATGTGGATAGCCACCGCTAAAGTCAGCGACATTTGTGTAGATGTTAACGTACGTACTAACCTTACAATCTTAAATATCCCACTAGTTTTGTCCTAAAAATGTTAAATAATGCTCTGTTTGTTATTAGAAAGAAATGCAACACTAAGAAGGGGAAAATACAGCGACGTCGAAAGAGGCAGACATATACCTGATCCTACAAGCAGCAAATTACTAAACTTACTGATCTGTGCGACACAAGGCAATGTGGCGACGCAGAGCGGAACTCGCAACGGTCAGTAGCCTATGACCCTACTGAAAGTGGTCGAAACAGCTGCAACACTTCAAGCAGAGCATGAGCACTTGGATGTCCTGGTGTATGCCACACGATGACACAGCTCATCAAGTGTAACTGGCGGAATTTGCAGGTGTGAGAGGCGTCGTGAAACCACCGAGTTTATTTTGAGTTTAACGTCCCGTTCAGCAGTGAGGCTATATGAGACGTGGACCTACTGCTGTGGACCTAGAATCCGAACCACATGAGCTCCCGCCAGGAATCGAATCCACGCCAAAAGGGGGGGAACGCTAACCGCTTAGCCACGGAGGAGCTCGTGAAACCACCGAACAGACGTGTTTAATCAGAGAGAAATCAGTGGAACACGCCAGCCAAGGAACATTGCGTACAGCCTGGAAGTGTAGAACAATACGCGCAACATAAGAATGGCATTATTCTGCTAGAATATATTCGTCGGCAAAACTTGCATCAATCAAACCACAATCGAGCTAATGTCTCGCCAACCTACCGTTGGCTAGTCAAATGTTCAACAATTTTAAAATGATAGAAGTAGTCTTAATGTGTATCCCAATATTTCAAATGAATACATTTTTTTTAAAGAATAATATATACATATAATTTGTATGGTAACTAAAAACTAATACTCTTAGCATGCGATTATTTAAAATAAATTATTCGATGAAGATATATCTTCAAATAACGCATTATGGGAGACAAGCATAGCTGAAATCTCGACAAAGAATAGTACGATGCCATTTGAAATTAATCGGGAAGTAAACACAGCTTAAAGCATAATGAACTACATTTAAAAAAAACAAAATCTCACATAAAATGGTCTTGTATGTACGCAATTTATGTTAAAATGCAATCACTTGTCCTGAGTTTACAACACTGAGCGCAGTATTTTAATAATGAGACTTACAATTAGTTTAAATATATATATATATATATATATATATATATATATATATATATATATATATAGGAGAGTGGGGTAAAACTGGGAAGTAGTCTGCAAACCGGGGAACCCCCTTCTAGCTTCTGTATGCGCTGCGGACGAACTACGTTCCACCTTGACGAAGGAGCAAGTGGCCATTACCAGAACGCAATAGACCTCGCTGCTTTTGTTGTAAAGAATATTCAGTTTGAGTGTTTTTTTTTTTTTTTTTTTTTTTTTGCTTACGATTTTTGAAGAAAACTAGACCGGTTATACTGCTTTCCTGTTTCTGCAAGAGTAAAAGTATGTGGTTGTCTTTGTACAACATTTAATTACCTTCATTATCATTCTAAGTAATTGTCTGTAGCGTTTTGTATAGTCAAATGACGCCATGTGTCATGAAAGCCGTATGTGCGGGGCAAAACCGGGTACTACCCGGGTTTGGCCCTTGGGTTTTTAAAACATAGAAAGTCTATTATTATATATTCCAAAATACTTTTATTTAACCACATTAGTAGTTTACAATGTAAGAGGTTACAAAACAAGATATATTAAACAATAATAGTAAAATATTATTATTGTGTATAGGCCTAATTGTTATTATAAAATATCGTATTATATTAATGTTTAAAATAATACAGTAATTATCATGCATTTTCAGCTCTCGTGAATTGGTTTGTTCCACTTTTACGTTTTGTATCAGCACTGTGGTTATATGAGACGGGGCCTACTGCTTAAAGTGACAACTCAGCCACTACTCAGGTTTATATCCGAAGTGTAAAGCCCACAGCGGGATTTGAACCAAGAATAGAAGAAACCGCAGTGGAAGTTCTAAGGAATCCTCAAACCCAGCATCAACACTCTACAAACAAGGAAGGTTTAGCAGTAAGAGTCCCTGAAGGTCCTGCAGCAAGTCTTCCTAATGTGTCAACACCATCGAATCAACGCCCTCTAAATCCGAAACACTTAATTTACCCTGCTGTTCTAAGCCCTTGACGCCTAACTCTAAACGTGTTGCTGAAGTATGATTCAGTGTTTCACTCTCCGAATTGATGCCTCTCCAATGCACTGAGAGAAAGACGGAGTCAAAGGAGGACAAGGGAAAATGAAAAACTATCATTTTGACGGGCTCCCCATACAAGCATGAACTTCAGACAACATTAGAAGAAAAGAAAAAGAAAAATGAATGAAAGAAGAAAAAAGATGGACAGGAGAAAAATAAATGAAAGAAAATGCATCTTTTTAAAAGTATCAAAAATAACAGACAGAAAATAAGCGTCCAAAACCAGGGAAACCGAAGGAGCCAAAGTGGAATGACTCCCGTGAAGAGGATGATAATACTGCTTGCATTTACTTCAATGAGCTTTACTCGGACACCAAGGGTGGTGAGGGATGGATCAAATGCATCCAATGTCGTTGTTGGGTCCATGAAAGCTGCTCTGAGGCCAAAGAGTAAGGTTAATATTTTACCTGCGACTTGTGTCAATAGGTCTCTTATTACAGCAAAAAGTAAAGACAATGACAATTATATTTATTAACAACTCATCAAGTTGTGTCCTATATATTACAACAATAGTTACCTTATGTCGGTAAAAAAAGAACTTGAATTTTGTGGATTTTTTTAACATTTGTATTTTCCCATAACAATAACATGTATACCCGGTTTTACCCCACTAGTGGGGTAAAACCGGTCAAAATGACTTCTTTTACAAAAACAGCACCTACAATTTCAAAAACAATTAAATCATGTTTTTAAAACTGTGGCTGCATTAACAGGTGAGTAGTGCATATTTTCGCAAAATGTTGTTCCTTTGCGGTAAAAACGGTGATTTCTGGAAGCCTTCAAGACTTAGGGTCCTGGTTTTACTCCACTCTCCCATATATATATATATATATATATATATATATATATATATGTGTGTGTGTGTACTATGTATATATTATATAAACTGCCCGCCCTTATCACTTTGCAAAACTTTATACCATCATCAACTGAAAGATATATATATGATGATGGTATAAAGTTCGGAAACTGATATGGGCGGCCAGTTTATATAATATATACATAAGAGGGTTATATAAACTCGTCTTATGCCAATGTAACTTTAAACGGGAATAAAATCCAGCTGACGTATTTTCTTAATCAATATGCGTAGAATTTCGTAAATGAACACACACACAAACACATAAGTCAGTTATGCATTTTAAAGTGTCTCCTTATATCATGTTCTCAAAATAACTTGTGCAACTAGATTGCCACTAATTTTATAAGTTAATATTGTCTAGAGCAGAATTGAATTTCACTCCTTACCAGTCTATGTGTAAACGATTGAAAATGACGACTTTCCGTTATACATATTGGACACTCAGTTGAGTGTTTCTTATCGTTCTTTATTCCATCACCTTTAAAGAAAGGAACACACGTGTACCATATTCTTCTATTATTTCCTTTTTTTTCTCGCAATGCACGTCTTAGAGATGATTTTTTTTCACTAGAGAAAGCCTTTATAAAAGCAAATAAAAGTATAGTACTTATTTATTTGTAGCATGATACATAATAAGCTTGAAAATGATAACATGTTTTATGACTGAATGATCTGACACTACTTTATTTATTAGAAATTATTATTATTATTATTATTATTATTATTATTATTATTATTATTATTATTTTGTTTTAAGATAAATCTGATAACAAGACGATATTCCTTAGGAAATGTATCACTTGGAACTTATGTATTGTGCCGGTGCTGTGCCATCAGTTGTAGCTCAGAATTAGCTCTAAAAATACTCATAGCATAATATAACAATTGGGGGATGGAACTGATGCACAACACGGTACTTAACAACTAAATTATGATTGAATTTAAATAAAATTCAAATGTTTCTAATTTTGAAAATGACTAGTAGGGAAAAGGTGAGAGAGAGAAATAGGTTATGATTGAAAGATAAAGGATGAGCACTAGCCTGATAGATCCTTCGAGACTGACGTCGTCCTAGTCATCTGGAATGATGAATGTTTTCCCTTGGAGCAGCCTGGATAGCTGGAGAGAGTCAATACCTGGATCTCTATTCTGTTGGTCTGCAAGGGGCGTCGAGTTCTCTCGTCTTCATGCGTTTCCAATGATGTTTTCCCACATCTTCATTCCATTACTCTGCTAACAAACCCAAAGGTGTCTGCGGCGATAAACCGACAGAATGGTGCTCTTTAGACATGGAGTCGGTGGGATCTGTTTGTCTCCGATGATCCTGCATCTATCTTAATCGTGTGTCGAATACCCCTTGTTGTTGTGTTCCTCGTGGTTTTGTTTGGCTGCAGAATGATCCGTTAAGAGTCCAATGAATCGGGAAGTATCAGGCTATGCTTGAAGGTATGCGGAAAGGAAAGAAGGAAGCTAGTCGAGTTTATTAACAAAAATGTATTTACAACAGGTGTCTGAGAATGTACAATCCCGATCAAAGTTTTCTTCCAATAAGTTTTCAAGAGTTCATGATTCTTTTGTTAATAAAGTAATTTAATAAAGTAATCGAATTTAGTGAATTAAATTAGAGTGTATACAATTATCTCATCGTCACTTTACATCCAAAACACAGTTACTTCACAGTATCTTTGTTTTATATTCTCACAGAAAAGGTACGACATGGAATGTTGTACATTGCGCTATGGAACACAGCTACATGAATGACCTGCAAAATCTTGAGACATGATATTAATGATCAAAAATCAAAATAAATTGGTGCGCTAAAGACAGTTGCCTTCAGTTACACCCTTTCCGATTTAATATACCGTAATACAAAATAGTGAACTGTGCACATCAGTACTATCTATTTAGAGATATTGGCTGATATGAATTTGAAGCAACTATTTGCCTCATCATACAAATAATTGAAGCTGAGCGAGCTTAGAACAATGATTAAACATAATACCCTAATTAACTGTACTAAACTTGCTATATTATTTTATTCAGTTGATCAACAATGGCATGTTTTGTTACAATTAAGAGCTTTACATACTGTAAAGCATGTATACAAACGTGCAGACAAAAAAAAAGAAGAAAAACTGTCACAATTATAAGTCTATGCACAGTTTTTGTTGGTCATTCCTCAATATTACTATAGATCGCCGAATTATGTGCAAGAAAATCTAGTCACGAGTGGTTAAAATTAATGTACAGAATTTAGTGATCGAAGAGAGAGATATATACTTATCAGTAGAAAACGAAACGAGAAATTATTCTACAACTTCGCTCCCCAGTTCAATAAAGTAGGATGTGCCAAGTGGAGTGGAGTAGATTTGAATTTACTGTTCCGTTCAGCACCGATGCTATATGAGATATGGACGTGCGGCTTAACGTGGGATATGAACCTAATTAACTCCCGCCGCTCGAATCTGGGTCTCCCACGACACAGATGTATACGCTATCCACGGGATGCGCCAACTGAACTTCGTTGCTTGTAGAGTATGTCTTTATGCAACTGTGCTGTCCCCAGCGGCTACAATAGTGTCAATATATAATGCAATCAAACCAATAGCCCTATTTCTGACTCAAGGTACATTTGCAATTTAAATATTCGTATAACCCATAACCAAACTACCAGAATACATGCTACTCTATTTTCCACACAATAACACTTAAGTTTCGCTCATTTAAATTATTAATATATTTGTCTTCCTGATTTGCCCGAAGTATCTCAATAGCATCCTATTAAAATGTGTTTGACCAAAACGTGACTGGGACGTGTTCCGTCTGCTGAGATTCAACTGCTTTTTAATGACACAGGTCTTTGGCAGTGCACTTTTATGCATACTCAATTTCAGACCGATATGCTGAATACATTTTGCTGCAGCAAACTACAATTGTTACAGTCGTCACTCCCTGTGAAGATTCTTCTTGCAGTCGAATAGTAATAACAATAAAGAAGAATTTTATTACATTTTTATACTACCTGAAATGCTTGTTCTTCCGATAAGAAAATAAGATTAATGGAAACACAGATACAAATGTATACATAAATCATTCTTCTAGCACAGAAAACTCATTTCTACAAGCTCAAATTCACTGTAGTTCCGAAACAAATCTTTTCCCCCAAACTCGTTATTATACATTTTTTTTTTCTAAAAGTGAAGCCCAGCTTAAATCGCTTTTTCTTACCAGAAAATGGTAGATTTAACCAATTTTTATGACTATCGATAGTTAGTCTAGGTACTGAAATGAAAATAAATTAGTTGTTATAATAATCAATGTATTTCAAATTCTTTGTTTCATCTTTTACAATATACGGCAAAATTAATTCATTTACAATATTGATCACTCTAAGAATGATGATAGGAAGTAGTTCCCCTATTAAAGGTTCAATAACCTATGCGTATAAATTTATTTCCACGGGAAATTTAAAATAGAAAAAAAAAAGATCATACTAATAATTTCGCCGCGAGTGAAAGTGACTTTTTTTTTCTAAGACAGGACCAAATTGTCTGATACAATTATATATTAAACAAACTATAACACAAGTAACAATAAAACATGTTTTGATTTCATGAGATTTTGAATTATTTTCTTAAGACTATAACTTAGACCCAAAGACAGTTTCATATCTATATCTATCTATCTATCTATCTATCTATCTATCTATCTATCTATCTATCTATCTATCTATCTATCTATCTATCTATCTATATCTATATATATATGTATATATATATATATATATATATATATATATATATATATATATATATATATATATATATATATATATATATGTGTGTGTGTGTGTGTGTGTGTGTATCAATGGTGGGCACACGAACCGGTTCCTCGGTTTCGGGTTTTGAAAAATTTAAAAAATCGGCGAAACCGGTTTTCTCCAAAACCGGTTCAGATTTTCATCGAAACCGGTTTCAGTTTTTGCAAAACTGATCCTACTTCTGACCAGAATAGTGTTTCGTTCTCTCGAGACCGATTCCATTTCCACAGAAATAGTTTTGTGTGTTTTCCAAAACAGTTTTGGGGGTTTTTAGTTTTCGGTGAAAACCGAACCTGTTTTTTGGAGAAAACCAAACCGGTTTTAGCAAATAAAACGAACCGGCTTTTTCAGAAAACCGAAACTGGTTTCGGTGAAAAAACTATCCGATTTTGGAGAAAACCGGCCTTCCATTTCTTTTTTTTTATACAAACCGGTTTTCCCCGTCCCTAGTTTGTGTGTATGTTGAACTAGATAATTAAAAAAAAAATCATTAACTATTGGCATCTTAATTCATTTACAAATTCTGGTTTGTAACACCATATTTAACTTTTCTGTTTACTGTGAGTATAAATTTTGCGTTAAACGATTTCCTACCTATGTGGAACTTCCATCTACCACGTTTTCTCTCACGCACAGGTTAGCTTCAAAAATATGGTTTACCACTAGTTTAGATCACTCCAACACAGAGAGCAAAACGAGATACTTATACTAAATCTTCCAAGTATACATCCTTTCTTGCGTGTTCAGTATCTCGTAGAACTTGATGGTGGAGTCTGAGAGAAGGAGCCAATGATAAGATTGAAGAGACACCGTGTAAATAACAACCACTGTCCGTCGTCAACCCGCTTGTTGTCTGATAAGAAGTCGCGAGTCTAGACGGACGGATAGTTGTCGGTAAGTTTATGACCACTCTCCGATACAACATTTCGGCTCAGAGGAAGTTGGTCTCCCTTTCGTTACTGGTTAAACGACGCCACAAAGCCACGATGTACTTAAATAGAAGAAAGAAAAGAAAACTTAAACTAGAAGTTTAAGACAAGCTGTATGTGTATGTTTCTCGCCGTATCGCATGCGTGTTCTATTCTATTTGGTATTTCAGATATAACCAAAATAAAGAAGAAAAACAATGACTGTAGAATGTTGATAATATAATTTGGATTTTCCATATGTCTGTAAAGTATATTCGCGGAAAGTTTATAGGATTTGACCATAAAACACGCTATCAACCAATATTATTGCAATTTACACAAATATTGAAGAAAACAGTTTCCATTAATTTAAAAAAAAGTTTTAAATAGCGTTTTGTTTTATTTATTTCTTAAAAAAAAACATAATAAAAACAGAAAGAAACAAACTACGGAAAACTTACATGGACGTTATGCTGCACATAATATATTTCAATCCTTAAGATATTACCATAGATTATATTATTATTATTATTATTATTATTATTATTATTATTATTATTATTATTATTATTATTATTAAATTTTAATGACATCTTTAAGATTTATGTCCCACGATTACGCCGGCTAGGCTAAAGGAGACAGTGATGATGAGAACTAAATGAAATGGTGGAATGAATAAAGTGGGAGAAGCCGGAAAAACCCCGAGAAACCCATGCGCACGGGTTTTATTTATCACAAAGCTCGCTTGGCGCGATATGAGATCGGACCAAGGACCACATTCACCAGAGGCGAATGCTCTACCACTGAGCCACCGTGGCTCTTAACCAAATTTTAAATTGAAGTGGGTATTTATATCACCGTCTTACTCTCACTCATTGTAGGCGAAGGGAAACGGATTATAACAATTGTGACAAGATTTCTGTGAAAACAGGAGCGCTCTAGTAAAGCGCTATTGTAACAACGATTTATTTAGAATACTAAAAGCAAACCTAACCATGAATCTAACTCGATGACATACACTGAATTTCATTAATGGGATAGGAGTTTAACTTCTCAAGTTCACAACATTTTAGAATAGTTGTACACACATTTTAGCATGACAAATATTTATATTTGCTTAATATGTTATTAAAATGGGGATAGAATCCAAACTAGTAAACACTCTTCCTTGCGTACACCACTTATCTAACCTATAATCCTACACATAAAAAAATAGTGTTGTATCACTGATAAATTACTTGCAACTACGATATTAAAAGCACTAAAATAAATAATTAAGTATTTAAGCAAATAAAACACATCAAATCTCAATTTTAACTTCACGGTGGACTAGTATAATATAGAATACACAAAAGTCTAGCAGCAAATTATGGTTAAAGTGTGGTTTTCTCAAGCATATATATAAACTGACCAGATCCTATAGTTGAGGACAGAGTGCGAATTGACAGGGGAATGCGAGACATTTTCTCCCTAGCCAAAATTGATTCTCCTTAGAAAATACAATTTTCAACTCTGGAAGGGATCATTTTCCGCTCCTCTAGATTTTTTTTCTAATGGTTATGAATAAGATAGCAATAGGAAAAAAAAAACATTCATTCTGTGTAGCGAAACTAAAATAACATATTTACACATCAGTGTTAATATAGTTTATGAAACATCTCGCTTCTCAATGTTTTTGTAGTTGTTACAAATAGGGAACTAGGAATTATGTTTCTGGGTTATCGGCATCTATGTTCTTTTTAACCCGTCACATATGAGTGATTATGTCCTTCGGCAATCACCTACTGACGGAAGTGGGGAAGGCATGAAGCACTCTGGGACCTTTACATTAGGTACCATTCCGGCATTTGCCTTGTATAAATGAGGAAAACCCACCTCACTCAGAATGTCAGGCCTGAAAAGACTTTTACATTTTTTTCCGATCGAATGTCCCTCCGTGGAATTAAGCCCGGGACCGCTCATACCAAAGGCGAGAGCGCTAGCGACCTTGTAGTTATTAGAATGACACACTTTTGTTTTTTGAAATGTTATTCCCTCATACGGAAAAACACATTTATTTTGTCAGGAAAAAGGAAGACGATCGAAGGGGGTGAAAAGTGAGCAAGTGTTTAGTTCTGCAATTCCTGGAAAAATATCCTTGTACTATGCACACACACACACACACACACACACACACATATATATATATATATATATATATATATATATATATATATATATATATATATATATATATATATAGAGAGAGAGAGAGAGAGAGAGAGAGAGGTAGATAGAGAGTGTGAGTGTGTGAGAGAGAGATGGTTGGGTTCGTATATGGGTGAAATTTGTCCCCACAGGGCAAATGTTGAATTCATACACTGGTTGCGACAGTATTTTCTACAGCTCCATAAACTCCATTAAATATTACTTCTCATCGCAACCACTGTTAGTTTCACGAACTTTCTCATTACACATATCTTCAACGGCACCATACCTTTGTCCATGTCGAAAACAACAAATACGTAGAAGAATCTCTCACCACCTTCCACTTGTATTGACAATGCCATACTTAGAAAATACTTCAATATTATTGCCAATTTTTCCCACCAAATCACGACATTGATTTTTGGATAACAATATGCTTAGATGTTCTTCAATACCGCAAGTCAATCCATCAATATCTTGGTGCTACTTTCAATATTGACAATATTTGTATTGCCAATAATATTGTATAGCGGGGGACACTTCTAAATGGTACACCTTAGCCGTAAATCTCCATATGGCTGTACCATTTAGAAGTGTCCCCCGCTGTACGTGTCGCGTAGCCTCATGGGATACCTTTTATGTCTTGTCCATGGAACTTCTCGTCTTATTCCTCACTGTAGAAATTTATATTTTTAGTCCGGTGAGAGTGTAAAAGGTACAGTAAAGCGTGGGAAATATATGCCATCAAGATCAGAGACCTCATACTACTGTAAATAATAAAGACGTACAAATGTTTTGAAAGAGTATAAAATGTATTCATTCCGACATCCTATTATAGTATTTTGACAATACATACATTAAAATGTGTGTGTGAATGGAAACAGATACCTACCTATACAGCGGATAGAACTATGACTAATGAATATGTCCATAGTGACTTTTGAATTTAGGGAGTATTCAGAGAGGGGGGATTCAGTGAATTCAGAATGGGAGACAGAGATTCTCTAAGACAGCTCAACTCTCACTAACCCGTGATTCTTCAGTAACTCATTCACTTGATGTCACATTCTTGCATCTGCCAAGGAGATTCTGTTAAATGGATATTCATTGCGAAAAAAAATATATAAATCAACTTAAATGTATTGTTTACTTCACTCCAAAATATCCGTTTTGGTTGACAAGTAACATTATATGTAAATGCATAAGGATTTAAAAAGTCCTCTACAATGCCTGAAATATTACAGCACTAGAAACTTGCAAGACAAACAAACCCATCAAAACACACACACACAAACACAAACTGTGACTATACTACAATAGCTATAAACCTATACAGATATGAGCTGAATAGATAGCCTAAGATGCCATAAACTAAATTATGTGCTCATAACACACTATGCATTATACTTTGTTGTAAGTCTGTTTTCTGCATGCTTTCCTTCTCTTTCTCTCTTCCCCCAATTATTTCACCTAAATGTAACTACTCAAGAAATAATACTCCATCTTACGGCTTTTTTATATATACAATTTATGTACTTAGTGCATTACTAACGCTATTTTATTTGCTTCCATTGTTGTAGGTTAATTTACGACAATTCTGTCGCCTTGGTCTCAAAATGATTCTACGGAACTATGAAAAATAAATGAAATAATTTGGGATTTAATGTCAGTAATTAATTCTAGTATGTTGTAGTTATATAGAAAAAAAGTAACTTGTAAATCTAGTCTGTAGCTTTTTGCTTAGAGAGTCTCTTCTTTAACATTAGATACTATTTAATTGTAGTTTTCAAAATGACTGTTCTAATTACGAACTCTGTGTATAGAAATATGTTCTACACTACAATTACAAGCAAATATAATATCGTCGTAGTTTTAGACCTGGGATGGGATTAATCTAAACATTTTAACCGAAATATCATCCTGAGCAAAACAAGCATTAATCGCAAACACAATATGTAATGTTTTGTTCTAACAGCAAATCAGAAACAGATACATCATTGGAAGCTTGAAACATCGTCTTAATTTGTTTGAAGGATAAATCACAGATGTGATTAATGTTGCCTGGTTATGGAATTCGGCTTGGAAGTATTACATCACAGCAATATTGTACGAGCTAAAGAGTTACCACACCCGCTTTTGGCGTGGGAGACCCCGGTTTCAATCCCGAAGGGAGCTCATGTAGTTCGGATCCCACATTAAGCTGTAGGTCTACTTCTCATATAGCATCTCTCCTGAAAGGGGCGATAGACATCAAATCAAATCAAGAAAACATTGTACATAAAATAATATTAATTAGTCATAAAAGCGTAACGTAATAGTATTGCACGAGTTCAGTTACTCAAAAACGATGATGATTGAGAAACCTGAATATGAATATGAGCCTGATTTTGGTATGAATTGGAATGCTTAAAAAATCTTTGTTTATGATATTATACTTCTACTTATAGTTGATTTGTCCTAGAGAACCAAGGGAATAATATATTAATCAAACTGAAATTACTCTCACATTTGGACTTTAACTTAATGACTAACGTAGTTAGTCGCGTTTATGAGATGCAATACAGCACCAACTTCCTAATCTGGTCTTAAACTTTGTTCAGCACTTAGAAACTTTTTTTTTTTTTTTTTACATGACAATGATTTGAAGGAGAACTAAATATTTTTATTCGCTTAGTTGGCGTAACAGTGACATTCAAAATGACACTTGTGCTACATGTGTGCTATTTACTTTCAATTTTTAATTTTGTTTCTAAATAAAGAACTTTTCTAAATGCTCATACGAGTACGTTCGACTGAGTAGGCACAAAAGGCACATGTGAAACAACATTAGCACAAGCGGAAATAAACATGTATCGTTTTAAGAGTAAACGATGAAAAAGTTGCAACAGAGCTACGAGCAGTTGTTCCTTCGATTATTGTGTGATTTTTATGGAAATATTATGAGTTAGTCCCCACCAACTCTACTTCTCTTATTTTATCCCCATCATCGACCATCTGACACGGAATAACCCATCACTTCCAACTGGGGAAAGGTACGAACAGCACTGCGACAAAAGTAACCACAATTAATAATATTTTCTGGATATGGTGTTGCTGTTTTGCTTATTTTCCCAGAAATCAATTAACAGAGCTGGCCCTCCCATAGTATGATAGTCTGGAGTGGAAATGTTCAGATGCAATTAACAACTGTTGCGCCCTCGAGTGAATCTATTTTGCAAAATAATAGGAAATAGAAACAATTTCGCGTACATGAACGCTTCCAACTGGTACAGTACATGCACGAGTTAGAAACGGGTATTCAGTATGTGTCACTTGCATTCCATGAGGCAATGAATGCCATCTCCTCCCTCCCCTCTCGTTTGCTCACTGTGAAGTTTCATTTGCGGAGTGCTGAAACTTCAGACAAACCAAAAACGTGTTCGCTGCTACTGCAATGAATGTTGTAGCTAAACCATTCTCACACAAGCTCATTGAAGACATCAATTGTGGACTCCCCGAGGATGTCAGAAACACTCAGATTTGACCCTTTGCATTTGGCAACAAGGAAAACAGTATATAGTAGTTAAAATGGAACGGGGAGCATTAAAAATGGTTGTGACAGTGTCAAATACGGGAGTAAATAAAGAAATTGTTACAATAATATGTCTGATTGCTTTCGGATTTTCTGTAGAAAGCTATATTCTCACTGATTTTCATTTTTTTTTTTTTTTTGTAGCAAGCCTCGTTTAGATCATTGTTAAAACAAGAAATAAAAGGAAAAAATACATAAAATGCATTTCAGTTTAATTTGTTTAGATAGAAGAAATAAAAGCACGATCTAGATAAAGAAATGAAAGCTAAATATAGAGACATGTATGGAGAAAGGGATTTGATAATTAATTTATTTAGTTGTTTGTTTTAATGTGTTCTAAGAAAAAAAAAACGTTTGTAATAGTGTTTCTTATTGAATGTAACAATTGCAGGTTATGGTTGTTAGGAAAACGCAACGATTGAAATATTAAAACGAGACATTGCACTATGGATTACCAGTTTCAAACTGTCACCTCACTGGCAAGACACGTAAATCGATTCTTCTAATATTCAATTTGAGAATACCAAATAATCTCAACTAAAATAATGTTATTTTATTTATTTATTTATTTATTATTATTATTTGTGTGTGTGCGCGCATGCGTATGAGTGTCATGTGGTAAATGAAGAGGATATTTTATTTTCTAATGCGGTATCTTTCCTTAGAAAGTTTGCTCGCAAATAGTACATCAATATTACGAGAAAAAAAAATACCTCAGAAGTAGTCACGACGAAATTAAGACACTTATAACTGACCCCTTACCGCATGCCTTGCCATATATGGCACATACTCTTTTTTCACTTTAGCTTTTTTGTGATTTATCAAAGGCATAAAATAACAGTTTTGTCTGCTGTGTGAGATATTGACGTGTATGAATAAGAGATTTTGGTGTCATCTAACATGTTCTTTGTGAGTTGTAAGTGTGTCATATATGGCACTTACTTATTTCTCGTCGGAATTAAGTGAAAAATCTAAAATCCAAGTTTTAATTCATTTTTCAAGTTTCCATATGATGATTTCCAATACTGATTATTATATATTTTTTTTCGCTAAAAGAAACAAACCATGCAGAAAGGGGCTAAAGCATTCACTGGAGTTCTGAATGAGGAATGAACTGTTACGTTAGAGTAATATTAATAGGTAACAGTAGACGTGATAACATTAAATGAGAAGAAAGTGACGACTGTGTTTATTTATAAGTTGTTATATAGTTTGTTCATAACTTATTTTTCTTAAGGTGGATATCATTCAGGTGGGTAGAACTTTCACTTACATCGTGACGTTTCACAAAATCTTTCAGTTTAACGTCCCATGATTATGCCCTTTAGGCTAAAAAGGGACGTGTGCAAAATGTGACAGTTAGATATTTATGAAAATTGACGATTTGTGGACCGCTAATCATCATGGTGATAGTCACTCGGTGCGGAAATGCCTTGTTTATCCGCTACGTATAATACATGTACCAAGCAATGACCGGGTGAGGCATTGCTGAGTTACACCCTGAAAACGCTGTGGCTCATTGGTAGAGCGTTCACCTCCGGTGCTTGGGGTTCCTGGTTCGATCCCAGCTCGCGCCGTGTGGACTTTGTGGTGGACAAACATTGTGCTCGTGGGTTTTCTCGAGGTTCTCCCGTTTCCTCCCACTTTCTTTATTCCACCATTTCATTATCACTGTCATTTCTCATTATCACCGTCTCCTTTAGCCTAACCGGCATAACCTAGGGACGTTAAACTTAAATATTTCATTTCATTTTCTTGTTATACGAATTGGACTGTCAACAAACTAGGGAAAATTTGATAAGAAAAGAGAAAATTTTGTCTCAGTGAAGGGAAATTTGCTTAAGGAAACCTACGAACGCTGACACATACTATTTCTGAGCTGATAGAGGTGCGAAGAGTTACTAGTACGAACCGCAAGACTTTGTCGAGAAGTCCTTATGCAAAAATAATATCAATAAATGTTAAGTAATGATTTAATATTAGTAACGTTTTATTTATATATTACAGTGACATGATTATTACTTGCAAATCATAATTACATGCAATGGTTAAAAATTTTATTTGTTGGGGTTTAATGACAGCATAAGTGCAAGACCCAATTAACAAAATCTAGCATTACTTTATTTCGCATGGTTTGTAGCAATTCAAGGTTTTGATTATTGCTCATACCTTAGTTCGCTAGAAATTCATTACGACATATCGTTCAATACATGTATGTTGTTGTCAAATCTATATATGCCTATGTATATAAAATATATTTTGTTCCAGAACAATTTAATTATAGAGGGTAGGAGTCAAAAGTAATAAGCTCCTTAGTTGTTTGAGAGGCGGAAAAATGCCTCTGAACTATTGTAATCTAATAGAAATAAAATAAAGAGTTTTTGAGTTTGTCTGTCTGTTTATGTGCGGCCTGGGAACCAGACGAATGAATTAATTATAAATGGGGAATGGGGATGTCAGCAGCAAGACTATATGTCCCCGTCTCGATGGGGACCAGGCGACTGGACTGAGAGTTACCAAAATTTGGTCACGGGTAACTTGGTCCAGGCCCCAGATCACAAGGTGAAGCTTTTTTCCAAATTTCGAACTGGGGGGAGGGCGTTTACCTGGACCCACCTGGGGACCAGACAAGTTGACCGAGTGTTACCAAATTTTGGTCACGGATACCTTGACCCAGGCCCCAGGTCAAGGCTAAGCGCTTCTTTTTAATTCGAACCAGGGGAGTCTCAGGGGGCCGTTTACCGGGACATGTAAAAGTAGTAAAAATGACCGATATAGTGTCGAATTCATAGATTTCGCAATCGCTGAGATCAATGGTGAAACTACGATCGCATTAATTTCCAAATTCACCCTATTCGGCTGCGGGCCGGGTGTCACGGGGGGGAGGTTATACCGAAACATGTAAAATTAATCCAAAATGACCGATATTACTGCCAAATCCATAGTTCTCGCGGTCGCTGAAATGAATGGTGATACTTCCACAGCGGTCGACTTCCAAATACAGTTCCCATGCGAAGAATGGCTATATTCAGCTAGTCTTAAATAAAAATTTACATTTACCTCATTTATGAAATAAACAATTTAGATTACTCTAGCAGGAAAAAAAAAAACAACCAATTCTTGTTGAAATTAATACATAAATGACGAAGACATATGTATTTGTATGCACTTAATGAATGTGGGTTGTGAACTATTCTCTAATCCTCTTCCCATGGGAGGTTAGGACTACGACCGACTCTTGTATCTACGTTAAAATATTCACTAAGTTTACGTCATGATATCTTCACAAGAACCGAGAAGGAAGCACATATTTCTATGTTCAACGTCCTTTTTATCCCTTTTGTAGGCTGAATACCCCAAAAGCCGGAAGCTTCTCCGTGCTCTGCACATGTTTCTTGTGAGAAGCAGATGACGCACTCGTACTAAGGCTCAGGACCTTGTTTTCCATATTACGACTTTTATTTTAACCCATGCAGCTTCATCATATAAAGTTTTAGTATTTATACAAAGGTATAAAGGGTCATGATGATTTTATTTTATTACTTTCCATCGTTAAGCCCTTTGAGATAAAAAAGATAGACGATTAATTAAAGTGTATGAACATTTAAGAATTGATGCTGTAATAATGTAAAGGAAGCATAAGAATTAAGGGATGGGAACACGATGTCGCTCACCACAAACTCACATTGACCCGGAATAGATCCAGAAATCCCTAGTTGTACAGGTAAGTGTTCTATCATTGAGCTGCCGTGCTCATACGTAGTTAAATATTTAATACATATAATAATAATAATAATAATAATAATAATAATAATAATAATAATAAATTCCAATGAAATCTTAATGAGTTGTCTATACCGGAATGTTAGAACTTAAGGCAATTTATAATCATGTTTACTTCCAAAATTGGCAAATAGCGCAAAAGTTGGAACAAGGTGTGCAAAGATCGAATAATTACGAACTATTTGACGTTTTATATTATTATTATTATTATTATTATTATTATTATTATTATTATTATTATTATTATTATATCGTCTAACACTTTGCACGAAATAAGTGAATTTACAGTTTTTGGGTGCTAGAACATTTATCGGTCTCTAATTAATCACAAATAAATAAATAAATAAAGTCAGAGAAGTGTAGACAAAATAAGTATGTAACAATTGCCACAAAATTGGATAAATTTGCAGAATCGGCTTTAAGAAGGAACATAAAAGACTGGATGAAAATTTATGTTTATTTATTGCAGGGAGTAAATAACTGTGCTAGACAATTATCACGAAGTAAGGTTAATCTCAAGTTTCTGGGTGTAACAAACCATTTTGTGTATGATTTGGAGTGTAATATAGAAAAGTTATTGTATAAACCGAATTTGTTTTTCAATGAAACATCAATGTTGGAAAATATATCGATGCATTGGCAGATGAATTGCTATTCTTGTTTCAAACAGCCAAACTGTCGCGAGACATCATGGATGAAGCCAGAGTCAAGGACTAACCCCTGATGGAAGAGACAACAATATTTCAAACTCCGCCGTGTCCCGCTTAATCCCCGGACATGAATCCTATAAATATGTATATATATATTTATTATCATCTACTTTTAGAATTGTATATACAAGCAACTATACATACCACGAAACATACAACTGTTACTCGTATAGTAACGTGTGAAAATAGTATCACCTATCACAAGATGTCATCGATGAATTACTGGATACAATTTCAGATAAAATTAAAGTTTTATGTGCTGCCAAATGATGTTCCAGTAATTTGTTTAATTTATTGAACTTACTTACATCTGAGTTGATGTTAGTGCATTGAGCCATTCAATGAATACTGAATGCATCTACTGAAATTGTTCGCATCCATCTGTATACTGAAATTGATGAAATGATGATTAGTAAGGAAAATAAGTGAAAAAATAGCACCTCCAGTTTTCAAACAGCTAGTTGCAACGCTAGCCACTAGATCCAATGAATGAATAACGCTATATGAAGTTGCACACTTCCGCTTTTGATTCTTGTGTATTTTACAGATTTCAGGTATTATTTCACAGAAATGATTTCTTATCGTACTCTCATTTGAATGGAAGTAGCTTTTGTAAGAAAATGTTATTTTCAACCAAAGCCACAGTTAGAAAGCTTTTCCTAACCATATATTCTTTTGGTGTTTACTATATCCTTTGATTTAACAAAGAGCCGTCGTTTTCTACATATTCAACATCTGAAAAGTTAAGGACCTAAGAAACAATTTGAAGATACCATCAGCAAAAGTTTGACTTTACGGAAAGTATACTACCGAAAAGAAGCATCCAAAAGAGCTTCACATGAGAGAATGTCGCCTTTAATGAGATCGACATGGACAAACAAACACCTTGAAAGAAAGCTTGAGGCAATGTAAGATGGCACTCTGAAATGTTATTCTGAGGGTAGCTTTCTGATCTTTGACTACTGCTTCACGATGCTGGTATCCCACATGCTTCTCGAAACGTGAAATCGATAATTCCTTTGTTCCCCTTCAGAAGAAAGAAAAGAAAAGACATAGACAAGAAAGCATTCACTGAAAAATATAAGATGGAACAATCTCAATGGACTCGAGACGTGCTTGTCCAGGTTTACAAACATGACCTTTATAGTACATAAGCGAGGTATATAGAAAGGAAAAAAATCTGAAAAGAACAAAAGGAATATGCACCACAATGTACGGACTACAAAACAGCTGGTCCCAAACTATTCATGAACAACTGAACTGTTCCACAAACAAATAATTCTTCCAGTTGTGTATCTGACATTCCGTGATTTCTTTAACGTGAGCTGCACGCAAAGTTAACATGTAGAAAGAATCAGGCTTTCCCTTTTACCATACAACTGGGCAGATCCACTAGTATACGTTGAGTAACTGGATTTTTCTCTCTGAAGACGTTTCTAAGGAAATCACGTTTCATTCAGTGATTATTCCTTTAGTGTATTTTGCACTTGCGTAACGTCTCCGAAATAAAGTATCGAACCCATCATCGGTATCTAAATAAACACTAATATTATATATAAATTAGAAACATACTACTATTACTACTATTAATACCAATAATAATAATAATAATAATAATAATAATAATAATAATAATAATAATAATAATAATAATAATAATAATAATAATAATAATAAGTCGAAATTTTTTGTTTAGTTTGCACTTTTATTAAACTCACATACTTCCGCTTCTTATGCTTATGCAGATAACGCAAATTTGATGAGACACACTGACACACGAAATGTTTGACTGAAAGTGAAATTAGGGTGCAATTTAGGCAAAAAAATAATTAATGGTAAATATTACAGAAAAGTTCCGTCAAAATATCACAAATAAATAAATAATAACAAGAACACACAAAAGTTCACCCTACTCACAACGACGCATTCGTAAGATTAGTGACGAGCTGAATGAACATCCGGTTAAAACAGCGTGAATCATCCAATTCCTAACCGTAGAATGTGTGGCACTTCGTATCAACATCCATCATCGCATGAATGTTATGTATAAAGAAACATGAGTAAGTAGATATTAGCACAATGGTGAGGTGAAATAGGACACATATAATCCAGTCGCACGGTGTCTGCATGACCAGGACCGCAATATAAGGCCAATGATTGCATCCACTTCAGAGAGTGGAACAGGTTGATGCATTTGTTCGCGGTGATCAGTGCATTAAGAATAAGGTGATTGCAAACATTATTAGCATTCTCAACATATGCGACACACTTGCGTTCAAGAAAGTGTGTTCAGATAGGTTCCGTGTTAGCTTACAGTGGAAATAAAAGAAGTATTCTAAAACGTGTCTGACCAAAATTTGGCCCATCTCAACATCGAAGGATATGCCTTTCTCATGTGTATCATAATTAGGGACAAATATGGGCTTACCACTTTGAGCTCAAGGATAAATGCCAATCCATTGAGTACTGACATCCATCCTCTCCTCCCCCTAAAAAAGTTCAAACCACAGCCGCCAGCAGGGAAAGTCATGGTCACCATCTTTTGGGACAGTGAAGGTGTGGTGAGTGCTTTTGGAATGTGGTGCTACTGTTAATTACGAGCACCACGTGCAGACTAAGTGCGTTTGCACACGGCAACGATAATATCGGTGGGAGCCCCGATAATATCGGTGTCGGTGTTGGTGTACTTTGCACACGTCGCCGACAATATCGGTGGAAGCCCCGACAATATCGTTGCCGGTGATGAGCGAAGTAAGCGACACACACAAAAAAAGCTTCTCCATATATGAAAACAAGTAAAAAAATAATAATAATAATTGGGAAAATTATCTTTTAAATCAAGGACTACGAAAACTGTTCTAAAGAGGTGTGGAGGACGGTACATAACTTAGAAAAAATAGCCCTATGCCTAAACTTGTTTAGATTTAACAGTGCTATTTTAAATAGATGCTGTAAACATATTATTTTCGTTTCGATGAGAATTGATACTGCGGTACATTGCAAACTATATTAGTTTTAATTTTTGTTGGAACACTGTTATATATTGTATGTATATAATTTTGTATTCCATGCAATTAACATTAATGCCATAGTAGATTAAATGATAAGATTCGAATTAGTAATTCTGTTTTACATTGCTCCATACACACACTGGCGCAAATCTGGGGGGATGAAGGGGACATGTCCCCTCCAATCTTGGAACAGGGGAGATTGTTCCCCCCCAATAATCCGAATTGAAATGTGTTTTTTGGGAGAAAAATTTGATTGTGTCCGATCGCCAGAAAGGAAAGTGAGATGAAATTAATGTCCACTCAGAATAAGCCTCAAACCTGCGCGCCTCCCAATGTTGAAGACAACTCTGCTCCCCTGATCCTCCACAGCATTGTTTCTCGACTACAGAAATAGTTTGAACATAGCTATATAAATATATATTATGGGAACGATCTTACCCCCCCCCCCAATGTTGAAGACAGATTTGCGCTGTTGCATACATACCTGTCGTTTCTCGTTTCTTTTTGTCCATGAACTCAAAATCCTGGACAAGGAAAGATACGCATAAACTTTTCGCCATGCTTTTTGCTTTTCAATTCTGTCCTTGAAAGAGTCTGCTATCTCATACCATATGCAAGGTCTACATTCCACAAGTTCAATAAGGATTAAAATATCGAATGGAAAAATTCCTGCCATCTCTAAAAATCTAAGCAAAACTAGAAAGATACGAATGCAATAATACACAACCTTTTCATTCAGTCACTGTAGCTAAACACCAGAACTCTAACAGGGGTCGATCCCGGTACAAAGAGGAGAGGGAAAACTTGGATACATAGCTTTGGTCTTTGTTTTCAATTGCCATTCCACAAATTATTTAAAAAAGGGGGGATTTGGGATAGTTTTGGAAATGAGAGAAAAAATCTGCAACAAGTGAAACATGAAGTCACATCCCTATTGTTGAGATCACAATCAAGAAAATGCCAAATGAGTAACTTGTCCTTGGAGCATTGGAAAGAGTGTTTGGTTTCGTTTCAAAATAATAATAATTCTACTTTGACTTGTCAACAAATATTCTATTCAATCATTGCTTATTGAGTGGAACCGGGAAAAGTGATCTGCACACAATTCTGATGAAAATAAAAGAAAGTAATAATAATCAGGATTTTTTCCATATTCTTATGTTCACAGTGTATCAAACTTTGAAAATTACGCTTAAATTAATTTCCAGAATGTATTAAAATTTAAAAGCATTAATAGATTAAAAAATATATACCATCAAAGAGTGTGTGTGTGTGAGAGAGAGAGAGAGAGAGAGAGAGAACAAAAAATTTTAAAAAGAGTAGAAAATAATCAAGAAATTGGTTATCTAAATTTCCTATATTCTATTTGGTAATAGCTATTTAGAGAGAAACCAGTACTCTTCAGACTTCCTACATTTTATATTTATTTAATGAAGGGAATTAGCTACTCCAAAACAGAGACTGTAAAAAAATAATAAGCTGTTATGAAGTTGTTTATAGGACAAAATAATAATAATAATAATAATAATAATAATAATAATAATAATAATAATAATAATAATAATAATAATAATAATAATAATAATAATAATAATATACAATTGTAACAGAAAAAATGGAAACAACAAAATTCCAAAGGCACGAAACGAAACAAAAATACACAGCGCCTTGTCACTCACTCTCTTCATCTAACCCGCTGGCCGGCCGACATTATCGGTGGCGTGTGCATCCAATCATAAGAAAACATTGCCCCCGACAAAATCGGTGTCGGCGATACCGCCGACAGTATCGGGGGCTTGGCCGACAGCATCTGCGTGTCGGAGGATCGGCCGATAATATCGGCGGCGTGTGCAAGCTACGATTTGAATACATTGAAGTCGATTTCACCGCCGACATTATCGGTGGTTCCACCGATATTATCGTTGTCGTGTGTAAACGCACTAACGAAGATGTGTGCATGTCTACGTAGAGTATATCCTCACAAAAATGCCATCCTTCAACACTACAAAACAAAGCCTCACACAAGTCAGGAGACCAACGTTGCGTTGGAGAAGTTACAATTCGGGGATCTTTAGTCATACTCACGTAAAAGTATTGACCTGCCCCTGTGACTTTTGGCTGTTCTCAAAGCTTAAAGAACACCTGAAAAGCCAGCGTATCGCTTTTGACGTGGAATTCATCAGCGGAGTGTGTTATTGATGTCAGAAACCGGCTTCATTCTTCATTGACGGCATGCAACAATTAGTGCAACATTGGCACAGATGTATATACGCCAGTGGAGATTATATTGAAAAGTAAAATATTACTCGCCAAGCAGAATACTTAAGCTTTCATTTGAATTTACACTGTAAAAATCGTTGTGTTATTTCAACGACAAGCCTATGTCTTAACACATTGTGTTAAAATATAACACAAACAGGTGGTTAGAACATCTCATTCTTTATTTGGGGTTGGGTATCAAATGCCAGTAGTTGAAATGATACACAGTCTGTGTGTTAAATTAACACAAGTGCAAAACACAATTTATACGGTTTACCCAACATTGTTAGGGTCGTTAAGTCAAGGAGGCTTAGGTGGGCGGGTCATGTAGCAAGAATGGAAGAAAGTAGAAACACTTTCAAAGTCTTGACTGGAAGACCAATCGGAAAACGGCCATTAGGAAGACCTAGGCGCAGATGGGAGGACAATATTAAGATGGATCTGGCAGCGACTGGAATACAAAGTAGAAGCTGGATGCAGTTAGCTAAGGATATAAGTCAGTGGAGAGCTTTTGTGAACGCGGCATTGAACCTCCGGGTTCCATAGGCCATAGAGTTAGTTAGTTAGTAAAATCTTCGGTGTTGTTTTCTGCGTGATTGCCAAATATGTTGGGCATCTAATTATAAAGTCTTATGAATTGAAGCTACAGACAAATACAGTAGAAAGAAGTGCTTAAACAAATTTAGGTATACGCAAAATTTCAACATGCAAACTACGCGATGTGTTTTCAATTGTTTTACATAATGTTTCTGAAGAAATATGTCTACAGCGAGAAAAAACATCGTATTGCTGTGTCACTTCCACACTTCACTAGAGCTCACCAATCAGCACCGGGGACTGTGCAAAAAAAAAAAAAAAGTAGAATCATGATTAAGAGGCAAGCATAGGGTATATTATAAGATAGAGGTAAGTGTTTTCTATCATTCTTGAACAAGACGTTAGTGTTGTGTTCTGCACCATCAAGAAATACTTCACAATAAATATTGAGGAGGACGATAAATTTTTTATGAAGATTTTCTATATGAAGTGTTATGTAGTTTATTATTCTTATTTTAAAATTAGAATCTTCGGTAAGCGTAAGCATGCACACCACATGATTTTCCAACAGAGAAAAAATTGTTACATTAACACCACACACCGAGTTATTTGAACACCGAAATAGGTGTCGTAGTAACACAGAAGTGGAGTGGAACCAACACCAAAAACGGTGTTAATCTGGTGGTCTGATCTTGAATTTTCACACAGGGAGTGTTGAATTAACAACAAAACGGTGTTACTTATACGGCTTTGACCTTGAATTATGACACAGATTGTGTCTTGAAATAATAAGAAAATGGTGTTAAAGTAATACAGGAAGTGTACTATATTGATACTTGATATGGTGTAATATTAACACAAAATAATTAACACACTACACACTGTATTACTTTCTTCATGTTGGTGAAACACCGCCACAAGTAATACTCAACACTTTTCTCCACACTACCGACTCTGACATGGCGTTGAATCAACACCGAAAATACTAACACAGTTTCTAATTTAACACCGCTCAACACCGGTTGTGTGCTAAAGAAGTGAGAAGCCCCCTGTGTTAAACGCCAACACCACGGGGTCTGTGTTGAACTAACACCGCATAGTGGTAGTCACGCTGGAACCACTGCCCTGTGTTAATTGAATTGAATTAACACAACCATTTTTTACTGTGTACAATTATTCACATACATCAATTGCTTTTTTTATGAGGAATAAAGGCAACACCTGTTGAACAATCCTCGTAAATGTGTCCAAATTGTAAAGTTTAGATAAGGTACTCAAAGTTATGTTGACAAAACTTGAAGAATGGTCTATTTCGAAATTTATGTAGCACGAGAAACTCGGGTTGGATGCCTTGTCGGGGCTCACGTGGTTCTGATCCCACGTTAAGGTGTAGGTCCACATCTCATATAACCTCGGTGCTGAACGGGACGCTATTTTTTAAATCAATCAAACCAACCAATGTATTTTTGCATTAAGCATGCATTTTATAGTGCCTCTGTAGTGAGAACATTCATTTCTGGTGTGAAGAGCCACTGGTTTGTTCCTAACTCAAGCGATTTTGGGAAGGAGTTTTTGTCAGTAATGACGATTGCTTGTGTTTCCTCCTCCTCTCACTAAAAAGAAAAACAATATATATTCTATCATTGTCCACTTGCTGTAGTTATTTTCTTTAGCCTATAGATCACAATCATTAGATGTTAAACTACTCATTTAGTTGATCTACCCTATTTATCTCAACTGGGAATGCACAAGGAATATTTTTTATTCTATTATTGGTCAACAACAACAATCTAAAATAAATTATTCCAGGACACAGTTTATATAATAAAACGTCTGACGTGATTTCCTTTTCGCGGTATTTAAACTAATACTATAATTTACTTAATAATAACAATATCAATTATTACGAACGCTTCTATCTCGAAACAGTACACTTTTTTCCTCATGTTTACACGCGTTTCTATAATGTTGCTCCGAAGGGAATACATTAATAAAATATTTTTAATACTTTATATATGCACTTTTAGTACATGTAGCTTTAAATTATAATATAGCATTTTAAAAGCACAAGAACAAAATGCCCTGTCTAAGTGTTCGGCCCGTCAGAGCATCGTAGAGGGTAATTCATTTCCTTCACATAAAATAATAATAATAATAATAATAATAATAATAATAATAATAATAATAATAATAATAATAATAATAATAATAATAATAATAATAATAAAATATACGAAAAAATATAACAAGTTACTTTCGTTTAATACAAGTTACTTCATTTATGACCTACACAAATTATCACACTTGCATGATAAAGAGAATGAGCAGGAACGTATACCTATTTTATCACCGGAAAGACATATGTGCTTATTTGTGAGTTATATTTTTATTCTTAAAACTACAGTGCCCCATGGTTAACAAAATTTTGTTTGGTACGCGTGATCCCGTATTAGATTTCCGATCAGGACATACATACAACACTCAATCTTGACTGACTGATGAATGCCTAGGCCAAACTGCTTAAGCTGGAAACTTAAAAAGCAGAGAGAACATGCGATTTTTGACGGAAGGTAGCATTAATTAATGCTTTAAAAATCGACGTGGAAGAAGAGAAATGGGTTAGTTGTTAAAATAATATGTCCATATCTCGAAATTCCTTAAGGTTACATACTTAAATTTTATAATGTGAGTTCTTCATTTAAAATTATTTACATTTGATCTAGAATGGGATAATATGGGTTTGCGGGTCACTGAGATGCCATATGAAATGTTCGAATTCCGTAGGAGATTCCGAGTCCAGACGAAGTCTATATAAAAGGTACAGAAGAAAAAAATATTGACCGCAGCGGGCACACGTGGGGGCATTTTCAGGAGATCTATAGGTACCTGGATGTCAATGATCAATGTGCTGACCAAGCATTACTCGATTCACTGTACGGAATTTGGTTGGTCAGATCCTTTGTCGAGCTCCTGGGGTCTATTATATTGTTATAAGAATATTTATTATTATTTTATGTGTTATGTTAATACATGTCCTGAAGAAGTACTTTTACTGACAAGGAACGGGCATGTACGTGTCACAAGGATATCCGAGTCAAACCTAATTCATTTGATAAACATAACAATAATATGTTCATGCACAAAAAAAATAGGTGCCATGGGCAACGGATGGGGCCCATTTACTCTGTTAGTATAAAGAAAATCATAAACTCTCAGTAAAATAGCTATTGCATCAACACTGTTCATTGAAAAGCCATGATTTATAGTCCATTCCTTTTAACCTGAAACATGCTTTCCAGAGGTGTTATGTATTGGGGCCCATAACGTACTTGAACAGGGAAAATTGAAAGAATGTCGGGAAAATTCCCCCCAGAAATCCCTCCCATCAACTTTGTCCCTGTCTGGAGTGTCTCCGGCTAAAAGCGCACAATCCAAATGTATCTCCAAAAATAGGTCTACTATAGTGGATAAAAAATGAGTGTACCAAGTTTGGTTTTGATAGACGGAATAGGTATGAGAGGAAAGGTTGTATACCAATACGCTCTGCACATTCAAAACCGAACCTATGACCTGACCTATGAAGATAACATAATATATAAGTATAAATGCAGTACTATTTGTCCTGATATATCAAGAATTCTACCACATTCTCTGTAAAATGGAAGTAAGCGTTTCAATATTGCAAATTTCCACCTGCATATTGTCTCGTGACATGAGGAGAGGGAAACTGGGGATAAGTCGAAGAAATGTCTTCCAAAATGGCTTTACTGTGAAGTTGTACGTCCTTTGAAGTGACACCGGAGCCGGTGGGAGTCAGGGCACATCCGAGAAATTTAACCTGGGGAAGTTCAAATCTTATGGGAAACATCCAATTCTTCATAGGGGTATTCCCCCCTCATCCTCCCTGGTAAGTCGCACACTGGTAGAAGTACACAACTAAAGTATACATTGAAAAATACTATGAAGTATACATATATGAGGTATATTCTTAAAACAGGGGCAGAATATATAGTATAGAAAAAAAGGACTTGAGTTTGGGTGTTGGTGGATATCGTGGGTTTATCCCAAAACAACTGTAGCACAGTTGATGTTTAAAACGCTTGTTTCATTCCACAGCGGTTTATCCCAATACAACTGTAGCAGAGTTGCTGTTTAAAACGGTTGCTTCATTCTACAGAGAATGTGGTACAAATGCTGACATCAGGATAAATAGTACTGCGTTTATATATATATATATATACAGTGGCGGATCCAAGGGAGGCTACAGGGGCTATAGCTCCCCCTTGACGCTCAGGAATACACTGGATAAAATGGGTTTCAATCGTGCTTTACACTCGATAAAACGGCAAAATATGGTTTAGCCCCTCCCTTGATCATATCCTGGATCCGCCCCTATATATATATATATATATATATATATATATATATATATATATATATATATATATATATATATATATATATATATATATATATATCCCTCATCTCTCCTTGTCATAAGTTCTATCGTCAAAGTGATATGATAAAAACATTCCAGGATCCGAAACTCATCTATGTTGAAAATTTAATAAAACTCGGTTGGGTGTTCCATTCATATATCCCTCTCCCTCCACCGCCCCTAGGTTCTAACGTCAAAAATAAAATTTATAAAAAAAATCCAGTCCTGAATCTCATATATGTTCAAAATACGATCGAGATTGATCGGGTGGTTAAAGAGTTGTTAGATTTTATTTAATTTTGTATATTCCCTCCCCTCCCCCTCATTTAAGCTCTACTGTCAAAATGATATAATAAAATCACCCCAGGTGAGAACCTCATCCATGTGGAAAATTAGATCAAGGTCGGTCTGGTGGTTCAAGAGTTATTAAGTTGTATTTATTTATTTATTTTTCTGTCTGCACTTCCTCTCCATCCCCTAAGTTCTACCGTCAAAGTAAATAGCTAAAAACACTCCCAGGCCAAAACCGCATCCTCATCAGGAAATTGATCGAGATCGGTCGGGTGTCCAAGAGTTATGAATTTACCAAGACAGTCACAAACATAGTCACTTTCAATTTTATAATAATGCTAACTTTTGGCTAGCTGGAGGCTCGCCCCCAGACCCCTGCCTTTACATGGCCAGAGGCCTCGCATGTTTTATGTATCAGTCTTTGCCTCAATAGTGAATTTTCTGCATTTGCTCTTTAATTACATTTACTGAATTTGGCCCAGCTTGGGCCTTCGCCCCCTAACCAACACGTTTAATTGACATTCGGCCTCGCACCTACTAAACCCATAATTCTAAATAATTTCAAGTTTCTCATCCTAGTTCAATGAGTTGAGTTGATTTTGAGTTTAAACTCCCTTTCAGCAGCGAGGCAATATGAGACTGAACCTACTGATTAACGTGGAATCCGAAACACACGAGCTCCCGCCGGGAACCGAACCCGGGTCTCCCAAGCCAAAGGCGTGTACGCTAACCACTTATGTCCTACTTCAACTATCTAAAAGAAAAGATTTTGTATCCCAAGATAACTTCTATTTAAATAACATGGAAATTTCTTCATCCCCGTTTAGACCTCTTTAAAAAAATATATTAATTTTTGGCAATTTTCCTATAGGTTAGTCCCGGAAGGCTACAATCATGTCAAATTTCATCATTCTAATCCTGCCGGAAGCGCATAAACATTTTGGGGTCTACAAGATGTCCCATGTAAATAACATGGGGAAGATTTTTCTCTTCCCCATAAAACCACTCTACAATCGGATTTTTTAAAATTAATTTTTAGCGATTTATTTAGTTAACGCTAACGAAAGTGTATAAGCGTACCGAATTTCAAGTTTTCATGCCAGTTCCAAGTACCTAAATTTTGAGATTATAGGTAAAAAAATAAAAAGAACATTTAAATAACATTTGGAAATTCTTCATGCCTCCTTTAGACCCCCTAAAAAATTAAAAATATTAATTTTTGGCAATTTTCTTGTCGGTTAGCCCCAGAAAGCTATAATCATGTCAAATTTCAACTTTCCACGCCAACTGGAAGTACTCCTTCAATTTATGTCAGTTCATGTAGTTTTATTAGGATTGTAGTCGACCATATCTTTGGTGTAGAAAGTGAAAAAATAATTTTGTTGCATTATAAATGTATGGCATTGAAGAGTCTTCATTTTATTCCAGAACATTTAAGAGGTATTAATTTTAATATGTCAATGAACTTTGTTATTATACGCTGATATTCATCAGTAAGTTATATAAACAAACCTTTCTGAGGGACTTGTTATGGTTGACATCGTGCAGGTGATATTTAACAAACGATTATATATACATGTCTGCAGCCCCATATTTTAATGTAGGCTATATATCAAGAATACGACAGACGTTTTTTGTTCAAAGTTTAAGTAAAAAATTACACGCACACACAAACACACACACACACACACAAATATATGTATATATATATCGAATGAGGAAAAACAAATAACTGATCGGTTGAAAAACATGTTCTTTTTCTTTGAAAAATCGAGCATAATGTTAACGATGAATTTATCCGCATTCTATGTGTAAGTCAATTGAGAACTCGGATCCAGAGCCAGGAGTAACTAGTTTACAGTCTGCTAATTTGTTGAAATCTGATGTAGCTTACGTAGGAAACAAACAAGTCTCCTAATTGACGGACCGTCCTATCACTCAATTTACCAACAAATCATTAAAGTTTTAATGATCTCTGTATAGGTTGTACCTAATATGCCGTGTTTTTAATTGGAAACTTTTTTTTTGTTTCTGGCGAAACGATGTGTCAGTATCTACTTCGTTTATCCTTTTTTCTTGTATAAACCACATTAACTACATATCACGAGATACATATGCTAAAGTAATGCAGAGTGTGTGAGGAGAGAAGATGAACAAGATATATATACAGTTGAAAAAAAGTTTTTTTTTTTTAAATACCATTCATTAATATTTGTTTTTTATTTATTTTTTTAAGTCTGCAGAAGTACCGTCAACTTTATATATAATGGAAAACTAAATTAATTTTGAAGCTCTAGCAGTGTTCTTATCTTACATAAAATAGATCAGTTAATACCATTAGTTATATTATTCTGCAATTTCCAGCTAAATTTTAAACAAAGTTCAGAGTTCTTTTTTAAAAGTAAATAAATAGAAAGTCTCATTCATTGAAACAATGATAACTTTTAACTTTTGTTTTACCATGTTTCAGTTAAATTGCGTTAGATAAACAAATAAATAAATAAATAAATATGAATATAAATGTTATCCTATTACCTAGCTGCTAGTTGAATTAATTTAATATATATATAATTAAACTACTTTGTTCAACAACAACAACAACAACAAAAAAAAACGATCATTCTATTCAGCCTGCTTACAGAACATTTGTTTGATAATATTTCTTAAGGTAAATTTGAATAATAAGTATGTTGCTTTATTAATTTGTTAAAAAAAAAAATACTATTATTTCGTAGTTTTAGCTGACAGAAATTTACTTCCTTGTAATACAATTTATTTATGTATTTATTTGTTTATTTATTCATATATTGCTAATATTCTAACGGAAACTATGAACTCTCACTTCTAATTTCATCAGTGAGAATGTCCCAATATATACAACATTCTCTATAAGACTTTTATATGAAACAAGAAAGTGGAGAAAAAGATAATTATTTTAGACAATAATGATGCTATTGGCTAAAAATCGAACCCGTAGGGATGTGATGACTAAATATCTATTAGTCTCTTTGATGTCAATCATGTCTCGAATGCTAAACATAACACTATATGAAAGAACACGTAACGAAGTTGAAGAAGAGCAATTAGAATAAGGAAAGGAGTACAAGAAATGCCGTCTGCTAATTTAGGGTAACCGGCCAATGATTTAGAGATAAAAAGATGTCTGTTGTTTTTTATTGATTTATCAAAATCTTTTTTACCGAGAGAACTGCAAATTGCTGATTGAAGCTTTAAATATTTGGCAGAAGAGGAGGGGCCAAGCACTAATAAGAAACTTACATACTAACCAACAAACAAGTGCTAGCATATGATAAGAAATGACACAGGGGCGTGCAATAGGAACGTGAGTTCGATAGAGATGTTGTCTCTTACTTTCATTACCTATCACGCTATCGACAATAGAGAATTAAGTATTATCTGCATAAGGAATACAAAGTTTCGGTGTACACGATTTTGCAGAAAACATGGCACTACTGTTAAATGTGAACAGTTAGTTAATACAATGTTAAGATAGCTTGAGGAGGAGCTACTAAGAACATGGAATTAAAAACGTTAAAAAAGGTCTAAAGATACAGCGGTTGGAACGAAACGATCACTTTCAAATATAGAAGCACCAGGGAATTAGGAATTAAATTTCTGGGCTTTTGACATCAGTGGCCATGTTATCCCGTCACATATATAAGGGATGACGTCCATCGGCGATCACACTGCCCAGGGAGTTGGAGCGGAAGGAAGGAAACGGCCTGGGACCGTTATATTAGGTACCTTTCCGGCATTGTCTGGCTTCAATAAGGAAAACCCCGAGAAAAAACTTACTCAGGACGATAAGCCTGGAAAAGCTGTTACACCTTTAAGAACGAATGCCCCCACCGGAATCGAACTCGGGACCGCTCGCACCGAAGTACGAGGGGAGAACGTAGGGCATGCGATTATGTAATAGGTAGCATTATTAGTGTACAAATGATGTGCAGATGTAAAACAAAAACAATGATAAGAACGCTGAAATAATTTAGGAAGAAGAAATATAATGTGTGATTTATTGAATATATATAAAGAAAGTCACCAATTGTTTCTTATGCATGGTATATTGTTTTCGACAAAACTGAACCATAATCACCATATAAAACTATTAGACTATTAGACTATTATAAAACTATTAGACTTGCGGGATACGAATGTGGAGAAAAATAAACAAATTAGCTGAGTTGAACGAAAAACCAAACAGGACCTACTGACGACAGCAGAACAAAAATAATAACAGTGCATGTGATGAACAAGATAAAGAAATATTGGTTCGATCATTAACTAACAGAGATAATATCTTGAGAGACATTATATAGAATACATTGGAAGGAAAAGGAGTACGGGTGAAAGAAGATATCGAGCATATTGCTTAATCATGTATTTCTGTCAGTATTTTAGGTATTATTTGTTCGGAGTCACAATCTCGCCGGATTAGTGATTTTTTTTCTGATTTCCAACGTCAACAAAGTTTTAATGCGATAATCAAAGATAAATCACTCTAGGTAATAATGCAAATGATATTATTTTCTGGGCAGTATCAGCGTTGAAATTTTTTATGTATAGCTGGGGGCTCCGCCCCCAGACCCCCAGTTTACTTGGCCTACGGCTTCCCACCCCATGAACCCACAATTCTATCGTTTCTTTTCCTATTTTTAACTATCTAAGATATAAGATTTTGTATCCCAAGAAAACGCCCATTTAAATAGCATGTAAATTTTTCATCCCCCTTTAGACCCCTAAAAAATTAAAAATATTTACTTTTGACAATTTTCCTGTGGGTTAGTCTCCGAAGGATACAATCATGCCAAATTTCATCATTCTAATCCTGCCGGAAGTACCTAAACATTTTGGGGTGTAGAAGACGTCCCATATAAATAACATGGGAAAAACTTTTCAGTTCCCCATAAAACCATTCTACGTTTGGAAAGTTTTATTTCTGAGATTCACTTAGGTAACACTAACGAAAACGTACAAGCATACCAAATGTCAATTTTTCATTCCAATTCTAAGTACCTAAAATATGAAATTATATGTCGAAAAAAGGTCAATTTAAATAACATGGGAAAATGTTTCATCCCCTCTTTAGACCCCCTAAAAATTAAAAATATTGACTTTTGGGAATTTTCCTGTGGCTTTGTCCCGAAAAGCTCCAATCTTGTCAAATTTAGTGATTGTAGCCCTACAGGAAGTGCTCAATAATTTGGGGGTGTAAAAGATGTCCCATATAAATAACATGGGAAAGATTTTTCAGTTCCCTATAAAAACATTCTAAAGTTTTTTTTTTTTTACTTTTACTGACTTACTTATATAGTACTAACAAAAACGTACAAGTGCACCGAATTTCAAGTTTTTATTCCAATTCTAAGTACCTAAAACATGAGATTGTAGGATCAAAAAAAAAAAAAGCCATTTAAATAACATGGGGAAATTCTCCATTCCCTCTTTAGACCCCCTAAAAATTAAAAATATTCACTTTTGGTAATTTTTTCTGTCGGTTAGTTCCGGAAAGCTATAATCGTGCCAAATTTAGTGACTGTAGTCCTACAGGAAGTGCTCAATAATTTGTCAGCTCATGTAGTTTTATATATATACTAGTTTTCCTTAAGATATTCTGACTTTTAATTTATTATAATGCATCGGAATCAAGCTCTGTATGAATCCTATGGATTTGATGGGCATTTTGGTAGTGTTCCTTTGTCAAGAAATAAACTACGTATAGCATTAGTACCTCCAGCCGGCAATGACCTACATGTAACATATTGCAGTTCTATCATGCATCTCAGTGTTAAACTCTGTATGTTTGTAGATTTTATAAATTTTCTTCAACATCTTCGAAGTTCATTAAAGTCTGAAAAGTACTGGTTTAGGATGTTTCAGATGTGGTATTTAGCGAAAATGTAGTAGCTGTTTTGAAGAAATGCTTTCCCAGATTTGTGAATTGTGAGCTTTCGTTGCAAAGCAGGAGGGTAGCCCAGGCGAGGCAAGTATGGACCCGCTGCCATCGAACAATTCCTAGCACCTGTCATGTCTTCACTATACTTCTATAACCCTGGAAATTTGAAAGTCCAAAGGAAATGAGATTTCCTACATAGGTGGGGGATATCATTTCACCCAATCGTTCTAATTTGCATTCTTTTGTGTCATGGTATTTTGTACGAGTTCTCTTTTAAATTCTACCTTTTAATGTGATATTCACTTTCGTTAGTTTTATATGTTAACTAGATTTTGGTTAGCTCGGGGCTCCGCCCCCAGAACCCCGCGTTTGCTCGGCCTACAGCCTCGCATTTCTTATCTATCGGTCTTTGTATCAACAGTGAATTTCGTGAACCTGCTCCTCATATTTCCTGAATCTGCTCGTCCGGGGGCTCCGCCCCCACAAATTGTCTTTGCTCGCCCTACGGCCTCGTGCCTCTTGAACCCATAATTCTATCGTTTCTTTTTCTCATTTTAATTATCTAAAATATAAGATGTTGTACCCCAAGAAAATACTCATTTAAATAGCATGGGAATTTCTTCGTCCCCCCTTTAGACCCCTAAAAATTAAAAATATTCACTTTTGGCAATTTTCCTGTCGATTAGTTCCGGAAAGCTGAAATTATGCCCAATTTAGTGATTGTAGCCCTAAAGGAAGTGTTCAATAATTTATGTCAGCTCATGTAGCTTTATATATATATATATATATATATTGTTAGGTAAACCCACGAAGTTTTCTTCCTGTATAATTGATGTTTAGATATTCCAACTTTCGGCATTAGGAAGAAGATTATTAAAGATGGTCCTAAACTACACAAAAGAAGGCATTTCATATGTTAAATTTTCATCAAAGTTGTTTAGTTACAATTGTTCAAAGGTACTTATGTAATCAGTTCAGGAAGGATCTGTTCCATTCGAATATAGTATGTCCAGTTCTAGGGGACAGGGCGTTCATATGAAGGAAGGAGAAACCGTTCATCTGCGATAGAAGTGTAAGTAAACTAGGTGCAATGACTTTTTCGAATGAGTTATAGGGAATCAACATTGACGGGAAGACAATTTATAAAAGAACTATTTCTCAATTAAACGTGGGCAATAATTACTTCGTATTCATCTCATTTTAAGTCAAGTCTAACCAGCGCAAAATTTAACCAATTATGCATCGGATGTGAAATTAAAGGTGAGCAGAAATCACTTCCTGACCTGCTCGTTCTCCAGACCTAACTAACTGCATTTTGTTTTTTATAAGGTTAGTCAAGTTCGGGTATTTTGCGTTCTTATGCAACACCGAGGTTATGAATGATGGGTATTTCCATTAATGCGGTCTCTGAACCCCAACCTGGCTTGAATCCAGTGTAGTCACCGGGTATATAGATAATTATGTAAGATAAACCTTCACAGTATAAAACGTTTCCTACCGCACTTCTCACCTCCAAGAGAACTCGACTACAGGACTACTCCAAAATACCTAGCTGGGATTAGTCGAGAATAACATTTTTGATCCTCCTCTCATCCCATTGATATACTGCAAAACTTTGGTGTGAAACACAATAATGATGGTTTTGGTTTGATAGTTGATTTGGAATTTAGCATCTATTCCAAGACCAAGGCTATATAAAACACGGACCTATAGTTTAATGTGGAATCCGAACCACATTAAATCCCGCTGGAAATCGAGCCCGGGTTGTTGGTAGGTTGGATTGAAGTTTAGCGTCCCTCTCTGGCCTATAAGGTGGAAATCGAACCACTGTAATGCATTAATTTTAAGCACTCTAATCGGGAATCGAACCCATGAACCCGCGCATAAAACGTAGCAGTGCAATTCATGAGACCAGCGGGGAGGACATGAACTATGGTGTTGATGTCTACAGACGACTAGAGACGCTAATATCGAGCCATTATTTGCACAAAAAACTTGAAGGATTTTCAAGTAAACTCAAGTGTACTGCTTTTGACGAGTATTGAAATTCTCGACAAACATTTAAGATAACTCTGTATTACGGATAGTGATTCGAAGAGACATAAATTGTGTAGCATACACGGAAATTATACAGTGTTTATTCCTCAGAAGAATCTTACAAACAAAGGTATTAACACAGACATCAAAGCAAGTAAAAAGTATGCATACAGAATAGTAGATTAAAATAAAATAGAATGCAGAGATATAATAATAATTGTTGTATTTTTTAATTATTTGAAATTAAAATATGCCAAATATTTGAAGAACATTTTTTTACAAAAGTTAATACAAAAATAAATTAATTAATTAGTAAAAGAAATAGTGCTTTTAGATATGATATAGAGATAAAAGTCAGGCCTCTGTAGATTAACATTCAATACAAGATATACAACATTTGACTACAGACGACACTATCAAACTTTATATCTTGAATCAATTATCATATCACGATCAAAACTGAATCTACTTTAAATCTGGTCTAATATTTCCAGCCTATGATTTCAAAAACTAACTATACAGAGATGAGCAAAGTACATGCAAACTAAGAAAATTTGTAAATGAATAGCATGATTTACGCCTCCCAGCTTATACTGTTTCCTGTAATGACGGCAACGGATGACAACGAAAAAGTTTTTTTTTTTTTTTTGGCGACAGACAAGCTTCAATTTTTCTTCACCACTCATAAATCAAGTTGCCAGCATCCATCCCACTGGAAAAAAAAAAAATACTTTACGAATCCTCATGAATTGAACTCCGAAACGGTACAGTTCGCAAAAATGTTTTCAGCAAAAGTATCAGGTGAACAAAAAGAGAAGATTCTCTTTCATCACTCACATCAAGCACCGTATAATGAGTTTTGCAAGGCTGAACTAACAATTACAGGAGCTGATTTACTTTCCACATCAATTCCCTTTCTCTCGAAAAATCTCATTAACACTATCATAAAAAAGTGAAAAAAAAATCAACGCTGTGTCAGCGTTTGTCAAATTTTGTAATCATCGGGCTAATGTCGAAGAGCATACTATTTTCATTTCAACTTTCTGGCAAATCACCATGTGCAGTATCATTGCTTTATTTTTATTATTGTTTCTAAAAACAGGGGGAAATATAAACTTATGACGGTACATATGAGCTTGCCTCGTTAATGTAAAATTTCAACTTTGCTAGCAGAAAAGTTTATACTGAAAAATCACTCTCTGCCAACGATTGCATTCCAGCTTAACATCTTGTCTTACTTGTGTTGAGTCACACTGCAATAATTTCAGTTTTCAGAAACGCATAATCATAAAAATGTAATGAAATCTCTCAGTTTAACGTCCCACGTTTAAGCCTTTGAATCTAAGGGAGACGACGATTAAGGTAAGTGGATTATGATGCAAGAATGTTTGGAATAAGAATGTGGGAGGAAATGGGAGTACTCCAAGAAAACTAACGGACACGATGTAGTCAACCACAAGCTTACTTGTCTGGGGATCGATCTAGGAACCCCATGCATCAGAAGTAAGCGATCTACCACTGAGTTACCGTGCTTTGAAATTTCACTCCAAAGTAATGGGAAAGGAGAAAGATGAAACTTCAATCACTGAATCATTGGATGGGACACAATACTTTGATTCTTGGCTCGATCCCAGGTCGTGTAAATTTATGGTGTACAACATCGTGTCCATCCATCTCCTCTCATACTGTCATTTCGCCAACTCCTCCATAGTCGTTCACTTACATTAATCATGCCTCTCCTTTAGCCTGAAAGAGATAACCGTGATACGTTAAATTTATAAAATTCCATTGCATGTCATTTCAACCATTGGACATAAAGCCATGCTATTTGTAATATAATTAATATTGAACGAGCGTTAGAGGACAAACATTATGAAAATTTAAAGAAGCAAGGAGAAATAATATTCGTCCTCAGAACAGTCGTTCTGAGCCTGTTTCAAGCTCATCCGTAGACCTCTTTCTCAACACAAACTCACAATAACTTATTGACCATGGTCTAGTTACTATGAGTTTGAATTGATAGATGGAAAAATAGCTTCATGGATGAACTCGAAACGTACTGAATTATTAAACAATTGTTTTGAAGATGAATATCATTATTTTTCTTCTTAAAATATTTACAATATACTTTGTTTTATATATAAATATGATATATTCATATTAATGCAGTGGCGGCTTATGATGATAGTCACACCAGCAAAAAAAAGTTTTATCGCTTTAAAATAAGATAAAAAACTTACTCATAGACTAATGGAAAATTTTATATAACATAATGAGTTAATTGTGAAATTTGTTCGTATACGTTCGTATACTTTTTTTTTTTTTTTTAACCGATGTGACTTCGTTCACGAGCCCCCCACTGTTCCAATCACTAGCATACAATTTCAAAGTTCCAACCATTCAATATTCCAACGATTCATTATTCGAAAAAAAATAATATGTTCGAGCAATTATTCGTTATCTGAAAAAAATGGTTCGAATAATTAGTCATTATCACAATAATTATTCCAACAATTATTGAAATAAAGAATATTCGAAAAATCCGTTACTTGAACAATGAACTATTCAAATTTTAACAATGGGGACTGTGGCTAAGTGGTAGAGCGGTTACTTCTGGTGCTTGGAGTCCCTGGTTCGATCTCGAGCCAAGTAAGTTTGTGGTGGATAACGTTGTGTCCGTGAGTTTACTCGAGGTACTTCCATTTCCTTCCACAAGATCTTCCATCATCATTCACTTGCTTCAATCATTGTCTCCCATAACATAAAGGACATAATCGTGGGACGTTAAACTGAAATATTTCATTTTATTTAATTTTCATTTCGAATTTAAACAGCAGTAATTTCAACCCAAATGTGGATTCAACACGGCAGACACAGAAAGGTAGATGCACAGGGAATCTAGTGATCTGAGCTCGTGACAACGAATTTTCCGAGCCTGAAGTCAAAGTTATATTACGTTTTACCTCTTCAGTCCATAGGTGCACATATGTGCACAATCTTTTTTTTTCTATTCTGAAGCTTGCATGTTAGTATAAACTACTTTATAACGTTTGTGTACCTCCCACCAGTGTTTATTACTAATCTTGTTCATTAGATAGCATCAATGAGCACCATATTTCAGGCAATAGTTAAAAAAAAAAAAAAAAAAAATGTGGACCGCTTAGTGTCATGACTCTAGAGGTTAAGCATTTTCCAACTTCAACTAATATATAGGTGCAAAAAAGAAGAAAAAAAGAAATAGAAATAAATCGAGATAGAACCAAATAGTAGATTTTGCATCTTCACTGAAACTCAAAACATTTTGTTGACACACTAACAATTGTAAGAATGATTAGAATATAAACGTCTATATGCATTTGCAGCGAAACATAAGCTTAGAACAGTGCGCATTATTTAAATCTACTCAATAAAATTACAAACTAACGAAATATCAAGGAAACTCGTCTTGAAAATTAATGTCCAAGTTATTCTCAACGTGGCAACTGTATCTCAGGAAACGCGACTAATGTATCCTCTACGGGGTCATTCACAATCAGGAATATTATGATCGAACCCATTAATTGCCAATTTATGGATGTGCACACATTTGATGAAGATATATATCATGGAACCTACGGAGAGAATATAATATGATTGTTTCTAGATAAACTGCTGAGCTATTGATAATTATGGGATAATGTGTTCCATCTTGCATTATGCGGTGCAATGCATCAAAGTATACATTACTTTCGCAGGCATCTGATTGGAAATGCGTCAATGGGGGAATAAAATATACATATTTTTAGACTTATCTGATAATTTTAAACATGAAACTTCTTACATATAAATCAATATTATTATTTTTCTATCATATAAATTCAATAGTTATTCTACGTTGAGATAAAATTTCAACTGTTAATAAATTTGAAATTGCAGTTTGCGAAAATGCTGGTTTTAGTGATAATAAATGAAACTAAAAGGAAAGCAAATTATTATATGTAAGGCTTATCCGCTAATCGTGTAAACTGTAGGACTGTTTGCGTCTTCACGAACTATTAAGCTTCCCGATACCGATTTTTTTTTTAAAAAAAAAGCACATTTGAATTATAAGTACACGCTAGCCTACATTTACTAACTGTTTAGTGAGTTAATGAAGTCTCAACTCAATCCGAACTTCGATTAGTAATATCTCGGGAACCGTATGTCTCCACTCGACTAAATTGTGAGAGACCTTGATAAACTCAGTAGTCAAGCGAAACTTCGTGATGTGTTGAGTTTTAGTTTCCGAGTTATTGCGCATCAAATTTGAAGCTTGTATTTCATAATAATAATAATAATAATAATAATAATAATAATAATAATAATAATAATAATAATAATAATAATAATAATAATAATAATAATAATAATAAATTACCACTTTGATAGATCATATTAGGTTGTGTAAAAAGTACTGAGCTTTCGAAGCTCAAAATTGAGAATATGTTTACTTGCGATTTAAAAATCGCATTGGGGTGGGGCACGGCGGGTCAGTGGTAGAACGCTTATATCTGGTGGTAGGGTCCCTGTTTCGATCTCCAGCCAAACAATATTGTGGTGTACAACTTTTTCCGTGGGTTTTCTCGGGACAATCCCGTTTCCTTCCACATTATAATTCTACCAATTATTCCATTGTCATCCACTTGCCTTAATCAGCCGTCCTCCTCAGCCTAACGGGTACTTTAAATTTAAAAAAAGAACATTATGAAACCATGCATACATTTCGAAACAATATATGCATTTATCACCTATCATTATTTTCCTCATTACCATAGTCACGCTGCTACAGATCTTTTCTAGTTTGAGGTCAAAAAAATGTATTGCATAGTTTTCACGGGCCTCTTTTGAAACTAACTGAACACAATTCAAGGAATTGTGTAAAGACCCAAACATTTCTTTTATAGTCTGATTGTGCTAGGTACGGGCTATAAAATGAACGAAAGAATATCATCAACTTTTGCTGTGATTGGTCACCCACTGTGAGGATCATATTGGACATCTATGTTTTCAGAAGAAAAAGAGAGTGAACCGTCTTTTGGTTGTTGACTCACATAATGTATCTTTCCCATGAACAGCACAAATTTCTACAAGGGCCTGCGGAACATTCGTGCCTTTATCGAAATAAAATTGTAATATGTAGTAGAGTTTTATAATATACATATATATACTAGTCTTTGACTGGTTGGTGTCTCCGCCTCCAGACACCCGAATTTGCTCGGTCTAGGGCCTTGCATCTCTCATATATCAGCCTTTGCATCAAGAGTGAATTGCGTGCATTTCCTTTTTATTTATATTTCATCAATTTGGCCCAGTTAGGGGGCTTCGCCCCCAGACCCCAACTATCTAAAAATAATATATGATGTATCCCGAGAAACCAATCATTTAAATAATATGGAAATTTCTTCATCCCCCCCTTTAAACCCCTTAAAAATTAAAAATATCCACTTTTGGCAATTTTCCTGTGGGTTAGTCCCGGAAAGCTATGTAAGAAGATGCTCAATATAAATAACACGGGAAAAATATTCAGTTCCCCATAAAACCACTCTACACTTAGAAATTTTTAGTTTTGGCGATTTATTTAGTTAACGCTAAGCCAAGCATTTACCAAATTTCAAGTTTTTATTCCAGTCACCAGCACCTAAAACATGATATTATAGGTTTAAAAAATGCCCATTTAACATGGGGAATTTCTTCATCCCCCTTTAGATCCCCTAAAAGTTAAAAATATTCACTTTTGGCAGTTTTCCTGTGGGTTAACTTTTTGGCAATTTTCATGTGGGTTAATCCTGGAAAGCTACAATCATGCCAAATTTCAACTTTCCACGTCAACCAGAAATACCCTTTCGTTTTATGTCAGTTCATGAAATTACATCTTTAACGATATAATACAACTACATGAGCTGACATAAATTACTGAGCACTTCTTGTAAGGCTACAATGATTAAATTTGGCATGACCATAGTTTTTCGGAACTGACCCACAGGGAAATTTCCAAAAAAGTGAATATTTTCAATTTTTACTGGGTCTAAAGAGGGGATGAAAGATTTTCCTATTTTATTTAAATAGGTCTTTTTTTAACCTATAATCTCATGTTTTAGATACTTAGAATTAAAATAAAAATTTAAAATTCGGTATACTTATACGTTTTCGTAAGCACTACATAAGTAAATCAGTATATATTTTTTTTTTTAAATCCAACTTTAGAGTGGTTTTATAGGGAACCGAAAAATCTTTCCTATGTCATTTATATGGAACACCTTTTACATCCCCAAATTATTGAGCACTTCCTGTAGGCTACAATGTTTAAATTTGGCATGATTGTATTTTTTTGGGACAAACCCACAGGAAAATTGCCAAACGTGAAAATTTTTAATTTTTAGGGGGTCTAAGAGGGGATGAAAAAAATTCCCTTGTTATTTAAATGGGCCTTTTTTGGCCTATGATCTCATGTTTTAGGTATTTAGAATTGAAATAAAAACTTGAAATTCGGTATGCTTGTACATTTCTATTAGCGTTATCTAAATAAGTCATCAGAAATAAAAAAAAAATACAACCTAAAGGGGTTGGTTTTATGGGGAACTGAAAAATCTTTCTAATGTTACTTACATGGAAAGTCTTCTACACCCCAAAATGTTTAGGCATTTCCAGCAGGATTAGAATTATGAAATTTGGCAAGTTTGTAGCCTTCGAGGGCTAACCAACAGAAAAATTGCCAAAAGTGAATATTTTTAAATTTTTAAGGGTCTAAAGGGGGATGAAAAAATTCCCATGCTATTTAAATGGGCGTTTCCTTAGGATACAAAATATTATCTTTTAGATAGTTGAAGTAGGGAAACAAACGATAGAATTGTGGGTTTAAGAGGTGCGAGTCCGTAGACCGAGCGAAGACAGTGTGTAGGGGCAAAGCTCCAGATGGGAAGATTGAGGAAATATGAAGAGCAAGTTCACGAAATTCACTGTTGATGCAAAGGCCGATATATAAAAAATGTGAGGCCGTAGGTCGAGCAGACTTGGAGGGGTGGGGGCCAAAAGCTAGTGTGTGTGTGTGTGTGTGTGAGAGAGAGAGAGAGAGAGAGAGAGAGAGAGAGAGAGGTAAACTAGAAGAATGTTCCATTGTTTTAATCAGAATGGAATTCTTATAAAATTAGTAAAATTTACATCATATTCACTTTATGCTTATATCACATTACTAAGCATTGAAGACTGAAATATTCAATAAAAGCGCATTACTAGGTTCGCTTAGTTCTATAAATGGTGTGTTCAATGCACACAGGATTCAAGTCAACTTTTGGTCGTTTTGGAGATATTTCATATTTAAGATTTCTACCTGAAGTTCTCTTCAAGTGCTTAAAAAAATGCATGTCCAGACGCTGTAAATTGCTCCTAAAGTTTTTTTTTTTTTTTTTAAATAAGCATTATATTTTCCTTGTATTAAATTGAACGTAAAATCTTATGTATTTTCCGTCACAACTATGGTAATTGGATTTGAATTGCTTGTGCTGTAAACTTCCTATTATTTTAAATAAGTTTACCAAAAAGAAGTTCTGACTTTGATACTATATACCCACATTTTATTCACAGAACACAATGTACAAATGCATTGCCAGCAAAAGTAATTTCTTTTCTGAAACGCTCCAAAATGAAAATATAATTTGAAGATTATGCCTTGTTTATTAAAATTAAGCTTAAATATTCGCAGCGTAACAATTATAAACATGTTACGAAGTTTTACGTAGCACCTGATTGACGCGCGAATGTTCATTAGAGATTTCCTGTCTTCTATTTTAAAGTGAGAAACATCAAATCTGACAGTTTAACACCGTAGTCGCTAATGATGTTGGGACTACTAGTAATTAACATTGCCATACTACATTACTATATATAATAATATACATTCGTTAACATATATGTTCATGACCCTTCTCTATACATTTATTTACATACAAACTGCAACATAGAAGTAAATATTGTCCCCAATTTCATGTTAAGCATATAATATAATATTAATGAACATCAAACAAAATCTACTTAACTTACTTTTATAATATTCAAAATTGTTAAGATGAGTTTGTCTTTTAAAAAAAATTCAATAAATTACAAATAAATTTGAAATTTTGAACTTTAACATAAAAAAAAAAATAACAAGTTAAAGGCTATCATTTAAAAGAAAAAAAAACTTTTCATGTTTGCATACAAAAATGAAATGAAATGAAATCTGTGAGTTTTACGTCCCACGCTTATGCCGGTTAGGCTAAAGGAGACGGTGATTATGAGAAATGAATGAAATGGTGGAATGAAGAAAGTGGGAGGAAACGGGAGAACCCCGAGAAAACCCACGCACACGGTGTTTTTGCATACAAAAGTTGTTCATTTGTGTATAATTAAAAACTGCTAGAGATTAAATGAATACTTGTACATCTTTAAAAAGTGTTCTCTACTGAATGGATAGAGTATATGTATGAATCATAGAGTTTGAAGAACTTTCGTGGTTTACTTCAAGTAAGATTTCTGTTTACATACTGTAAGAGAAGAAGGTATAATGTTCACGTAAGACTAATTACGGAGTATATATATTAAAGAAATATGTTCTTCATGCAACATATGAAAGTAACGTAGATTGTATTACACTGCTAGAGTTTCAGCAAGATATGGATAATATCGTCTCTCGAAAATGGTTCTTCGTGCAAGATAGTATCATAAAATGCTACAAGGTCTTACAGCAATGCCATAACCTGCAGTTGGGTCTAAACATATCCATCTCCTTTAGTAGAAGGTGTTCTTCGGATGAAGCTAAATGTACGACTAGCCTCAAAGCACAGCAGGACATAGCATTTCTGTGCATTTGTGCATACATGGCCACAGTACTGCCTCGGACGAATCGTTAAAATAGCACGCCTTAAGCATAACCACAAAACAGAGCACAGAACACACTAACGCAGGTAAATCTTCCAGCTTGTTTTACTACAGCATTTCTACCCCAAGGATCAAAGTTGTCTAGAAACGTTGGCCAGGATATGTTTCACGTTTCAAGCGGTGCACCATACAATATTCATTCAAAATTCTTGCTATCAGTGCTAGTGACATAAAAGCAGATTTATAAGCCAGGATAAGATTAAAAAGTCATGATATTTAGAGAACAGTGCAGTTTTAAATTGCTTTCTAAAAGCATAGCGTTAAATTCGTGATGACATACTGATGCAAATTACACCACATTAGCCAAGTATTTTACGTAAAATATATACATAAAAGTGATTCTGTGAAATTATTCTTGTAATCCTAGCTCCTTGATTTATTGCAACCAATTTTCATGTCAAAATTTAATACACTGCACCAAACAACAACTACAAAAGTATACTGAAAATACACTATACAGTTTAAGACAATTATAAGTATTATATATATGTACTACTTATTCAATGATATGTCACATTTTAATGTTTTTGAGATAAACTTTTTTTTTTAAATCTATGAACAACAGTACCATTTTCTTCTCAGAAAATTATATTATAAAGGACGGTCCTACATTTCTTTACCGAAAAAGCTGGATTTTCAATGATTTTAAACATAAATTACAGAATAAATGTAAGTAAAGTTTGCGTTGGAAATTGCAGCAGAGCATTATATTGTTCCTAGATTGTATAACGTATAAAATATGGACTCGGGGTAAGATGATAATATACTGCATTAGAATAATCTCAAGAAGAATGTTAATGAAGATTTCAGCTTTCAGATTATTCAATATACTAAAATGCCAATGATTAAAGTGAAATACATATGAAGAAAATATGAACATTAAACATCTTCATAATTTGAGTAAAGCCACAGTCTATATTTTACATAATTGCAACAACACATTCAAGATAAAAAAAAATAATAATGTTTCCTCTGAACATTACAGAGCTACTTTTCAGAACAAACAATCTTTTCCAACAAACTAAAACCACAACGCATGTTGAAAAGATGTGCCACGCTGGAGAAAATGTTATTCGAGGCCATATTGTCTAAATCATATTTTATTCGCATCTGACGTATAATAAGGATAAAACAAATGCTGTCTGAAACAAATCTTGCACATTTATTTCCTGGAGCAACATCATTCTAAGTCTGATTATATGCACTTATTTTTTAAGATTTGTCAAATTAACTTGTCAATGTTCAGGAGCAAAAATAGCTTTCATAACCTTGGCTGGAGTCATGCAATCAGGTATTTACTTTATCGTTTCAACAACATAGTTAATTTTTAACATAGCACGGCTTCAAGAGAGAGTATATGTTGAATTTGAAGAACACTGTGCTAAGCCACATCGTATTTTTTAAGTGTTCCGTTTGCCGCAAATTCGTTTTCTTCCAATAAATTTTCTTAACTAAATTCAGGAACATATTCTTCACTACTCAGAAGTAAATCTTCAGTATCGCTTTACTGTCTATAAAACGCAATCGTTTTCTCGCACACTTTCTCACAGAACATGTACTAGTTTCCGCCCTGTTGCGCTGATACGTAGCATAGGTTGTTAATACTAAATTATTTACAATCACACTTAGTGCGATAACAACATCTATAACACTTTTGGTGTTATCTCTTGACATTTCTTGAAACTTTATACTGATAGTTGAAAGTACTAGAGATAGGAACCCACAAACAACCCACAGTTCATTCTTAGCTAAACTGTGACAAAGCACTATATTGTCCCAAGTCATTCAATATAGGGTACAGCGTGGTAATTTGAATAATTTCAGACATTTTCTCATATATCTCGGAAACTGTAATTGGTATTCAAATATAAAATTGTGAACAAAAACTTTGAACCTTACTATTACTTAACAATTTTTCTTAAGATAGTATCTGAGGTACATCATTGTGAAATTTGGGTATTCAATTTCCCCGCCGAAATTTTGAAAATCGTAAATGTGAGGGGCAATTTGAATAACGAGTGGGGTAATATGAATAACCAACAAAATAAACAAGTCTTATAGAAATAATGTATAAACTATTTAATAGTTAGATTGCAATTTCTACGGTAGTTGAAATATGCTAGTTTTGAATAAAAGAAGTAGGCCTACATAAATTGTAAATATGCGTCACCTATAGCTATCTTTTTGAATGTAGGCCTACACTAAAAAAAATGTTCAGAACACTGTCTAAGGTAAAGAGCCGTAATTGGTCAATTCGTCTTCCATCGTTCGTATTTAACGACAACGACAACAGATAAACTGTTTTCGACCTTCTGCACCGACTCAGACTTCGTAGAACTATGTCTTACAATGCTGGCAACGAATCCAGTCTCCCTTTCTAGCAGAACGTTCTGAATAGTAATTAAGAAGACAAAAACAGCAATTCTTTGTTTGACTTTCATTGCCTGCAGCTATCTTTAGACTTAGGCCTACATTTTCGTCACTGGAAGGGGTAGAGGAAGGGGGAGAGGTCAGTTTCTTTCGAGCATTCATTTGTTTTTTTCTTGGCAGGTTCTGTATTAGCACTCTTCTTTCATGTAGTGTCTTTGGATTTTGTTGCACCCGATGCTTGCGTCTTTCCTCGGAGGTGTTTTATTCTCATTGCCCGAATATTTTCAGAAGTTGAGTGGTATGATTTTCCTGCGACATGACGTCTCTTCTGCACACAAACATTTTCTGGGCTGGGAAGCACTTGTTGTATGAGTTCATCTATAGGCTTCGTTGGGACAAAGTTTTGAGAGCCATGACCGGAAGAAGAAGGCGCGTTGTTAAGATCTTCTTCCCGAGAAGACTGCTCCTCAAAATGTATAATAATGCCATACGTTTCCGAAGGGGCGAATCCAAATTCGTCAATAGCTTGTGGACTAAACGGGTAGATACCAGTACATGAAAACCCATTAACTGCCAGTCCAACAGAAGCTGTCCACTTCTAGGCTTCAGTGAACAAAATGCAGAACTGAGATTTACTAATCACTGACCTCGGGTTTTAGTAAATCCAGATAGTTGCCTCTTGGTGGTAATTGGCTTTAATAGTCTTAAAAACAGAGCGATCGAGTGGTTATAATATGTGTGTTGTGTGTGGAGGTAGGTAAAGCATTTCGATGTCATGACTTTGGTAGAACTCTAAGGACAAAAGTTGTGAGATTTATGGTTTTGAAGTCCGGATTTAGGCGTACGCCTTGAATATTACTACAGGAAGTATAAAAGACCTTCTGGCATTGCAGCATGCTATCACCGTTACATTTTCCCCTCGCTCAACAGATGTTAAACTTACCACCTCTTTTCTACCCTTTTCTGCAAAAATTTTAGGGGTCTGTTATTTAGAGGAAGATTACTTTCCTCCATATTATAAATACGGTTACGATGGTTTGTGGAGATCATACTTATTCATTAATTTTCCCAGTAAGTCAAAATAAGAATTCGCAGTTTCCTTGTTAACACTAGAAGTTTTCGCTTTTGACAAACAAATATAAAATAGTAGACCTATAGTTCTAATTTCACTGCTATTCAAATTGCCCCGTTTTGAATTATCCAAATTGTCCCGCAGTCGACGAATATTCCATTCAGAACGTGGTATGAAAACTGCTGATTAGTTGACGCCAGTGTACAGTATATCAATGCCCCACATACTACTGATACGATTATAACCCAGAGCGGTTTCATTTTATCCAGTTAATAATAAGGAAAGCTTAAGGAAACAACGTTGAAAATTATAACGACCTAAAAATACACACATTCGTACTTACCTTGCAGCAAACAATAAATCGTATAAGCCTTCAGAACCGAAGGAATAGTTTGTATTTCTGAGAGCGACTTCTGCAAACCACCACCTACAAATCCATCACAGGTTCACTAACATGCAGAGCCGCGTTTCCACTCCAGCTGGCAAAATTCTTAATATTATTCAAATTCCCCGCCTATTCGAATTACCCCGCTGTACCCTATATTTTCATAAAACGTCGGGGGCTCAGTTTTTATCCTTTAGTACATGGGGATCCTGGTTCGATCCTCGGCCACGTAAGTTTGTGGTGAACATCATGTCCATCGAAATACTCTCATTTCTTTCACATTCTTATTCCACAAATTATTCAATCATCGTTCACTTGCTTTAATCGGCTGTCTCTTTTAGTCTACAAAGCGTAGTCGTGGGGACGTCAAACTGAAAGATTTCATTTCACTTTAATAAAAAGTGTTAAAAGTAATCCAATTTTGGACCTTTCTGTATTAATTCGTTCGTTAGTTCTGTCCCAATCAGCAATGTCTAATATTCAAAATGTATTAGCATTTTTTTTTTTTTTTTAGCTAACTGATCTTATATCGGCATTGATTATTCAATGGCAGTGGCAAAATCATTTTTGGAAATGCATGATTGTATTTACGAGAAAAAAAAAGAAAATAAAAGAAACAACTCGAAATAACATAAGTATATTCATTCTATCTGGGTGTAATATTAGCAAAATCTCCAAATATGAGGTACATACAATCAATAAACCACGCTGAGTTAAACAAATGATATGAACGAGCGTAAATACGCATGTGTAGTTTTCGAGAAAGCAAGAGATATGCCTTTTCTTACTTTAGAAAATGTCACTCCTTACCAATAATAATTAATACTTTTTTTTTATTATGAAGAAATATATTATTTACTTATTCATGTGTAAATACACTGTTACGTAGCAAACTGCATTTATCATTCTAACTCTGACACGCATACTTCTAGTGGTAGCGCTCATACTGCTCACAAATGTTCCTCGTGCTATTTCAAATGAAATTTAAAACATACCTACAATTTATTATAAAATGGAGGTGGGGATTTATCATTTTTCTCTGAATAATAAGATAATAATACTCTGTTAGGATACATACATATACAGGGTGGCCCATTTTAATCTTTCCACGCAAATGTCTCGAAAACGGTAGAACAGAAACGAACTGAACAGAAACTCAAACAGGACATATGAGGCAAATCGAATGGTGATGTCGCGGTGCTCCCCAGGGCCGATCTTCGTTGGGGTTTGGTGCCCAACTTTAAACTTTTAAACGGAAACATGGGGTGAGTGACACCTCGTTCGATAGATCTTAAAAAAAAACTAAAAGCGACGTAGCAAAAGATTTTTCATATCGGTCACCGTATTCAAAATAGCCGCCAAGGTATGTTACCTGCATCAGATGAAAGTCCAGTAGCACTAATATGAAAACGGTTGAACATAAATGAACCGAACAACAACTCAAACAGTAAATGCCATGGGGCAAATCGAATGATGTTGTCACGGTGCCCCCACGGCCGTCTTTCATGGGGGCCCATGCCCAACTTAGAAATTGTAAACTAAAATATGGGTCAAATGATACCACGTTCGATAGATCTTCATACACTAAACAGCGTTGTGACAAAATATTGTTCATATGGGTTACCGTTTTCAAAATGGCCGCCAAGACATGGTGGCTGTATCAGATAAAACATCCAGTACCACTAATATGAAAGCGGTTGGAAATAAATGAACAGAATAAAACTCGTATAGGAAATCACAGAAGATATTTGTCATTCCACGCTTCGAGAATAATCCAACGGAGAAAACGATTATTAAAGTATAAGTGACATAATGCTTAAAATGAAATCTAATTCTTAGAAAATTATCTTTCCGATCTCCCTCCGTAAGTGGGTGAAGCGAGGATGAATGGCAAAATCTCAAATGACTCGCTTTTTAGTTTTCAAAGATCTATCGAACGTGGTGTCACTCGCCCTAAGTTTCCATTTAAAATTTTTAAGTTGGCTCCGGGTCCCCACGAAGAGCAGCCCTGGGAGGCACCGCGATATCACCATTCGATTTGCCCTATGGTATTTACTATTTGAGGTTTTGCTTAGTTTGTTTATGTTCAACCGTTTTCGAGACTTTTCCGTGGAAAGATTAAAATGGACCACCCTGTATACGCCTGCAATTATGCATCGAGTGTTCTGAAAATGAACCACGGGACACAAAATACTCTTATACAAGTCAAATAAAGTGAAAATGTTGTATAATGGTATATCCTCTGGGTTCTCCTTCAGCTGCTATTGGGAGCCAAAAAATTCACTATATGGTAACGTATTAGCTTAACTTTGAATCATTAACACTGCCCTACAAACCTACCAATCAGCTATATTGATTGTCGCCAGATGGCAGTTAAATCTAGTAGACGCAGATTGAAATTATATTAGTTATTACATAACAGTTATATTGAGGTTATCTGAGGATTATTTCGAATATGTTGATTGGCTAATCGTATTTTTCAGCGTTCTTTATTGACTATTCCTTTCTCAATTGAAAGTTGCATTACTCGTACATTTTTTTTTCCTTTTAGTTTGATATATGCTGATACTAACGCCATCTGATAGCATCAATAAAGTTTCATGATGTTCCAAGAAAAATAAAACTTGAATAAGTTGTGTGTATTCATGCGTGAGTGTTAGTGTTACAGAGCTTACACAGCGGACCGATACAAAATCAGAAGATTCGTGTTTCACGCCATCTCGAACATATTTTGACAATTTGAATGCTTGTATCTGTTAATGCATTGAACGCATTATAATATATAAAACCGATGATAGCAGTAAACTTCATTTGCAAATAATTATACTACAACTTCTCTATTTCAAGTGTGCCCCTCTAGCACTGCTGTCGATGTATGTTTTTTTCCGTACCTCCCTCGAAAGAGGGACAAGTTGCTTTGACCGAGATCCTTTACTAATTGGATTTGGACAGGATTGTCAGATTGACGGGCTTCGCTGTGCACTGTCTTGTTAGTCATTCTAAGTAGCCTACGATCTTCACTCGCCAAAAATAAACGACTGAATGACAAATTGGCAACACAGCCGAGGTCATTCACTTCTTTCCCCCAAAGCAAATGGAATGCTTCCTCCGTAAGAGGACGGCGGGGGCTGGGTCGAAGTATGTTTCATATATTTTCCAAGGGAACACTTGAAATAGAAGGGCTCTAGTAATATAATTGTCATGCGAGTTTAAATAGTACAGTGCACTCCGTAAATTCTCGAACTAGGGCCATTGAAAGAAAAAAACAGTAATAAGGTTGATATAATTTTTCTAGTCTGTTTATACGAAAGAGGCTCCATTTGAAGTAATACACTTCTGAGCACATATTTCCTACTTTCCGTGGCCTTGGAAAACTCTTCTTTGGGAATCCTGTTCAGTTGGTCAGTTGCAGCTCTTTGAATCTCTTTGATGGTATCGAAGTTTCCACTCTTTAGTTGCAATTGCACCTTGACGAACTGAAAATAATGAGGTGGAGACAGGTCTAGAAAAAAAGGGAGCATGGAGTAAGGTTACAATTAGTTTTGAGACAGAAACTTCGAAACAAATATTGCGCATACTTTTTGTTTTATCAAGTATTCGGTTAAAATTCGTAAAAGTACACTTTTCAGTATATTGAACATATATGCTATTAACCGAAACGTCACTTTTCGAGTTTCTTTCAACATTTTCGCGATGGTGGCGATGCTGTCACTAGATTAGGGTTATTGTATGCCGACCATTGCGCTCGCCACTCTTCACTGATTCCCTATCCTCTTGAAACTTTTGTGACACTCAAAAATGGTTGCTCGGCTTAATTCTGCATCACCATAAAGACGTATCGAATATCAGGACAGTAACTTCATGATAACAAATATATTGAGAATTTGTCAAGAATGGTCCAAATAAAGCTTGGGTCTGTTCATGAATACCTTTAGGTAAAAGGGAAATTTATTAGAAGAGCTCAACACCAAAAAATTGAACACACTTAAAAAAAATAATAATGCTATATCCAAAATTATGGAGCAATTGTTTTCTTATGATTATCAACAAAACCTTGCAAAGATCCAAGAAAGTTCACCACGAAAAACTTTAAGCAAGAACTAGAAATTGTCCTATCATTAAACCCATAATACTTGCAACGTGACCTCTCTCTCCCGTATATTATTTGTGCTCTTAATCCAACAGTTGATTGAGAAAATCGAGAAAAAAAAATGATTGTGGTTTGTGTGTAACTTTCGATAATTCTGTCCACTTACCACTAACTGCAATGCCATGATAAGCGGATTATTTTCTGGAGTCCTGTGTGGTACGTTTGTACACAGCCATCGTAAGCTCCATGAGCAGTCACAAACATGATCTGACGTGAACATGTTACTGAAACGCGAACAGGGATGGGATGCAACTATTGCCTCTGTAAGTGTAGCATGACACGTACTTCTAAGTTTTGACCCTCCCTTTCAACCCCCAGAAACGATTAATCTCCGCATAAAAAAGAGATAAACCCCCTATAAAGTCCTCCCTATTGCCTTACCACATGTATTTAACCGTGTTATGCACTCGATTAGTCTGATTTGTTAATGAACTCGCCCAATCGGCATCAAATAATTCGATCAATATCGGAACAAATCTCTCTTTTAATTTAGAAAATACTTCCTTTCTGACCAATGACAAATAGTTTGATTGTCATGCTACATTTAATTTAAAATACAAGTAGAGGTCCAAGTAACATGAAAGTAGAGTTACATGAATAATTAGTAATTCCAGGAAAAAATATGCAAAATCAATTCTAATAATAATAACAAAAATATATGTATACTCATGTATACTTGAATGGGTGGATTGGGTTATCATTGCCCATTTGAAGTAGTACTTTGATTTAACACCCACAGTTAATGAATGATCATAAAATGGATGAAATGAGGAAAAGGAAAGATTTAGATCATCATACTTCGCTGGTTTCCAGCTTTCCCATTGGAGGCATTGTTCTCAGTGTCAAGTCCAGGCTGTGATTATTACGTATTTGTGGACGCAAGTACGGCAAGTCTCAGCAACGGGCGAGAGGGTGGGAGAGATTAGGTGGTTTCACGCACCTCGGGTGGGTGGTTTCACCCGAGTGGAGACTGCGTTATCGTACACATTATTGTACATATTTTTGAAAGCTTAGCTTCATCATTAATTCATTCATTTCATCTTTTCATTTCGACACATTGACTCACTGCCTTCAACGTGACTTGTGGCGTCCCAACTTGTCATTGGGCAACATTCTGGCTTATCTCCTATTCAACCGGTACCTTCTTGCTCCTCCGGGAAACCGATTAGACGTAGATGCCATTCTCTAGAACGAATTTCTACAAGCCAGGGCTCTTCAGCTCGTCAACCCTTTCCTGTCGCATGCACAAAGCTGCCGCCTGCTAAACGCCAGCATAAGTTAAGCGATGCAAGCTCTGAAGCATCAATGATCATTGACATTCAGGATGACCACCAGTTTTCAAACCTGCCTCCCCCTAGTCGACCAACCATCTATTCTTTGTTACTCCAGAATTTTGATCTTAAATTTTCAAATCCAAAGCTACTTTTAGTACAGATCACAAAATACATGCCACGGGCGAACATAACTCAAATAGTCAAGACTAGGAACGGTATGATTATTAAGACGCCAGATCCAGAATTTCCCGTACGACACGGAACAAGTGCAGTTTTAAGATCTTTGGCCCCAAATCAACCATGACAAAGCTTAGCGACCAACGCCTGAAACAGCCACCACCACCGAGGAAATCATCAACATTGTATGTTGTTATACGCGGGGTGGATCCGAGTTATAGTGATGAGGAGTTCTTTGAAGAACTTAAACTGGAAGGGCACAATATCATAAAATGTATCCGAATAAAAAAAAAAGTCAATGGGTTGACCTACATGGTGCGGGTTCTCACAAACTCTCAACAGACTATCGATGAGTTACTCACCCGTGGCGCCTATATCTATAAACAACACAATCGTGTCGAACCATCACGCACCTCCGCTCCTTTATCCATTCGCTGTGAACGGTGTCAGGTCTATTGTCAGCACTCTACTTCCCAATGTAAAAATCCGTTCAAATGTAGTTATTCTTCCAGTCCACACCCTACAAGAAACCGTACAAATTTACAATCACATCCAACCTGCTCCACATGTCAAGATCATTCTCACCCTACATACAGTTACAAATGGCAATCCAAACCAGCTCCCGAACCAACAAAGCCAGAGACTGTGGCACCATTACGCATACTGGAACAAATCCAACCACCCGCCAATCCAGCTTTACAACAACCTGGAACTGTCCACCAGCTTCTCACATTTCTTACCTTCTCGCTACAAAATATCCATCCATTCCTTCGAGATCACATTGCCCAACAAATTCAAATCGCGGCTAAGGCAATTTTCCACGCCAATATCTGTCCAACATATTCCAGTAATAATGTCTATTATCACTCAAAAGCACTCGAAACAGAGGTTTAACAGCTATCCTCTCACCATTTGCTGCATTATGGCGCTCTTTTTTGTTCTTAAACATCCGTTCTTTACCACAACATAAACCGCTTTTCGAAGCACTTTTACTCGAACAAAAGATCCATGTCTTTATCCTTAATGAGACACATCTCACACCCAGATTGTCATGCCGCATACCTCCCTTCCAACTGTTACGTCAAGATAGCACTTTACTAGCTAGGCGAGCCAAAGGGGGAGTAGCGATTGTGTTTCTACCTTCTATCCCATTTTGTAGTCACTCTCCGACTCTGCACAATCTTTCTGAATACCTTATCACTTTATTATATTATCAAGAACTGTATGTGACTGTAGTAACTATATGCATCCGTCCTGGGCATGATATTCCGTTCAGCTTCTTTCAGTATACCTTCAATACCTTCCGCACCTACATAATTATGGCAGATGTGAATTTACATAGCCGGATACATACGCACGGGAGCGTTTCCTCAATTACGTCACCAGTTATACTACTGGAGTGACTCTGCCACTTCCAAAACCGACTCGTCCCGCGAGTCAAACTACTCTAGATATAGTTATTTTTGAGCAACATATCGCATCGTAGCTGTGTTAACGTTCTTGATCTCATTGGTAGCGCTCATGTTCCAATCAAACTAGATATTCAGACTCGTGTAACTCCACTTCTCAGCCTTCTCCTCCCCGTACTGTCTATCGTTAGGATAAAGCAAATTGGATAGCCTACAGATCGTATCTTCAGGAACACCTTCATTATTTACATTCGCCAGTTACAGAATCAGAACTTTCTGAAACTCTGGATTCTCGAGTCAATGCTATGCATAACGCCACAGACAAATATATCCCTAACTCAACCGTTTTGACTTTTCGACCTTCTTTACCTCGTCAACACTTACCACTGATCAAACGGTCCCGACAGTTTTATAGAGATTTTGCTGCCACTGATACAGACAACCTTCACTCGATTCATCATTACAGGCAGTTGCAACGAACGGTGCAAAACTACCTTAAAGCTTACAAATTGCGATGCTGGGTCAAAGCTTGCAATAATCTCGGCTCACTTTCACATTCCACTCAGTATTGGAAAATATTCCGACAACTTACAGGTTAAAATACTCATACGACATATCCTCTTATCGACAACAATACTCCGCTGCACACTGATACAGACAAGGCCAATGCGTTTGCAAGGTATCTACAGGACATATTTACGCCTCTCGCACCTGAATATCCACATCGTTCTCATCCAGTCGACAAACTCAATCTGGATTCTCCTCATCTCCAGCCTAATGTTAATCACACTCTGCCCGAAAACAATCATCTTACTGCACCGATATTTATATGTGACATCAATTCAGTTGTAGCTCACAGACGTAGCTGAGCCCCTGACATGGATTCTATTACATATAGACATATTAAAGAAAGTCCGTACGTAGTATTATATCTGCTTTGTCACATCTTTACCTTTATTCTTTGCACTGGCTTTGTACCTGCTGACTGGAAAACTTCAAAAACTCTTATGTTTCTCAAACACATAAACCTGTTCCTTCTGTTGGCTCATACCGTCCTATTCAACTAACATCGACCTTCAGTAAAATACTGGAACGCATCATTCTCAAACGTCTTCATTAATACCTGGCACATCACGACGTCATTCTACTCGAGCAAGCTGGTTTCAGACCTTCTTTCAGCATTAATGACCAATTGCTTCGCCTCCCAAATTTCATCTATAATTATTTTAGCACAGCAACCCATCCTGCTTGGTCCTGTTTGATCTCGAGAAGGCATTCGACAAGGTCTGGCATCCCGCTCTCATCTATAAACTCAAACAGCTCCGCTTGAATATTGCTCACCTTAGATTCATCTTTAATTTTCTTAGCTGTCGACTGTCTTACGTCTGTATCAACACTAGTTTTTCATTTCATATTTTTCTTCATTCTGGAGTCCCCCAAGGATCGGCTTTGTCGCCCTAACTATATATTCTATTCGTTTCCGACTTCCCAGCAATCCCAAATACTGTTAAGCTCTTTCAATATGCCGATGACACTGCACTTTTTGCGACGGGAAAAAACAATTCATCAGCTTAATCTGGCTCTCCAGGATGCTATCAATGCCTTTGTTGATTGGTGCTCCCACTGGAGACTGATAATAAACCCAGCAAAAACTCAATGTATAGTATTTCTTGCACCGAAATATCGTTCCCGTGTACACCGCAACCCAACACTCTTAAACCTCTATGTACAAGATGTACCATTAAAACCTACTCGCAGTGTCAAATATTTAGGAGTAACCTTCGATCATCATCTAACCTGGACAGCACATCTGAAATATATCTCTAAAAAGGCGTACTCCCGCCTCAATCTTCTGAAAAGTCTAGCTGGAACTACCTGGGGACTCCATACTCATACAATTCTTAACACATACAAAGTTTTCCTCCGCCCTATTCTCACGTACGGATTTACAGCTTGAATATCTGCTCCGACCTCATACTATGATAAATTACGCATCCTGGAACGTCATGCCCTGTGAATTGCTTTTCGTATCAAATTATTAAGTCCCACTAAAGATATCTACCATAGACTTACATTTCCGCATCTTATACCATTTAGAAACACTAAGCACTAAATATATCACCCAGCGCCTGCACAACAATCATCCACTTATTCAGCAAACTTTTGACGACCACGCTCGAAGTACCTCCCCCCGCCGCTGCTCTGTTCCCTCCGCTCTCATTACTATTCACTTTGTACCGTTACACTCTACCTCCAGACTACCCTGACGCCGTCTACTACGAGCCCTACACTACAACCGCTCATCTACCTCACATATGGCCATCATACGCACATTAACATATTCTGTACTAACAGGGCTCCTGTGTCTTCAGTGATGCCTAGCGCCGTCCCTAGGCGAGAAGATAACCAGCATTTGTTCAACTAACAAAACTTGTGTTGCAGTGAGTTTCGCACTTCATTTCATCATATCACATCACATCACTTACAGTTATGGTTTTCCCTCACTGTAATTTATGTATTTACCTTTCCTCAGGATTATGGTTAAAGGCCATAATGACTGTTAAAGTTTGAATAATAAAGTTTTCTGTACCTACCCATAGCCCAACCACTGCTTCCTGAACAGCAAAATATACTAAACATATCTTCCCCTACAGAGGGCGCAACTCTTTTCGGGTAGTAGCTAGCGTAGGCTAGCTGGTTAAAAATTATTTAGATAAAATTAATGAGCACTATGTTGTTTATCACAAGCTTCCTGCGAGTCACAGTGACTCATCGTAGGGCGTTCAACTCTAGTGCAAGGGTTTCTTGCTTTGATCTCAGGTCGCCCATACGAGTTTATGATGAACACCATCAGATCCGTTTTTTTTTTTTTTCAGAGTTATACTGTTTACTTCTAATTATTCTATTAATTACGTTACGGTCCTTCATTTTACTTAATCTCTGTCGCATTTGACATAGCCTTCGGATGTAAAACTGAAATGTTTCATTTAACTTCAGAAGTTTACTGTCAATTATTCATTAAAAAAAAATCTTTCTATGAAAAGCCTGGCACATAGACATTCTAATAAACCACGAAACATTGTACTTACATTAACTGCCTTCTGTCCTATCCCCCCCTCCCCCCCCAAAAAAACAACCAATAACTAACTAACTCCATGGCCTACGGAACCCGGAGGTTCGATGCCGTCATAAAGAAGGAGAAAGAAAACATTGACCTGTCAGCCAATTTCTACTTTGTATTCCTATTTCTGCAAGATTCATCTTAATATTGTCCTCCCATCAGCGCCTAAGTCTTCTAATTGACGTTTTCCGATTTGATTTCCAGTCAAAACTTTGAAAGTGTTCCTGCTTTATTATATTTTTGCTACATAACCTACCCACCTGAGCCTCCTAGACTTGATGACCCAAACAATATTTGATAAACGGTATAAACTATGCAGCTTCTTTTCTATGAAATTTCCGTCATTTTCCATTTCCGTTAGGCTTGAGTCCGAATATTCTTCTCAGCATTTTATTCTCAAACACTTTGAGTCCAAATACTTTCAGTCAGAATAACCAACCAAATTCCACAATTAAACTCTCATTTTCCTACCCTCCAGGTGGTATTTAAATAATGCTCTGCTAGTAAAACATTTTAAACATCTACTTAAGATATAAACACAATGCTATAGTTGACTGTAATGCCAAATTTTGTAATACTCCACAGTTAGCGACTGTGTGGTCCGGACCCCATTCAAATTATATGAATTTAAATGGCGAGCGAGTACTCGAAGCCCCAGCTTCAATCGTTAAATAAATAAATAAATAAATACATAAATAAATAAATAAAAGCTCACTAAACATTTCGAATCATAAACTAATTTTATGTTTTTGGGGATGGTCGAATAACAGACTAACTAAGAAATAATAACTTGACAAAAACACTGTAGTATTTCAAAGTATATTCAGCATTAATAAAAATATATATATATATATATATATATATATATATATATATATATATATATATATATATATATATATATATATATATATATTAATAGCGGCGTCTGTGAACAAATTACTTCAGATCGAAGTTGAAAGTGACTACGTTTGTGACTCTTAATCTCCTGAACCATCCGATCGATCCCGATCAAATTTTTGACATAGATGCATTTCTGGCCTGGAAGTGTTTTTAGCTATTCACTTTGATGGTAGAACTTATGGGAGCGGAGGAGGGGAATTATAAAGAAATAAATAAAACTTAATGACCGAACCCAACGACCAGTCTCGATCAAACTTTCAACATAGATATATATATTTTTTTTTTGATCTGGAATATGTTCATCATTTTACTTTGACGGCACAATGTAGAGGAGGGTAAGAGGAACATATATGTAATAATAATGTAATAATAATAATAATAATAATAATAATAATAATAATAATAATAATAATAATAATAATAATAATAATAAATAAATAAATAAATAAATAAATAAATAAAAGTGACTTTTTTGTGACTTCATCACGTTCAAACCACCGAACCGATCTTAATCAAATCATCAACATAGATGAGGTTCGGACCTGGGACGGTTTTTATCATATCCGTTTGGCGGTAGATCTTAGGGAAGGAGGAGGGAAGGGTGTATATATATATATATATATATATATATATATATATATATATATATATATATATATATATATAACAAATACAAATTAATAACTCTTGAACCACCTGACCGATCTCGATCAAATTTTCATCATGCTGTGCCCCGCAGCATGGGGAGAAAAGAGGGATATATAAAAATCACCGAAAATGACCAATATCATAGAGCGCTTTAGTAATAGTAAAAACGGAACATAGGCCCTATTACTATTTTTAGTTAATTTAACACAATGGGGTGCGTCTTAGATTCGAGAGCGTCTTAAATTCGAGTAATTAGCAAGATATTCTTAATTAAAGGTATTATTAACGTGTTATTAAAACTACTTTGCTAGCAATATATATATATATATATATATATATATATATATATATATATATATATATATATATATATATATATATATATATATATATATATATATTAAATTTTGTATCATATTGAACTATTCAGACAACAAGTGTCCTGCACTTGCGCTGGACGTGCGGGTTTGCTAGTGCGTATTATACTGCATCAAATCAACCCACATAAAATATCTTATCACTATTAGGGGCCGCGGTGGCTCAGTGGTAGAGCGTTCACCTCTGGTGCTAGAAGTCTCGGGTTCAAACCCTGCTCCCGCCAAGTGAATTTTGTGGTGGACAAACACCGTGTGCGTGTGTTTTCTCGGGGTTCTCCCGTTTCTTCCCACTTTCTTCATTCCACCATTTCATTCGTTACTCATCATCACCGTCTCCTTTAGCCTAACCGGCATAACCGTGGGACGTAAAACTCAAAAATTTCATTTCATTTCTTATCACTATTGGAATATTTCCAAAAAGGTTTCCATGCTTATTACATCTTGCATGTATGCTTTTGCAATTTTCAAAGTACCATTAATATTTTTTATTATGTTTTGCATTATCACATATACTTTTGTACTGCACCCAACAGTTTCATGGCCTTGAGTGGAACTTATGACCCAGCTGAGAGAACAATGCTTCGGATATATATCCAAGTACTGGATTCCAACCTATTTTAATAAATCACTCCATCCGTCATACATCTTGGGGTTGCATAATATTGTAAATATAGCTATTGTCTTTGTCCTTGTTAGAAAATTGCGAATAAAATTTAACTTACTTTAGTTATGGACTAGCTTCTGGCTAGCTGGGGGCTCCGCCCCAGAACCCCGCGTTTACATCAAGAGTGAAATTCGTGAATTTGCTCTGTAACTACCTTTCCTCAATTTAGCCCAGCTGGGGGTTTCGCCCATCAGCCCAGCGCTTAAACCCACAATTCTACCGAATTTCGAGTTTATTTTCCTATATCATCTATCTGAAAGATAAGATTTTCTATCCCAAGAAAACGCCTATTTAAATGACATGGAATTTCTTCATATCCCTTTAGACCCCTTAAAAGATAAAAATATTCCCTTTTGGCAATTTTTCTGCAGGTTAGTCCCAGAAGGCTACAATCATGCCAAATTTCATCATTCTAATCCTGCCGGAAGTGCCTAAACATTTTGCGGTATAAAAGATATTCCATATACTCTATATATAACATGGGGAAGATTTTTCAGTTCCCCATAAAACCACTCTTAAGTTGGAAACTTTTATTTTACTCAATTCCGTAGGTAAGGATAACGAAAACGTACATGCATACTGAATTTGAAGTTTGTATTCCAATTCCAAGTACCTAAACTATTAGAATATATGTTCAAAAAAGGCCCATTTAAATAACATGGAGAATTTCTTCATCTCCCTTTCAGATTCCCTGCAAATTAAAAATATTCACCTTTGGCATTTTTCTGTAGATTATTCCCAAAAAGCTAGAATCATGCCCAATTTCAATTCTCCACGTCAAATGGAAGTACCCCTTTACTTTATGTCAGTTCATGAAGTTTTATATATAGTTAGGATTACGGTATTCTACGGAAATTTGCCTGGTATGACAAACGGAAAATATGGCTGACAAGAACAAATCCACCATATCTAGAATCATATCTTGAAGGTATCATCTTGCTTAGATGGATATTGTCTTATAATTTTTATTAATGTCCAACATCTTCGTGCACTTTAAAGACCTCAGTAGAAGATTCAGCTTTCAGAAAGTTTTAAATATTTTGTTTTCTCACGCGAATCACTTTTAAAGAAGTAGGTTAATAACTGAATCAGTATAATATGGCAAGAGACACGTCAAAACATAGTTAGATCATCCACCAAATGGCCTAACGTCTTCAAAAGAACCCCTTAGAGAGTGTTTTGATGACTCTGGTTGTTTTTTGTAAACCTCTTCGGAGCCGCCATATAGTTTGAATATTACACACAAAGATAATAAGACTACGGGCTCTTTCGAAAAGAAAAGCTTCCTCAAATTTATTTTCAGGATTAAATCTTTTTTCTTCCCTTTTAATCCTCCTTTTATCGCTTGTTTTCTTCTCTTCCTTCTGGTTCGTTCTTTTTCGAAAAGGCTTTATTTTTTTATTAGGCCTATGTAATGCGAGTATTCTCTTCCCAAAATATTGTTGGTGGCGGGTTTCATTGTCTCTTTAATTAAGTTTTATTAGACGTACCTAACATCCAAATGTATTCAGCAAGACCTGAAAATAAAATGTGGTAAGAAATGCAGATTTAATTTCCAGTTAAGAGAGTGGCATTGTGCAGCTACGTTCCTTTGCAAAATAAAACAGGAAAAAAAGAAATAATAGAAATAAAACCAAGAAAAGAATAGAAAAAAAAACGGAAATAAGAAGACGGTCTGCTCATAGTCAAGAAATCCACGAAAATTCATTTCTTTAGAGAAAAGATATGCAATGGTAATTGAATTAGGTTTATATATGGATATACGAGTGTTGAAAAGTGGGGAGCTCAATGTCAAAAAGTGAGGTTAGAAAATATACCTAATTAGATTAATTAGCGCTAACATGAATCTTGAACTTCTAAAAAATCACTAGTATTGATTATAAGTACCAAGAGCTGAATTAAGGTTAAAGTTCGTGTTTGTATATTTTAAGCAGGAAATAACTTGGAACACATGTATATTTCAGTTTCTTTCAACTGAAAATCGTTGTGATATAATTAACAATATATAATAGTTATAGTTAACGTCAGTTTAAGCATTATATATTGATTTACCTATAAATATGTTTATGACTTTAATTTATATGTCAATTGTGAATTTTTAAAACAACTGTCTTCCAGGATTTTATTTTTATTTATTTATTTATTTATTTATTTATTTGTTTTGCTAATTACATAATATTAAGTGTAATATTTTAAGGGAAACCTTGATATTCCGTTCAGATTACAACAGCACGCCATGCTAATAATCCACTTTCAATAACTTAAAATGTGTACTGTCAGCTCAAAATGACAACGATTTATCTTTACAATACGTATATACTCCACACAATAACTCTGGAACAAAAGCAAATTTATTGTTCTTATTATTCTTTATTATTATTATTATTATTATTATTATTATTATTATTATTATTATTATTATTATTATTATTATTATTATTATTATTATTAGCAATAAACTCATAGAGTGGTTATCTAGGCTGAGTTCGCTCATTGCGTCATTCCGTTAATATTTGCGGGTAACGGCGATTTCAACGGAGACTATGCATGTGGAACAGGAGAGAAATGGTGACATAAAAAAAAAAAATTCAAAAACAGCAAATATTAATGTCAAATCTGTAGTTTTCGGGATCCCTAAAATGCTTGTTAACAGATGAGATACAATGTAAGTAATAGTTCATCCCTAAATATGAGTAATACCCTCCAGAGCACCTAGGAGGGAATAGGGGTAACATGCAAAACGATCATAAACGACCGATATTATTATCGGATCCGTAGTTTTCGTGGCCGCTGAAATGCATAGTGAGACACTTTCGATGCCGTGTAAATCCAACTCAGCCTCCACTGGTACTCCTGTGAGAGAGAATAGTGACATGTAAAAATAATTGGAAATGACTGATAGCTTCAAATACATAGTTCTAGGAGTCTCTAAGTTGATTGATGACTGTTTCGAGCCTTTGGAGTCCAAGTTCAGTAACCATTAGTGTTAAAACCTCCTAGGCTCCTAGAGCGTAGGAAGCAGTGAACATGTAATAAAAATAATAATAAAAAAAATGCATTAATTTCCAATCCATAGTTTTTCGGTCCCTGATATTATTAGTGGCATTCTCTATATCGTTCAAGTCCCCGTTAATCCCATTGGCATGGAAGTGAGGAGGGGTGAAAATAAGATGTCGTAAATGAGCGAAATCAGTATCAAATTCATAGTTTCCGGGATCGCTAAGCTATTAACTGGCAATCAGGATGACATGTAATCCCAAGTATACGCATTAACAGGCACACTCTATCTATCTAAAATTGTACATCATATGTCTACAAGTTTCGCTGAAATTGCTCCAGACATTTCGGAATTACGTGGCAGTAATACACTCCAAAACCTGGGAGTTTCTCAGCTTCATCGGTAGAGGTGGGGGAGGTGAAAAATGACTCAGATTAGTGTCAAATTCATAGTTTTTGAAGGTGCGGAGTACGGTTGACCCGTTTGAAATAACCTTTGAAAAATAATTAGTACTCACCTCAAACTATTTTTTTTTCTTTTTTTGAATCATGTGGGTTTGAATAAAGACTTATTCTGTGGGAGTAGGGCGTTTCAATATTTATGCTAAAGTAGAGTGTATTCTCTATTTTCCTCATTACACTTTCTTTAAAATAGATGTACTAAAAGGGAAGGTGATTCAAATATTTTCCACAAACCTATCTTCCCCGTGTGAAGAACGGGCACTTCAGTTAGTTTTTTTCTTCTACAAATGCAAGTTCCGTTCATTCATAAATCTGAGTATGTTCTGATCCTCTTTATTGTTTTTAGCAAAGTTTGTTTCCTGTTTTGGGGTGTGTGTGTTGAGTTTGTCGCATTGCTTTGTCATTCACTACTAATATTGTATTAATACATAAAATTGCTATATATACAGGGAGGCAAGTAACTCCACCGACAAACTTTGGAAGGTAGTTCTTTATATGAAATGAAAGAAAAGTTATAATATGCATGGGACAAAACACGTCTCCTTTCAGAGTTCTGAACCGCCGAAAATTCACGTTCGAAACGCTCTGCCTTAGAAAATACAGGACCGATCCCAAGCGGTTTAAGGAATTACAAAGGAACTAGTATGCGCTCTATCTAAATATCTATGTTCTACCGAGGTCCGTTTTCGGCGAAACGAACTGTAAAAAGGAAGCTGAGGTATATGGATATTCCTTTAAGTACTAATGGCGCGTTCATTTCGCCGATAACGGAGGATGCTGAAACATGGATATTTAGATAGAACGTATACTAGTTTCTGTGTAATTTCTTAAACCGCTTGGGATAGGTCCTATATTTTCTAAGGCAGGGCGTTTCCAAACATAATTTTTCGAACTTTCGGCGATTCATAACTCTGAAAGGAGACGTTTTTTGTCCCATGCTTATTAGAACTTTTTTTCTTTTATTTCATATAAGGAATCACCTCCCAAAGTTTGTCGGTGGAGTTACCTACCACAAATATATATATATATATATATATATATATATATATATATATATATATATCCATACATATATATATATATATATATATATACATACATATACATATATATATATATATATATATATATATATATATATATATATATATATATATACATACATATATATATATATATATATATATATATATATATATATATATATATATATATATATATATATATATATATATATATAGTTTTGTGGTTACTATGACACTACGACTTTATCAGAGTACCGTAGTTAGCCTACCAGTAAACAGAAAATCAGTTTGACTTCCTCTTTGTCCAGTATTAAGTACGTGACCCATATTTTTATCAATGATTGGATCTGCCACTAACGTGGGATTCGAGCTACTACTTGGAATTGCACTCTAGGCATAGACTGTCAACACGGTTTTAATTTTGAATCACAGACACCGAAAGTAAGCGGTGTAGCCATGAAACTGCTGCACAGCTCACTATCATGTTCAATTATTGAAATGTACACCCTTTAATCAAAATTGTGCTCACATGTGTAATGTTAGTAAGTTGGAACAAAAATTTAGATAGCAAAAATACACTGACAAAAGACATACAAACATATATTTCCATGTGTTCATTATACATAGGACGCATATATACAACCGAAAAGAAAAAGAATGAAAGAAAGAAAGAGAGGAAGATTCTCTGATGACCACTTGTTATAACAGGTAACAAAATTTGCTGAGTTTACTATCAGACGAATGGATAGCAAACAATTACTCATACGTTTCCCATAACTAAACAATATCTCCAGTGAAAATCCAGGACCTGCATGGAAACACAAGGAAGAAGAGTTTCCACGGGAAATGTGTTAGAAATTCAGTATGGAAGACCTTCGGGAGTGGTGGGTTGCCGCATAACTCCGTTAAAATCTGCCTATTCCAGGTCAGAGTAGAGATGAGTGAGAGCAATTGCAAAGAGCAGGCATTCATCTTCCACTAGCAATGCCCAGTGAAACGGAAAACAAACGTCATGGGCGGTCGGCTTCCTTCTTCTGATGTTTGTGTTAGATATACGAAATTTCTAAACTTCTTTGGTGTACGATAATTTCTAGCGAAGGGTCATTTCAACCAGGGCAGAACATGCTTTCTTTGTGCGTGTGTATGTGTATAGAGAATGTCCATTCGTTCTGTATATGCATTTATGGAAAACGTTAGTACTTATTGATAAAGTAGATATATTATTATAGTTTAACAAATATTGTTATTTTTCCATTGACTGCATATTCATTAAATTGCCTCACTAGAATCGCATCCTTATATACGGTTTTTGTTTCTTATCCGACTACTTACGAAAAATTTGATAATCCAAATCCATAGTACCTACCTATCATTGCTCTGTTACTTGCACATCTAATTACAACCTACATTATATTGTGGCTAGTAAATTTATATGTATTTACCATTCATAATTATCTCTAATCTATAAGGGACGATTGCGAAGCAATTCTACAAGTAAAAAAAGAAAACGCAAATTATTTGTGTGCACCTTGGTAAAAATGACTGACATGCGTAAGTTTTTTATATAGCGTCGGATTCGATTCCGGTGAGCGCACTTTCCTCGGATACAACTTGCATAGCAGTTCGGGCACTACTTCAAGAAGCAGATCTCCCATCATGACATAGTCTAGTCATTGAAAAAGAGACGTTTAACTCCAATCAATTAACGAGCACTTTATATCTGCACACAGTATGTGTGTGTTGAACATACAGCATCCATTTCTTTCTTTCTTGTTCATCATCATCATCAATTTTGTCGAATAGAAATTTAAGCCATGCGTTTACTTTTTATTGTATGTAGCGGTAATTGCCACCTATAAGTGCAGAGAATCATCATCGTCATAGGTATTGTGCCCTTACAGGTAGGGGTGTTCGATAAGGCTGAGGACCTATCGAACTTCGGGACTGAAAATTTATCGAGTTGCCATCGGTTACTCGAAACCTTTCGAGTATTTGAAATTATCGAAGTTTCGGGTATTATCGAAATTTCGAGTATTATCGAAGTTTCGGGTATTATCGAAATTTCGAGTGTCTCGAAGTTGTCTAATGTTTCTTACATTTCGAGTGCCTCGAACACTTCGAGAGTCTCGAACATTTTGGGAGTCCCAACATTTCAGGAGTCTCGATCATTTCGGGAGTCTCGATCATTTCGAGTGTCTCGAACATTTCGGGAGTCTCGAACATTTCGGGAGTCTTGATCATTTCGGGAGTCTCGATCATTTCGGGAGTCTCGATCATTTCGAGAGTCTAGAACGTTTCGGGAGTCTCGAAAGTTCGATAATTCGATAAAATTAAAATTCTTTATCGATGAAACGGTTTTGAAATTTTATCGAATTGTTATCGATTACTCGATTATCGGAACAGCTCTACTTACAGGCAGGTAACTTGCCGCAGCTGAGAAGTTTCCATGTTCCACGGTCCTCCGCTAACCTCTTCGTCTTCACGTATGATCTTTCTGTTTTTATACCATCCGTTAATTGTAGTCTTCATCGCCCTCTCCCTCTCTTTCCCGCCACCATACCCTCTAGGACGTTCCTCATGATACAATTTCTCCTTAGGCAATGTCCCAGCCATTTTAAGTGTTATTTTCTCCCTCGCCATTTCTAACACCCTCTCATTCGTTTTCCACTCGACCCAACAAATTATTTTCATTATTCTCCACACCCACATTTCGAAGGCTTCAAGTCGTTTTTCATCACTTTTACGTAATGTCCACGTTTCCGCCCCATACAGCACAACACTCCACATGAAGAATTTTATGAGTCTTTTTCTCAACTCTTTATTCAAGGTCCCACAAAACAGACTTCTCTTCCTCCTAAAGTTTTTTTTTCGCCATTTCTATCCTTGCTTTTTTTTCCACGTTTGCACTTCATAACATTACTAAGAATACTATCCAGATATCGAAAACTTTTTTCAATTGTTATATTTTCTCCCCTCCCACTTTTATATTTGACACAGATTCCTTCGTTCCAATCACCACGGCTTTTGTCTTTCTGACAGTTATTTCATTCCATATTCTTCAAAGCTCATCTTTAGGTTTTCTATCATTTAATGATCTTCTTTTCAGATTCTGCAACAAGCGCCATATCGTCTGCAAATCTTATACATTTAATCATTCTACCTCCTACCGAAATGCTGTCATCATCATGCAAACTCTTTTTGACTATTTCTTCTAGATAAACATTAAATAATGTTAGCGAGAGGCAGCATCCTTGTCGAACTTCCCTTCCAATTGCACTCTCTTCCGTCAGTTCTTCCCCTATCCTAACACTTACTTGTTGTTTCATGTATGAGTTTCTTATGAGTCTTCGATCTTTCCATTCCAACCCTATCTTCTTTAGAACTCCCAACAACAATTTCCAATTCACGCGGTCAAAAGCCTTTTCTAGATCAATAAATAAAATATACACCTCTTTAACCTTTTTCTATAAATTTTTCACCAATCGCCCTTAATAATCCAATAACATATATTGTGTCTTTACCTCTTCTGAACCCGAACTGCTCCTCCTCAATTTCTTCATTTGTTCTTCCGTATAACCTTCTGTTCAATATTAGGAGCAACATTTTAGCTGCATGAGATATGAGACTAATAGTTCTGTAATCCTCACATCTCTTTGGCTTCGATTTCTTAGCCACCGGTATCATGATCGTTTACAGGAAGTATTTTGACCAATCTCCTGTTTCATGTATTTCATTGCATAGTCGGAACAACTCTTTATTTCCCTCGTCTCCCATATTTTAGTGCGGAGAAAGACATAAGCAAAAGACTGTCCAAAGCATATGCTCGTGTCTCCCAGGCAATGTAGTAATTCAGGAGGATATCACATGATAAAATGCAGATGATGACAGACATTCAGGAACTGCATACCACAGTAGCAAGAATAAAAAACAAACTTAACAACGCCGATGGTAATGTCTAAGAACCAATTTCCGATATTAGGACGCATATAAAGCTCAATAGTTTCACTACCGCATGACAAGATCAAATACCACCCAAAGCCAGAAACACTACTAACAGTCATCAATCGCAGAAGTCATAAGACAATGCATATCTATGTTAAAGCAACTCAATAATTAGTCAATTCCTAAGTCGGAACACATATTGCAATAGTATAGATGACGATACGAAATAATTAGACCGTTACATAACCAGCCAGATAATTTCGACTGATTTGTTGGAAAGCAGACGGCACATACCACCAAAACCAACGTTTATGCATATCCCATACCCGAGCAATATATGACACACTTGAAATCTTATACGAACTTCAATGTACGCTCTTCCGATTGACCAATTCCGTTACTACTGTTGCAAAATAATAAGAAAAAATGCAAACCGCATGTATCAGTGCGCATCATATATAAACATTGCGTTTAACAATCCGCATCCTTTACTACCGAGAGAAGACTAGTCACCTTATGGTATCCACGAGGCAACATCATCACAATCGGAAACCTATATGCTAAGCAACCAGTTTTACACTCACGTATATCCAACAAACGCGAGCTATAGCTATATGCCTGTCAACCAACAATCCACTGACAAATCGCCAACACAACATATCCGCTTTCTTTTACAAGGACGACAACTAGCGAGACTAGATGTGGCGCTCTACTCCAACATAATAGCAGCTGTCAGCAAGTTTGATTCTGACAATAATCTAATTTTCATTCAATTCACACATGGTTACCTTTTGAAAAAAAAAAAAGTAGGCCTAAATTGCCATTTCACAAAACCGTAGACTGGGCAATCTACTGATATCTTCTGGAAGATTATTTTTTTTCTCATTATCTCATGTTACCGCAACACAAAAACCCTACGAAGCTGCTCTGCAGATTCTAAGGAAATTCACACTACAACTCTTACACCGTATACTTCGTCCACTGAGCGGGACACCTTGATCAGAACGTGATTACTCTCAGGCAAGTGGTAATGAAAGATGATAGATAAAAGATTGCTTATCTATCTCACAGAAGCGAAGAAACTATAGCTATCCGTTTTCATTGTCAATCTTGAGACCCTTAACTTCAGCAACGTGATTGTTCTTAACTCATAGTGCTTGAGAATTGCTGCAAATACTGCACACTGATCACCTCATATTTCATCCAAACACAGAACAGTTCAACCGGACTTGTGTACACGCATGGGGGCGAGGAACTGTCTTTCCAGATCAACTAGAATAGCAAGTCTCACGGAATCTATTTGTTTATTCAAATATACATGCACACACACACACACACACACACACACACACACACACACATATATATATATATATATATATATATATATATATATATATATATATATATATATATATATATTAGAGAGAGAGAGAGAGGGGATAGGTAGATAGATAGATATAGATATAGACATAGTTATATAGCATAAATTGAATCAAAACTTACAACCTTCATCCATAATGATCTCATTTAGCAACCACAACTTATCATATTATAGCAAGATAAATGTTCGTGACAATAAAGAAAATGTTCAGCAACAAGTGTCAGGAACCTAGTTATATCATCGCTAATGGCTATAAGAAAACCTCTAGATATTCCACGCAGTTGACTAGTACACTCTTGGAAAGGGGAATACCAGCGTTTTAATACACCAACAATTAAAGGGTTCAGAGTACAAGAAAATAGTGTTAACTTAGAAAAGCTGTGGTGTGGGAGAAAGAAATATCAAATATGTACGATATGCTAAAGTACATGGAAAACACTGCTTCTTACGTTACACGAGTTTATTTACAGTACACACAAATCAATTAAGCTCTGAAATAAGCTTCAGATGTAGTTCGTAAATATTAACCCCCTTATGCACGATTTCTGTTTCATTTAGCGAAAAAATAAATCAATATTGGAAACCCTCATATGGGAACTTGAAAAATGAATTAAAACTTGATTCTTGGATTTTTCACTTAATTACGACGAGAAATAAGTAAGTGCCATATATGACACACTTACAACCAGGAACGGATTCAGGATGGACTTCTGGGGGGCGGTGGGTTGTAATACTGCTACTTAAAGCTTATCTTATGAGCTCCAAACTCTGGGATGGGTTTTTATTTATATATAAAATAAGAAAGTTTCCTCTTCTTGATCCGCCACTGCTTACAACTCACAAAGAACATGCCAGATGACACCAACATCTCTTATTCATACACGTCAATATCTCACACGGCAGACAAAACAGTCATTTGATGCCTTTGATAAATCACAAAAAAGCTACAGTGAAAAAAAGGGTATGTGTCATATATGGCACGGCATGCGGTAAGGGGTTAAATATGTGAAAATGATTGAAAGTAGACTTCATGCATTCTAATTGTGCACTGAACATGGCAATTATTGGTGTATTGAAGCGTTGATGTTCAACTCCGCCTTTCTAAATGTATACTAATCAACTGCCTGGAAACACACATTTGCTTGCATGACTCCAAGAACTGCCTCGTGGGTACATGATTAGCTTACATAGCTTTGAATGTCGCTTATATAAAACATCACTCGCCAACTACTTTGATAATTTTACCTCTGGAAACTTAACTTTTAACCATCAACCGAATGTCCACAAAAACCTCCAGATCATCCACAGACTATGTACTTAGCACAACCTTGCACAATGGTTAGAAAACTAGGCACTATGACAGTCACAATAGCCTCTCAAATTTGATTTTTTTTTCATTTAAAGACATAGTAAAAATTAAATCAAGTCTACAAATCATGAAAGACGAAATTGAGATAAACACATAAATTTCCGTTAGAATAGCTAATATTCAAGAACACATATTCTATTAATGAGAAGGGATTTGAAATTACATTTATGCCTGGATTCCTAATTTTAGTGGCACAATCTTTTTAAAACCAGTCATTGAAATAAAAATATAAATTTCGTTAAAATAATATGAAATATTAATTTAACGTCCGACGAATAGGTCCTATACTTTAAAAAAGAGAATCGGAAAATATTAGTACTAAACTACTAGCAGCAGCAAATCATTATAGTGTCAAATAAAATGTTAAAAATCAATATACTATGGTTTACATTAAGTAAACTTTATTTTTTTGGAAACTACTTAAAACATAAAACAATTTGTTGTTATTATTATGTATAAAAACAAACAAACAAAAACAAAACTCGTTGCCTCACGTATTCAGAATAATAATAATAATATTTTTTTTTGAAACTGTATCCGGAGTCGTGTATGTACAGGGCGTTTCGAAAAAAACACCGACAACATTTGGAAAGTGATTCCTGACACAAAGATGAGACAAAAAAGTATAGACCAACAAGGGTGCACAAATGCTTCCGTTCGGAGTTATAGACTGCCGAAAACATGAAAAAAATGAACTTTCAAGGTCCATAGCTTCAATACTATGGGACCTGCCGTAGTCGGGTCAAGATTTCACTTAGGAACTGATACGTGTCCTGTCCAAATATCATGTTTCAGACTCCTACGGTACTTCCGCAACAACTCTGGTAGAGGTGGTTGGTGAGTACTTCAAATTGTATGCCCGTAACCAAACTTCCTCTATAAAAAATGTTATTATATATATATATATATATATATATATATATATATATATAAATTAAGTCAGAATTAACACAGTATATATAGCATTTGTCTAGACACTAACAAATAAATTACAAACATGAGTTGAATATAATATGACTCAGAACAAGGAAATACTAGAGCTAAAATTGCCAATACAATTAATATGTCCCATAAATCATGGGTGTACCTCGCAAAAATAAAATTAATAATATAGTAACAATTTCAGTGTTAGAACATTGTAGTGTAACAACTTATATTCTTAGTTGAAGTTACACAGTACTTTCCTCTTTTGTTATGGGGTTAGACAACATTTTTTGGGAACCAGTGCTCAGGTGTTTGGATTCCACGTTAATTAGTAGGTCCCGTCTCATATAGCCTCGCTGCTAAACGAGACGTTAAACTCAAAACACTCAACTCAACATTTTTGGGTACCATATATATGACAATTGATCATCCATCATAATCATATGATTGCCACCAAAATGACCTATCTTGGAAAATGTATGAAATACAACTTTACTGAAATTACTATCCTAGTGTTGTTCATTTTAATCGACCATACACGGCAGATTGAAGTGCAATGATCGTTGAAACAAATAAAATTGATTTCTTAATTGCAACGAATTTACTTGTGTTATGACCCTTACATACTGAAAACATGATTTTTATATGTATTTGCGTATGTTCATCTACTCGTACTAATGTATCTGCATATGCGTAAGGACTATAACGTTCAATGTACCTTGATCATATTTTTTTTTTAAAAAAAGTTTCAAAATGTTACCCAGTTTCTTTCTAACCCTGAAAATAAGGATGATTTACTGGAGGGTAAACATAAGAAAGTGTTTCTTTTTTTCGAAAATGGACACAAGAATTTTGTTCACATTAGAAATCAAGATTTGATTAACAACCTTGCAGTAAGATATGAGCTTTTTTTGTTTTAGAAAAAAAATAGTAGTAAAGGTAGTATACTATTGATATTGAGTTATTTGAGGGAGAGAGGATGGTTTTATCATAAACGAATCAGGCGATTTTACTAACATTTCATAACTAAATGTTTCATTAACAACCCTATAATATGGCATAAATCGTTACGTCATAATATGCCATATTATAGGCATATACGCGTACCTTTTATTCTACTGTGCGAAGATATGCCATTAAAAAAAGAAATCGGATAATAGCATTTCACTCTGTTCGCCAAATACTTTCCTTACAAAAAAAAAATGATAAAGCATAAAACATAACCTTAATTTTGTTTAATTAATTTAAAATTAATGCTGTATAGATATTCTTAATTATTGTTGTATAAAATATTTCAGTAAAACAATCTGCCAATTGATTAATATTTAGTGTAGTGACAAGTGACATTTTAAAAATACACGGAGCTGCAATTTATAAACATTTTGTAAGTTACGCAATGTGTGGTCAGAACATTGGCTTCCGTAACATTTTGTGGCTTTCTACAACCGAGCTCGCTATGTTTTGATTCAATTTAGATGCTAATTCCTATACGATCTTGCACCAGCACCAAAAATCTTATATCTAAACCGCGAATTTTATCCGTGATCAGACGCAATAATTCGGCAACACAAGAGAGTGAAATGTTGGTGTGAAAATATATTTTTTTTTCATTGGCTGATACGGAATTTGGCATCCCTTTCAACATCGAGGATATTTAAGATGTGAACATGTAGCATTACTTGGGTTCTGAATCACATAGGGTCCCGCCAGAAATCAAATCTGGAACTCTTGCACCAAAGTTGCGTACGCTAACAACAGAGCCACGAGGGCAGGTTGATCCGATCCTGATTTTTTTGAGGATTGATTCTTAAATAAAATTATTTTATAAATTAACTCAATATTAAATTATTGGCACACACAAAATGATGTATGAACATTTCACCATTATATAAAATAATTATACAATACAGTTTCTAAAATTTCCGATATCGAGGGTATGAGGATATTAGAATTATTCATATTCTTCTTCCAACAGACCAACTCAATATTAGTCTATTTTATAAGGTCAACTTAAAATTAATTTTCAGTTACGTAAAATGAATAGTATGAGACTATAGTCAGACAAGCAGTGTTGTAACATAGTATTTCTAAACCTAAGCCGCCTTTTGCAGACTCGTTTTGACGTTATGATTAACATTATACTAAAGGACTGACTACTGCAGGGAATATATGTTAATCAAACTAGTTAGTATCATGCGTCATTACGACCCTGCATAACGTCCAAGAAATCTAAGAACATTAGAGATTTCATCATGGATGTATGTAAAGTAACTAAGTGGAAGAGAATCACGAATGAACGAAACGAATTGAAGTAAATTCAACAGTTCTTACAAATATTCTATCATGGCATTATAAGTAGTAGTCACGAAGAACATAATCACGAATGAATGAACACAAGTCAAAGTAGAAGTAGCAAAAAGTCTCAAGAAAAGATTAAAACAAATCCTATCAGGATTGTATTATTCGTGTTGTGGAGTAACCAACAAGAACTGAATCAGGAATGAATGAAAATAACAAAGTTAAATTAGCAGATCTCAAGGAAAATGCTGTATTTTAAGAATAGTAAAAAGAGTAAACATTATAAGAACTCTATGATGAGTGTGCGTAGAATAACCAAGAAGAACACTCAGGAATGACAGAAAAAGTAGTAACGTAAAAGCATCAGATTTCAAGGAAAATAAAATAATAGCAATAAAACTGAAACGGTTTGACCACGTTATGAGAATGGATGAGAACTACACAAGAAAAGTGATAATGATGAAAAACATGGAAAATGAAGAAAATAAATACCTAAGAAGAAAAATAAGGTAAAAAGTGAACTATTACAGTACAAAGAAGACTGGTTGTCACTTGAGTCAGTGTTCGAAGTCGGAAAAAGCAAATGTGGTATGTTTTATTACAATTTTGACTCAATATACCAACTATCTAAATATTAAAATACAGTGAGGGTATGTTGCCTAAAATATTGCATTTCTATTTACATAATGACTAGAAACCATGGGAAAGTTTCTCCGTAGTTACGGGAAAGGGAAGCATGGAGAGGCTTTGCTCCCCGCCCCCAGCTTTCTGTGAAAAATAAAAAAAAAATAAAAATATTCCCTTATGTTGTGTTATAGAAAATTATACATGAAAATGCTCAAAATCGATTTTTTTATATGAATATGTTTAAACAGTTTCTCGTGGGACAACTCCCAGACCCCCACTCAGGGGCGTCATTTCAGACTTCGCTTTGTGGGGGGGGGGCAAGAGCACTTCCGACATAAGATTTTCACGTTTTTTACTAGTATATTAGTAGACAAACGATTAAAGTATATGTATTCTTCAAACTCTTGGGGGGGACAATTACCCCTCCTGCCCCCTAAATGACGCCCCTGCCCCCACTCGTCTGAGGGTTATTCTAGACGACCGGAAGGAAATTTGGCCTCCCATTTTGTTTTAGTAAGATAATCAGGAAATGCAGCGACATTTGTGTCATGAGGATTAACTTCCTGATATGCGAATTTATTGGGGAAGCATGCAAGAGAGTTGCTTTTTAATTTGTACTAAAAACTTCTCCATATTGAAAATATTTAACTCCCATTTAGTAAAAATAACAGATTGAATTATCTAAAAAAAAAAAAAAAAAAAAAAAACAATCGCAACAAAGATCTAAATATTAGGAATGCACTCACGTACCCAATCATTGCACATGTATTCAAAGTGATATCCAATAATATATATATAAAACGCAGAAATACGTTTTAATATAAGCAACAGATCTTTTGATTGCATAAACTATATATTTCCCTCGTACATATCAGATTCAGTTACGCATTACTTTATCACTGTAAACACAACAAAAGAAGTCCCGACGAACTCATAACAGTACTTTCCCATTTCAATTTAAACGATTCGCCTCAATACCTACTTTTTGTTTGGATTTAACCCATGATTTATTCCTTTCTGTCATGGAACCCTTATCTGCAACCAACGCAAGAACTCGGGGTGAACTTCTTTGTAGACACCTCATTCTATAAACAAAAGGTAGGAAAATATATTTTTTTTAAAAATAATGTCTGTGTTGACAACGTAGAAATTATTTATAACTAGGAAATTAAATTTTTAATGTGTAAAGCTATTCGTCAATTAATATGCATAAAAATGGATTTCTTAAAGGTATATTAGCATCCATTTTCAAGTGACGGTATGTCTTAATTGCTGAAAAAACAGACACGGTATGTCTTCATCACTGAAAAACCAGAGGCGGTATATCATAACAGCGCATACCGTCTCTCATCGACCGCTGGCTTAAGTACAGTACAGGCCGACCTGATGGAAGCTATTTCAGACTAGTGATGAGCGCAAGAGTCTTGGTCTTGCAGTTTTTGCAAGAGTCTTGCATGCAAGACCAAGACCAAGACCAGGAATCCCGATACAAGACCAAGACCATACCTGCAAGACCAAGACCAAGACCAAGATTCTTGCGCAATAATCTTGCACAAGCACCGGCTCAGTAGTAAAGCGTTAACCTCGGGTCCATAGGGCCTCTGGTTCGAGAGTGATTTTGTACAGTTCTGTCAAATAACTTGGAGTTCGATGCCGTCATTTTGTATTTCTAATATACAGTAGGTCAAAACTATTTATGTAAGTTAAATTTACACACACACACAAAAAAAAAAAAAAAAAACATAGACAATTGAGTCGTTTTCAGTTTTCACTCAAATTACTCTCAAACATTAAGGGTCGTGATTATAATCATTATTATTTTAAACTTTTCTCTCTTTTTTTTTCCAATATTGCTAAACATATCAACATCATGATAGCTATTTTGCCATTATTGGCAGGCCACTTACTGCAATTGAGAAGCTTCGATGTACGATGGTCCTCAGCTAGTCTATTCGTTTTGACGTAGCAATTTTTTGTTTTAATACCTTCCCTCAACTACAGTCTCCTTCGCCCCCTCCCTCTCTTTCACTCTACCATACTTCTAGCACGTCTCTCATAATACGGTTTCTCCTCAGCCAATACCCCAACCACTTCCTCTTCCTTCTCTTAATTACATCTACAATTCTTCTATTTTTCCTACTGTTCTAACACCTTCTCATTCGTTTTCCGTTGAACCCAGATAATTCTCTCCATCTTCTCCATGCTCGCGTTTCTATAGTCTCCATTTTTTATCGCTTTTGTGTAACGTACATGTTTCTGCTCTATAGAGTACATATTGGAATGAGTAAAGCAAAATCTCAATGTTTAATTGGAAGTTTGTTCAATACAAATATTACCTAATCATGGTTGAAAAAAAAAATCTGACGCCTTTAGAATGTAGAAATAATTTTGCAATTCATGGTATTTCAGTAATCTGTGCCGTCTTGAGTTTATTTCGTGTGTCTCGGGGGTAGCCTCCCCAGTTTTGGACTCAGTGGAATATTGGATCCGTTAAAAAAATGTATAAAAAATATTACGAAACGTTGTGATTTATTTTATAAGTAGTGAAGTGTGGCACCCATTGAAAAAAAAATAAATAAATAAAGGTCATCGCCTATGTTGTACACTACCATCATACGTACATGAATGTAAACTATACAGTATTACATTTCGAAAGATACACTGTATTTCCGTTACTATTGGAGCATTGTAGAATTTATTATCCCTTATATCCAGAGTAAAATTTACCTATGAAAAGCATAAGATTTCTTAAGAGCAAGACTTGCAAGACTCTTGCAAGCAAGACAAAGAACGAGACCAAGACTGGGTGTGCAAGACCAAGATCAAGACCAAGACCGCATGTGCAAGTCCAAGAGCAAGACAGCCTATGAAAATTAAAATATTTAATATTGTGACATAGAAATAATAATAATAGCTTGTTAATACATAAAAAAACTCCCAATATTATTTTGGCCTTATAACAAACATGATTTAAAGTAATAATTTTCTTAAGACATAATTGAGCAAACATACTTATCCCATAGATTTCCCAACTATGTAAAGGCAAAGTATAAGACCATTGGACTAAACCATGATAGGAAATTTAATACTTAGGGATATACGAAATGATTCAAAAGTTCTGCTGACGGCATAACCTGTTTCAATTCCGAGACACACGCAACCATGTCTTTTCAATTAAATAATTCAACAGGATATTTCAGTTCCATATTCCTTGTTATGGAGCCACAGCTTTTGTTATTAATTATGCCCCAAGCAAAATAAATGTATAGTTTGCAATTACATGTTTATTTTATATTAAAATAAATATATTGTAATAGATAAATGAAAGGGAACACTTCTGAAAATGATGAGGTGTAGAGATGAGTAAAACTTCTGTAGTAGGAACGGGGTGTCTGACAAGGTCAAGAGATGCAAACATCGCTTTAGAATACGACGTGCAAAACATGCGAAGATGTATGAACCATTCAACTCCAGAAATATTAACATGGGAAATATGATTCTTGTGGTATGAAGAACTTTCTCAAAGGCAAAACAGGAGATTTCTATGTCCCTTTCATATATTTAACTTTGGAAGGAAAATGATGGTAATATTTCAAATTGCTTTAGCATGTAATTACGAGAAACGCAACTAACGATATTCCTCACTACGAAAAAGAAAAGGTCAAAATAAAAAAAAAAATGAAATAAAAACACCATTAAGAAAAAAATCGCACAATATTTCCATCTCTTCTACCCAACGTGGAATGCTGCTGAAGGTCACACTAAATATCAAAGCTTGTGATGAATTGGTGGATATGGAAAAGAACAAACATAGCGTAATAATAATAATAATAATAATAATAATAATAATAATAATAATAATAATAATAATAATAATAATAATAATAAATAATAATAATAATAATAATAATTTAAAATACGCTGCTATTTTATGGGACTACAATTTCAATGAAAACCTGGGAAATAATTTAAATGTGTGAACAAATAAACCTTTAAATGCAATTCAACGTGACTTAGTTTATTTAAAGCTTATACCTTGTGACATTTTATTCTTTTTTATTTTATTATTTTTATTTTATTATATATATATATATATATATATATATATATATATATATATATATATATATATATATATATATATATATATATATTTACGAAGTACACATGGTTCGCATTAAATAAGGTATAGTTATGCCTTTTGTTCTTCAATTCCAGAAAATAATAAAGAAAATTTTTCCGCAGTACCACCTTATTATAGTACTCCGAATGCTAATTTGCGTTACCCTTATATGCAAGAAATAAAATTTAAAAAAAATCAGAAAGCTTTGTTCTTTCTAAAATAAATGCAATATAACTGTAGTTTTAAAAAAAATCTTTTCTCTACATGTGTACTAGTGTAGCATAAAAATACGTTGGGTCAAGGAGAATTAGTCCTATGTGCGGTTAGAATAATTAAATTACCTAGGGGTAACCAGGACGAAATAAAAGAAAGAAAGAGAAAAAAACAGACGACAGTTAAAAAGTACGAAAATTATGCAGTTTAAGCAATCTCCTGTTTGCCAAAAATAGAAATGAAGTTTAGTTTTTCTCCCTCTCTTTTCTTTCTTCATCACGTGCCGCTTACAAACCAAATTCAGACAGTCAGTATTTCTCCTATAGTTGTTGCCTACTTTAGCAAAGTTTTTTTTTTTCTTTCTTTTATTTGAAGACGCATTTCGCATACATGATGAGATTGGCTATACTACACAGCACGTTGCATCATTGCAGGACCTCCCGAAGGTCAATTGGCTTGTAGGCATTTTCCATGTTTTCTTTTGACCTATTATGCTTTTTTTTTCTTGCTATTATTACCAAGGGTCCTGTATTGTTCTATCTCAGTGCATTCCCGTAGTACTGCAATTTTGCGAAATATCTTGTCAATACTAAGGAAACAGTGACATTTGCCTAAAGTGGAACTTATAAAACAGAAGTAATGGGGAATTTAAGTGGAATTCCTATTTCAGAAGCAGTGACTAATCTAGGGGGGGACTTACAGTAGTGGGTGTGATCGACATAAATAAATGTATTAAGATCCTGATATACTAAAAAATACAAAATTTACTATTTTTCTTTTGTTTGTTTTCCTTAAATGAAAGGAGACAATGCAATGCAACTTACCACAATCATAGATAATGTTATTCTACAACAAAAATATGAACCTGAAGAATGTTCAGAGTTGCTATCCATAGAAATTCCAGTGTTGCCAGAAAAAATCCCTAAAATCTAAGTTAAGGCAGTGACTAGAGGAAATGATCCAACTGCATTTGATTACGTATTATCGTGTTCGGCAGCACCTCCATCAACTTGGGAAGCGCTACAAGTTGGGTCGATGGGTTCCACATGACTGAATCCGATCCAAAATGCAATGCGAGCAGATACCTGTGTTTCTTTGCTGTCTTGTCTGGGGAAGGAGACATTTCTAGAATAGTGTTGACATGATGCGAAGTGTGTCCTGTACGATGCTCCACGGCGCCGTCATCATTGGTTAGCATCCCATGAATCGGTTCAAAAACAGCCAAAACCAGCACTGCACCAGAAGAAGGTCCTCCTGTGTGTTTGGTGGAATGCTTGTGGCATCGTGCATCGAGAACTGCTACCAGCTTGTCAGAGCATCAATGCAACTGTGTACTGTCAGCAGTTGGTTTGCATTGAAGAACAATTCAAAACTATGGAGCCAGCACGTCTGAATCGCAAAGGGGTCAACCTGTTACAGCACAACGCTAAGCTCCACGTGGCTAGGATGACCCAGGACACCATTCTATGCCTTTTATGGGAAACACTACTGCATATGCCATAATCTCTGGACATTGTACCATCCGATTACTATTTGCTCTACTGATATGGAATCAATGGCCTTCCAGAGCGTTGGCGGAAGGCCGTCGATGCTAATGGGACTATTTTTGATCTTCCAGGTACGTCTTAGGTGACATATCGATGATCGAAGGTTCTGGGTTAAAAAGCGACAGAACTTTCTTGTTTACCTTTATAATAACAAAGCTCCGCCTCCTTTGGAGACAAGGGGATGCTCTCACCAAAATTACAACATCTTTTCCAGTTAGTAGTTGAGGTATGAAAGATTTCAAAATTTTGCCCTTGGATCATTTACTTATATTTTTCCTTATAGAGACAGAACCTCTAGCAAATCTTCACATTCTTTTTATGAAACATGCTTTTATTTTGTATTTTTGCTGCTGTAGGCCCTTAAATCTATTGTTAAAATACTTGAGTTTGTGGAAGTTTAATTGAATATTACATCTCAAAATATTCTATGGGAAAAAAAAAACGTTATCTCTCTTATCAAAAAAGTGTGTGTGATATTTCACTTTGCTGGTACCAATCTGCCCCAAGCCAGTACCAATCTGCTCCCACATGGAGAAGATTGGTACAGATTGCAGACCTTTCGTAAAATGTAATTTACTTCAGGTAGGACATTAGTAGAACAAATATTGTACATTGTAAATGTAGCTAAAGAATCACAGTTTAAGTACGAAAATATAGTGTTTCTCAAGCTGATGATATGTTCTAAATTCTCGGGTAAGTAAAAATCGTACCTATGTCCCTCCTCTCCCCTACAGTTATTAAAATTAAATAATGTTATTTTAAAAAAATAGTTCACAGGATTCCAAAATAACAGGCATGTAATCAAACGCAGTTGAGATCGTTCATCTATTCGCTGCCTTAACTTAGATTTTGGGGAAAATGTTATTCTGGCAACACTGTAACTTCTATGGTAAGCAAAGCTGTAAGTTATTCAGGTTCATATTTTCATTGACTTGATTTTAAGTTCAACGTACCTTTCAACAGCGAGGCTATATGAGACGAGACCTACTGATTAAAATTGAATCCGAACCACATGAGCTCCCGCCGGGAATCGAACTCGGGTCTCCCAAGCCAAAGGCGTGTATGCTAACCTCTTAGCCGCGAAAAAGCTCTAGTTCATATTTTCTGTTGTAGAATAACACTAACTATGATTATGGTAAGTTGCATTTCATTATATCATTTCACTTCACTTCACTCATATCAATTCACTTATGGAAAACAACCCAAAGAAAAATTATAAATTTTGTATTATTTTTAGTGTGTCAGGCTCTTACGGGTTGTCGCGACGCTCTCGTACATTTATTTTACATTTTAGCGAATAATTTAAAGACAGTAAAGGAAATTAGGGGCAAATTAAAAAAAAAAAAATATATATATATATATATATATATATATATATATATATATATATATATATATATATATATATATATATATATATATATATATTCAGACATTTTATTATAGGGTAGGAATCTGTGACTGCAGTTCATGACATCACACCTGTCACGGACCCAATTACAAATAGATGCCAACCTTTTTATTTATTTATTTATTTTTAATGAACCGAAAACATTTACAATAATCCAGTCGAATTCAAGAAACAAATATTGAAACTTTACTCAAAGACAAATTGTATTAACATAACGAGACTAATCTGTTTTCAACGAATTTAAAGTTCGTTACTGAATTATCTATGTCTATCTGTTTATCCATCTGTGTGCTATTTGCGATTTTTTTTTCAATTTTAAACCCTGCATTCCATACAGCATCACAAACTATCTTAGGAGGTGATTTAATTTTTCGCGTCACTTTTACCGTTCTCGAGATATTGGCCAAATAGTAACCGGTGGCCACTGCCCAATTGGCCATTGATTTGGTCAGTGGCGAGTTGGCCAGTGACGAACAATCAATATCGGTACAAAATGTTTGCCATCCTCTTAGGAATTAATTAACAAAAATATAATCTCTCTATGACTAACCGTTCTCGTGATTTTGGCCAAAAATACAAGATTTCCTAATATTCAAGGATTCATATCTCGGGAAATGTAAGTTATAAAGAGATGATATTGGCGTTGATCAATACCTAAGAAGATGGTGAACATTTTGGTACCAAATATTAACCGCTGGCCACTGATCAACTAGCTACTTGCCAACTGATCACCGTTCCCCATATATTGGCCAAAATAAGTTCGAATTTCGGGAGATTTAAGGAGCCAGATCTCGGGAACTGTAAGTCACAGAGAGATGATACTTTACGAATTTTTGGGAGAAACAGAACAAGGTGTGGACAGGAAGATTTACTGTTACGTCTAGGAACAATGACAGTTATCCTTCCCTCCCCATCTCTGCATTCTTTTTAAGTTCGTTTTGACAATGCTCTTGGAGCATTCACAACTGGTTTATTATTATTATTATTATTATTATTATTATTATTATTATTATTATTATTATTATTATTATTATTATTATTATTATATAATTCTGTTTCATTCACCATTGATAATACGTTAATTTACACCGTAATAATATGTTTCTAATAATGAAAATATTTCAAAAATTAACGGAACAAAATACCAAAGTTAGGACACAGATAGCTATCTGATTTGATTCAATTTCCGTCTGAAGGAAGCATCAAATATCCACCTTTTGAATTTTTGTGTGTTACTGTGATTTTTTTTTTTTTAGGATACCAGATGTGCGCTGCCCTCTGTTCATCATACGTACTACTTTACACTCATCTTAAGTTCTACAACTAAGATTCATGTTTTCATTTGAAGCTAAACGTTTCAGCGCTCTAGTGTTGGTGTGGAAATTTTTATCATCTTTTTTTCATGGTGATACATAGGGTATTCAATGTTAACCTTATATTAAATCAATCCCTCGAGACCCCACTATTGTTTCCCCGAGTTTAGGGAAATTACACGGATACGAGAACGAGTAGAGCAAGGAAATAGTCGTTGGCAAATGTAGTGCTAAGGACGAAACAAACAAACAAACAAACGAGCTACATAAGAGATTATCAGATACACATTTGTGAATCCACGACTACTTCTACACTGTCAACGATTTTTTGAACCATTTTCTTGCTTTTTCCCTCTCTCTTGTCTACTTGTTTCTCCTTGTTGCTGGGTAAATGATTCACCTAAGTTCTCTCTAATGATTCATCTCTCACAGAGCTTCAGTCTTAAAAAAAAAAAAATAAACAACGTACGCTAGAACCTAAATGCTGAGTAACACTCATCATTGGTCAAATGGCTTGGGCCCGTACAACTTCTATGCACGTGACCCCGAGTTCGATTCCCGGTGGGAGAGTATTGAGCGTATTACAGTGGTTCGATTTCACCTTAAATTGTAAGTCAACGTCTCGTATAGCCTCAGTATATATATAGTGGCGGATCCAGGATATGATCAAGGGAGGGGCTAAATCATAGTTTGCCTTTTTAATCAGTGTAATGCAGGATTAAGGCCCATTTTATCCAGTGTATACCTGAGCGTCAAGGGGATACACCCCCTTGGATCCACCGCTATATATATAGGGTTGTACAATTATCCACACACATTTTCGTAGCTTTCAAACTAATATACAAAAACCGCTGAAATTTTGTACCATGCAAATATCAACAGGGACATTGCTTGACGTAATCTGTGATATCACCAGGACAGCAGTGTCGCCCCAAACCAATATTAAGTTTTTTTTTTAATGATATTACGTCAGGTTATTACATATTTCAAATCTGCAAGTCAAGCGGAAACTTATAATATTTCGTTTGCTATCCAGTGTTGCAAACTAAGAACGTTACAATATCACAAATATACACACTTTGATCTGTTCTGCAGCAGTAGTAGGACTCCCTGGTTGCTAAGTGGTAAGTGTACGCGCCCTCCGCGTGGGAGATATGGGTTTGATTCTTGGCTGGAGTTAATGTGGTTCAGATCTCACGTTAAGCTGTAGATTCACGTCTCATATAGCCTCGCTGCTGCAAGGCACCCTAAATCTAAAATGAAATCAAAGACAGAAATATTAACGCAAGTGACAAGGACGGGAAAATGAACATCCGAAATACTTTAGTGTCAAATATATGGTAGTTATATCACATATTTCGAATGAATAAGAACAAAGATACAGTGGATTGAAAAAAATGACTTATTATTATTATTATTATTATTATTATTTAAAAATACTTTATTCCGGGAAGTTACTTAGATTAGTGCCTCATACAATTGCATACATGTCTTTCGATAAACATGAAGATCATAATGATATTTACAGCAATTTGCTACATCAAACCGCTCTAGAATTATGCTAAATAACGATAAACATTGTTTAGAATCATTGCATTCAGTTGTACATATATATATATATATATATATATATATATATATATATATATATATATATATATATATATATATATATATATATATATACACATATGCACAACCAATTGAGTACAAAAGATACAGTGATAAACAAACAAAAATTACAAGTGTACATTAATATTATTTAAAAAGGAAAGAAAAAAAAGTGGTATGGAATAAAACGTTTAAGAAACCAGAGCCAGAGAGTTTAGTGGGGTGGTCCGTAGTTTTTATTTTACTTATCTTACTTTTGACATGACTGATATACATTTTCTTTAAAAAAAATCTTACTGTTAGTCTAATTATACTGTTTACTAATGAATATATTTTGGTAACACCTTTATATAACTGGACGAACCAAGCACTGCATACATTTGCCAGTACTTTGGTATAATTCGTGTTCTGTAAATTCCGAAGAATTGTGACACACACTGGACTTATAATTTATGTTATACACCAATCCATAAAGTGCTCGTGGATATTTCTCATCGTGGCGATTCTCTCTTGATGAATTTCGTAGCTTTGCCCGTAAGAAGAATGTAGTCGTGGCTTTTCCCCTAAGAAAACTAGTCTTACCAAAGAACAGACAATCAATCACGGGCGAATGAGACATAACATACTTTCTAATATATATACATAGATATATATAAGCAAATTGCGAATATGTTTCACTGCATTATACTGCTGGAGAAGATAAATATAACCTTCCTGTGATATAATCAGGCTTGCTCAAAATAAATTTTGTCCGAAGGGGAGGTGGGGATCATAAGTGGAATACTGCACTGGGATACTGTTTGCTAAAGGATGTGCCCTGTGGACGTGATATCGTAGCTTTGAAAGGCTTTGCCCCCTTCTGAAAGTATACCTAAGACAAACACTGTAATGAATTAATAACAATTTCCTCTTTTAATACTATCAACATCGTACTCAGAGTTACTAGAAGGCATAGTTGAGGACACAACCGAAATATGTCAACATATATTTGTCTTCAATTGGTTAAGGCTAGAAAGCATCAACAAATTCTTATCCCTGAATAGTCAGACGACTATTAAGGGCATTTAAATGACACTTTTTTGATTGATTTATTTTAAGATATATTTTTTCTGAGCGCCTTTCAAATAATTAATTCCGAATGGTTACCCAAAGTTAAAAATCAACATTTTGTCTTCCTTTACTAGTAGTAATGTATTGACTTCGATTAGTCAAACTCTAGCAAATTACCAGTGTGGGCAACTTAACAGAAATTCACTCACTTCCGTCACAGTTATGCACGGACACGAGCAAATTTATGGATTTTTTGTGTCTGATCTAAAAACTGAAATGAACCGCTCCGAAAGAGAGAGAGAAGTGGATCCATGGGGAGGCTATAGGAGCTATAGCCCCCCTTGACACTCAAATATAGACTGGATAAAATGGGATTCAATCCTGCTTTACACTGGATAAAACTGCAAACTATGGTTTAGCCCCTCCCTTGATCATATCCTGGATCCGCCACTATATATATATATATATATATATGTGAGGTGTGTTCAAAAGGAATCGAACCTTTGTTTGGCAAAAATACATGTATTGATTTGGAAATGCGAAACACTAATCCCCTTCAAAGTAGTCTCCTCGGTAGTGCGCACACACTTCTCCCAGCGCTCCAACCACTGTCCAAACTTCTGAAATGCAGTTTTTTGGAATGGTGAGCAACCGTGCCGTCGCATTAAGCACGATGTCTTCTTTTGACTCAAACCGGGTCAATTTTAGTGGCATTTTAAGCTTCGGAAATAACCAAAAGTCACACGGAGCCATGTCGGGTGAGGAGTAGAAATGTGTTTGGTGATGAAAGCATGAATCAAATTTCGCAGACACCCTTCTCATACCCAAATTATCGTTGGAAATTGAATGCACCTATCCTGTTGAATGGTTTGCGCTTGAGAATTTTTGGCAAAATGTGATGCAAATTCGCTGTTCAAGTTTTTCTGTCATTTTACAAAAAAAAAAAAAAAAAAAAAGAACTCCGACGACCGCTCACTACACATCTTCACTGGTTGGCCCACTGTCAGTGACTGACGCCTTCTGCAGGTACGAAAACATTCGTGACTGAGCATGAGTGGCCCCTCTACATCTACACTGAAGAAAGTATTCCGCGCTTCATTGGTTTACGCAAGAAAAAAAGTTACAATATTATTTGAACAGACCTCGTATATATATATATATATATATATATATATATATATATATATATATATATATATATATATATATATAAGTAATCATGCCATACAATCAACAGGGAACATTCTGTACATGTTACCAACAAGAGTGATAATTAAAAAAAAAAAGATTGTTTTTTCTCTCATTTCAAATACATCTAGAATGTAATAGATGTTCTATTTTTCGATTATGAATTATAGTTTTGTTTCAATTGAAGATAAGGGAAAGTAAACTCAAATAAGTCCTCACCTTTTTGGTATACCTGCTTTGATCCCTACTCAGACACAGATCAGGATTTATTCACCTTTAGACTCTGGCTCATCAATTTTGGGGAACAGCCATGAGAGTACAATACCGAAATGAGAATGAAATACAATTTTATCTTCCCACGAATATGTGCTTTAGGCTAGAAGCGACGGACAATTAATGAAAAAGAACAATTACGAAATTATGTTTCTGTGAACTCCCATCGAGAATCGAACCCGGAACTATGTGCACCAAAATTACATGAGCTAATATAGCAGAGAGGGTGAATATAAAACCACGAAAGAATAAAGGCAAAATGGGGAAACTCTATGACGAACAAGAGCCACGCAACACTATAAACAGTATAGTGATAGAAACAATTTTAAGTTTTACCTAAATTTTCGAAATAATAAATTTTAAAAGATAAATTTATTTAAAATAGAGGAGGACAAACTTGTACCTCCAAGAACGTAAAATTGAAACATAACGGTCGTGGACCTCTTTACTTAGTAGCTATATTGTCTGAAACCGGAAATGTAACTTTTGGAAATTTGTACTATACATCGGAAGTGATTAACTTGCTTGACACACATATACATGCACATGTGTGTGTAGGTGTGTGTGTATGTCCTAGAATGAGAGAATAAACAATATGTTTATATGAACAATGGAAGGTTTCTGGATTTCCAGCCACCCTTAAACAATACATTATGATAAATGATGCTATATTAAGATATGCATATGAAAAGTCTTAAACAATATGAACTTGAAACAACTTGCTGAAATCCTACGTACTCTACAATATGTGAACTCTTTTTAGTAGTTCTGACTATAACAATCTACACTTCTCTGGTCGATATTGTTTAGCATATACGCAACTGTAGCACGTGCTTAGACAAATTTATCCCTTTCCCAAAAATGTATAGCAAATTCCAGCTAATATGCATAATTATAATTATTTTTATATCAATTCAATAAAATACATAATTGGATGGCATGACTAAAGGTCAACATTAATTCTCGGGAATATTATTTTTAAGGGGATAAGCTTTCCACCTTTCTCTTTTACTGTTCATGATGAAGTACGGAATGGCCCGAGAATAAAAGAAGTTTTGGTACCATTTATGAATGTGCATTGACGCATGCGCACCATGCTTGACTAGTAAAATTCGTCTCGTTAACAGAACTTGCTGAGTGGAAAGTGGTAGAAAGCAAGCCCACTGATTAAAAAAAAGCATCAACTTTCAAACAAGCACGAATCTGTTCGAAGTTACAACGATAGGGAAATGTCCACATATGGATGACAGTTGGCACCCTACGGAGGGGAAAAATGTAAACGAAAACACAACTATCGGTAATTCATCTGCGAGTTAGCGAAATTTAGATCCCACGGATTTCAAAGTTATTTCCCATGACAGTGTAGTTTGGATCTTGCAAAGACTTAGCGGGGGAGGACATGCGGACACCCGCTCGTCTTGTCTTTCAGCATCTGGGCTACGACGGCTCACCCTCGGAGTCCCGAACTAGCCCCGATCGATACGCTCGGGCATCTGAAGGGCGTGGGACAAGAATCGTTTAACTCCACGCGAATACAAGCCGCTAGCTTCACACCATTTTTGATGCCGATTTTGCTTTCTCCTTTTGGTCGTCTCTGCTTTTATCTGTTTCCTTTATTTGCTTATTTTTCGTTTGTTTGTTTCTTCAACTTTCTTTGCATAATTCCAAGTTTCACTCGGAAAAGTTTTTGGGCCTCATATTGAATGCAAAACACAATCGTACAGGGACACCGACTGCACATTGTGCAGAACAAACTCATAGGCCGCTCAAAGGGACGACAATACCAGAAAGAAAAATACCGAAGCAAATGCAGTATACCACCGCTTAGACCTAGTCATAGAACTTCTACTTAAGATCCGTAAGTCTTCTGAATCTAAAACAATGACCTCAAAGCTAAGTTTCTCGCATGACTTAACTCTCTCTCTTGATCTCGCTCTTTCTCCTGTACCTTAAACCACCGGTAACTTCGTCTGTACCCATCCCAACCAAAGTTCGCTCCCACTGGAGTTCCTATTTTCCAGCCTAACTCTATTTTCACAGAAATTCCAACACAATCCGAAATCTTCCAACAGCTGGTGCTGCTTTAATTACCATTACAATAACACTACACTCATCAAGTACGTTCGTTATCGGAAGGCAAATGAATCAGGGTGGCCAAGTCTTGTCAAAGAACCATTTTGAATGTTCCACAAATCTCTCAGGTGAGAAATGGAAAGGTGTGGAATAATACGTGAAGGTAGTTCATTGAAACACGTCCGCCTGGATAACAGGGATTATTATTATTATTATTATTATTATTATTATTATTATTATTATGCTATCGCTGCTCCGAATTTCAAGAAAGCAGTAAAAATCCATGCGGACAATGTCACAATACGAGACCAGTAAATTTTATTAGAATTATTAAGCATATTTATGGAAATTAACCTATATAACGATACTGTGCAGATATTTAGTTACAAAGTAACATAGGAGAAGTAATATTTATTTTAGAGCTTTAAAAATAGAAGGGAGTCATCTTTCTTCTTACTGACCAACACACATATAGCTTCACCACATATACTAGGGAAGTATAAACTAAGCATTCAAAAAAAAAAAAATAATAATAATAAGAAGAAGAAGCAGAAGAAGAAGATATACGTAATAAGCATTACACTCTAGTAGTTATGCAACCCAACAAAGAACTTTGAATATGGGTTGCATATTCCTTAAGTTTATTTTGTCAACATTAGCATAGCCGAATCTACGTTTTACGAGTTTTCCTCTTTATAGCGATGGGGAGATTTCAATTATCCTCTCGACCAATTGTGATCCTTTATGGACAAGTGGCTAACGCACGAGCTTTCTACATGCGATGTCTTGTTCGATTCCAGAGTGGAAGTGCCTATCCTGAATAAAATCCAGAACATTGGTTCGACCCCCTCGCTGATCATTTTAAGTTATAGTTCGTACTTTTAGGTACTAACGTAGTGTCTCCATATTCGATTAAAAAAAGTATCAACAAAACGTTTTACTTCGTTTTCTTTTTTGTTTAAATCATGGCGACATTGTAAAACACGTTTTGCATAGTTTCACGCCTTTCTGCTGCGAGACATAGGATGTGATGACGTGATAACTTATATATATATATATATATATATATATATATATATATATATATATATATATATATATATATATATATATTTGTTATACCTACTTTCTATTATTTTTTTGGTGGACTCACTTTTGAACCCAGAAGACTGAAATTAGTGTACGTCTAAGTATTTTTTTTTCAGATCTCTCCGTTCAAACAGGAGCGTACAGGGAGGCAGAAATTTAAGCAATGTGATATTGCGCGATTTGCCCGCCTCAGGTACATGATGGAGACATGCGAAGGTACCGTTTAAAAGGTTGTTTTATTCTAAAGAGAATGATGTACGAACCATGATCCTAGGATAAATAGTGATGTCTCAGGAAAATTTTACCTGAGATCCTGTTTTATATTGAAGTCTGGGGTATTGTGGGTATATTATCTTTTGTTGGACTTACTTTTGCACCTAGAATATTGAAATTCTGCACACACATTCAGTGCACGTCTTAGAATCTTCTTTTCAGATCTATGCGTTAAAACAGGAGTGTCCGGATTCTAAAAATTTAAACAAACAGATGTTTTTAACAAAAAATAATCACGATTTTCCCGCCTCATATACATGACGTAGACACTTGAATAGTAGCGTTTGAAAGGCTGCTCAATTCTGAAGAGAATGATGTACGAACCATGAACTTAGGATATATGGTAATACATCAGGATTTTTTTTTTACCTGAGATCCTGTTTTATCCGGGAATCTGGGGTATTGTGGGTATATCATCTTTTGGCGGGCTTACTTTTGCACCTAGAAAATAGAAATTTTGCACACATATACAGTGTACCCCTTAGTATTTTTTCATACTTTCTTCAGATCTCTGCATTCAAACTGGGGAGTCCAGATGGGCAAATGCAAATAAAAGGAATATTTACAACAAAAAAGATTTTTCCGTGATTTTCCCGCCTCGGGTACATGTTGGGAGAGATTTAAATAGTACTGTTCGAAAGTGTGTTTTATTCTGAAGAGATTAATCTACGAACAATTTCCCTAGGGTAAATACGAGTGTCTTAGGACATTTTTATATTACATACGGGTGTTTTGAGTAGTCTGGGGCATTTGTGGGGCTCGGTATTTCTTTCCCCACCCTTACTATTCAGGATAGAAGCTTGAAATTTTGTACACACATTTATTACACCGCTTATTTTGATATCTGTGCTTTAAAACAGGGGGGTCCAGAGGGGCTCAAAATTTTTGAAAAAAAAAATCAGAAAAAATCCGATTTCTCTCAAAATTTCCTGCCTCAGGGACACGATTCTAAAGAGAATGTTCAATTCTAAAGAAAATTATGTACGAGCCATTATCTTAGAATAAGGAGGGATGATGTCTCAGGAACTTTCAGCCGCTTGACTGTAAGTCTTTAATTTATCCCAAAAAGTCATCATTTAAAAGGGTTAAACAATGTGGCATATAATTTTGGTACTGAAAAGATGCATTAAAATTTAACCTCTCAAAAATTCTATGCCAACTTTTCTGAATGAGATTTATCTAGCAGTTTATTATTATTATTATTATTATTATTATTATTATTATTATTATTATTATTATTGTCAATAATAATAATAATAATAATCTTTCAATGTGAATGCGAGGTACTTTTAAATGTGGGGCCTGGTCGATTTCATTTCAAAGTAAATTCTTGATTTATTATAGTCGAATAAAATGTTCTACTCACATCATTAAATATTTATAATTCTTTAAAGACAAAAAAAAAATCCAAACAAAAGACTATTGTACTTGCATAAGTTTACTGCTTCAGTTTATTTAGTTATTTTTTTTCTGTTTTAGTATGCATTAGCCATGATGGTACAGTGACTCAGTGATAATATTTCCAAACCTGTAGTGCGAAGTTGGTTGGTAGCCAGATTTGGAAGTTTGTGATTTAAAAAATATCATAATTAAATAACATTATAATTTTATATAATCTCTTGTTGAACACCGACTTGTATGAGACATGCATTTACATCTCAACGTTGAATCCACATCGTATGAACTTCTACTGGGAATGGAATCCGGGTAACCTGAGTCGAAGATGGTGCGCTAGTTTTATAACCAAGATGATTTTTTTAATGTGCATGATCTATGGATCTATAGCAGATCATGATCGCACATAGCACTGAATGTCACTAGGACGTCCCATTTTGATCCCAATTATCCCATATAAGTTCCCGGGATTATAGGGACAATGAGTAGAAATCCCATGGAAGTCCTGAATGGGACGTCCTAAAGGATTTCAACGTAGGATGTCCACGGACGTCACGGATGGAGCAGGAGATCCCCGGGAAATTACACGTCGAACATACCTAGACCACGTTAATCCCATGATTTACCAGTAAACATTCCTTTGAGGTCCCGCTGGATATTCCGTTTTCCGGGATACTAGCGGTGATCTCGATATCTCGCGGAGGTCCTATGGATGTCTCAGGAGCAATTCCGTATGATCCCGGGATCCCCCCTTGTCCATTGCGGATCAGTTTCGGATGTCCCGTGGACGTCCGTGTGCTATGTGACGATAATATTGAAATCATAGTTCTTTTTCAGGGTTATTATTGTTTATTTCTGATGGTTTTAATTCATCAATCCTTCCACTTTATTTCGTTTCCTTTATCCTATAAGGCAACGATGACGACACTTTTTTCATTCAAGGATCTAGTTCAGATTACTGAGAAAATTGAGGTGATTCATCTATGTACAAGTGCCACTGACATTGCACTTTCATTCCTGATAATTAGCTTTTAGAAGGGAAAGGGGACTTATTTCTTTTTTTTACAAAGTACAGTAATAACTTTTGAAAGTCTTTCCTTATCAGAGCAACAGAAGTGTTACACAACAAACACACTCATTTATTCTTTGGTGTAACAAATTACAAATAGTGATTCTATTTTTTTTTCTTGGAAATTGTGTAAGTTTCGTCCTTTTATTTCAAACCATTTTACCTAAATTGAAACTCATTGTAAAAAGCGATTGGTGTATAAGATTTATTTTCAGATAACGCCACCTTTCGTTAAGTGTTTAACGATCTGCCTGATACTCAGTGGCCATCGATCCACTATGGCCTATAGCCAGGTTTATTTTAAGGCATTCACCTGAGATTGACACTAAAGAAGATTGCATTTCATGTATTAATAATTACATTGTGCTGCGCTATAAAAGTAGCAAAGCGGGGATAATTTTTACGAATGTATAACTATTATTTTTAAATGTGGTTTTACTACATTTAGAATCACATTTTGTTCTTTACATTAGTTTTAAAAACACTCACAATATATATTCCCAGCAGAATTTGTGGTCATATGCCATATATATATGCATGCCTTTATATGCCATATGTATTGAAAATCCCAATATGAAGGAGAGCTCCTTTATAGCTAAGTGGTTACCATACGCGCCTTTGGCGTGGGAGACCCGTGCTCGATTCCCAGCTGGAGCTCATGTGGTTCGGATTCCACGTCAATCAGTACATTCCGTCTAATATAGCATCGCTGCTGAAACGGACGTTAAACTCAAATTCAACTCAGTTCAACCCAATATGAAATAAACAATAATATTAGATGTAAGTAATTGACATCACTGGAAGAACATTTGCCTCAAATTCAGCAGCCTTCATTCATCAGGATCCTCATCCAATCTTTCCGTTTTAACGTAGGATACATATCCGTTTTAATTATACAATTTTCTCTCCGCTCCCTCTTTTCATCTCATCGAATCTTCTACCGTGTCTTTCAGAGTGCAATTTCCTCTCAATACCCCAATTAGTATATTTTAATTACCTCTAGTGTACAATATTTCCTTTTTTCTCTCCACCTTCTCCTACTTTTTGCACTACCACATCCTTTTTAGCTTTCACCAAGCCATCTTCTTAATTCTTCTTCATGCCTATAATTATTAAAGCTTCTAACTGATTTTTGATGCTTTTATGCAACTTTCACGTTGCTGCTTCGTACAGGCCGATTCTCTACACGAAACATTTTAAGAAGAAACATTCTTCTCTTTTTTTTGTGTAAAGAAGTACAGTAGAATACGAAAAAAGATACTAAAAAATCTAAGTTAACATATATTTTTATACTAGAATTATCATCATGAAAAATAAGTAAATAAGAAGTTAAATATTTCAGCCATATCAAGGATAGTATTCTACTTTATCACAAAATATGACAAATGAATGGACTTCTATTAGTAAGCATTCGCGGTAGTAACAATATTATATTATTGAGTTAAAAAAAAACGAGGCATCACGTGTGCCAAACAATTACAATTATATACTGCTGAGGAAACCAGAAAGTTGTGTCAACTTGCTAATTCAAGGGATCAGAAGACCTCTGAAAGCATGAAACATGTTAGTAATAACTATTATAAGTTTAATGTTTGAAAAGCCTTTCTCGTCCCTATATTAGAAGAAGGAGTAAGATGATACAGCGATGGAGCCAGAATATCGTGATGAACGATAAACATTTTTCTTAGTCTCTGTGTTCACATTCTGTTATTGAGTTGTTTTCTTTCCCTCCCTAATGCTTGACGCAATTTTTGTCAAAAGCAAATATCATTGATTTGGCAGCATGGTATGGCGCTTTCTGCTACATCAGTCTCGTATTTACTGATGAATGGCGGTTGTTTCTCTAAGACTCCATGTTTTATACCAGAGGACGAGAATGTTGGGGAAAAATAAAGGCTAGTTTGGGGAGTAGTATATCTCCTAAGGCACTGTGCTGGTTCTAACTGGTACCACTAGGCAAGGATAAATTGGGTGATATTCTTCTGATATCATATATTATTTGATAGATTTGTATTCGCTTTTTTTCTGTGTATGTGCAGAATAGTTTCTTTGTGAGTACAAGACGATGAAAAGATCGGGATGCCACAGTCTTCTGACATTCCGAAATTCCTCTTTTCTCTCTCCCTATCTATCTTCCTTAAAATAAATGTCTAAATAAATAAATAAATAAATTTCTTCCATATACGAGTATGTCTGAACTATATATGAATGTTCTACATAAAAGTGATATGTGCTATTTAATGTCCACTTGAGCACGGTATGCTCTCTAGCTAGATGATATGGGTGGCAAACGCATGTCAATGACGAATAAATTGTTGGAGTCAAGTAAGTGGGTGAAAACGGAAAACTTATTTGCATAAATGCATACATACACATGAATTTTAAATTTCCAACATGACACAAATCCTGAGTATGGACATAACACCCAATTTTAAGGATTTAGAAACTTCCAGCTCCCTTTCAACAATGTCAGTCAAATTCTTGGCCGACTAGTAATTATAGCTGACCATCGAGATAATGTTCTCAGTAGTTAAAATACCGAAAATTCGTAAGTATTGGCAGTTTTACAGGTACACACACGCAAAACATAAACCGCATTACATCAATGTTTTACCCATTGATATGGGCTAACTTTAGTGTGTACTCCCAAACTCCCAAAAGTACGTGAACTCTTTTCTAAAAGTTCCATGAATACATTTGTTTTACAAAACGTACTGCGAGGCCTTCAAACCAATTTTCATCGGCAGCTAACTATTTTTAGTAACGTAAAGCACAAGAAGTTAGAAGCATTTATGTTGTTTTATTATTACCATTATTAAGCTTCCGAATGCTAACAGCGATTTGTAGAAAAAAAAAGGGACACTTTCATAAAATCAAATGACGGACAGTTTGAATTCCGACACTGCCACGATAGCATTAAAAAGAAAGAAAGAAAGAAAGAACAATTGTAAAGAAATAATCACATTGAGTGTATAAGTAATTAATATAAATATATTAATTACCTACTACTATCTGCTGTTTTACACAGAAGAAACCACAACTGGAAGTGACTTCAGGTTAGAACCAATCACTACCAGAAATATTCATTTGGGCATATCCTAAAACTCATTTTCTGTTAAAATACCACGATGTATTGCATGATTATTAAAGTTGATATTAACATAAACAACTAAAAATTAGTGTAATTATTAAACTTAATTAAATAAATTATTATTATCATAATCATTTAATATAAGCATCATCAAATTGCAAATTGGTACAACAACAGTGAAACAACAGTACATTTGTCAGTCATTCTTTGTAATTTCCCAAAAAGAAAAAAAAAACTTACAATATTTTCTTTTAAGTTAAATTCATACTAAGACACCTAAAACCAGGGTTGTCACTTTACAAGAATCTTGTAGCTGTCATAAAAAAAGAAAAACTTGCAACCCTCCAATATTTCTCCATGAAAACATAGTCTTGAAAGGGACATACAAAATTTATTTTTTCATCTTGCAAGGAGTCAAACCATGTGCAACTTTCTTGGTCGTCTTGCTTGCTACCTGCTATCGCCTTCCCACTGACATAAAAATAAAACACTGTTTCGTCGTTTCCGAAACAACGAATTCTTTTGGACGGATCGGGGAAGCGCATCAAAATACACGTTTTCAATGAGGAGGTTCACTATTTGTAAACTAGAGTGCAGTGTTGCATAGGTGGAGATATCTTTTTTGCTTTCAGAAAGTTGTAATGTGTAAACAGTAATTTGAAAGATCGGGTTACATGATCTTTTAATGACAGCTACAAGATGCTTGTAAAGTGACAACTCAGCTTTAAAGGTGGCACGTTATCGTTGGTGCTTGGACTAGACGAATGAAACATAGGTTGTGACGCGAAGCTGCTTTCGTAAAGGAGTTCGAGTAAGGAGATACACTACAACGTGAGCAAATGATCAGGTGAAAAACGCATCTCGTTCCCTGTACAAAAACATAGCAACATCGCAGTCCTCCCAGCTGCTAACACCTTTTAGAAGAAACTCGAAACGCTGCCTTCAAACCCCATAAACGATGTCCCCTATCATAATGCATTTCCTATATACTGTATCATATCATATCATTGAGGGTTTGGTGCTTTATTTTATTTTTTTCTAAAAGTCGTATTATTCTAGACAAAATAACATATGCATATTAGAAGGACTAAACAATGCGAACAGATTACCATTGCAAGTAAATGCAACATTTTTCATAATACCGGATCCACTGTATTTAAACAGAAGCTTCACAGAATGAGAACCAACGTCATTACGCGTTCTTGATTAAAAATAATCTTTTACACAACAAACTGATACTATGAATTGTTTCACATAACACATTTAGGAATGTAACCCTGACATTTCAGAATCAAAATTGAAGTATACTAATTTCAACACACACACATACGCACTGTACTGTCTTATTTCCAGTGGAGTAAAATGTGATTTGCATATATACACCACCTACAAAGATGGCTTAAAAAAACAAAAGTACATCAAATATTCTAACGCTCAAAGCAACTGTCTAGATAAAAGTACTTATATATATATATATATATATATATATATATATATATATATATATATATATATATATATATATATATATATATATATATATATATATATATAAACTATAGCTTGTTTCTTGTCCAACTTTGATTCAGCACAAAGCATTTCTCAAACGTAATCTCATCTCTGTAATGATCGATACAAAATGCTCTTGTTATACAACTTTAATGATTTTTCTTCTTACATAATCATACCCAAAATCGTGTCATTTAATATTCTAGGCTTTGTTTTCCCCTTGTTACTATTTTGAAATTTCACGCTTTGTACACATGCCCACTGAAAAACTCCAACAGTCACGAATGAGATAAAACCTTGAAAAATATGTTTTATTTGGTTAGTTAGGTTTTGCTGTTAGGGATAAACAACAAAAAAGTAACAGTGAATGCTTAAATCCAACTTGTGCTTATTCACACAATGAGCATCAGATGTACACTGTGTGAAAATGAAGAGTGCTAGAATAGGGTGATGACCTCAATGCTATTTCACTTTGTGATTGTGATGTATAGCATAAAGGTCATAATAGAATGTCGATTGTTGAACCGAACTGCCACGGGATAAAAAAAAAATAAAAGGTGTTAGTTATCAGATAGCATTGTTATATAAATTTTACTATTCCTATTTTCTGATTTTTTTAAAAAAAGTATATACAACTGAGAGATAACGCTAAAAAAAATAAATACAACTCGACACATGCTTCCATTCATCTTGCACAATTTAGCGATTATCTGATTTACAGTACCTGAGAGATCATACAATCGTTAGAGAAGAAGGGTGGGGATCCTGTAATTGAGATTATAGAGATCGTATATCACGCAATATTAACCTGTTAATAATACATATCATTTTACACATTCTAAGTAACAAATTTAGTGAACATACTTAAATTATTATTTTATTATTTTTTATTATTAGAAAGCAATAACTTCGAGGTTTATTTTTAAAATCAATAACGAATTAAGTATAAATCGTAAATCAAGATATTGAAATATTTTTTTTTAAAGTCAACAAAATGTAGAGAAAAAGAAACATAAATTCAGACAATAAAAAAAAAAACTACGTTTGTCACTCACATGCATACAAATTAGTTTTAAACTGAAAAATAGTGTAATTATGAGTGAGCTGCACATTGATTAGAATAAAGCAAAAACAGTATTAAATAAACACTTCTTGTGCATAGTACACATCTATTTAAGTGAACCATATACAGGGTGTTTCAAAACAACATCGACAACGTTTCGGAGGTGATTCCTGACACAAAGATAAGACACAAAGAAAAAAATAGACCAACCTGGATGCAAAAAAATGCTTCAATTCCGAGTTATAAGCTGGCAAAAACATGAAAAATGAATTTTAAAGGTTCATAGCTCCAATACTATGGGAACTACCGTAGTCGGGTCAATACTTTATTTAGAAATTAGTATGTGCTGTGTCCAAATACCCAAGTCTCAGAGTCCTGTGGTATTTCCACAACAATTTGTATAAAAGTAGTTGGCGAGTATTTCAAATTATATGCCCGTAGCCAAACTCCCTCTATAAAAAATGTTGCGTGAGTACCTTATGATTCTGAAGCATGTATTTTCAAACAGCGCATAGATTAGTTCCTAAGTGGTCTTGAACTGACTACAGTAAGTCTCACAGTTTTGGAGCTATGGAACTTTAAAGTTTTTTTTTCGTGTTTTTGGGAACCTATAACTCCGAAAGGAAGCATTTGTGCTCCAAGGTTGGTCTATATTTTTTTGTGTCATTTTGGTGTAAGGAATCACCTCCCAAACGTTGTAGGTGTTGCTTTGAAACACACTGCATATGAAATAGCACTTTATCTGTGCCGATATTGCAATAGTGCGTCATGGAAACAACATTTACCAAATGCAGGATTTTAATGAGAAAACTAGACGTAGAGGTTGTAAATGGTTGAAGGCAGCCGAATTATCACACATTGTATCTCGTAAACCAGAAGTACGTATCAGAAAGAATTTATTTCTTTAAAAAAATGTATACAGTGGGATCATACTCAAAAAATCCTGAAATTAGATATTTTAACATCAATTTCTTTTCAGTGGCAAAAAGAATAAATTATTGTTCCAAGAAATACCATAATGTACCAACATGAAGAAGTAATTATGGCGATGTTTAGAAAGTAGTGCTTTTTTAGGTTTTGAAAAAGAAAAGTTAATAGTGTTAAGGGTTAGGGAATATATAGATAATTTCCTTTAGTATGGTAAACCTATATATATATATATATATATATATATATATATATATATATATATATATATATATATATATATATATATATATATACATATATATATATATATATATATATACAGAGAGAGAGAGAAATAACAAGGGAAGGAAAGTACTGTTACGGTGTACATCAGCCTGAAGTAGTGCCAGGATAAAATTTAATTAAACAATTTTGTGTTAGTATATATTGCATCTTTATTATCGCAAACAATATAAACAACTGTATAACTTATTATGGTGTACAGTTTAGCATTATAAATTGAAGCTTATGAGCTCGATAAATGTTTTCATATCCGTGGAAAGTATTAGGGGCTTATTTGTACTGCCCTTGCTATGTTGGAAAATAAACAAAAATAATCTCAAGAAGTTAAGTGTAATTAGAAACTACAATCATACCAGCACGATAATTGACAGCTAATCAATCGAAAAACTACAATCGTAAGTAAATACACATGATATATTTTTTTTAGATTTTTTTTTCTCGCTAAGACCGATTGATATAGACTATGCATATTTGTAACTTCCAATGATCATCTATTATCATTCTTCTTCTAAGCCAACGATTATGCATACATCTGTAAGAAATTCTGAAGGAAAATCAACCAGTGGCAGAACTTTTTCAAGCCGTATGAAGATTAGTGCAATATTAAGACCCCCCTTCAAAAATAACAGTACACTGCAAGTAATAATGTTACATTGTTGGAGTGCCATACGTAATAATTATTCTTCATTCCACAATTTCTAGAAATCTTTCAAATAATATTTGGGTCACAGTAACTCAGTGGCAAGCGATGTGGTGTAGTCGAGCGAAATGAAACATTAGGTTGACGGTCGTAAAGCACAGCTCACTAGAGTTTCGAATCCCTTTACAAGATATCTGCGTTTATAACTCTTCTCGATCCTTCGGCATAAGTGTATCTTGTTGAATCTGATAGTGATGAAAAGTACCAGAAATAGCACATGATAGAAATACTTTTTTTAAAACAAAAAATGGTAGAATGACTCCTTATTGCGCGAGAACATCCTGGTTCGATCCGGAGCAATGGCAATTTGTTCGGAACAACATCGTGTCCTTGGGTTCCTCCGTTTCCTCCCGCATTCAAAACCAATCAATTTCTGTATTGATGAAAGAATATATCCTGACTAACTGATTGATCAACGCCTAGGTCAAACTATTTAAGCTAGACACTTGAAACGTGCACAGTACTTACGCACTGTAATGTAGCGTAACACTAACGAACAATTTCTCTTTTTTGGGGGGGGGATTCTTTTCCTTTTCTAGGTGGATTGCTCAGACGGATTTGATCGAAGCGAAATTCGATTCTGAATAACTGTGCATTTTTAACAATACAGGTCTGGTCGGAGGTTGTGAGAATTTTCTCTTCAGCAGCTAGCCACACACGTCCCGGAAATCCGGAGAGGAATAGCTGTATTTTTTTTTTTTAAATCGAATTTCGTTTCCATCAAATCGGTCTGCACAGTTCAACTAGAAGAGAAAAAATGAACAGTTTTCGCCTAGACACGTCCAGGAAAGCCGGAGAGGAGTAACTGTACAGTTATTCCTTTCTAAATTTCCTGAATGTGTGTCGACAAGTTTTTTTTTTTTTTTTATGATCAAATTCAGACATTCTCAAAGGAATAACCGTATCCGGATTTCCGGAATGTGTGTTGGAATTTCGTGTGAAATTACACATTTTATATGAAGGGCGCAGGAGGAACACACACTATTTCCTGCAGTAACAAGTATGGGCATTTGCTGGTTATTTTACGATTTTCACTTTAATTAGTCACCATTCTTCTTTATCCTAAATGATATAAGCGTGGAACATTAAACAAAATATTGCCTTTCATTTGAGTTAACTGCTGTCGTCATATTAACAATAACGTAAGGGAAAACGCAGTGTTAAAAAGTGTTACAAAACATGTTGCTATATCTATTCAGCTGTCTATCCTCATTAGTTTTATTTTATTTTATTTTTTTTTCATTTTTTAAGACTATTTGCTTGATGAGCCTCCTACGTTATTTGAGTCTCCGTATCCAGTATCAGTTCTATTAAACAACAGCAGAAGCACACTTTTTCTCTGTGAAACACGACAGGATTGGACTTGAAATAAATTTCAAGGAGATGAAATCTCCAGAATGAGCTGAAGAAATCCACGTAACGTAGGTAAGTTGCCGTTGAAAGACGCTGCTGCAACCAGCTTGTATACACTCCTTCAACTTCTTTCTTCATCTCAACGCTCCTCTAGCCTGGAGCTGGACAAACACGAAATGTACATTCACCCAGCAGCAAGTAAACTCCCTGTTCAACGGAGGTAAATAGATACCATTGGGAGATGCTGTTGTCCAGTCGGATTAATTTTTGTCATTTCTTACTTTATCTCTCTCTCTCTCTCTCTCTTTTCTTTTTTTTGTCGGGATCATCTTTTTTAAATTTATCATTAGATCATTAGGTACATTCATCGTGCACAACAAAACTATTGCTCCTTGAAGCAGCGTAAGTTGACGAAATTTACGTAAAATTAGAGTAAGTGCCTGGCATAATACTGAATTAAGTGCCTTTCTCATAACTAAGTAGTTATTTTCAACTTTTAAAATATTCTCTTTCTTGGTAGATTCTTAACCAGGGGCTTCAAACAAATTTCCAAGGAAAGTCTTGAATACCAGAATTGTTTGTATGAGAGTGGTACATGTCGACATTTTACCCAATTAATTAGAAACCAAGTTTTGAAGTTGTAGTTTAATTTGGTTACTTGAATTAAAATTTAGCATCAATTTCAGCACCCAGACTATATTAGACGTGAATCTACAGTTTAACATAGGATCCGAACTACATTAGCTCCTGTCGGAAATAATTTAACTTTACTCTTAGTTATCCCTGATAAATTTACGTACATTCTAGATTGGTTGACGCGTAACACCCTAAGGTTAATTTCTTTCTTGTCATTCTATATTTTTATCGCTCATGTAAATAAATAAATAAATAAATGATAAACGCTATAGAGTAAATACAACCTCATTAAGACCTTAAAGAATTAGAATGCAATGAAATAGGCGTATCCACCATTGGAACATATCACATAGTTGATTTCACTATTAGGAATTTAACAGCCCATTCTTATGCGTAGTGAACAGCATATATCGTAGCAAGTTTGTCACTATCAAAACAAATGAAAGAACGTCTAGACATACGTTTTCAATCTTAAATTGATTTTGTGACAAAATCTTTTTTTTTTTTTTTTTTTTAGCCAACCGTCCGATGAAACGCTTTCAAATGTCCTTCAGGCTTTATTTTCTCTTCTTGATGTTTTTCCATGTATCTTATTCAGTGGCGTAACAATGGTATTTGGCGCCCCTAGGCAAAATCCCTAGTGGCGCCCCTCGCCCATCTATATAAATTATGCATATGCTCAGAAACGGCAATAAACTGAAAATTATCAGTGGGAGCGTGTTGACCGTTTATCTTTTTATATCGTTGTGGTATGTCTTTTAAAAATAAACTTGACAGAGTGTCCTGTTCATTAGAAATATAGTCATAAAATTCAGACTTTCTTTTGCAGTAGTAGTGTAAATAAACTAATGCACCAACCAGTATTACCAAAAGGATTTCAAATGAATATATATATATATATATATATATATATATATATATATATATATATATATATATATATATATATGTATATATAGTATGTTACGTTTTTTTTCATAATTATGAAATAAATAAACCTCGTGAAACCGCCTATAAGCGTTTTTTTCTATTTTTCAGTTTTTTTTTTTTTTTTTCTAATTGACAAATTGTATGCAAAATCAGAAGCGTTTCTTTCTCACTTTTGGTTTTGGAGATTCTTTTATCAGATGAGAGATATCCAATTCATGATCTCTTTTTCGTTCAATACTTAGCATGGCCACACCCCAAAGGTGTTCTTGGGTCATACTGTTTCTGAGACATGTCTTGATTAATTTTAACTTAGAGAATGATCGTTCTGCAGTTGCAACTGTAACAGGGTTACATATAAACAAAGCGCAGTCAGCAGATTTGGAAATGCTAAGCTGGGGTCAGATTCAGTAATAAAATGAAGAATCTCTTCATGGATTGAAAGATTTGAAAGTTTGTCTTGAAAAGTGTCTCTGAAAGTCAACACTTCCAGTGAAAAGCTACTGGATAAATCGTCTACATACAGAAGCGCAAAGTCATAAGACTACTTGGTGACCTCTTCTTCAGGAACGGTTCATAACATTGACGGGCATAAGAACAAGAACTTTGACAAGTTCCCTCATTCCTTCGAAGATTACCTTTATGTTTATTATTACGGAGTCGAGGCGGTGGCAGTTTTAGTCGATAGGCCGGGTAGGCACAGCCCTACCCAAAAATTTTGAAAAATATGTAAACACTAAAAGATACAATAAAGTGTAAACATATTTTCCACTTTTTATATTAATGGTAAATAATTATTTAATAAACAACATCAACCACTACTGTAAAAGTAATTTCCTATTGTCATTAACCAATCAAATGTGCATATGTATCAATACGCGAGGAAGCAGGCTTACCCAAAATTAAAATCCTAAAGCCACCTCTGAGTCGAGGATAGGCAATACACTTTGATCTCGAATTCTTTGACATGGTCAGTAAATCGGGTACCTTGTGCCAATTCATCAAAGAGTAATTCCGGCACTGGCTTCCTTCTTTCTTCTAAATCATTTGTAATACCAAATTTGCGCGCACAAGCACTGGCTTCGTCGAATACTTGAGAAAATACGTTCGAAAATATATTTTTGGGTGCTCATTTGGGCGCCCACTGACGTTGTAGCCCCGAACAGTTGTCCGGTTTGCCCTACCCTTGGTGCTTGTGCTTGGTTTTGTGTAGCCGCGGTACGTGGCAATTGTGTTGAGACTGATAATCATGGCTCATAATCATAACACTTTTTTAAAACTCGTTTTAATCCATATCTTAATAGGTCATATAATTTGCCATTATTGTTGAAAGCCTCTTGCGCATGGGAATTTTATTTAAAGGTAGTACGCTCAGAACATTCAATATAGGGCTGATATTGTATTAGTATATGAGGATTAATCTCTTAATCATACAGTGCTATAACCTCAATAAGTTTACAGTAATGCAAATGTAATAAACTGCGAGAGAAGTGAGCAGGAATTTTTATTCTTGATATGTTCGGAAATGAAGACCGCGAAAACTTTGGACTCTATTTATATAATTCGCTTGTTTTTTATTAAAAACCTGGGGCGCCCCCTAATATACCGAAACGCATGCGCCCGTAGACAATGCTTACCCTGCCTACCTGATTGCTACGCCACTGATCTTATTGCTTGTTTGTTGAAGCTTAGCTTGCTTTCCATCACCGAGTCTATATGAGACGTAGACCCACAGTTTAATGTGGAATCGGAACCGCCGTAATGTGTTCATTTTTTGTTGGAACTGCATGTACGAAAAGGCACACGTCTGGTGCGTCTGGTTCCTGGTTCCATTCCCGGCCAAGTAAGTTTGTGGTGGACAATATCGTGCCTATGGGTTTCCTCGAGGCATTCCCGTTACCTTCCACACTCTCATTCCACCATGATTCGTTTGCCTTAATTACCCCTCTCCTTTAGCCTAAAGAGCATTAGTGGGGCGTTAAACTGAAATACTTCAATATTTCTTTTTATTCTTTTTAGCAAGGCGTATGTTCCAACTACAAGATCAGCAGGAAGGACTTCTGTAGTTTGTTAAAGTTCCTTCGTGGCTGAGTGGTTAGCATACACACATTTCTAGTGGGAGCCCTGGGTTCGATTGCCGGAGGGAACTTATGTATTTGGATCTTACGTTAAGCTGTAGGTCCACGTCTCACAGAGCCTCGCGGCTGAAAAAAGACGCTAAAATCAACTTAATTCAGTTCAACTCAACTCAAATCCTGCATTTTGAAATGCGACCTTTTCTTGTATTATGTATAGAGCCTATAATATTTTTGAATATTATTACTCTTATTATTATTTTAAAACGTATAGTCAATAACTCTTACATTATTTATATGCTATAAAAATCTGATTTGTTGTACTTGATTGTACTGTATAATGATTTTAAGAAATTACCGCATTTTGCCTATGAGCTGTAGGGATCACTCAGAATAAAGTCGTCATCACTATTTGTGATGTGTGCGATGTCTTTTCTTGTATGAGTTCTTCCTTATGAATGATAAATGTCTTATCGCTGGAAAACGTACAAAAGCTAAGAAGATATTTAAAAGAAAATGTTTGTTTATCATAAAGTGTGTTATGATTTTTTCTTTCTTTTAGGATAATTTTGTGTATAATGTTCTTGTTGATTTTATATAATTGTTAAGGTGTATCTTCTTTGTGCAAATGGGTATACAAGAGAGTGGTGGGAACCAGATTCAGCCCGTCTCAGGATGAAATCAGTATGTAAGTTCGTTGTTCGATAAACATTTGTTTTGTTGTCTTGCTGCTTTTTGTTCCAGAATACCCTCAGATAGAAGACGGGGACAAAGTCGGCCACATCGGTGACAACATGCCTCAGTGTGAGTGGCATTAGCGAGATCATTTAAATTTTCATGTGGGTGAGAGCACGCCTATATGTGACACATTTCCTTTCAGGAGCTAGAAGCTCAAGGTTAAATCACAGCAAATATACTACTTGTTTAGGTAAAAAACATCGCACTACTTCGGTGCTACCTCCAGTTGAAAACTGATACCACATCTCAAATTCGTGAAAACTATAATTGCTAATAAGTTTTGCAGATACGACTTGATTGTTTCGTTTTCTGCGTCTACTACAATTTGTATTCTTATCAAAATATTGCTTATCAAAAATGACAACCTCAATATCTTTTCAGACTATTTTATAAACGACACATTTATCGACTATTGGAAATCTTTCAGTTAAACGTCCCAGGATTATGCTATTTATGTCAAGGAAGACGGATAATTAAGGTAAAGGAATGATGATGGAATAATTTTTGGAATGATAATGTGGGAGAAAACGGGAGTACCTCGAGAAAATCCACGGACACGATGTTGTCCACCACAAAGTGTCCAAACAGAGACTCCACGCACAAGAAGTAAGCCCTCTGCAACTGGACCACCGTATGATGCGCTCTACAACTTAGTATGATGTGCTTATTCCGTAATAAATACGGAAGCTCGATTTAGGGTCCGTTCAAAAATTTTGTGGCCCCTGATCCAAAAACTCAAATATAGTTCAATCAAAAATTTTCTTGTACGCTTTATATGTGGAGAACTACATCTAGTACCTAGGTATAGGCAAACCGAAACTATCACTTAACTCAGTATGATGTGCTTACTTTCCGTTAAAAAAAAAAAAAAAAAAAAAAAAAACTATTTAGGAACCGTTCAAAAATATGTGGTCCCTGATTCAAAAACTAATTATTGGACAAAATCGCAATCTTAGGTGCATTTTTTGGATCATTCTTAATATTGTCCAAGATCGTAATCTTTTGATCCCATTTTTTTTTTTTTTTATCAATCCTAAAATTCTTGTTAACATACTTATTTCTTTGACATGTTTCATTGTCAACTAAACCATCCTTCAGAATGAAAGAATGGAGCTTTGTTTATTAGTTGCATGACAGCCATTAAGAGGCAACTAGTAACTAAATAGTCTGTTGGATATACACGGACTATTTTCCTAACAATCCTGTACAAGAAAAGTAAGCGTTAAACTGTATTCAGATCCCACATACTTAAGTTTGATGTAACTAACCTGATGTGGAATTGATGAAAATATTCTATACTAACTGCAAACGCCTGTCATTGATGGGTCTTAATTCAAAACCTGCATAAAATGAGCAAGCACCTGGCGTTACCCGGTCTTAGTTCAGAGTTTGGATAAATGAGAGAAAGAAGAATGTTTCTACAGCCATTCCATTAATCGGGTGTTTATCCTTCGTTGTTATGTAAGCCCGCAGCACACATAAATGTAATGTTGGTTTCATACAGGCTAGGCGCTCTCTCTATCACACACACACAAAGTATAAAATGTGGATAAATTTTCAACCCCTTGGAAAGTAACCCGGAGCCGAAAATAAAATAAAACGGTTCTTGAGCGTATAGTGAAAATTTATACATGACAAATTTTGTGGCTCAAAGTGACTCCTTTCTATGTGAAATCATGTCCACACACAGACATACATTATTTTATTATTATTAAAGAATTCAATGTTAAACCTGACACAACAATCAAAATGTGTATCAGAATTTATACATACCAATCATAGTGTGCATATTTGCATATCAATTAGGGGGACATTTTGTGACAAGTGCTTATATATATATATATTAATATCGTATCGTACCTCTTGATATCTCACGTCATACCTAGAGATTCTAGCCTACATAAATTAATTGCCATGAGCAATATACTTTATTAGTGTGTGGCAAGTAATATGTTGTGCTCGTACGTTCCGAAGTGTTGTAAACGCTTCAACTACTGATTTATTACAACTTAATCCAGAACGTTAACAGGACAAATTCTAATCAGGCAATGAAAGAATTAAAAAGTAATGTTAGCGGTGAGTGATTTCTTTCTTTTCTTTTTTTTTTGTTTCAAAATTTGATTCAGACGGAAGACAAATAAAGAAGACTAATCGAATAAAACAACAGAAAGAAAAACAGGGTAAAAAGAAGAAAAAGAACGGAACAGACCGTATAAACGCGATATCATCCTAAAACGTATGTTAATATTTCGGGAATACGTCAAATAATACAATAAATTTGAAACAACATATTTGTTTCCTGGCTACGAGCATCTGCTTAAATATTGCATCTGTGTAAATAGCTAAGATATCGAGTGTTGCTCTTCCACATTAATATGCAATTTACTTAGCAAGCGTTCGAATTGCATTTCGCAATTTATTTTTCATTTTAGGAGCATTCACATAATATTGTTAAAATGATTTTGCCGCCTCCTAAACCCCTCGCCCTGTTCTACCACCTCGATTCCCTTCGCATCTCGAACCGCAAAGCTGTGCTAATGACATTACAAGGTCGGAATAATTGAGGGCAATGAGTTGCATGCTGCGTTCTCCATATGTTTCTAGACTGAACACGAAATCTCTTAATGTCGTCATGCAGCAATGAATTGCAAGTTCTCTACCAACAGCAGCATTAAAATATGGTGTGATTTCAGTTCCTCTGTAATTGGAATAATACACTCCTCAAAGTATTAATATTTCAAAAGGAATTTGATACGATTTGATATTATTCCTCTTTGAGAAAAAGATAACTCTATGAAAGTGCTTTTACTAAAAGCTCTTACAGTGAAAACCCGATCCTACAAAACATTTGAATAAAATCTATTTTTAGTATTGCGAAAAAAAAATCTATTATGGAGCACAATGGTTCTGTTTGCGTTTTCTGCTTTGATTTTTTTAGTTGTACAGAGATGCTATATGTGTAAGTTATATGTCATTTGCAAGCGATATGTCGACTTCGATCCTCGTTGTGGATACATGATTTATGGGCATACATCCACAATCGTAAGGTGGTTGAGAATCTAGTTGAACTAAGACTTCCGTCTACGAAACCAGAACAGGACCAATGTGCTTACCACACATCGTCAACAGAAAGCCGCCTATCGGAATATAGTCTTTCGTTAGCTATAGAATGACTGCAAGTTTAGTTGTGCTACCAAAGTCAAGAGTTAACAGGTGATCCCTTATGAAATGTAACAGTTCACATTGATTATTATTTATATTCAGTACACGTAATCTCTGTGCATCAAATTTTATTGTGTCACTTTGATAGATTGCAGAGATGAAGAAGAATATCTATATCAATATATTTTTAAGAGGTAAGAAGGGGGAATGAAAACATATTAATGCTATTTAAATGGGAGGCTTTTTTGGGGGACATACAATCTCATGTTTCAGGTAAACCCCCCTAATTGGAATCGGGATAACAACTTGAAATTAGTTATGATTGTAGATCTTTGGCAATGTTATCTAAGTAAATCACCAAAAATAACCATTTTTAAATTTAGTGGGGTTTTATGGGGAACTGAAAAATATTTCCCTTGTTTTTGAATGAGACTCATTCTAGATGCCATAAATATTATGCATTTCTGAGCAATATTAGGTACCTTGATTCAAAATGAGGCAGTTTAGAAATACAATATATCCTCAACTTCCTTAGTACTGATACTACTGGAAATATGCAAAGTGCTTTTTAATCCTCGTAAGGATCAATACAACTCTCGTTTAGACCTTTTTTGTTTCGATTGGCTATCTTGTATCAAATTACAGCTGTTTTAAAATTTAACGCATTCACAACTTACCTATTATTGATCGTAGTAAAAGAAAATTAAATAGTACTTTAAGGAAAAGTAGTAATGGTACCCCCCAAAAAAATCAGTGCGAGGATGTAGGCCGAATAAACACAGGAGCCTGGGAACGAAGACCATAGCTAACAAAATGCTAGTTTATACATGGCGTTTTAAAATAACGCCGACAACGTTTGGTAGGTGATTCTTGACACCAAGATAAGACAAAAGTATAGACCAACCTGGGTACACAAATGCTTTCTTTCGGAGTTATAGGCTGCCGAAAATATGAGAAAATGAAATTTAAAGATCCATAGTTCCAAAACTATGGGACCTACCGTAGTCGGGTCAATACTTCACTTAGGAACTTATGCACACGCTATACAAAAATACACGTTTCAGAATCCTAAGGTACTCACGCAACATTTTTATAGAGGAAGTTTGGCTACGGGCATATAGTTTAAAGTACTCATCAGCTACCTCTGTAAAAACTGTTGCAGAAGTACCGTAGGATTCTAAAACATGTATATTTGGATAGGACACATACTAGTTCTTCAGTGAAATCTTTACCAGACTATGGCAAGTCCCGTAGTTTTGGAGCTATGGACCTTTAAATTTCAGTTTTTCATGTGTTCGGTAGCCTATAACTCCGCAAGGAAGCAATTTTGCACTGAGGATGGTCTATGCATCTTCTTTTACCTTGGTGTCAGCAATTACCTCCCAAAGGTTGTCGGTGTTTTGAAACACCCTGTATGTATCACATATGGATTTATCTATCTGAACGAGCAATCTAATGAAGAACTAGATTATTAACAAGTGAGTAACGAATTTTAAATTGTTAATCGTAAATGTGACCTATTGATATTCCATCCGATTTATCACTTGAAACATTCATACAGGGGAAAATAAAAGACAGATACAAAATATGATGAAACGTATAAGCATGTCAAACCAGCCTTATTATTATTATTATTATTATTATTATTATTATTATTATTATTATTATTATTATTATTATTATTATTATTATTATTATTATTATTATTATTGTCAAGTTGAGAATGTAGTCATTCTGAATTCCCTCCAAACGGTTTTCAATTTCGGAATGGCATACGACATTTTTGAATGATAACAGTCCAGTATACAATTCTACGTCAACTTAATTTTATTCATTGAAATTAAAAAAAAACGTTTAACGTCCCACGACTGTCATTTAGGCTAAGGTAGTCAGATAACTAAGGCCAGTAAATGATAATGAAAGAATCGGTGGAATAAGACTAAAGGAGGAAACGGGAGTATCTGGAGAAAACCGACTTACATGGTGTTGTCCACCACAAACTTATCCGGCCGCCGATCAAACTAGGGACCTCTCACACCAAAGGTAAGCGCTCTACCACTAAGCCACCGGACCCCTTTCTTAGATATGCAACGCAAGCTAGAATGCTGCAGTAAAAATTGAAGAAAGGAATGTTTTCCATAAAATACAAAATTTGAACAAACTTGTAGCAAGAGAGGGAAATTGTTGAACAAATACTCAGTATCTTCCGTACTTTTGCATATGAAGATATGCTGGCAGTCACTGCTAGTTATTTAGATTTGTCTGCTCCACCAACGACCCCGCTATTCATTACAACGCCCTGTGCTTAAGTAGCCCTGTTTATTTGCTATTCATAGAGATTGATAAAGTATTCCACACATTTTATTGTTTCATATTCATATTCATATCGTCTTTATTGCAGAAACTTCAGAGGACATCTAAAGCATTACAATCGTCAGATCTTAAAGTTACAGATTAAAATGCATATACAATATTTACAAAAGGAAAAAATTTGGATACATAATATTTACAAATATGGATACAGAAAAGAAAGAAAGAAAAAAATATATAAAGATATAACTGTAATACATATCAATTGTAATTCCAATACAAAGAATAACGATCACTACAGAATACAATAGATAACTACTCGTACTATACACGTCTATTTATTTATCGCATAGTTCTTCAATTTTTCACTTTAATTGCTTTGTAATTTCGTAAAACTCTTCTATATCATATATTGGATTGTCTAATAAGAGTGATTTGAGTTTACTTTTAAAAGTACCCACTTCGGTATCTCTCAGTGCTTTTGGGAGAGAGTTGAATAATTTTGCGGACGTGCCAATAAAACTCTTTTGTGTTTTGGTATAATTGAAATACACTGCCATTATATTATATTTGTATCTTGTGTTATATGAATGATACCTGGAATGTTCAGGGAAGTTATCTCTATTCTCTTTTACATACATTAAACATTGAAAAACAAAAATAGCAGGAAGAGTCATTATTTTGAGTAGCTTGAAACTAGGTTTGCAGTGACTACGAGAAGGAAGACTACATAACAATCTGACAGCTTTCTTTTGCGGCTTTAAAAGCTTATAAATGTTACTAGATCCACCCCAAAGAATAGTACCATATGATAGAAAGCTGTGGATTTGGGCAAAGTAAACAATTCTTAAGATTTTCAAACTAACGCAACTTCTTAATTTTCTCAACATGTATATACCCTTTGTTACACTAGCTGCCGTGATTTCAATGTGATTATACCAGTTTAATTTTGAATCAAGTTCAAATCCCAAAAATTTAACTGTAGAATATTTTTCTGTGTAATCTAGATTGTTATATGTAACATTAAGATCTTGTATTTTACTCAGGTTTAAACACAAAAGGTTTGCAGTACACCAATTCTCAACTACGGTTGTTATATTTTGGGTTAATTGTTCTCTTTCGATAATTGATTTAGAACTTACACAGACTCCAAAGTCATCAGCGAAAAGATAGCCTTTAGCGGGAATAGTAGCTACTTTGGGAAGGTCATTGATATAAATAAGGAATAAAATGGGACCTAGAACAGATCCCTGTGGTACCCCAGAACCCACTTGTAAGTATTTGGAGTTCGAATTATGGAATTCTACTTTTTGATATCTGTCTGATAAATATGATTTTATAAGGTTTAACGCATCATGTTGAAAACCGTAGTATTTTAATTTACTTAAAATAATCTTATGAGATACCGTGTCGAACGCTTTTGACAAGTCATAAAATCTAACTTTAGTAAAGTATTTACTTTCTAAACTGTCTAAAAGATCTTTAACTAAAGAAGTTGTTGCTTTAATTGTACCTAATCCTTCTCTATACCCAAATTGGGAGCTACTAAACAATGAATTACTCTCAAAATATTTAACTATTTGATCATTGAGTAATATTTCAACAAGCTTGGCTACTACAGGGATTATAGATATAGGTCTATAGTTGTCACATTCTGAATTATTGCCCTTTTTGTGTACTGGAATTACTTTAACATATTTTAACATATCAGGAAATATCGACTCTAATATGCAACTGTTGACAATGTGTGTTAAAGGTTCAGCAATAAAATGTATGTCACTTTTAAGTATAATAGAATTAAGATCATATACATCACAGGTACTACTATTTTTCATCTTCAAAATTGCTTTTTCAACGTCCTTAACAGTTACTAATTTGAAGCTAAAAGTACAAGATGGTTGGGGAATAGAATTCAGATAATTATAAAAATTTCTACTAGGAGTTTTTGCCTTAATCTTCTTTACTATTTCATTTATATTATTAATGAAAAAATCATTCAAATCTGTAGCGGTAATTGAAGTAGGTTCATTTTCATTTTTCCTAGTTAAATTGCATTCCCTTCTTACAATATTCCACATGGCCTTACTTTTGTTTCCAGCATTATTTATTAGTGAGTCATTATTTTTTATCCTGGTCTCTTTCAATAACTTCCTAAATTGCTTTTTATATTTTATATGAAGTTCTTTAAATGACTTATCGCCAGTGCTTATGTAGAAATCATAATACGTGTTACATAGATCTTTGACTCGATCTAGTTCTATGCTTTTAACTTTGTTAGCTTTAGGCATCGTCGATTTGTCTTTTAATGGCTTTAAGGGAAATGCAGTCTCAGCTGCGTAAATCAATGAATTTAACAAAAACGTAATTTTAAAATCAATTGAAGGTTCTAAATACATATTGGTCCAATTAACGTTACTTAAAAGATGTCTGAAAGTAACTTTACTATCATCAGTGATGTTGCGTACCAGTTGCTTAGTATGAACTTGAGGAATAGAACTAGATTTTTTGTACCTGTCATTTTTCGTAACAATTAAATCTAAGCTACCTATTACTGGCCAATGGTCTGAAATCCAAGTTTTTATCACATAACAACCCATACTACTACTACTGTTAGTAACAATATTGTCTATGCAACTCCCTCCATTAGGTGGGTTAGGTCTAGTCACTTGTGTTGTTGATATGCTTAGGCCAAAAGAGGATATGACATTATTTAAGTCTTGGCACTCTATACTTTCTCTTTTTCTAAAATCAACGTTAAAATCAGCACACAGAAATATTCTACAATTGTATTTACAAACATATTCTAAGATGCAGCTTAACCTATCTAAAAATAAATCAAAATTCTTATTCTCTGTATTTGGTCTGTACAAGGAAATGATAATTACTTTTAAATTTACAATAGCAAAGCTAACAAAAGAGAACTTAATACGGAATGGCACAAACTAAAAGTGGAGAACATTACATACAAAAGCTAACTAACATTTCGTGTTTCCTAATTAAATCGCTGTCTGTACTCACTATAATTAAAAAAAAAAAAGACGAAATAAGTCAATGTCGTCCTTATAGTCCTCAGTGAGTAGAGAATGATCGAGGTCTATAGAAAATGACAGAAACATCACTTATTGAGGTTAAGTGGAATGCGCTTTACGTCCTTACATAATATAGAGGACATGAAGGACACAACCCATTTTTAAAGTAGAATTCGGAACAATGCTCTGATTTATATATCAAGTGCTAAACCTCTAGCAGAAGCTGAAACTGCAATTACGCACAGTAAATACAAGCATTTTATCCATGATTGTAATGGGGTAGGTCGGCCATTATCTAAGAACAGAACAAAGAATACTACGAAAATGCCACTCAGGTAGTTAAATATACATGTTTCTCTATTCTGACAAAGCATAAGTGAAACGAATAAAATTGAAAAGGGAAATAAACACGCTGATATATTGTAGGTTGTCAATTAATTAATGCATTACGTTTGTCCTTTGCATTTTAGGTTCTTGTCTTTTAATAACTCAGAGAATGGTATTTAAGAAACTTCGTTTTCAAAAGGACATTGTCAACAGTGATAAAGCAAGGTAACAAAATCATGTTTGTGACAGCAACATACTCTGTGTGAGCGTAGCACAATCGCTGAACTCACATCGTTGGAAGTCAAATGGAATCACTATTTGGTGGCGCCTTCCCTGGCCGCAATGCCATCCAGGTCAGGATTTAAGCTACGTGTTGGATGTGGAACCTGGACTGGGCAATCGCATTTGGAATTGCATGCACGCTCGCCATGCAGTTCCTACCACCGGAACTCGTTCGACAAAAGCCAACGCTCGCAGTCTGTGAATTCACTGGTCGACAGAATTGAACATCTCTCGTTCCCTTGAATCCTATTGCATTGTACAACTCTTTTTTTATCTCGTTCTTCTGTCGGGTCTTTGCAAAGTTCTTTTGTAAAGCGCATTAGATATACGGTAATGTACAATTCTTCGTCGCACAAGGTGGCAGTTACAGTAATACAATTTTTATTTCTCCTTTATGTGTGGTTTTAAACTAATTTTTTCTTCCCCTTTATGTGTGATTTTAAACAAACTCCTACTATAAATGAGTTAAAGAGCTAGTTGTCCACTTTTTAATGTGATAACTTCCATTATTATTTAATTGTACCTTACTCGTTATGGCGGTGTAAACTGTGGTTATTATGATAAAATAGAAGGGAAAATAAATTCTCCACTGTGTATTTTATGTATTACAAATTTTCGGAACAAGTACTTTAATTTCTTCGAAAATGATGTTTAGCATCTTTTCTCGTAACTGTAAGAAAATTTGATCACAGAAGGGAAAGATCGGACGTAGGTTTTGCAGTTACATATTCCATAATTTTATTATACCTCACCATTCGCAATTGGTATAAGAACAAAGAAATTACTGCACTTATTGACGAATTATTTCCTATCTCACTAGAAGCATTACCTGTATTGTAAAATCTTGCAAGTCTCAAAATCACGATCGTAAATGATGCAGGAGCGAATGATGCTCTTCAATATACTTAGGCATCTAGGCAAGGTTTATTGAATATTCAAATCAAACACTACGAAACTTTTCTTTGATAATCATTACCCAACAATTTAGATTAATATTTCTATATTTGACACTCTTGATTCCCTAGAAACCCGTTCAACTTTGCAAATGGCCAAACTTGGCACGTAAAACTTACAGAAATAAATGGTTTAGCAGATTTTACTACCGTTTTAAATTTCATTTTGTATCTGAAAACTTGTAAATCTAACTCTGTTTAAGCTGATTAGTTTTGGAGTTTAACGTTCTTTTGAGCACCAAAGCTATATAAGATGTGAATGAGAACGTGAGATCTGAGCCACATATACCCTCACAAGGAATCTAATTTGGCTCTCCTGTGATGGAACGAGTAAATGCTAACCATGTAACTACAATGTATCATTACATATTGATTTTTTCAGAGGGCCGCGTGGGGTCCCTAATTCGATCCCAGTTAGCGCAAAATGGGATTTGTGGGGAACAAATACCATGTATGTGGGTTTTCTTGGGTTAACCGTTTCCTCCCAGTTTCGTCATTCCACAATTTCATTCATTTTTTATCATCGCCGTCTCATTTAGCCTACACGAGATAACCGTAGGTCGCAAAATTTAAAGCTTTCATTTCATTTTTACTAATTCTTTCAGAGTAGGGATGCGCACGAGACAAGATTTGAGGCTGTCTCGTTTCGAAAATGTGCTGTAAAAGTGATGTCTCGACTCGAAAACGTATATTTTTCTATTAGAATAACTGTGTCTCGACTCAATTTTCTCAGGAAAATTATGTCTCGACTCGACTCGTGCGAATCCCTATTTCAGAGTTTGATCTATGAATAACCTATAATATTGCAGAAGTAATATGTACGAAGAATATTTTGATTACTAGTAAATAATAATAATCTAAATTTGATTGTTAATATTTCTGGTTCACAGATGAAATATTTCCATAATTAAGGTTGTATTAATTAGTTCTAGCATAAAACTGAATTCCTTAGTTTACTTTTGTCATCGGAGTAACCGGTTCTTGCGCCAAACTTCGGGCCGCTCTACGTCATAGGATAAAACCGTCCTTAATTGGAAGCTCTAATTATTTAGTTATTAATATATTAGGGATGGCCAATTCCGGAATTTGAAAAACAAAATCAGGATTTCGGAAAAAAATGATGACGGAGAAATTCCGGAGTTTGGAAAAAAACATCCGGAATTTAAAAAATCATATTTCGGAAAAAATCCAGAATTTTCTAAATTCCGGATTTTATCCGAATTCTGGATTGTTTCTAAATTCCGGATATTTTTCCAAATTTCGGATTTTTTTCTAAATTCAGGAATTATCCGAAATCCGGAAGGTGAAATTTCTCCCGGATTCCGGAAAACATTGGCCATCCAAAATATATATTAATTTGTCCACTAACCAAAATGCGGTTACACAAATATTGATGATCAAAATCTTAATAGGGTTGAGGCCTTCCTTCTATTTGGAAACAGTACTTTTTTAACAATGCATTTTTTTAAAGTTGTAATTAAATTTCGAAATACCTTTACACTAGTCATTTGCCGACAGGCAGCATAAGCACCGACACTTTAGCGTGTTTGTTTACTATTAGATATTAGTGTGATGGACAGTATAAAGGACTGAGATGTTCTTTTTTTCATAATTAGGATAGTGATTCTTGTCCGGTCAAATCTGTAAACGAGAAACCCACTTTCGTCCGATAGAAACTAATAGAAAGGTGAATGACAAGTAATAAAAAACGTTGATCCCCGATTACAATTGCTTTGAGGGAGTAGAGAAAAGAGAACAAGTGAGAAAAAGAGAAATGGAAAGTCTCAACGAAACAACGTCCGAGTGCTTTATTTATTACCGAAGAGTCTCTTCGCTATATCTGTTACAGGCTCTGCCATAGAAGCCACTGAACACACAGACTAATATCCCGCAATGCTGCGACTCAGATAGAACTCTTCCGGTAATAAAAGGATGTACGTGACTGGCAACAAAGTATCTACGCCGTGCTGAGTCTAATACAAAACAGACGCCAGGATTTACACACAAGTCGGTTCCTTGTTTCTCCCACGATGTAAAGTTAAACGTGTGTTGTGGTTGAGCGGTAATAGTGGGGAAAATAGCCAATCCAACGAGTTTAAACTTCATGTAAGGAGTATCTTTGCTATGGATCAGAACTTTCTTCTCTTTTCCTAGTTAACTAGCTTCTTCGGTCTACTATAGCGCCAGTGAGAGAAAAGAAGAACCAAATAGTCTTTTAAACAAGGTAAAAGTAAAACTCAAGCGATAATAAGGGTGAAAAACGATAAACGACATTGCAAACGATACAAACTCTATTTGCAGTTATGGGTCAAAGAGGCACAATAACGCATGCTATAATGGACAATCCCAGAACCTGTGCCTTTTCTTCCTGAATAACAACGAACAATATGCAATTAAGAGATTTGTCAGTAATTGATACTGCCACAAAACAGAGGGGGGATTTACTCACTTTATATTTAGACAATATATTGAGAAGTATAAGGAAACAATTAGTAAAACACATATGGCGAAAATAAATGTAAGGAGAAAAAAAGCGTCAGCTACAAAGACTACACAGTAAAACGAATGAGAGAGAGAAAAATATTCACTCTGAATAGGTATTCCATCCCGCAATTTTCCATCTAAGTTAACAGCTTTGAAAATGGGTCATTAACAGTCATTCTATGATGTAATTTTGAGCTTAACGTCCCATTCAGCAGCGAGCCTATATGAGACATGGACTCACAGTATTACATGAGATCCGAATCACATGAATCAAACCCGGGTCTTCCACGACAAAGGTACACATGCTAAGCGCTAACGTCATTATATAATTCAACTTCAGAATTTTAAAACAAGTTCATTACATTGTACAAAGGCGAATATAATGTGATTTCATAGATTGTAGCACTTTCATTAAATTTACTTTTGAGAAAAAAATGATTTGTTTTTCTCTGTCATGTTAGTATGACGACGTGCACAAAGCCGGAAAATACAATATTAAGTGTGTGCTTAATTTTAAGTTTAGAAACAAACATTATATTGCATTAGAAAGAAAATAGAAAAATAGACTATATTATATATGAAATACTATAAGAAAACATTCAAATTAAGTTGTATAATGTTGTAAGCATTAACACACAACTGCGCATGTCAATAACACTGAACAACAGAGTTAAGGTTAAATACATATAAGTTACATAGTATAAAAATAAATATATAACATAAATATATATAAGTGACATAACATAAAAATAAATATAAGTATATATAACAATAAATAAGTGACAAAACAATTAACCGGATTCAAATCCGTGAAGTAGTATATTTAATGTGCACAAGTTGTAATGACTATTGGACAGAATAGGAATTGCTAAGACACTAGTTTTAAGTAGAAAAAATCATACTGCAACACAAAATATAGCTAACTGAATTAAGTTAGAGAAATCCACTAGCTATTCTTGCCGGAAAATCAACCAGCTTGCCGGTAGGTATGAAAAAATGGAAACTGAATTATCTACTTTAACGGGATGATCTACCTACATCAGTGATAGACTTTCCTCATTCTTCCGGTGTGACTCGAGCAACAATATTTTGTTATTTTTTTTTCTTGGGGTAATGACCTTACTCGAATAACGACTCAGGAGTAATTGCCAAAGAAAATGTTGGAAAAGGACCCTACTCTATTCAAGAGTGGCATTACCCCACTCAGAGTCAAGTAATCTTGCTGAATTCCTCCAGTGGGAATCTGTTGGATTGTTGTTCTCTTTCAGGTATAGGTATTGTAAGATTCTTTCTCCCCTGTTCTTCCTCGTTATAGCAGCCAAGTTCCTACTATGTGAACTTTTAAGACCCATGTTTACAACAACCTTACTGTTTATTGAATTTCCGGAGCTGCAACCTCCGATACGAAAAGGAGACACAAAAGATCTTGACGCAAAATTATATCATGCCTACAGGGAGGAAACAATATTTCCTCATGTAATTTGAATTGTAACATAAGCTATTGAGTATGTAAAAGATTTTCTGAACGAACTACAAATAGAATATACTTGTCTATTTTAAGAAAAGAAAAAATGCATTATTTGCAGGTAAAAAAGATGCTTCGACTTTTATGTTAGGTCGATTTGCGTAATACAAGCATATTTTGAATAGGGTATGAACTATATAAGAGAGCGGGTTTTATGACGCTATGTTGAATTTTCAATGAACAAAACGATTAAAGTGAAAAACACGCTACTCGCGGTTAGACGTCTCAATAAGTCTCATCATATAACAGTGAAGTGTTAAATTATGCACACATACAAACACACACACACACACACACAGAGAGAGAGAGAGAGAGAGAGAGAGAGAGAGGAAGAAAGCGAGAGATGCACGTAAATATATATAGGGTCTATCTTATGGATGACAAGTTATGAATTTAAATATATATATATATATATATATATATATATATATATATATATATATATATATATATATATTATTGAACAATTTTCTGTATAATGTGTTTAAATATCGTACATCGTCTTTATGAGGTTATTTTTTTCTGTTTCTTGAAGTAAGTCTTGCAACTTATATTTCACACTGAATACAAATCTGATTTTGTACTGATACGTAAAGCTGATAGCAACAGAACGCATACACAGGATGTTAATGAACTATACAGAAAACCTGTAAGATGCGATTCCTCACAACACAAGAGAAAAAGCCCATATGGATCTATGAGGGAAAGTGCATAGTTTCGGCTGTCAAAAAAGGTGAAAAAGCTAAATTTCACCACGCGCTAGTTCGAACTTGATAAACCGTAGAGTGGCGGTCCGTATCAGTGTAAAGGAAGTCATACTCACACACAATCGAAAAAAAAAATGCATAATTCTTGAATGTGTAGTGGATATACAAGAGATTCTCTAGAGGGTAGAATTCTTCCGCACACTCCCAACAGAATTATCTGATATAATCAGAATTATAATTGGGTCCAAAGTAGGCAAAACGTAACCTTGACATCAGTGGACAAGAAATTCTTCTGCGGGAAGTCGGAAGTCGGTCCACCAACACCAAAGTCGCTCGTGTTCGAAATATCGCGTGCTGTGATGTTTTGTTTCAGGCTTATACGAGATTAAAAAAATAAAAATAAAAATGAAATATACCGTGGCAAAATACACTCAGGGATTTCAGCTGTTTAGCTTTTCTACGATTTCGGACAGTTCTAGCTCTGAAACTATGGTTTTCCCACAGACTTATATTATTATTTTTTTCTCTTTTTCTAATGTGAGGAATTACCTCTTACAGCAGTTTGTCGGTATAGTTCATTAACACCCTATATATATAAAGGGCTCGGGGAAAAACATGGTAACTGACATTTTTGCGAGCTTTGAATTATAAGTAAGGACTACATACTTCAGCATAACTAGAGTCAATAGGTGAAGAAAATTCATCACTTCGCCAATACATGGCAGAGTAATAAGCGTTGAAACATATAGTATCTACAAGGTCTTGTAAGTAAAATATGGTAACTAGCAAATATGGCGGCAAACGGGACCTGGTGTTTCCGAGGACGTCAGAAGATAATGGTAATAATAATAGTAGTAGCAATGTGGACAGTTTTTCAGAAGATGATTATGATTCCGAAAAGGATCCAGAATATATACTAGAGCAGAGCCGGTTTCAAAATAAAAGAGATACCGATTTTGAGGTGAGTACAGACGCCCTGTAAAAATATACGCCAGAAATATCATTTTCATGTACAATGTGGTATCTACCGTAGATAAAATTGTGTAAGTGCAGCAGCGTGCACGAAAAAAAAGTTGCGAGCAAAATGCTGTTGTTGTAAGTAGGTGGTAATCGTTATTGGGAAGGGAATTATCTATGATCTCAGTGCCACAAACCATGTGTAAATAATAATTATTTATACTATTTTTTTTCGTTACGCGCTAAGCTGACCGTTTGTAGATACTACGTTTTACATGCATATATTAGTTTTATTAGACATATATTCCATTATTTCTAACCTAAAGTCACGTCAGAAGAGAAAACAATTCCATGCGTACCGTATTCAAATAGAATACTTTAAAAAATATATAGCGTGATGCTAGAAGATATTAACATTAATGCCCTTCTAGAAACTTCGTGAGACAAAGGGCATGGGTGGGTAAACATAGTGAAACGGCCTCAGATGGATCTTGGGACGACAAGTGGGTGGTATATAGCTACCCCCAAGATACATTAATCCCGTTTCAAACCTCAACTCTCATTGATTCATGACAAATAGCACAAAATCGAAAAAGTAAGATTAATTTATTTCTCAAGAATGGCTCGATCGATTTTGTTCAAACTTGTATGTATGTATAAATGTACACAAGGGCTTTGTTTAAAAAAATAACAGCTCCCCCCGACCATTTCCCCCTAAAAAAAAAAAAACTCGATTCAATATTTTGAGCCCCTTTTGACCTACGATGGCCTGCGAGCACAATTATGAAAAAAAAAAAATATGTCGCCTTTAATCCTACAATCACACATATTTTTTTTCTTTTAAATCGTATCAGGGGTATGCCATGATCAAAATTAGTCGAAAACAACTACTAAGAGGGGGCAATTGCAAAACGAACAGCTATTGATGTAGCTTTACCATATTTGCTATGTGAATGAATGAGAAATCACACCTAAAGTGCCAAATTCATTGAGGCCCCATTTAATGGTCTGTGGCGCCCCGATCCTTAGTTTGGAATATGGTAAAACTCTTGATATTTAACTATTTAAATCGGAATCAGAATCGGAATGAACACACTTATGACTTTAAAACAAACGCTAAACAATGAGTCTTTGTGGATGTGTGAATTTGTCGCAAAAAGGAATACCGACAGCCAGAAGTGTCTGTTGCGATTTTTCTTTGGCGGGCGAGGGGGGGAAGAGCCCCCATCTACATAAAACAATGTACTTTTATATTAGTAAATTAGTAGTCAATTGATTAAAATATAGTCCCTGTAAAACTTATATTGATGACAAAGGTTATGAAGTCCCTATGAATGCATTTAAAGGCAAAAAAATCACAACTGACCACTGCGGGAGCAAATGATACAGGTTTGTTACCATAATTCGTTGGGCGGTTGAAGTTACACATGCAATGCTAAAATAAAAGTATCGTCTGTTGGATGAAATATTTGACAATGAAATGATAGCTAGTATCGGTCCGTATTATAGAATTGCTAGTTTTCTACACAATAAATTCTCCATACGTGTGACACCAGATGAAAACCACTCCGCAAGCACCGGAATCATGAAATCTGCGAACACTTCAGGAAACGAAAACACATTTGAAGCCTTTATTGAACATAAGAAATTGCGAAATTAGAAATTATGCTTACATATATTTCTTCACAGGATCTGAAGGATTATCCTCGAATGAAGGAAACATATTTGCAAGCAGTGGTGGATCTAGCCCGGGGCCTGAGGGACTAGGCCCTCCCAGTTTTTCGAGTGACAAAAATAATTGAACCTATTATTTATATATTTTTGAAAGTTTATGATAAACTAATAATATACCTTCATAGTCAGGGTTATGGCTGGCCCCCAATGTTTACCTTCAAGATCCGGTACTGTTTGAAAGGATTATTTTGTGGACCCTTCCAATATAAACAGACAATATGTTATTTAGCTGAAATATTTGATGAAAGAGGTAATATTAATGTGCAACATGTTAAAGACAACGACAAAATATTGAAACCGACAGTGCATTCAAGACATACAAATGCTTCATCTAAAACCCAATACAGAAGCTTACAAAAGTGCCATTAGGTACGTATTGTTGCGACTGTGCATATGAATTGCGAACAGTTGGTTCTTGCTCCCATGTTGCAACCATTATTTATTACCTAAGTTATGGAAGACGTTTAAACAACTTTCAGTTTTATGTCCCACGATTTCGCCTTTAGGCTAAACAAAACAGATGGTCAAGTCAAACGAATGATGCTGAAAGAATCAGCGGAATGAGAATTTGGGAGGAAACGAGAGTATCCTGAGAAAACCCACAGACACGATGCTGTCCACCACAAACTTACTAGGTTGGGGATCGAGTAAGGGGCCCAACGCACCAGAGGTAAGCGCTCTACCACTAAGCCACCGTGTCCCCTATATGAAAGTAAAGAAATGTATTAAATAAATAACAATTAACAATGCATTTATTGTTGACCCTGTCAATACCTGAACAGTGCCAAGTGAAATGAACAATGAAAAGCAACACCTTCAATGTTACTGTTGTCGAAAATAAATAAGTTAAATCAATTATGACTATCCTATCCTCCATGCAGATGGGAGTCGAACTTGGACTCTAATGTATCGTGACTGTGACTATTCATCTCAGCGACCTCGAAAACTATAGATTCGTCACTAATACGGATTATTTTCGATGATTTTTACTGCCTTTCTGCCTCCCGTACGCGTGTTAATAAATATTGAGCTTGAAATTAAACAACATCGAAAGTTTTACTCATTATCTCAGAACCCCAGAAAGCTATGAATTCAACACAAACATAGCTTGTTTAAGATTATTTTAACTAACCTTTTCTTCCCATGTGCCCTACAGGCGTAAGAGAGTCATATTCTTAGGTTGCAAGTCATACACGTACCAATTTGGCTTGAAATTGTTACAATCGTCCTACAGTTATGCTGGAATACATACATATACATTTCATAGATAATTCGAGCATATGAGTTTGTTTATAGTTGGTAATATTATAACTGCTACAATCCATAGAGATTTTTGAATTAATGATAAATCAAAATAAATGTTAAAGTTTGGACCACTGTAACAAAGTGGTTAGTATATTGTTTATTACCGCGCAACTTCACTTCCTACTGCATAGTATTAAGCAACAATATTAACAAGCAAGCAAACTATCCATGGAGACGTAATATCATTCATGTTTCTTTTCTTTTCTTTTTTTTCTTTTTCTTTTTTTTTTTTTGTTTAATCGGAAAATGATTTCCGAGATATGTAATCTCTCTTAAATGATAACACACTAGAAAGCTAAGTGTTAGGCGTAAAAATAAGCTTTCACGAACAACAAATCTTGTTTTATTTAATGTTTATAAAGACAGGAATATTAAAACAAAAGACGACATTGCCAATATATATTTCGAATGAATCACAGTACAGATGTAATACTTTCTTTTATGTAGCTTTTTCTACATAAAGGTATTGTTTTTGAGAACGCTACGCAACCGGGAAAGACCTACGCATTTCAGTCCTCCATGCAAGCTGCTAAGAGATTCACGTACCCACGTATGAACAATATTTTAATCTACGTTATGGGCTTTTGATCACTCTTGAAATAAATGGATCAAGTAACTTAGTCCATATGACTATTATTTCTCTACCCCACCGGAGAATAATGTCGCCAACCTTCTGTCTCATCCTGGGATGTTAGGTTATTCCACTCCCCATCCTTTTCTGTTGCAACTATGTGGCGCCAGTGGAGTTCACCCGTGTTTTGATTTATATGAACGGAAAGGATTCAGTGGTTGTACCTCCAGCGATCCCAGCACTATTTGAATTGGTAGCAGATATTTTTTTCCTGCATTTTCTTCCTTCCTTTCGTTCTGTTTTAACATAGATGTTGAAATTGATATAGAACAACCAATTCATGTAGGCTATACGTGCGTGACAGGGGTCACTTCAAGAATTAAAATAAACTTTTGGTATTAAAAGTATAACACGTTTATATGTCTTGTTATGTTCTACTTTAGACGAAAAATCACACACATAATGCTTTCTTAACGTTTTTCAAATTGGCAAATGCATAATATATCCCTTCCAAACGCTGTATAACTGAGGCAATAAAAATAACGAATCTCATTGTTTGCATTTGGGCTGCACATCATTATGTAGAAGTGAAAGTACAAAGAACTGGACCAATTATTGAAGTGTGTTCCCAAAATATGTCTGTATGCGGGATATTATACTTGCAACAGAGTTTGAACACGCGATCATCTCTATTGAAAGTAAACACAACAACCATCAAGTGTTTCGTTTTTTTTTTCTTTCTTTCTTTCTTTTCCCTCCTCAATGAACAGATCAACATAATGCATGAAAACAAATAAATGTTCAGTTGTGTTCGCATCTTTACTATAACAATAGTGCATACATCCAAAGCTTAAGTTGTTAAACTATGAAATGCGGGTCCGATTCACGGTGGGAGTTCATGGGTTACAGATCCCACATTATGCTGTAGAGCAATGTCTCACATAGGCTCTGTGCTGAATGGAATTCTAAATTAAACTTCAATCCAACCGGAAGGTTAAGTTCTCATTCATAATGGGAATACATTTTGGTTGAGGTGCTCACATTTTAATATCGACGCAGGAAACAATCCTAAGGTCACAATATTTTTTACAGGAGATAAGCACGTTAAGTGTAATAATGAAACACTATTATATATATTTAATTCCATCGCGGATATTTTGGCTCATATCCCTTCATTTGGAAAAGCTTTCTTGTTACTACCTGAATACTGCTACTACTATTATTATTATTATTATTATTATTATTATTATTATTATTATTATTATTATTATTATTATTATTATTATTATTATTATTATTATTATTATTACAGTTCCAAACTATGCTATGTGTAAGTTCCAGAAGTCTTATAGAACGATTATGTTCGTCCGTCAGTCTGTATAAAACAAAAACTGGCAATATATATTGAAATGCAGTTTCTGCAATCGATTCAGCGTGCCAATAATGGGTTTAATTCCCTCGTTAAACCTGTATTCAAACCGGAAGTAGATCAAACTAACAATTCCCGGTTTCAACGTTTATTGCCATAGAACGAAAACGTTAGCACATACCACATACCGAGCGAAGTAGCTCAAGTGGTAGAGCGTTGGTTTCGCATTCGGGAGGTCGTGGGTTCGATCTCACTGTCGAACCTCGTGACTGAGATTTTCCAGATTTTCCCTCAGTCCTACCAGGCAAATGCCGGGACGGTACCTACTAAACATGCCCTGGCCGATACCTTCCCAAATCCTTTCCATTGTTATTGCTGTTGTTGGATATCCAGTGTAAAATGGCCTCGGAGCTGTATCTGGTAATTGCTAAATAAATAAATAAAAAATATAAATATAAATATTTAAAAAAAAAACATTTGTTTTGCAAATTATTTAGTGCTTCAAGGCAACATATCATAAATATTCACAACGCTATCGAAACCAGAAGTCGTTCGAAATCACAATTGCTTCCAATGTGAGTAAACTGCCATAGAGAAAAATCGGTCAGATATATCGAGATGCTTTTTTGCTGCAACTGATTAAACTTACCAAGAATAAGTTACATTCCATTCATAAAACTTATATCAACCGGAAATGGATCAAATTAACGATTTCCGGTTTCAATATTTATCGCCATAGAATAAAAACTGTAAGGGATAGGAGTATGTTTAATGGCTTTTTGATATGGATTCATTGTTCGACAAACAGGCTTCATCTTTGATCTTATTTGTCTATTGCAAGCAGTAGTTATAGACGTAATACGTACTTCAAATTTTAGTATTGAGTTATCATAATTTGGAAGTGTACTGTAGTTTTGCACTATAAAGATAAACTCACTTGTTATTATTACTAGTTGTTGCGTCCAAGTGTTTGACCCTCTGTACACTATAGTATATTAAAATTGTAGTTAACCCCTTCACATATGACTTTTTTTCGGAATTTTTTTGCAATGCTGTAAACATCTATGCCTCTTCTGGCGTTTACTTAAACTATCAGATGTTCACAAAGCACAGGAAACCTGTAAGATTCTGCCTTCTATTGACAGCAAGCAGGATACGGCCGCTCAAACATCGAAACGCGTGATACGCGTCAAAATACGGAAGTGAAAAGTGAAAAGCAACGCGTCCAGCGCGACAAAATATTGCAAGGGGTTAATTGTAAACTCAAAACCTTTTTATTTTTTCTTAATAATAAAGAGCAAAGTACGTTGATCATTATCCATTTTCAAATAATTTGATTGAAACAATAGTTTTTAATGCAAATAAACCGTCGCATTACATTACTGTAGAACAGTGGTTCTCAACCTAATTCCTATCACGACCCCCATTTTATCACATCCTCTTGCCAGCGACCCCCTTATAATTTCTGATTCGTAATAAGCTTGTGTGGGATTTTTAATATGCCTATTGCGGAGATCTGACATCCATCTATTTCTATAATAGTGGAATCCATTTCTTGTATATATTTAATACAGTAACTTTCCTAAAAGCCAAGGAATTAAAACCAAATTTGGTCAGTCATTCATATTACAAATATCAAATCCGATCCGTCACACTGTTTCAAAATGGAGGCCGTTGGGAAATTTTAAAATTTCATGACTCTCTTAATTTTGGGACATATGATAAAAGAGTGATTTCTAATTTTCGGTACGAAAAAAAAAACTTATTAAAGACAGCTGTTTAAAAAGCTATTGAGTATTTTAATTTTCGAAAGACCGCCACTTTGAGTTATCTCATGTTGCTTTAAATGTGGTACATTGTTGTGTATGTGTTCAATATTACCAAAAACTATTAAAAACTACTTGTTTTTCTTCCGTGGTAGGCATTAAAACAAAGACAAGTAATCGCTTTTTATCAGTTGAAAATGACTTGATAATGTGCGTCACGAAAATTGAACTGGATATTGCCGCACTAGAGAAATCACACCATGCCCAGCTATCTCATTAGCTCTCAATTTTAATTGTATTTCAATATTCAGGTTTCGCTGCATTTGCATGTTTCTGGTACTTCAATATGCAGTTCTCATTACTTTCATGTCGTACCTCTTTCATTTAAATTGATTTTTAAACAATTCTGCACCTGTTGAAAATATTTAGTAGACCTAATTTTTTTTGTTCTTAACAGTATGCATACAATAAAAATATACCTATAGGAACAAAATACAAAATAATATTTAAAAATGTTTTCCGGTATTAGATTCTAATTATCTCTTCCGCTTATCTTCGCGACCCACAGGTTGATAAACTTTGCTGTATAAATACACAAACAGTAATATTTAACTCTTAAAAGGAAAAAAGTTACGCTCCTTGTGACATTTTGAAATAATTAAATTAAAATAATGCAATTTTAAATTTGCAATACAGTCGTTACAATAATGTTCAATATACATATTTTGCATGCTAATATCATCTATTGGCGTCAAACGTGCATGTAGCGACAAACGGCACATATCAGCTTGACTTTTCACTATTAGTAATCATCGTTACAAACATACTGGCGTGTTTTGGTAATATACATAAACGGAATCACAACAATACCTATCAGTTGCGAGTTCGTATCCCTTTCAAGATTGTTGTGCATAGTTTGTTCACCTTTTTCTTCATTATAATACATTCTTTTTCATCGGCACCTTTAGCCTAAAGGGCAGAAGAAAACTTAAAAAAAAAACATTGTAACTGGATTAATGCATGTTAATTATGTCCCGCTTAAAAAGAAAAAAAAAGTTTATGGAAAAAATTTCCAAACTCAATATTCCAATACGTAAAACTGTAACTTTAGTTCACATAAAATTATATTCAAATGAAACATTTTGCATATAAGCATAGAATGAATCAGAAGGTAACACGAGTTCTGATACCACGTACTTGAATATTTGCCATACATTTATTTGTCTCTTCTTCTGACGCTTCTACTTTTATGTTTTCTACAAATGGACTATACGGGTATAAATAATGATTCATTGTTTGTATATTAACTAATATTTTGATATGAAATAAAGAGAAATCAATTTCTTTGGTTCATCCAACCCATTTGTAAATAGTAATTCGTGTTGATGTAGAACAAAGAAGAAACAAAATCAGATTTCGCTGTTTATCCAGCACTTTGTTTGACTATACACGCTATTTCACCTAGATTCCTTCGCATCAACAAATAAAGAAAAAAAAACTTAGTTCGTACACGAGACTATACGGCAAGAGATCTAGGCGAAATCGCGTATATAATCAAAGTGCTTAATAAACGAGGAAATCCGATTTTGTTTTTGCTTTGTTTCACATCAAGATGAATTGCTGTGGTTTGTTCATGTTTCAGGACCCTTTTGATCAAAAATTATTTAAGCGACACGAACCTGCAATTTAAGGTGAGATCCAAACCATCGTAATGATTTCAACGCTCGCACATCGAAAATCAAACCCAGGGCCCTGTGCACCAAAGGCATGGGTGCTATCTACTAGAGCAGCAGGAGCTATCTCCACTATCATTGAAATACGTGTCCTAAGGCGGAAAGATATTGAAATATTTCTCATAAACCTATTCTTCCCGTGAGAAGAACGGACATTTCAGCTAGTTAGAATGTTTCTGGGCTTTCCACAGTTATGACCATGTTAGCCTGTCAGGCATAAAGGATGACATCCCTCAACAATCACCCTACCCGGAAAATTGAAGAGCGGAAGTGTGAAGAAGGAATTAAACGTCCTGAGACCATTATGTTAGACACCAACCAGACATTTTCCTGGTGTGAATAAGAAAAGCTGAGGAACACCTCACTGAGGATGTCTGGCCTCTAAATGCCGCTACATCCAGAATAGAATCCAGAACCGATCGCACCAGAGGTGAGCGTTAGTGACTATCGACTCAAATTTATTACACTAAATTTGAGAAACTTACTACAAGATGAGTACTGTAAGAAAGCCCGCATATATAATAGTTTTAAATATGTATTAAAATGTATTACTTTATAATATATGTTTAAGTAATAACCTATATAACAAACTTCATATGCAGTGAAAAATGTATTCAAAATCCCTGCATATTCAAAACAAAATAATAGTAAACACATTTGGAACAATAAATTAAATTGACACGATAACTATTAACAAGTCCATTTAAATCATAATATTGTGCATTTTTAAACGGATAATCTAAGTTTCACATTAAAAAGAAATCTCATTCATAGGACAACTGTTATTCCGCCTGGATTACTTTAACATTACATCAACAAAAATGTTATATGTCATTAATTTTAAAGACATTGATTTTCCAAAAACCGCTTCATATGTTAACTCTGATTTTTCTGTCAGGTAAACACAAAATTTCAAGAATTACTTGATGGATCACCAGAAGATCAAAAGTTAGGCACCGAGTTCGCTGACTGAGATGATTCATACAGTTGATTTCAGTAAACATGGGTTCTCGATGTATTCTTTTGGGAGAGATTTCCTTATCCTCACCACATATGCAGCCCACTTATCTATGTTTGCATGTGGGTTGCATACCATCATGGCAAAAACAATTATAATAGAGTGGCATTTCGATTTTTCATTTGATTTGAGTTTAGCGTCCCTATAAGCAGTGAAGCTATATGAGGCTTGCACCTACCGTTTAGCGTAGGATAGTCAAACTTATGAAGCTTCTGAGCTACCGCACCGTTTTTAAAGCCAACTGTGAGCTACCAATCAAAAGAACAACCATTTAAAAAAAATAAATGTGTTTATTGCCTATAAACTTACCTTTCAAGGTTAACCAACGGAGCGTTAATGCGATATATCGAAAATGTTCCGGTGAGCTACTAGTAGCTCGCAATCGACGGTTTGGCGATCACTGATCTAAACATTACCCTCGTGTTGGGAATCAAACCTGAGTCTCTCAAGTCAAAGGCTCGTGCCCTAACAGCTTACTTTAATATTGGAGTGACAGACAGAAATTAAATTCTCCACGTGGTCTACACTGCAACACACACATCAGTTTCAAATTAATCCTCAGCTTCCTGAGTTTTCCAGCAATTGTAGGCCTCGTCTTCAAAAGTTCTTCTTGAGTGTATAACGATATGAAACATAATTTGCCTTTATTCTTGAACGGAACACCTTGACCTACAAAGGCATCTGTTCCACGTCGTTACACTGTTTCTGTATTCAAAATTCTAAGTTCAACAGATGCATACACTGTGCAAATCGAAGCTAACATAATGTACATCATTAGACTCTAAGGATGTTTGTAGTAAACAGAAGGACTTCACACTTTTTAACTCCTTATTTTTTGTTTGTTTGAAAGAATCATATAAGTCACAGCTGGACATCGTTAAAGATGCCACCCTTAATTTATGAAATAATAATAATAATAATAATAATAATAATAATAATAATAATAATAATAATAATAATAATAATAATAATAATAATAAATTACAATTCTCAGAGTTGTAGTTTATTATTATTACATAAACTACGTCCGTCCGTTCGGTACATCATAGGATATATTCAAACTGTCCATCCAGAAAGCAATGCATGCATGAAAACGCCGGCTCATTGACTGGCGAACACGTAACGAAGATTTCTGGGTCATGGCGAACAGTTACGCAGGTATTATGAATACATTGTTCCAAGTCGTTGACATCGTTCGTTAACGGGGATAGCATACATCACACTTTCCATGTGTTCCCGCAGATAATAATCCAGTGGATCCAGGTCCGAAGACCGTACAGGCCAATACACTGGACCACCACAACCGATCCAACGGTTTAGGAAATTATTGTTCAACCATCAGCAAATATTCTTACAGTAGTGCGTGGGAGATATATCATGCATGCATCATGTTTTGCGGCGAATCGCTTCGAGCAGTGCATTCTGCATGAAGGTCTAATACTGCTCTCCCTTCAGTGTTTGAGGTTGCATGTATGGGCGATCAGTTGATCATGGACAATACCATACTATACTTTGACTCTAAATTGGTGTTGATGATAAATGAAAACCTACCATGGGGATGTGCATCTGCCCACGTGTCTCTTATGCATGTTGGCAATATCATCCCTCCCAAACGTGGCTTCGTCAGTGAACATTACTGATGTCTGAAACAGCATGATGGTAGTGGCGTGTTGAACAAACCACTGGCAAAATGCTTCACGTGCTTGGAAATCCCCTTCTGTCAGTCTTTCTATCCTTTGTAAGTGGTTGGGTGCAATACATTTCCATGTAACGCACACCACACCACATAGTCATGTGACTAACATGCATTTCAAGGATAAGTTTCCTCGTACTCGTACCTGGCTCACTGTCCACATCTCCTAACGCACGTTCGTCTGTAGCAGGTGTTAGTACACGACGGGGTCGACCAGCCTCCACATAAACATATATTACGATCCCTATTTCACACACACACACACACACACACACACACCGATACATTGTCGCAAACATCCTGTAAGATGGTTGGCGTCTGTTAGGAAAACGCTCCTGATATAATCGCACCGCTTCACGCCCATTGTTTTTTATAATAATTTATTTTTAGTTAGCGCTCCCTTGAGCGCTTGAAACGCGGAGCTACAGTTTAGCGTGGGATTCGAACCATTTGAGCTTCAGCCAGGAATCGAACTCGGGTTTTCCACACCCAAAGAGCGTACGACAACCGCTTATCCACAAGATAGCACACAACCATTGTCATTTGCACGACAGTACATGAATAGCATATCTGCCCGTTCCGGTTCGAATAACGCACCATCTTTTAGTCGAGCACTGACACTTGTCCTAATCAGCCCAATCCGCACTGCACTCCTGTGCTTTAGTCTCTTGAACACAACTGCTACCTGTGTGTATGTGGACCGATGAATTACATATTGAACACCAACTTTCTAGACAGTCATCTCTAAGCTAATTGGTTTTTGATATATATATATATATATATATATATATATATATATATATATATATATATATATATATGGGAGACCGAGGACAATTGTAACAAATTTTACATTTTATTTTTCTCTCGAATGTTTATGCTACAATAAGTCTGAAAATTATACAATATTTTAAGCTTTGTTGCTCCATTCATTTTTTTTTCATATATGACAATTTCTAGTATAGAAAGTTGCGAAGCATTTTATGATAGCATATGTTTTGTTACAAAAGTCCCGGTGCCCCCGTCAATTGTAACGGAGCTTTGGGACAATTGTAACATGATGCTTTTAATAAAAAAGCATATATGGCATGGCAAAACAATACATATCGTTAAATAATACTAATACTAATAATAATAATACTGATAGGTTTAAGAACGGGTGGGGACAAGACTACATCCTCAAATTTAAAAGTAGAAATATTTAAGAACATATAATTTCCACGAGTCAACAAGGTTCATGAATGATGAGTTACTTGTTATCTGTACCGTGCCACATTAGCTCGAAGACCTATTTAAAAATATATAATTTCCACGAGTCAGCAATATTTATGAATGATGAATTACTTGTTACCGGTACCGTGCCACATTAGCTCGAAATAACTTTTCTTTGGCCTAACTTAAACATTGACAAGCAAGCCAAGATTAAAATATGACGTAACATAAAAAATCAAGTCATTGGCATAACAATGACATTTGGCGTCCCTAGACAAAATTCGTATTGGCGCCCCATACACCTCATATGCCCAATATTTGGGGGTCGGATCTCCCCTACGTATTTGCGGTCCCGGAAAAGCATACTTAATACGTACATTGTTTCATTAATTACATCAATTGTATTATCTTCGGTCATATATAGCTTATTTTCATAATGGTTCAGCACAACTTTATCTGGGACGATTGCAACGTGTTACAATCATCCTCGATCGCCACGTTACATTTGTACCCGTTCAACGGTCAGTGATAAACACCATGGTTTTTAATAATTAGATTGAGTCAAAGCATCAAACTCAATATCCACGTTGTCAAGAAAAGAACATAGATTGCACACGCAGAAATAATTTATTTACAGCAAACGCATATCTATCAAAAGAAAATAAAAACAAGTCAGTTAGAAATTTACTTAACTCTGTCAAAATCACATTTCTCCTTGTCCAGTCTTCCTCACTTTACTAACACGCTCTTTTATTCATTCCACATAAAACCTTCCATGAGCGACTCCAATGATATGTATAAATGATATTTCGAAACTCACTTCTATAGGTAGTGGCCAATGTTACATTTGACCCGCGTGACAATTGTCCCCGGTCTCCCATATATATATATATATATATATATATATATATATATATATATATATATATATATATATATATATAATATTATATTTCTCTACATTAGGGATGCACACGAGACAAGATTTATGGCTGTGTCGTCTCGAAAATGTGCTGTAAACTGATATCTCGACTCGAAAAATGTATATATTTTTTTTTCTATTGGGAGAGCCGTCCGTGTCTCGACTAGAATTTTGTCAGGAAAATCCTCTCTCGAATCGTCTCGTGCGCATCCCTAATCTATATGTCTAGTTCTTGGTTAACTTCGAAGAGAGGAACGTCTTATTAGTGCTATCACAGTAGCAACGTGATGCTTTGGAAACAACGATTATTTGGTTGACTGATTTCCTCCTTTAAATTGTCTAACATTTCATTCTTCATAAATTAATCCCTACGGGAATTCTTCCCTATTTGGTTGCTCAATCTTGTCCGTTCTTCTCAAGGGTCTCCATTATATTCGCATCTAAATTTAGATATCTACCCGTTTACAATTGATGTTGAATTCCTAAAACTATACTTTTTCCAGTAGTATTTATTTATTATTTAATTTTAACATACTTACTCCATACCACTATTTTCCAAAAGAATAATCTGTGGAGTATCCCGGTATAGTTTATAGCGCATAGCGTGATATTTAGTACATATTTTGTAGTTAGTACCGAATATGTAATAAAATATTAAAATTAATAAGTTAGACGTAAAACATTTCTTCAAAAAAAGGAAAAAAATATATAACGGCTTCAACAAAAGCATTAAAAGGTAGAAATTTTTTTTTTAAAAAAACGCTAAAATTCAGAAATAATAATAATAATAATAATAATAATAATAATAATAATAATAATAATAATAATAATAATAATAATAATACATACTGAGGAGCTTTATTGACGAGTTAGTCATTGAAGAGCTTCATGGCCTAGCTCTGAAGAATCTTGTTAGATTCTAATAAACTTTCTGTGAAATTACGAGCAAGAAATAATGTTTCAAATAAGAAAGGTATTGTCAAAATTGATGCTTCTGTGTCTGAGTTACGTGAAAATACACACATATTAAAGTTGATTAATTACGGTGTTCACACTACACCCATTAATGTCTTTAATAATTTAGCTCTAAAGACTATCATTACATCCTGTTGAAATTCATATGGGACCGTTGGAATAATATTGTAATATCCTACTCGTGGTTGTATTTGTAAACATCAACATGTTATTATTATTATTTATACATAACACTGACTTCATACTCTTAAAAATAGACCCCTTGGACATTCACACACTTCTGGTAGCGAGGCTTCCAGGTCGCGAAGGCCTTCTGGAAGTCATCCTCCGGCATGCCGTTCAACGCCCTCGTCGTCACGGTTGGACAGCTTCCACCGAGTCGAAACGATGCCCCTTGAGCTGCCTCTTGATACGAGGAACAGGAAGAAATCCGCGGTTGCCATATCAGGGCTGTAGGGGGGAAGGTGAGGCAACGTGGAAACGCCGAATTTGATCAGGAGATCCCTCACAATCCACGTGCCGTTATCATGGCGGAGCATCCATTTCCCCACCAGGTCTGGTCGCACGCGTATGATCCTATTTCGCAGCCGTTTGAGCACTTCCACGCGAAATCTTGCATTTACACTCTGTCCAGGAGGTACAAACTCCTTATGGACAATGTTACGATGTCAAAAAAATGCAATCAGCATCGATTTCACTTTCGATTTCGACATTCTGGCCTCCTTTTTACGGGGTGATTGTGCGTAAGCATATCCTTGGGTTCGGTCGCTGATTTTCCCGGTTTGACGCAAAACATGTTGGCGTACCGCTGCTCCAAATTTCTCTCCATCGCAACTGATGACGAGGCGTCACAACAGGAGGTAACTAACAGAGTGGTCCACACTCAACTAACACACGCAGGCGACTGCCTCCGGTCGACACCTGTTTCCAAGGCTACCCTGCATAACATCCGGCCTTGCAGCCCCCCCTACATTCCTCCGCGCGCGCGGGAAAAACTCAGTCCTACTACTTCTGTATACGCCCCTGTATGTCATTAATAACCCGAACATATGGCATAAGTTATTTCTTATAGAAAAATATACAAGTGATAGCTTACTTTTGGGGATAGTTTCCTTTCGGTGAAGTTTTCTGAAAACGCTTTGAATTTTGTTTGCATTTCACAAGAAAATGTTTCGCTAATAACTGTAGTAAAACATGATTTGGTTTAAGGAATGGGAGCGAGAAAGTTTAGTACGGTGGCCTTTACTTTCATCTAACTAGATTCAGAGTTTAACGTTCCATTCATCAGGGAGGCTATATGAGACGTGGATATACTGATTAACGTGGAATCCGTATCACATAAGCTAACGACGAGAATCAAACCCGGGTCTCCCAGACCATAAGTGCGTATGCTAACCGCTTAGCCACGAAGAAGTTCTTACTTTCACTTGTGTGTGTGCGTGTTGTGGTTACTAAGGATAAACTTTAAAAAGATTTGTTTCCTGAAAATGACCCCTAAGCGGTAAAATAATCCCGCATTTATCTTGAAGGTATTTTCTAGGGAAATATTAACGACTTCCACAACTTATACACAAAGACATGAAATATGGCTGCCACAGAGTAATTCAGCATTACTACTCGAAAGTTTCAAATGTAATTTCAAAGCATTCAGATTACACACAAATATTTGTTCAGTTCGCCCTTGCTACTCGGAACGCAGCACATTATTGCATTTTGTAGAAGCACCTAATTTGATGATCAATCGTATTTACACATATTTCACTATGGTGTACCTACGTTTTGTCTGTTTAATAATAGCACTGAAGTCAAGGCTAAAAGTATAAAATTTAGCGTTTAACGTAGCAAATTATGTCATTCATGCGTATAGGTACATGCGTGTATGATACCGAATACGAATGCGTATCGGCTTGTGGAACGTTTGTTGAATTGCTGTATTATGTGTTTTCTCGGTATTAAGCAACATTCTGCATATCGATTTATTTTGTGCCATTTGTTGTAGTTAGCTAACCGACAGAATAGCGCGTAACATTCACGTTTTTTTTTTCAAGCTTGAGTCGTAAACAAATTGTTGTAGTAATAAACGAAATAAAATCTGTCAGTTCTATTTTCCGCTATTATGCAGGCTAGGCTAAAGGAAACGGTGATGATAAGAAATTAATGAAATGGTAGAATTAATAAAGTGGGAGTAAACAGGAGAACTACGAGTAAACTCAGGAACACAGTGCTTGTCCACCACAAATCCCTCTTGGAGTCAGCTGGAATCGAACCAGGACTCCACGCACCAGAGGTGAACTTTCTACCACTGAGCCACTGTGTCCCTCTGTTGAATTTCAGTATTTTACTAAATAATGTTACATCAAAATCTATAATAACTGAAATACAAAATATTTTATTACTACAAGTCATTAAGCATGATTATTTTACACATTTTGTGAAATTGAACATTTTTAGAAATTTCTCTGTGCCAGTTAGACAATGGAATAGTATTAATCATAACTTAACATTGTTATCTTAGCATTCAGATAACAATAACGAAGTAAATCAAGCTTACGTTTATTGAAGTTTAGATTGCGCTTGAATAAGCTACGACATTTTACAATAAGAATAAAATAAAAACTTCATCACCAACTAGTTTTGTTTAAACTTGACTTTGGGGGTCTAAGAATAACTTATATATTAATCAATTAACTAATTTATGGTTACCTAGTATAAATAAGATCTTTTTTTCAGATATTGTCCAAATAACTGACTCGTCTAATATACTTTCAAATGTTAACGTACTGAACATACATATAACCTCTGCCTCATGGCTACCCATTAAAAAAAAAATATTTTGCAGCCAGTAAATTGATTTGTCATTGCTTAAATGTAGTTTTAAGTCAGTTACGTTATTTAGTGATTATGTTGTATACGAGATGAATTAATTTGAATCCAAACTACTACTTCAGTTTGTATCCAAGGCAAGTATCGCTAACCAATCAGAACCACGGACACATATATGTTTCTGCATTAACTCGAAACCAACTGATGGTAAGATGGTTCATCAGTATAGCGCTTACTTCTGGCACGAGAGATCCCTAGTTTGAACCATGCACATGCAGTTTGTGGTGGACAACATCATCTTTGTGGGATTCCTCGAGGATCTATTGTTTTCACCTACATTCTCCTTCCCCAATTGTTTCATTATTATTCACTTCCACTATAAATTCGTCTCCTTTAGCCTGAAGGGCATGATCATGCAACGTAAAACTAGAATATATATTAAATTTGTTTTGGAGCTACTTATACAGAACATGAGTGATCATTTAATTTAATAATAATGAGATTAAGATATCAAACTCTGTTTATTTTCTTTAGCTTGATTACATCAAAAATAATGTAATTTTACTTTTACATTACACCATAAAATCAAGGTTCAATAAATTAATATGATCATTTCGATGAATTTATCATACAAACATTGGCTACTGCTATTAATGAAACATGTACTGAAAACAGGAGGTATGTGTTAAGGCCTTAGACGCATATACGCATATTTGCAAGAGGGGAAAACAAGCATAACAAAATAAACTTAAATGACGTTTGGTCAGTTTATTTTTATTTGTATGTTCACAGCTTATTGTATTCACCTTAAATAGTAAGCTGCGTTGCGTTCAAAAAAAAATCAAACGAGCTAATAAATAACGAAACATTTCAGATACGAAAATAATAACAATAGCATTTGCATAAGACTGACAAGAGTAACAACTGAACAAAACACCAACGTGGTTTATACATTACGCTTGCATCATTTAAGATAGCGTACATATGATAATATCAACAATGTTCTTTAATTCTAATTTAAGAGAATGACATTTATGTTCTTGGAACAAAAGAGCTAACCAATATAACTTCAGCTACAAAAATAAACTTTCATTGCTGTAAGGCTAATTATAATCTCGTAAACTACATAACATCATAAAAGCATTGGATAATGCGATATAATTCTGAACACGCATGTACACACTAAAAGCACACACACACACATACACACATACACATGCATAAATAGCAAGTACCAGCCATTTACATCTAGCACACATATCACAAAAATAGATTAGCCTCTAGTGAATTGTTCGAGTTGCAGGAGTAGAAATGGCCTACGACGCAACTTATCTGCACGTATATAAACTAACTAGTTGGTTGTCATGGAAACTCCTAGCTCCCAAAATTAAGCATAATTCAACTCCAACGAGAAGTCTGGCAGCAATACAAATATATATATATATATATATATATATATATATATATATATATATATATATATATATATATATATATATATATATATATATATATATATATATATATATATATATGTATATGTATAATGAGGAAAGTAAATAAACAATTGCTAAAATCAAAAAGGTTTACCATGCATATTTAAGTATCATTTATTTAATAAATGATAGTTTACCTGTTTACGTGAAAGTGTACCAATTGATTCGTTCACTTATTAAAGAAACAGTTTACGGTTATGAGAAGTAAAACAACAACAATCCCACCCACCCCCACAAAAGAAACAGAAGTTATATTAATATGTATATCATACGTAAGTAGGAGCAGAACCAATTAAACAATAAACGAAATACAAACATTGGAATAATCCTAGTTCACTAAATACGTTAGAAAAATGAATAATCATTGGTCTTTTTTTATGAAGATTGACCACAACAGGAAGACAACAAACCAGTCCGTAAATTGAAGGCAGCATACCCAATTCTTAAAATATGTATTTGAATAGTTGATTCTCAAGAGTAAATTTCCAAACCAAACTTCGAAACCATTAATTTGTTTCATTAAACTTTCTGAGAAAAGATTTGCAGTGCAGGTATATATTTTCATTATTTTTTTCACGAATGAAACGATGCTATTTGTCCCCGTCACAATAAAGCCAATGACCTTCGAAGTGTTTCATTTATGCCGAAAAAAATACTTGAAAAGGGGTTTAGGGCAATATCTAGGTACAACCATGTATTTTCTCAATACTTCAAATTAGGTAGAAAAGAAATTAAAGAGACGTATTACACATACTATATTGTAAAACCGCACATGAGGATCATTATTCATTTAGGTTTCAATGCTATGAATGTTAATAGATTTGAGTGCAATAGCGTTTATTTTGATCACATGCAATTACTAACCCCAACAATAAGAATTTGATGCATTTAAATAACTGGCAATCTTTAGAGATGATATCAACTTGACCAGACACTTTTATTGATGCTCCTCCTTCTTGTTGTACTTCTAACAAATCACATTCATCTATTGTATACGCCGTTCCAAACTACGAGGATTTCTTCTCATTTCAAGAATCAAAACCATAAAATTTCTTCAACGTTATCAGAACTGGCAATTTATAATTTCCAAGAATTTAATAGTAAAACTTGATGTCGTATATCTAAAACTACTGGTTGCAATAAAATCATAAGATCAAATATATAACCTGCGTCTCGGGTGCAGAATCTATATCAAAAAGCCATTACTTGCTATGCCTAATTGCTTTCATTGATAGGCGGCGCCAGGATTTTGGTAATGTGATAGGATGGGACACACATCCTAACATTGTTGCCAGAATACTCTGCACTATTGAGCCTTAAGACCTCAAAAATAATCCCTAAGTTTTACTCAAAGAAAAGCACGGTATAATAGCAAGTAACTTATGAGAGACTTAAGAAGTCACTCAAATATATCCAAACATAGGAAACAAAAATATACAAAATTGAAAGGATTATTGTAGGAAATCTGAAAATCGAAATTAATGTGGGTGGAGCTGCACCCACTGCACGCACTGTGTCGCCGCCTATTCTTTCATTCTACGGCGATAAAGACTGAAACCGGAAATTGTTATTTGAAACACTCTTGGATTGAATATAGGCCCTATAGCTGAGGTAGGAGATAGAACCTACTCTTGGGAGGCTAAATTTATTGCAATAAAGTAGCTTATCAAAATATCTTATCACTTTTGTTGTACGAAAATCATGAAATGAAATGAAATCTTTGACCTTTATGTCCCACGCTTATGCAAGCTAGGCTAAATGATACAGTGATGATGAGAAGTGAATGAAAAGGGGAGGAAACGGCGGAGCTCCAAAGAAACCCATTCACGCTGTGTATGTGCACCACAAAATTCAGTTGGCGCTAGCTGAGAGCGAACCAGGGACCCCATGCGTCAGAGGTGAACGCTCTACCACTGAGTCTCTTACAGTTTATTTTTCTATGCAAATCAGTATTGGAACAGGAAGTAGTAGTAAATTTCAAGCACTTCCGGTTTTGGTAGAGTATTGTGGTTGTGAAAATATACTTTTCCGGAATACTGAGTCTATTGCATAAATCCTTTCGCCACTACATAGTACCATTTTTGTTCAATGGCGATAAGTGTTGAAATCGAAAATGGTTAATTTGAACCACTTCCATTTTGAATAGGAAGCGAACAGAAGAAATTGAACCTATACTTGGGACACCAAATCGATTACAGAAAACCACATATTGATATTTCTTACTTTTTTTTTCTTTTTTTAGACATCTTTCGACTGACGGACGGACGAGCCTTTCGATCTGTCTATCTGTAAGACTTTCGACACTTATGCGTGGAAGTCTAAAATCAATTCTAAAAAATGTGTCATGTTTTGTGTAGTTCTATTAATTAGTAACAGAACATTTCACTATGATACGCTGTAGGGAGTATCTGATTATCCCTGTTGTGGTTGCCACGAAGAATACCGCAGTAATTGAATCCATGATAGCCGGATAAATAGCGCGTGTGGAATGAATGATCATTACCAAGGATTTTAAAAATGTATTAATTAAATTTTACATATGAGGTGAGAAAGAAAGGTATTAAGGGTGTTATTTTTTTTAAAAAAAAAGAGAGAGCAAATTTAATCAGATAAAACAAAATTATTATCTAATCTTTATTTGCATATAGAGTTTGATATTTTTAAAAAAAATAAATTGTGATTAAACTGATTGTTTCGCATATCATTTTTTTTTTAAATTTTCCAATTAAATTATAGTTTTAAATGTTTTGCTTACAATAAGTAGTTATTAATTATACAGCTCCTACTACAATTAGTAAAAAAAATACACTTACGCTAGCTATGAACACGTGGAATTCAAGTAACTTTCTGTGTCGGTTACCTTTGAAAGGGAACTGGTTATCTCGTTTAACGAAAAAAGTAGTGAACTATGGGTCAAGAAAACAAAATGCAAATTGATATACTGATCACTAAATTAGCGTATGCCATCTGACCCTAATTAGCGAAAAATGTAAAGACTCGAATAAAACTATGCAAAACAGGCAATAGTAATTTAATTATAGTTTTCACTAACGCAACGACGGAAACGAAGAGCAAAAAAAAAAAAAAAAAAAAAAAAGCGATAGCGAAATTAGGAATTAGATTTCTGGACTCTCGACATATGGCTATATTAACCCGTCACGTATGAGGGATAACGTCCCTCGACAATTACACTATTCGAGGAAAGGATAGGAAGGAAGGAAGCGACTTGGGGCTTGTATGTTAAGTTCGATATCGGCATTTGCCTGGTGTGAATGAGGAAAACTCAGGAAAATCTCACACCGAGTGACTAGCTTGAAAAAAGTTTTTACACTTTTTTCGACCAAGTGTTGCCACTGGGAATCGAAGCCGGGACCGCTTGTACCAAAGACGAAGGCGACAACGACTACGCTTACGCGGGACCGTAAAACAATAGACAACCAGAGATAAGTAGTAATAGAAGGTTTTTATGGATAACTTTGCAACGTAAATAAAATCTGGCCTTTGTACTACTATAGCTACATTGTTTAAAAAAAAGCGAAAAACATTTATGGCGATAATAGATGACAGCACATTCCACGTGCCGTTTTATTTATTTTTTTCGGAATTACACTATTAACAATAATGCAGTTACTTTTTAAACCGATAAACGTTGAAACTTAGCCCAAAGACAAATTAGATCAATAATGAAAATCGAATTATGACCATTTTATCCATTTAACAATTTTATTCAACTGAATGTTAAGAGCACTTAATTTTTCTATTATTATTATTTCATAATCAGTTTGCAATTTTTTTAAATGCTAGACAAAGGTAGCTCCTCCAAAGGGTTATAACATTTATATGGCAAGTGGTGTAACATGATTCTGGAATAAATAATATAGACAGTTGCTCTAAAAGCGCTTTTTTTGCTTTATTTATTATCCATACTAAAAAATAACCCAAAATTACATATTATGGATATGTGTACATGTAGAGGATGCATAAGAGCATTCCTCTATAATCATAAGGTTAGGAACAGATTGTAAGCAAAGCATGATGCATTACTGAGATCTAGAAATGCATTGCAGCATCTATAACAACTAGAACATTAAGGAGTTGAGGTAAGGATTGTTAACAGTGTGGAATTTGACCGACATTATACTGAAGTGCTCATGCTATAATCATAAAATGAGAAGGAAAGTATTAAATTAAGGTGAGGCATCACAATACGTATAATACGTTAGATGACAAATTGACTTATCTGATGGTTCTGGGGTAGCTCAGAATCGCAATGCAGACAGTGACTTTTAGGATGAATGGGCTACGCGAAGAATGTTAAGAAGAATCGACTTTGCAAGCAAAAACAGCATAAGTGTCAGGATGATCTGGAGACAAAGGGCAATTTGGCATAAATAAAATAGGAAGGAAAGTGGAGTATGGTGAAGGGAACCAGAAAGGGCATAACATTTTTTAATGTCAAGAACAAACGAAACGCAATATAAACCTGGAAGGGTTGATTCAATTTGTTCTTGAGTGAAATTTCAGTACGTACCTTTCGAAATAGCTGTTTATTATTACCGTTATTATTATTATTATTATTATTATTATTATTATTAGTAGTAGTAGTAGTAGTAGTAGTAGTAGTAGTAGTAGTAGTATAGTTATATTTTGACACCGATAACTCTTGATAAGATACGAAAAACGTGATGTCATCTGGTGGAGATTAGTGCGACTTTACATCCCACAAATTAATTCACATTTTTTTCCAAGTATCATTTCATAGTGTATTCATAGTGTACATATATTACAAAAAGTATTGATGAAAAATAACACTTGCAAATGGCCACCGATAATCATACATCTTGATCAGCAATAAATAATTAATTGTTACCTCAATTGCCATCCATTCAGTAACAGCCGGCGAACTGCCATCGTGGAAGCAAGCGAATTTTTTGAGATTAATTTCATGATAATCTGAATTAGGGTTGGAATATGCTCTACACTTACTCTCGTTGCCGGATAATGCATCTGCCATAACTGCTGCTGCATGCGCCGATAAAGCGCAATGGGACGTTAGTAATCAGAGCCATAATCCTCGCTGTAATTGCTACCTGTAATTATCTGTCATTGCATGTTACCACGAATCATCATTGCTGACGAGGGGAAATGTAGCCCACAACGGCGTTTGAACTTACCGACTCCAAGCTAAAGAAAGTCGGTCAGAAAGGTTCAGCAAATTATACCACATATGAGAGTAGATATTAAAGCCAAAATACGACAGGCTAATAAAGGTGTAATGGACACTTCCAGGATAATTTGCTCTCATATCCATCTAATGTATTTACCAAATAGATGTCTGAACGAAGAAAGACTATTCTGAATCTTGTAACATGCACATTTGCAGTTATTAGATTTACGTTTCTTGCATCTAAGGCTTTAAAACAATAAGATAACGAAACCTCCATCTCTCTCAAGCCAGTTTTACAACTTATACGAATAATTAATTTCGTAAATATCACGATTGAGGAACCATTATCAAAGCATTGAAAGCTACAAGAACGAACCATTAGTAATATCATCTTGGAAAATTTCTCCAGTAATCTTTATCGCAATTTACTGGTATAATGATGACCGTGTATTTTATTTTACGAACGAAACTGCTAGCTTATATATATATATATATATATATATATATATATATATATATATTGTTTTCATGCTTTGTTGTAAAGTATATTTACAACGTTTACATTTTATCCTTTCTTCCTCAATCATAATTGAAATAAAGCATTCACTAAAGTCTTATTAACTTTAAACTAAGTTTTACCTTACAAATCAATATAGTTAGTTTTTGAAGCTAAGTAATTAAAGCTCTTGTAATTAACGAATAAAAATATTAAGATAAATTTTGTATATAAGTAGAAACATAACTTGGTAGCATTTTTATTAGCTTTTTCTTTCGAATAAATAAATAAAAAAAAAACTACGACAGAAACAATATTTTCAGTTTTTGTTTATCTGCCTTAAAGTATGCTGCATCATATCTTGAATGTGATATCTACTGATAGTATTCACACGTATCTGAAGATTTAACTCATGGTCTATAATTGCTGCTGTCGAACAAAAAAAAAATGTAATGCAATGACATACGTATTTATGTTTTACGTTCCACAATGATGCCGGATTGGCTAAAGGAGACGGTAATGATGAGAAACGAATGAAATGGTGGAATGAAGAAAGTGGGAGGAAACGGAATAACCCCAAGGAAACCTACGTACACGGTGTTTGTCCACCACAAAGTTCACTTGACGCGAGTTAGGATCGAAGCAGGGACCCCAAGCACCAAATATAAGCGCTCTACTACTGAGCCACTGCGGTTCCTGCTGTCGAAAAAATTTGTGAAAATATGCTTTTATATTTTGGAATGAATTAATAGTTAGAAACTTCGAAATGATTTAAGAATCATATAAAATAAATGGTGAAATGATAACTAATAATAATAAAAAAAAAACACTATGTAAATTATGACACAACGTACACGATTAAATAAATAAAATCAGACGTAGAGATTTCTTTCACTGTGCATAAAATATGTATACTGTTCAATATTCAGTTGAGAGACATACTGGAATAAATCAATACGGTATAGGCATACAAATCTTCTACGACAATTAATTAACTATCAAATAGCTTAATATATTCATATAATTTAAGTCTTCCAAATTTTGTCTCATTAAAAAATAAGCAATGATACACCAAAACTACTGTAATGCTTATGTTCAATCCAAGCTTGAACACACTTTTAATACGTGGAATCCCCACTGTAATACATTTTTTTCGAAGACATACATGAATGCATGAAATTCTTCTAATTCGATCTACCTAAACGAACATTGTTTTACAGCAAATTGATACAGTCTTGTCGATCATTAAAATATATATATTAGACTAGCACAATACCCGTTCTTCGCACGGGGAGGATAACTTTCATTTTGAACATAAAGGGGTGAATTTGGATTTAAGCGGCATCGGAAGTTTCATTGTTCGTCTCAGCGACTCCGAAAACTATGGATTTGACACTAATATCGGTCATTTTCGATCATCCTTAAATATCTCTCTATCCCAAGTTGTACTGCCAAAGTAAAATAATAATAATAATAATAATAAAAATCCAAGGTCTGAGCCTCAACTGTGTAGCAAATTTGATTGAAATTAATCTCGTGGTTCAGGAGTTATTAAGCTTTATTTACTTATATATATTTCTCCCTCCCCAACCAATGTTGTACCGCAAAAGTGAAATAATAAAAAGCACTATGTATATTACAAAAAAAAAAAAAAAAAAAATAATAATAATAATAATAATAATAATAATAATAATAATAATAAAAGATTGAAATAATTCATTTCTGAACAACATGGCACACAGTTGAATGTTAACTCTACAATCATGATAATTTTAGGACTATACGGAACTACTGACTCATCTTTAAAAAAAAAAAGTCTTGGTGGCAGCTGTCAAATCGGCAGTGTAAGGAGTTTCCGATAACAAACTTCCGTAATGTTGTTTAGTCAGAAAAAAAAAACTTATTTACTTCTGCTTACAACTCGTAGAAGAATAAATCACCTCCCCTCCAAGGATTGAACCAGTACTGTCAGATTGATAGGTAGACACCTTACTGACTCTAACATTGCAGTTCTAATGACTCATCTGCTGTGTTAAAATTAGCATGTTCATATAAATTGACAAATAAACCTTACTCCACAACCACAAATACCTTGAAGAATTATTGCCTTCGTTACCACTTAAACATTGAATTTCAGAAAGTAAAGTTTTAACTGGTAAGGACTTTTGCTCTTCCGTTCATTACCTTCTAAAAATGTAAGCCGTTTTATTTAATTTGTTCGTCATCGTATTTATTTTCTTAGTTCAGAGACTACAGAACGTTCCGTTTCTGCAGAGACAATTAAAAAAAAAAAAAATCTAACCAGAATAGCAATGCTGCATACATTGTAGATAACAAAGTTTCTAAGGGTTTGAAATCTTTCTTTCTCTGCTCCCATCTCTTTCATCTTTTCCACACAAACACACACACACATACACACTTCCTCTATTGATGTAAGTTTTCTTCCAGTTAAGGAGAGGAAGAGGAAAAGAAAGTCTTCAATTTTAAACTTCGATCGCTTAGCTGCCACAATGCCAAATCGATATGCAATTTGATTACCGCTCCGAAGTTAACATAAACCGCGCCAACACAAAGACGAGCACTAGCGACGTTTTCCTTTCTGATTTTCCGAAGGAAATTTCACTCTCTTTATTTAGTGTGAAAGTTGGAATACCGTGCTAAAGGGTTTTCAAAAATTTAAAACTAAATGAAGTTTTTTTTTTTTTAAATCTTTCTTTTTCTAAGGTCTTCTGACAGCGAGAGAGAGAGAGAAAGAAAAAAAAAACGAGAGTTGGAGTAGAGCCTTGTAGAAAAGAGAAGGGCTAGTTATTAGTCACGGAAGCTGGTCGGGGTGGAGTCGTCGGAATTTCATGTAAAGGAACAGCAGTTGGGCTTGTTTCCGACATTTCCAACCTTGTTTCCGAGGACTTCTGCGCTCTAACTGCCTGTTTAGTCGTCTCAGGTTTTGCATGCCATCAGCATACTGCATGACCGACAACAGAGGAATGCGCCATGCAACTTTCAGCGTCAAGTGCAAAACAGCAACATTTTACCCAAACACATTTTCGCAATTCAAAATCAGAAATTAAAGAACAGATAGAGAGAGAGAGAGAGAGAAAAAATAAAACAATCACGCATCCACAACAGTAGTGCAGCTAACAAAATGCAGACATATGACATTTGACATTTTTATTGTTGTTGTTTATTTTGTTTTTATTTCTTTTTTTTCAGTTTAAGAGGATGACCTAGTTACAACTTGTTATAAGTTTATCTGAATATTACAGTAATATTCCATAGTTCAATTAGGGAATTACATGCAGTTCCAAGGACAGGAGGCACGTTGATCCGTGGTAGCCGGTGGATTGTAGCTGAGCGGTCTGAGGCATTAGTCTGACATTTGTGAGGTGAAGCCCATTATTGGTTCGAATCTCTCTGAAAAGCATGGTCGAAGTTTTAACTGTTCACAATATTTGTTTTTGTGTCCCTGTCGTGTATGGGATCCGTAGAAAGTACGTAAGATGCCCATGGTGAGCAATACCCCGGATGGGGCGATTTTCTTTTAAAGTGGAAGAACGTTCACCTATGGTGCATGAGGTCCCTGGTTCGATCCTAGCTCGCGCCAAGTGGGCTTTGTGTTGGACAGACGCCTTGTTCTGGAGGTTTCTCGTTTTTTCCCTGTTGTTTCCCACTTTACTCATTCCACCACTGCATTCATTTATCATCATAACAGTCTCCTTTAGCCTAGCCGACATGATCGCGGGACGTAAAACTGAAAAATTGCATTTCATTCCTCCTTCATTGTCTAACGTCCTACGAAGGTGCCCTTAGGCTAAAGAAGTTGGATGATTCGTGAAAGAGGATGCTCATGATATAATTGGTGAAATTATAACGTAAGGGGAAACGGGAGTACCCCGAGAAACCAACAAACACAAAGTTGTCCACTTAAATTCGCATGGCCTGGGACCAAAGAAGGGGTCCCTTCTACCAAAGCTGAACGCTATACCTCTCAGATGTCATGTCCCCATAATCAGTTAGGTGAGGAAATGTCACGCAAATGTATTACTACTACTACTATTGTTATTATTATAAAAATAACCAAGAAAGTTATCTCGCTTTTTCACCCACCACCTTCGAACATCGGTATGTCACCTAAGACGTATCTGGAAGATCAAAAATTGTTCCCAACAACATCAACGATCTTTTGCCAACGTTCTTTAAGGCCATGGATTCCATTGCGGTAGAACTTGGTGGGCTGTGAACCGAAGAAGATATCAAGTGCATTTGCACCTCTACTGGAGATTTCAACTGGGGTCCTCAAAGGTGATTGTCCAAGGAATGGAACAGGTGATAATCGGATAGTGCAATGTCCCGGGAGTATGTCGGATGCAATAGTGTTTTCCATCTAAGGTGCAAATGGTGTCTCGGTTCATCTTAGCCACGTGAGGCTTACTGTTGTCCTGTAACAGGAGGACACATTTGTGATTCAGAAATGTTGGTTTCAGAGTTTTGAGATTTTCTTGAACAAGGCTCAACTGCTGACAGCACACAGTCGTATTGATGTTCTGACCAGCTGGTAGCAGTTCCCTTAGCACGGTGCACCGAACAGTCCATGAAGCACATGGGATGACCTTCTTCTCGTGCAGTGCTGTATCGGCTACTTCGGAACCGGTTCATGGGATGCTAACCAATGATGATGGCGTCGAAGAAGCTTCGTACAGGACCCATTTCTCATCACATGTCAACACCCTGTCCAGAAATGGTTTCTTCTTCAGACGAGACAGGAAAACAACAGGTGTCTGCTACCGTTCCTTCTGGACCGGAGTCAAGTCATGTGTGACCCATCGACCAACTTCTAATGATACTTCCCAATTTATGGAGGTGCTGCCGAATGGTTTCTCCACTCACACTGAATTGTAGTCCTAGTTCCTTGCATGTCTAGCTACTGTTTGCCTCAGTTGCTGCCTGAAGATCTTCATTTTGTACGTGTGTTGGTCTTCCGGCACGTGGTGCGTCTTCGAATATTTCGTCAATGTCCTTAAACTTGTTAAACCACCACTGCACTGTCCACGTAGTCACGACATACTCACCAAAGGCCTGATAGTATATATCTTCCGCCCCGCTTCTCTCAATCTCCTTTCAAATATTCAAAGTACCATTATTTTGCCACCTGGAAACAATACATTACAAAATGCATGTTATTTTATTGCAGTTATTGTCTTTCGCAACAGCACCCCCAATGCAGCCCACGCATTGTCTCCAACTTTCAGGTGCCAGCTTTTCTTAATAGTTTAACAATTGTTTGTTCCCGTTTGATCGTGCTTCTTCTGCGTATTCACGAATGATTGGACATAGTATGTATGAGTGGGGAAAATGTTAGGTGAGATTTGTTTGCTTCCTTGTTAGCGAATAGCGAATAACCGATTTGCTTTCCTTGTCTCAACATGCAGTTTAAGCGAATTCTTAATTATCATTTTTACGAAGTACAATATGTTCCAACATTACATTGCACTCAAACTGCATACAATTTAACATGAAGAATTGCATAACAATGCCTTCTGGGGCCAGGACCTACTAGCCAGATTGCGACATCCATGCCTTTGAGGTGATGTATGGTCAGCAGCACGCCGGTTCTCCTTGCCGTCAGTACTGGATTTCTAGACTGGAGTTTGCTATATCTGTCTTTCAAGTAGCTCCCCAATTCCCCTTAAGATGATAGGTGGACAATGTAAATAAAAACATTAGTAGCAATTCATTTTTTGTTCAATTCATGACAGTAATAACTTTAAGGTTATCTAAAAATACTTGTGAACTTTTATTCTTCTCCTTCTGCCTCAAGGGCACTAACATGGGACGTTAAACTGAAAGATTTAATTTTCATGAAGCGCTGCAATTTAGGAAATTAACCCTTTAACTGCCACAATGTATTAGCAAAAAATATATCCCTAGGCCAAACTGTAATTTTGATTTTGCTCATTTTATTGGTACCGATTCTGCGTACTGCATGTGTATAATATTCGAAAACAAAAAAAAAGTTTGAGGAATCCATAAGTGCCACACGGCACAAATTTGTTAAAAAAAACAGTGAGGCATAGTGTTGATGCCTCATGGAGGTTAAAGGGTTCAGATTTATTCAGAGAAAGGCATGAAATCTTAAATAAATTATAAAGGGTTTAAACTCATTCATCTTCTATAAAATGAAAATGAAATTTGAAATATCTTCTATGTTCACAGATGTTAAAATGAATAAGATGAACACTAAGTGCAGGTAGATTGTAATTAAAGAATTGGTAGAAGTAAAGCTACCTAACACAAACTTACATGGACTGGGATCAAATCAGGGGCCTTTTGAATCAGAGGTAGAAGCCATACTATGAGTGTCTGTGCCCCTTCTTTCTCCATACCATCTTCAAAACACATGTATTCACTATGTTAAATATGCTTTAAATGAACATACGCTATTCTGATACAAGAGTGTAAGGTATATTTTTATATACATATGTTCGTTTCTTTCTTTTTTCTTCTTTCTTTTTTTCTTTCTTTACTTCAGATTTCAGAATCTAAGTATTACGATTTTCATTTCCTTAATAAAATATGTGCTGTACTAGTTTATTATGACGAAATAGTGGTATACATTGACCTCGTCACTAAGTTCATAATGTGTCATTCACGTTCACTGAAACAACCATTAATTTACAATGATGAAAGAATCTTTAAAAATCAATAATGAATCAATCAGTCAAATCAGTAGCCGTCACAGTAACATTATAAATTGTCACTACTACTACCTTCTCATTTCGACACTGTAATAGATCATACGCGGATCAAACCTCTTGACGTTAACACCTAGCAGTGAGCATGTAGGCAATAATAATACAGCAAATTAATAAAGTATTTCACTGACGCAATACACGATTCAATGCTGTCGATGCATCTTATGTATATGGATTAAACTAAAATAAACATCTTTGCGCTACAGATTAAAACAATATATATATACTCGGACAGACGGCATACGTTTAATTGTGCGATGGTTGGTCAGTCCATCATTTTTTTGTGCTATTATTTCTAGCTTTCTAGAGAGGAGTGTGCTATCTCTTAACATTGTGTTTTCCAATTGACTTGTTGCACAGTCTCATAGGATGTGTCGCTAAATTTAGAAGTTAAACATTATGAAATTTGAATCATATTTAAAATCAATTTTGAGACATATTGTACCACTCAGCGCTTGTAGCGGCAACAACAATGTTCAGTATTCCACAAAGTCACTACTCCATAGAATATTATAGTCTTAGGCTGTTATAATTTATACCAGATAAAATTTCCCTTCTTTCCACGGGAAGAATATGATTATAGAAAATATCTGAAACTCTTCACCACCGTAGGATATCCTTTAACCAAAGTGGCATGATAAAAGGCCACCTTGAGGTAGGTAGTAACTATGATTCAGAACAACTACCCCGTGATGCAATCACAGACAAGAGGCAATATTGGTTTCAATGTAAAGAAATAAATCATAGCAATTATCCCCTTCCTCCCTTAAAACTGAATTAAATAAACACAACGCTGGGACATATTTCCCCTTAGTTTTGATTATTTTATACATTGAGCTTCATCTTAAGTTGTCAGAATCGTGAGATAATGTTTATTTATTTATTTTCATATAAATCAGGGGTTCTCAACCTTTTACACTGGCGTACCACCAAACCATTACACCGCCATAAGCCGTACGTACCATCAACAGCAGACCTCGTACCACCAGTGGTGCTTATACCAGGGGTTGGGAAACCCTATTATAAATGTTGACCCCTGTTTATTTCGCCTCCCCCTTACGTTACGCATTTTTTATGAAACTAATATTATATGATTAAAAAAGACCAAGTTCCAGGTAGGTGATGACTATGTTCGAAAGTTCGTTTGAAACAATTCACCCCTTTTCCCATGGTTTGACAAAAATAATCATGTTCGTTATATATATATATATATATATATATATATATATATATATATATATATATATATATATCTGAATATCAAACAATTGTATCACAGTGCTGTGGGCGTTCAGTAAAATGTATTCTATTAAAAAAAACTGTATTAACAGGTAGGTACTTAATTGTCTCATAATACCCGCCCATGATTTTCGTTTACTCAAGGTATGTTATTTCTTTATTCAACTATATCGCTACTAGTGCATAGGACGCTAGGTTTACTCCAGAAAATTGTGATCTCAAATCGGAAAACAAACTTACGAAAACGAGTATCAAAGGCAAGCATACTACACGCCTTAAATCTTGTAGATGAAAGCTAAATGCAAAATCAATTTTCTGGAATCCGATTAGATGGACTGGAAGGGTATACCGATGTTTCCGTCTGGTGCTAGGACAGGTGAACATACAGTGAAGAAGTTTGCAGTGAGAAACCGGAATGCCCTCGGAAGTAACAGCTCTAGCTAGCCGTATCAGAAGCTCATTGGCTGACTTCAGCTGGATGCATATATAGAACAGCGTGTGTGTGCACGCAAAAGAGGAGGAAGGACAACATGTAAAATAGTTTCGATCCGCCGTGTGTGAAAAAATCCTATATGATCTTCCTACAACGAAAACATAAAAGCCCTATCTACAAGTTAGTTTTTCTTCTATGGACGAGCAAAGAGCCTCGAATATGTTATCTGATAAAGCAAATAAAATAATTTTCCATGAAACATAACTCCAGTGTCTTTTAATGAGAAGGTGCCTCCTACATTTAATCCACTAACTCTCGAGAAATTGCCTTAGCTTAAACTAACATTCTTCATTCTTCTCTTCCTTTGTTTGGTCTCGCCACAAAGAAGATTGAAAATATTGATTTTATCCGGATCTGTGGAACCTGTGTGGAAAGTAGAGGACATTCGTTTCTTCTTGATATGACAAATTGCTTCGGTCCGCACTGATCCCTTAGCTCAGGCAATGGCTATATCATTGCTTCTGCTTACGGCAATAATTTCTGGACAACAAGAATTATTTTGTTTCATTATTTTAAAGGTCCAACTAATTAGTTTGATAGAACTCAAATGTTAAATATCCACGTTTCCTTTCAGCAAACTTATTTCATAGGGAGCAATCAATACGTATTACACACAATCTTCAGAAGTGTAGCTAACATATTTTCTAAAATTTCAGGACAGAATTTTAAACCTAAGAACTGTCGGATATTTCTTTATTTTTCCCTCACACCTTCAAATAAATATATGCTATTAACTAACGAACATTTAAAACTGCAATTTTATTCAACTCTAACGACTTTATGCGTAATGATTATATATATCGTAAATGATGATAAACATTTTTATATATTCGGAAAACAGTCTAACACTGCGAACATTTACATAAAAAGTGGGAATAAATGTATACGCAGTCATTAACGTGACACACAAACCGATAGCACTTTTGATCTGGCAATAACGCACAAACGAAAGACCAGATAAATGAAAAACGAACAGCCAAGTTGGCCTTGTATGCCGCACTGAGAGAATGTTTATTTCTAACGTAGGCCTATTTAGTCGTAGTTTGTGATCAATGATTTGTGAGGAAGTACGCCAGTTTGTATGGTGGAGTGAGACAGTAAGGTTATCTAGTTTATGTTAAAATTGGGCAAACTGTACATTAGACTAGAATTTAACTGTTACCCGAGTCAATTATAACTAGAGATGCAAAAAAATGTTTTTTTTAAAGATGTAGCCGTTTTATCATTTAAAAAAAAAGCATTGATTATAGAGCGATTTATTTTTGTTTGTATTTTGTTTCTCTTTTGTATTTTTCTTATTGAATTATCTATTTTGCTTCCTTGTAGTGGATTCTAAAATTGAAAAAAAAATCAGTGCTTGTGAGTCCTACATGTATTTTCAGTGCGAGGTTGACTGTCTTGGTTAGGTTTCAAACTGTCATGGTTGTCAACAAGCAAAAGTTATGCAACCAACCATATCCAGGCTTTGGTTTGGTTGCATAACCGTGTTAAGTTTCAGGGAGTTAAATATCTTGATATGAGGCGCTCCGTGTGCAAAGGATTCAACTCCGCTTTTTTGTCATTTTTGACATATTTCATATTATAATCTCTACTTGACCCTCATTTGCTGCCAATCCACGTCCTGATATTGAAAATAGCTCTTAGAATGAAGAAGAAGAAAAAGTTTACTTTTTCATGTATTTAAACGGAGCGTACAACCTTTACGTCCCTTGTACTCAAAACTTAGCTAATTAGATTAGAATTATTTGTGATCTGAACGTCCCATGTATGTATTTGACTGGTTGCCTAAATTTTAACTGACCAGGGATGATATCGAAACTGCACCTTGAATTGGGAGACATTCTATTTATTTCCTGATAAGACTTCTCGAGCAAGTTCCAAAACAGGTGTTCGTTTCTTGCCCGGAAGTGACCCCGCCTTTGCAGGGGCTAAAATATATACAACATTTTGACCTATTTTCTATAGCAGGTGTACATAAAGTACCTATGCCCCTAAAAGTTGAAACCTATGCCAAAACGCCAAAACACCTGTTTCATCATTGTAAAAGCATAATTTAGCGAAGTGAAAGTATTTGCCCCAGGTTCCCCGCAGGGTCCCAGGTGGAGTCCAACTCAAAATTTGCAATTGAAAAGAGGGGCAAGTAACATATCGTTTGAAAGCTAGTGTTAAAAGAAAAACGATAACAGAAGTCTCACAGCTCTAATTAAACTCTGTGCGAAATGGCGGAAGATTAAAAATTTGAAAATAGGTTGCAACTAACAGAACGTGGCCACCATTAGAATTTCAAAACTGTGATACAGGTGTCAAAATTCTAAAACACGTGTTTCATTATTTGAAAAGTGCTATTTATCGAAATGACAATGTTTACCCCTGAGTCCCCGCAGGTTCCCAGGTGGGGTCCAACTCAAAATTGGCAATTGAAAAGAGAGGCACGTAGCATATCGTTTGAAAGCTATTCCGCTACAACTTACCGACAGCCCTATGGTAGAAACGTTCTAGAAACCTCTGGACCACGTGACTGTTTTGCATTTACAAGTGTCGTTTTGATGTGAAGAACCACATAGTTCGACATTTGTTTCAAAGCTTTAGGTGTAAGAGGTGGTCATGAACTTTAAGATTCAGCATGTAGACGTAGTGTAAACACCCCACCATTTTGCACAGGATTGGCGTAGACTCGAAAGATTGGTTCCATACGTTGTCTGTTTTGAGAAACTTTGAAAGAAAATACTACTTAACCCATTTGAAAATGTGTAGTTTGACCGCTGCCCGCATATAGGAACTCCAGGATATATGTTTTCATTTCTATACATTGAACGTTTGCAATGACGAATTTAGAAAGCCAGCAACTCTGACTTATAGTCTGTAATTAGCTTTAATGAAAAGTTATGTTAGTCAACTTGCAATAACGTTGACTTACATCTAGAAAATTGATTCTCTAGATTGCAAAGAGGGTTCACAAGCTCATCAAGTTGATAGTGACAAACTCTGTTCTCCAGGACATTACAAAGACCGTAGACAATTATGTTACTTTCGAAGATAAAACTCAATTCCAGCCCTTGGACACGACATCAAGTCAACAAGGAATTGCTTCGGGTACCGAAGGCGATCCTGATTACGACTACCTGGACCCAAATCCTTCTCAGGAAACCGCATTTTGGAGATCATGGAGTGAAACGAAATTAAGGGATACTTTAGCAGCTTATAACAACGCATCCAGTGGTCGCAAATTCAAGGATGCGAAACGTGTAGCAAGAGTTGACATCTGTACAAGTGACATCATTCGGATGAAACTATTCCTGGACAAGGCATCCAAGCGGACCAAGCTAGCAGAACTCCGAGAATCTGTCAAAGCATGGTGCAAAAATCAACGCGCTGCTCCGAATTTTTTCAGGATCACTGAAGACGGCATTACCGTGGAAGCCTTGGAACAATCGCCGAAGTTAGGGGTTACTGGTTTCAAGGCATCCCGATTCTGGATCCGCCGACTATTGAGAGAAATGAATTGGGGTTCCAGAAAATCACAGAAGTCATTACAATGGCAGCCAGAACGAAAGCACTGCAAATTTCAAACGAATACGACATCTACATTCAACAAATCAGGCAGGAGATTGAAGAGGATAACTACAACCTTGATCAAATTGTGAATCTTGATCAAAGTGGATTCAATTATGAATTACTAACACCACGAAATCTAACTCAACGTGGAGCAAAAAATGTCTAAACTCATGTAAGATGCGAATCAAAAGTGACACATTTTTACACAGTCCAGAAAGCGATTTCGGCATCAGGAAAACTCGTGAGCCCGACTGTCATTGTGCTCCGCGAACCATCCGGGAAATTTGGATCAAGGGTCCAATGTAAAATTTCTCAGATCCCTGGAGTCATAATCAGAGCCAACAAGTCAGGAATTATGACAAAGTCAATATTCAAGGAATACCTGCCACATCTTGTTCGAGACGTTGGAACTCCGTGTTCTTTGTTGAAGGACGACGCAGCCATCATGAGAGATCCGGACTTGTATCAAGAGTGTCCTGACTTACATCCAGGAACAATCACTCCAGGCTGTACTTCCTATGGACAGCCATTCGATGTGGGATATATTCTTTACAGAAAAATGATGTGAAGCGTGCCCACAAGCATGTTGAGAATGAAGGGCTTGGAGACAAGCTAGACATGACAAATCGGTATTCCAGTGCTCACTTGATTGGGGTAACACGAAATCAGTTGGAATCACCCAGATTCCAAGATATGATCAAGTACGCTTTCGGCAAATGTGGATACATCGACCTTCCTGACGATTTTAGTTACCAGTCAGTGAGAGACTTGTCTTTCAGTTTCCACACAAAGGATCCAGCTTTATCGACATGTTCGATTTCGGACGACGAACACTGTATGGAGAAGAGTTTTATTCAGTGCAGTTGGTGTCCCCAACCACTTTGCTTTTATCGCTTCTTCATGAACAATAGCATGGCCGCACATCTCCACGAGACACTCAAGCCTCATTATCACGCCGCAGAGTGATTGTCATGCACATGGCCCTCATACCTGCATAACAAAGATACAGTCCTGGCTGCTACCACGTTGCTACGACCGTGGCGTGTGAATTACGTGGCTCTCACACATAGGCCAGAACAAAAGCCAAGCTTCAGCAAACAACATTCCACGCAGCCGTGGTTTCTAGACTGATTCTACCAGACGGGTCGTCGGAAAGTTGAAGAACGATAGCTTATGAACGATATATTTTTTGAAGGCTTTTCAAATGAAAACTTCGAGGTAGACTCCGCGTGGGACCCTACGAGGGCCTTGGGGCAAACATTTTCATTTAAATAAATTGCACGTTTTAAATACTGTAACACATGTCTTAGAATTTTGACACCTGTATCACAGTTTTGGAATTCTAGTGGTGGCCATGCACTGTTAGCTGCAGACTATTTTCAAATTTTGAATCTTCCGCCATTTCACACAGAGTTTCCATTGAGCTGTGAAACTTCTGTTATCGTTTTTCTTTTAACACTAGCTTTCAAACGATATGCAATTTGTCCCTCTTTTCAATTGCCAATTTTGAGTTTGACCCCATTTGGGATCCTGCGGGGACTCACACGTGTTTTAGAATTTTGACGCCTGTATCACAGTTTTGGAATTCTAGTGATGCCCATGCTCTGTTAGCTGCAGACTGTTTTCAAATTTTTAATCTTCCACCATTTCGCACAGAGTTTGATTAGAGCTGTGAGATTTCTGTTATCGTTTTTCTTTTAACACTAGCTTTCAAACGATATGCTACTTTCCGCTCTTTTCAATTGCAAATTTTGAGTTGGACCCCATCTGGAACCCTGCGGGGACCCTGGGGCAAATATTTTCACTTCGTTAAATTATGCTTTTGCAATGATGAAACAGGTGTTTTGGAGTTTTAGCATAGGTTTCAACTTTTAGGGGTAGCAACGTACTTTATGTACACCTGCTATAGAAAATAGGTCAAAATGTTGTATATATTTTAGCCCCTGCAAAGGCGGGGTCACTTCCGGGCAAGAAACGAACACCTGTTTTGGAACTTGCTCGAGAAGTCCTATCAGGAAATAAATAGAATGTATCCCAATTCAAGGTGCAGTTTCGATATCATCCCTGGTGAGAAAGAGAAAAAAGTGCAATATACAAAACAATAAAACTTTATTATTTATTATTTTACTCTTTATTTATTTATTTTTTATTTATTATTTTGCTTTATTATAAAACTTCCTTTTTTTATTATTCGTTCTCAAAAAAAAAACTATCATGGATTTTATATACTATCATCTTATGAGTTCAGTTTACAATATTAAAATTAAAACCCAAATCGGATATTTGGTGTATGATGCTAGTTTAACATGGTGGGAAAACGTCATTACTCACATAACTAGTTCTTTTCCTGCCTTTATATCGTGTCAGAATCTTTGAAATAAGGGACTTGTTAATAGGATTTTAAACCTTCACCACTTCTCTTTGATTTTGATTTTTTTGGACGTTAACAATGCAGTAAATATTATTTAGTATTTTCTTATTAATGAAAAAGAAAAAAAATACTCGAATATATTATATCTACTAAAAATGAAATATGCATATTAAAATAAACCCCAAAATGTACCAGGAAAAAAATGAAAATAAAATTTTTAAAATGTTTCTTTAAAGTAATTTTTTTTCTAAGCTCTTGCATCTCAAATCATAATATACCAATTCCATAATCAAAATGCCTTTATTTTTCACACAGAATTTCATTATTTGTTTAAAAGAATTCCAGAGAATTAGGTAATTTACTGATCACATGTAATGCACTAAATATATAGTTCATGCTCCGATGTGTGCATTATGATGTTATTCCAATACATATATTGATTTTGATCCATGAAGTTGAGCGTTTATCATTAATCAATGATACCAACTATATATATATATATATATATATATATATATATATATATATATATATATATATATATATATATATATATATATACAGAGGGATAGATAGATAGATAGATAGATAGATAGATAGAGAGAGAGAGAGAGAGAGAGAGAGAGAGACTTGTGTAAGAGTGGCCTGTATTTGCCTCACTTTAGTAATTTTAAACAATCGATCATTTATACCGAATTATTATTATTATATTATGGACACATGACTTACCTCCATTTGAGGAGTTTTCATATGTTCTCATTTCTACAATACATTTTTAATGATCACGAACATTGTTTTACTATTCTTTTGTTTTTCATGAATTGTATTACGTTGGTAATTTGTTTGTGCTTAAACGAAAACTTATCTCTCTCCACATCTGCGGTTTCTGGGGTATTAGTTTCTCCACTTACCTTCTAAATCATTAAGCGTAGTTGGAGATTTCACCACAAGAAGGTAGTGTTCACGAAACATTGTATTTAAGATGAGAAGCGAGAATTTGGCGTCTTGAAACTTGGTTTAGTGCGTCTGTTAATCCAGTGTAACACTTTATCTTGGAGTTAGAGCATAGACCGTGTATGTGTGACTCATATGTTGTTGATTTACACAGCCGAAACAGAAGATTGATTGTGTGTACAGGCAGGTAATCACCGTTACACTTTGGGGCATACATGATAAGTATTAAAAAATAATATCGATGTGTTCCGTGTCACTAGGAGTGCACATGCTGAGCGCCTGTATGGTAGAATAAAACTTCGAGAGATAACGTGAGAGCTGATAGCATTATTTTCCATGGAACGTAGTATTTCCCATTACTCATAAGCGATTAAAAGAGACTGGAAGTTTTCTAAATGCGTATGTGGAAAAGAATGGAAATGACAATATGATCCGAGCGGAAATGAATGAGATGGTGTTAGAAATGATGGGGAACAACATAACAATTTTTGAATCAAAAGATTAAAAATCAAAACGATTTCAGTCAAAAATTTTTTTGTTGATCTTATATCTGGAGAACTACACATACTGGAGACAAACCCAAAGTGCCATTTAACTCAGTATGATGTGCTTATTCCAAAAAAAAAAAAAAAAAAAAAATCGATTTAGGGACCGTTCAAAAATTTTGTGGTCCCTGATCCAAAAATCCAATATATTTCATTCAATCAAAATTTTCCTTGTACGTTCTCCATAAAAACCACTCTACGTCTGGAATTTTTTTTTTTATTTTTAGCGATTGACTTAGTTAACACTAACAAAAACGTATAAACATGCCGAATTTCAAATTTTTATTCCAATTCCAAGTTCCTAAAATATGATATTATAACTAAAAAAAAAGGTCCATTTAAATAACATGGGAAAACTCTACATCCCCTCTTTAGACCCTCTAAAAATTAAAATTATTCACTTTTGGGAATTTTCCTGTGGGTTTGTTTCGAAAACGTACAATTATGTAAAATTTAATTATTGTATCCTCACAGGAAGTGCTCAATAATTTGGGGGTGTAAAAGGTGTCCCATATAAATAAAATGGGAAAGATTTTTCAGTTCCTTATAAAACCACTTTAAGTTAGATTTTCTTTTTATTTCTACTGATCTACTTAGGTAGTGTTAACGAAAACGAACAAGCATACCGAATTTCAAGTTTTTATTCAAATTCTAAGTACCTAAACATGAGATTATAGGTCCAAGAGAAGGTTCATTTAAATAACATGGGGAAATATTTCATCCCCTATTTAGACCCCCGAAAAATAATTTTAAAAAAGTATATGCTCACTTTTGGCAATTTTCCTGTCGGTTAGTTCCGGAAAGGTGTAATCATGCCAAATTTAATCATTGTAGCCCTACAGGAAGAGCTCAATAATTTATGTCAGCTCATGTAGTTATATATACCAACATCGCAATCTTTTGATCCATTTTTTATCATTCCTAAAATTCTTGTAAATGTAATTGAAACTGGTTGGGGCATTGGATAAAGGAGAAGTCTATCATGAGTGACACGCTAGACGATATGGTGGCAGGAAATAAGAGGAAGTGGCGAAGGAAGCTGCAGTTGATGAATGGTATTAAGACAAAAGAAACATACATGAAGGCGAAGAGGCTAGCTGAAGACCGTGGACCATGGAAGCTTTTCAGCTACGGCAAGTAACCTTCCAATAATGGAAAACTACCTATGATGGTGATGATACTATTGATATTTTGCTTTTGAGGTATGAAGTTTTAGAGTTCATTAATACAGCCACACGATACGATAATACAACCACAAGATGTCAGTTGTACGATAATACAGCGACAAACTGAAGAAAGTAATAGTATGCATAAAATTAAGCAAGAAAAGAAGAAAAATGAGCATAGATCGAAAGCGGCACCGTTTTACCTTGAGAGGTGCTCAAAACGCGGCGAGGCCGCTGACAAAGTTCAGAATATCTCTCAAACGCGAAAAAAAAAAACATCGCTTTTGGAAACGGTTGACACGCCACAGGAATCCCTACAGATAATGGAAAATTCAAAAATTAATTCCTCGTTTGTAGATTTCTCCATATCTCGGCGACCGCTCACTTTGCATCTATACGAAATTTCATTTATCGAATGCAACTTCCTGTGCAACGTTTTGACCCGATAACGATATAATTGTCGTTTGGGAGCTATTCGGTATTACATCATCGCCTTCGCCGATTTTTGAATGCTTCTTACGGTGAAACAGTGCTGTTTTCACTCCATGTTCATTAGACTTTGTTTCGTTTATTTTTGCTTAATTTTGTGTTTATTAACACTTCTTTAATTTTTTTTGGTTACTTTCGTACCATTCTGCATATAAACAATATATTAGATACGGATGGTGATTTCAAATAATAGTCACACTGTTTGGGATGATTCATTATTTCCGAATGAGTAATATCTCGTGGTTATGGCGTTAGCATACGCGGCTTGGGTGCGGGAGACCGAGGTTCAATTATCGGTGGTAGCTCATGTGTTTCAGATTCCAAGTTGAGCTGTAGATCCGTGATTCATATAGCCTTGCTGTTCAAAAGGAAGCTAAACTTAAATTAATCAAACAAAAAACAAATGAATAATACAAAATTATAACATAGATAAAACCACATTATTCCATAGCTATTTCTACAGTTACTGAGAAACTTCAACTTTATGGGATTCATAGAAAGAAAAGATAGTTTAAAATGCTATAGATATACAAGCAACCTCTTTATCTAAAAATCTGCGTGTGAGAGATATTTGCGGAACAAAAATTTACAAGATAAAGTTTTCATGATTGTACAGACAAATATGTCAGTGTGTATAGCCGGCGGCTGAATTCTATGGTGGAGTACAGCATTTTATCCGGACATCGTGAAGCAAATGGGTATTAGAATTAAAATGTTGTCATCTTTAGTCTAGAAAATTGGACATAATATTATGGTAGCCGAAGTGTTGCCTCACGTAATCTACGAGGCATCTGGACGGATATATTTTATGGACTGTAACACACAATAATTTAGTTTCGTTGTCGAGTTGCTTTGTTTTATATTCTTTGAAGAATTATAGTTTTGAAGAATTATATTTAAGAAACATAAAGTACGAATCTTATAAATATAAATGATATTCAGTCAAATAAAAGAGTCATAATAATTTTATTTCTATTAAAAGAAATAACTTCTCACTCATGATTATGACGGCGATAACTTTGTTGTTGTTGTTGTTTTTGTTTCATTGAAAGTTATGCATCACTTTCCGAAGTTATTACATTTAACGTTTGGAAGAAGTTTGCGTAGGAAGTATATTTATTAAGATTCATAGTCATTTGCTCAATAATTGAGCGAATAAAGATAGCTGGGACATACGTAAAAATAATGTAAAATAGCATAAAGAAAGGAGGCGTCTGTTCCTCTAGATGAAAAATCTTAGGAGGAAGATGCTGGATAGGCAATCTGCATGCAGATAATGTTCTTTTACATCAACCAACAAGTGTGGAACACATTTAGAGAAACACAAATTTTACACCTCAGTATTTAACTTCGTCCATGAAAACTTTTCGCAAGAGTTTGGCATTATATTGCGCTAGGGGAGGGGAAGGAACAACACACACCATCGCGTACTAAGTACGTTTTCGCCTTTATATGTATATTAGGTACGCGTGTGACGAGAAAACAAATGACTCAATCTTGCGAAGACTTGTTTTCACTCCTTCCCGCCGTCCTATGCTTCACGTGATCAGAGTACCTGCTAACTTCAACGACCATCGTCGTAAGCTAATGAAAGGGAAACATAAAACAGATTGGTGTTGGTCTAATCTTTCAACAGGCAAGCGACCCCAAAAATCTTATAAAATAAAAAGAGAAAATGAACTCCCAAGGAAAAAAGAGCGGCTGGTTGCCATGTGTAACAGATCACATGCAAGAAAACTTGGAAGATTAATTCGATCCTTAAGGGAGCGAAAACGCTGGAGAAACTTTCAACCAACTAAAGATGACGACAAAGCAGGACAAGAAGAAGAAAGGGAAATGTGAAGAAAAGAATGAAAAGAAGTAACGAATACAGAGAAAAAATTAAGGAAACACGAATACAAATTATACCTTGCAGGCTTCCAGGTTGCTTCATCACCCTCCAGCTTGTATCTTGATTTAAAAAAAGAAATATACACAAACACTATCACCAAAAGGAGAACGGGAAGAACAAGATGAAAGCCAGTTTTGAAACACATCTTGCCCCTGCCTTCATCTTCTTTCTTTCTATACTCATTCACAATTTTTGTACTATTCCCGACCTTATAGCTCACTGTGCTGCCCGAAGTAAGAAAAGTACAGATGCGTTAGTCCTCGAAAAGAAGAGAAAGAGCAAAAAAAGACAAAAAAAAGTAATAAGTTGTGATGCAAAGCCATATGAATATAGCCTATGTTCCTTCTACGATCAGAAAACGTTTTGCTTGTAGGTGTGTTTCTTTATTAACTTACAAAATACTAAGTTGATAAAAGGAATGGCGTGAAATTGCCTTATTTTTCTTTCATTTTAATGTACGATGTCCACCCTATTTTTCTTTTTACTTTTCGATTAGCTACTTGCAAAAGAGAGAACAATATACATTTTTCCCAGATAAATGCATATATATGCTTTTTTTCTTTATTTTTCTTCCAGCACACGGAAAAACACAAACTAAAAGTAACATAAAGTCACAAAAAGGATTACAGTGATAAATCTTTGTTTGTGAAAGATATTTCTAAAAGGAGAAATAAGAATATTTTCAGATTATTACTTTTGTCTGTGTACTTTCGCTCAGAATTATTTATGCAATATGTTATGTGTTTTTTTCCCCTCAGCTTTTAAAATATTTGCTGTCTCTTGACAACATATTTCCATAATATAGATATAAATGTATGCAAACTTTGCTCGGTTTGTTTCCTCAAACAGATTAATCCATTCCCTACGACAAATGGAGAACACATAGGTATTCCGAAAGAGGAAGGGTGTCAAAATTTGCTTACAATACTCCAGTCTGTACATAAGTACAGTTCAATTTAAAATTTATTTTAACAAGATTAATAATCAAAACCGTAGTATAAACTTTTTGATGCACTGTTTTGTAATACATATTTTAGAACAAAAATTCCCTTTGGATTTTGATCTATATTAATAATATAATTTCGGGCAAATTTACAGCAATTCAGTGGAAAGTGAGAATTATATTCAGGAATAACACAGCAAACACAGCTGAAGTTGGAGGTATGATCTTGTAATTCAAGTATCTTGAAGGTGAGATAGGATCGTGGGAATAGGGTAGTGGAATAATAATAATAATAATAATAATAATAATAATAATAATAATAATAATAATAATAATAATAATAATAATAATAATAATAATATAGGTTTTCATGATTTATTTCAAATTTATATTAAAACGTTTGGAATATATGCTATGATTATGGTAATGAAAATAACGGCTTTAAATGAGCGGACTGCATTCCAACTGCATAATGTGTTATGAAGAAATTTATCATTGCTGTTATTTCAAATTTTCTAGACTAGATAGTGCTGTTTGCATTGGTTGGTCTAATACATAGCATCATGCTTTCAATTGAGAAAACCAACCTGATTTACTTTCTCCATACAAAATACTCGGTGAAAATGACCATTTTGCTGATAAACCTCACATATATATATATATACCAATGGAATACTAACAGGTATTACAATGCAGGAATGGGGTCAAAAATTGTTTACAATACTCCAGTCTATACACAAGTACAGTTCAATTTAAAACTTCTTTTAACAAGATTAATAATCGAAACCGTAGTATAAACTTTTCGATGTACTGATTTGTCTTACATATTTTAGAACAAAAATTCCCTTTGTTTTTTTGTTCTTTAACAATAAGATATTTTCGGGCAAAAAACACCGCAATTCAGTGGAAAATGAGAGTTATATTTAGGAAGAACATAGCAAATGCAGATGAAGTTGTATATATATATGAGGGTAAGTCAACTGAAAACCATAAAAGTAGAAATAAAAATCCGCATATGGCGCCAGTGAGCTGGAAGTTGGCATGCCTGTTTACGATAGTATGCCGGATGTCTCCTAGGTGGCAGAAGCCGGCAGATGCACAAACACCGGCGCAACAACAGTTCCAAAATGGCAGCCCCACTAGCCACATGCACCAGCGAGAAGCAGCGTTCTGTGATTCGGTTTTTGCGAAGTAAAGGTGTGAAACCGATTGACATTTTTAGGCGAATGAAGGTTCAGTATGGAGATGTGTGTTTGTCACAGCCACAAATCTATGAATGGTGCCGGAAATTTGCAAATGGTGTTACGTCTGTGGCCGATGCTCCACGCTCCGCCCAGGCTCGGCGCGTAGTGACTCCAGAGACCACTGCAGCCGTTGAAGCCATCGTTTTGGAAAACCGCCGTGTGACAATAGACGAAATTGCAGCATGTGTACACATGAGACATGGATCGGCACATCATATTGTGAATGATGTTCTCCAGTTTCGTAAGGTGTCTGCAAGATGGATGCCCCGACAACTGACGCCTGAACTGAAACAGCGACGTGTTGATGCGTGCGAAGACCTTTGGTGGCGTGCTGAACGTGACGGTAATGCCTTCCTGTCACGAATCGTCACTGGTGACGAAACATGAGTGCATTACCATCAGACCTCGCACCGAGCGATTTCCATCTGTTTGGTCCGCTCAAAGAAGCAATGGGCGGCAGGAAGTTCCACTCTGATGAAGAGGTACGCAACGCGGTGCACGAGTGGTTGCGCCGTCACACAAAAGACTTTTTTCTGCAGGTATTCAGGCTCTTCCGAAGCGCTGGCAGACTTGCATTGAACGAGGAGGGGACTATGTTGAAAAGTGGTTTACTTCTGTACCCTGTGTGAGCAATAAATAATATTTAAAACAATAATTATGGTTTTCATTTGACTCCCCCTCGTATATATATAAATTATTGCTATCATAAAAATGCACACTTGTTCAAAATCACTTATCATCAACACGCTGAAGTATATTATACAGGTAACAAATCCCCTGCATGTTACCGCGAATGAGGTTCTGTGGCCTCACTTTTCATAGTACGCTTTGCTCTTCTTTCATATTAAATTCGTACAGTTGAATGCAGTTTCTGAAGCAAAACACATTCAACCGATCTTGGTGGTTTTCTGACAACTGTTCAAAAGAAACACACAATAAAAATAATAATTTCTCTTTCCCGTTTGGAATAAACTTTCAATTAAAAAGTTTAAAAAATGTTTGTTAGGTGGCACAGAAAAATAAAAAGAAAGTAAATATTTTCCTTCCATAGCTGACTTCTTTTGTTTGCCAATATATTGTCGCGAACTTGGTGCGAGAATAAGGGAATTACCGTGAAGCCGTTAACCGGCCCCACAAGGCTGACAATGTATGTAAGAAGACTGTACCTTATTATTATTACACAGGTGATCAACGACTATTTGAACAACAGTGTGCAAGTTGCAAATGTTTGATAAAGATGTCACACGAGGTGTGATATCATAAAATGGTGCTAGCATAGAAGTGACTCCATTTCTATCCCATTCTAAGAAACTGTTATAATTTTACATTTTGTAGTTAAAATTGATTTTTTTAAATACTTTGTTCATTTCTGTGTGCGAAAAGAAGACAGAATAATAATGTGAAATTATAACCATCTTGGAGAAAGGAGGTAGTAGACGACAACTATTATAGTCTATTTTTTTCTCTAGACACAATAGAAATCATCTGTCTGTTTATTAAATAGAATCACTACAAACTATTAAATATTGGCCATATTTAATCATTTGAAAGCTGGCATGAAACGTGCATTCTTTATCTAATTCAGAACTCAGTTGATGTAAAATATTGCAGAAAAAAAAAAAAAAAAACTATTTACAATATGAGCAGAAATGTAGAAGTAATTTTTAATCGTGCTCCGTAGTCTAGCAAACCGCTACAGGAGGTTCTGACTGAAAATTTCTCATGTCAGTAGGTGGAAGCTATTATTACTTGTTTATTTTTCCCCTCCAATGCTTCGCAGTTTCATATAAAAACCGTACACTAAAAAGAATAAGAAAAAATGCCAGTGTTTCTCGTGCAGTTTTAACTAAATCATTTTGTGTGATAACATTCTATAAACGTAACTAAAGACACGTAAATCGAGTGTTTTCTTCAATATGATTCAATATTTTGCATTGTTTTCCTATTTCCTCGAAGTTTCGACGTAAAGAGATTAAGAAATTACCATTGCCATATTGAAAAAAAAAGTTGCAAGTAGTGTGCTCGTCACTGTTAGGAGTACGAGTGTGATTGTCAGGGTTACGACAAGACAACAAACAATATATACAATCTGCAACTTAATACTATATTTTCTACATATATAGCCAGGGCCTGTTATACCATATGTACAGTGCAACACATGTATTTGCACGGGACGGCAAAGTTTCGAGGGGTGGCACAATCTGTCGTAACTATATTATTTAAGGTAAATATTTCTTGTTGGGAAAACTTCATGATCATGGTATTGATAGTTAAATTTACAAAGCTGACTTGAATACTACATTCATAAATCATGTTTAGGTCGCATTAGTTTAAGGCACCATGGATAGTGCTAAAGCAAATACGCAAACAACTCCCGACATGAATTGCTTGATTGTTGTTAAACACAATAATTCAATTTTCAAACAATAGCAAACACCTGTTCAATTTAGTTAGTTAAAACAGCTTTGATATGAAAAGTAGTCTTATCTTTGTCACAAACAAATTACTTATCATATTTTGTGGAAACAAGTTTTTTTTTTTTCGTAAACAGATGTAGAGGGAAAATCAAGAAATAAAGATGAATGAACTACTTACACTATAATAAATAGAGGATAATAAATAGAGGATAATATTTCCTCTATAAGTGTGTTTGATTTATATTTCACTAGCATAATAGATTACTATTTAAAAAGAAAATACACAACAAGATTTTATTTGTAGTATTTAAGTTTCTCTCAGTGCGAGTTTGTTTCACCTCCCCTTTCTTGTTCATGATGGTTTAGCATACTTAAAATAGTCTCTTCTAAGACTTGTTCTTTCTGGAGAAAGGCGCGTGACAAACGATGCAATTCCACGGGACGGCAAATTGCTTAGGGACGGCCCTGTATATAGCACATATACGAACAAAAGTTGTGTTCCAGCAGGTTACAAAAATATTTAAAAAAAATATCGACTATTATTTGCAACGAACAACAATCGAAATTTTCGAAAACTGCACATGATAATTTACCGTCAGGCATTCTATTTTGTTAAGTTTGATATGACCTTTCGATTGGTATATATTTCATTTTTATACATTATTATTATTATTATTATTATTATTATTATTATTATTATTATTATTATTATTATTATTATTATTATTATTATTATTATTATTGCCGCCAAACACTAATAATATCGGAGGATTTTAATTACACGACAACTCGACAATTGAATATGAGTGGGTACTCTAGTACATGTGATACACAAGTGGAATTATATATTCGGCTATTGTGGCTTCATCTCTTTTATACGACTCTGCACCTTTATATCAATACGCCAGTGGACCTACCACTTTGTAAAAGCTTACTTTTGTCCTTCTAATGCCTTTGTCTCATAATAGGTCCTACTACACTAATATCCAAAACGCTCGTCGAGTTGAGAAACGAATGCATAAACACACACACAGTTGGACGTGGTAAAGCCAAAATTTATCACATTTAAAATGAGTTTTCATACCCCCAAAAGCACCTTTACTTTAAATGACACAAACTTAATACCGAGAAGTAGTAAAGTTCAAAAGAGGGAGAAGATAAAATAACAAAATAATTTCGTTGTTTTATTTGAGGGCCATGCAGGTTATCATCTAGGGACTCAGATAACGACTCAGTATGTAGAGTGGTACATTCAAGAACCCTCATGCATAGTAAATTACGACAAATCGTGCAGTTGGCCAGCAAACAAGGCTGCATACAAATCGCGCACTGTCAAAATACATTTGTAGTATCAAATGATGCAATTAACTTGATATCTTTGTAACAGTTTCGTGAAGAGTGAGTATATTTTTGGTTTCCATGTCCCTAGAATTTCGTGGCGTGTCACATTATTAATAGGTGCTCATTATAGCATTTTTATTTCAATTTTCTTTCGAAACATTTTAAGCTTTTATGTCACTAATAGTATTGTGCTATGGTAAACTTTCATATATATATTTTGCGAATCTCATAAGCTCTTCAATTCAGGACATATATTTACCAAACATAAAAAAATAAAACACACACATAAATATAATTTTCGGATATGTCCCAACAAGCTTAAATTTAATGAAATTAATTTGATATAATAAGTAACTTGTAATCACTTGTGAAGATAAGACAAAACGTACACACACACACACATACACACACACACACACATATATATATATATATATATATGTATATATATATATATATGTATATATATATATATATATATATATATATGTATATATATATATATATATATATATATATATATATATATGTATATATATATATATATATATATATATATATATATATATATATATATATATATATATATATATATATGAAATGAATACACAATTCTGACATATGATAAGTACACACTTCAAATGTTGAAGTAGGTGGCAATCAGGAAAGTATCAGTGAAACACATTATTAAACATTTACACTAACTCACAGTATCAGATGAGCTACTTCTAGAGCACCTCTCCAACTTTTACACAAATCTGGCTCTAAATTCTGGTACTCATTCGATATTAAGGATGATCCATTATTGCAGACACATTTTTTCAGCACAATAAAAGTGACTTGTGAGTAGATGAGTCTATGAATGCATACACAAAAGTTCATTCTTAATGGGTTTTAATATGCTACACATATAAGAATAGATAACGAACAAAGTCTGAAAAAGTATGCTGCTTTCATTTTTTAGTATAACATCTTCCTTCAGTACCAAGGTTACACGAAATATGGACCTCCAAACTTTTAATGTAGGATTCGAGTCGCATGTATCTTCAAATGGAATTGAGTCCGGGGCTCTTTCTCTATGCAGAAATGATCAAAGTATGGAAAGTTTCTTTTTTTTCAATAACCTTAAAATGTACTGAAGTAATTGCTAATCATTTTCAAACAATCAATTTAATCTTGATAGTGCTAACTAGGGAACGCCATACGCACACTCACCTACTGACAGATATATTATGTATTTCAATTCAAATTGTTAGTATTGTTTTGAAGAAGACACCCAAAACATTAAAAGAGTCACAAATATGAAATTGACTCTGCATTCGTTAACAGGAAAGCAGCTCATCCATTAAAAAAAGAGCTTAAATACAATCCTCATAACAAACGACAAAGGTCTCACGGTATGCACCATGCTTATCCTAATATTATGCAGACTCGCTAGTAGGTGTCTCTACCTGCGTTATCGACAGTCTACCTAAGACTATCTGGGCTATAAATTTTAAGTTGTACAGGCAATTTGTCGATTTAAAACTTCAGATATTTGTCACTTGTTTCGAAATTAGTGCAAGGACCAAACCATGTTTGCATTTCAGAATATTAATGTTTATGTAACTGCATGTTTAACCAACTAATAACTTAACTCCATACTATTTATATATTATCTCGAGACAACGTTAAAATGTCCGTTAAATGATTTACATAAATGCAATGTTGTGTACAACTAAGTCTTTGAATTATTAGACAAAGATGGTATGGAGATTGGGGAAGTTGGTGAGAGAATTAAACAAAAAAATAAATAAATAAATAAATAAATAAAATAAAATAAAAAAATAAAATGTGACCCACTAAATAGCTTTCAATCAAGCTTTATACTAACCTATAATATACCACGGACTGAATGTTTGGGCAAAACAACTAATATGATTAATTATGTTTACCTAGGTACAGTCTACATTTTTTTTTAAAAAGAACAAATCAGTTGCCTTCTAATTTTATCTGCTAATCAAGTGATGAAGATCGGTGATAATTATATTGCTCAAATTATACGATAAACCAAAAACTTCAAAATTCAAATATTGAAAGGAAGAACAAGTTAACGATTTTATTTTTATTTTTTTACACAAAGAAACCAAAAACCCAACATATTTCCCTGAATAAAAACTATAGAAAAATATTTTAAATAATAGCATTTATAATCTTTGTATATTTTATAGGTTTACGAAGTACCCGGCATTGATTTGGTAAAACAAGGTTTATGAAAAAAAATACTTTTAAGGCATATTTGATCTACCTTTTCGTATAAGATAAGCAATTTAACGTGAAATGATTAAAAAAAATACTTTACTCAACTGCTATGCTCAAAAATTCATTTGAAACGGTTCAGCTGTATTTCCATGATGATGAGATTTACAAAGTCAATTTGTATATAGATAAAAGTCCCCTCTTTCCCCCTTTAGTAGAGGAATTCTCGGAAACGGTGGGACGGATATCCAATTATTTTATTATATGTAGTTTACATACCTACTTTCATTTCCTTAACTTGACGGGCTCCTGAAATATTCTATTTTCCGTTATTGTTGACCCCTTCTCTTCCTCGCTTAGGACATACATAAAAAGTCTTAAATAACGTTTGACTTGTTTCCTACAATTACGTAAACATGTTAATCCAACGGTTTAGATTTATATAGGGACAAACATACAAATAAGCAAACAAATAAGCAAATAAGCAAATACAAATAAGCAAATATGCAAGAAACAAGCTTTTTGACAGTAACATTCTGACTCGATAAGAGTTTTTTTTTTAATAATTTATGCTACGCTTTTTTTTAATGAAAATCATTCCGTACATAGCAAACAGTTTATTTATTCTAAATACAATTTAATATATTATTAAAGTATTAGACACAATAATAAAAAACAAACATGAGAAATGTGCATAACGCTTAATCGACCGATAGAAAATTGAATCAGGATTCGAGTACAGTCCCCTTATTTTATGAGAGTAAGTAAATGCTTGCTCCTTATATAAAGATTTCCCAGTTCTACAATTTGCCCACCTCTGTTCAATGTTTCTTCTAAAAGATCAAAATCAAACAGGCAAAGAGAAAGTGCGAAAACTAAGCTTGCCTACGAACTGCTTCAGCGAATAGTATCAAATATTCCTTTCCCACCAACACGTGAAAAAAAAAGGACAGGTGAATCGATAGTGGATAAACTATGGCAGGATTTGTCTGTTTACGAAAAACAAAAGGGAAAATGAATTCAAAGCATCTCTCTTCACAACGTGCTGGTCAGTGTTTTCCCTTATTTTCTTAAAAAGAGAAAGAGAGAGAACGAGAAAAAGGAACGAGATTATGTCCCTACGGATTCCAGAAGTTCAGTACAGACAATTTGTCAAAACACAGAAGCCCAAGACGACTCCTATTTTTATATGCAAAATACTCCTGAGTGTTCTTTCAGAAGTAGGATATATTTTTGAGGAACGAGTGACCTATTTTACTCGTTTGAAAAACAAAGTTTATGCATACAGCAGACGCTATTCCCTAAAATATGTGCAGAAAAAAAATGAGATGCCCGCGCTATTGTTGATTCCACACACACTCATACACACACACACACACACACCATTAAGTTAGTGGTCGACATAAACTATATACATAATTCACTGCATTTTGACAGTTACATTTTTAAAAATTGCAACACTGTAAAGTGAAAAAAAAAATACAACCAGCCCCAACCCATTTGCAACTGAGGTAAGCCTTTGTCGCTAGGTAAGGAAAACAGCAAATGAATCACTACCTAGTGAGATTAGTTAAGCCGATTATACTTCTTTCTACTGAAACAACAGCTACAGCTGGTATACCCACTTATTAACAACACCGAAATTATATTGATTAATAAAGCTTAAGTTCATCCATCCTTATTGGGACATATTTTATATGCAAGAAACAACCAGAAAAAATGAACGTCTTGTAAAACACAAACAACAGATGATATGCGCAGTAGATTGTGGTATAAAAACTTCATAACATTCTCTACTATTCAGCATACTTGTAATACACTTTTAATCACTTATCAGTGTGATATTAGGTTTTTTTATACCGTCGTTCATTCATGTATGATAGAGTCTTTGAGTTCATTAACAATGAGAACGTACTTTCCAGAAATAAGGAATATTTGACTGCAGTACGCAGCATATTACACCTACGATCCCTCAGTTTGAGCCAATCAACTAAACAGAGCAGACGTGAACATAAACACTATCAAGTTGCGAGTTCTGAATTGGGCGACAAAATTGAGAACTGTGAAGTGAAGAATGTAATAGTTTATTTATTATTATTATTATTATTATTATTATTAATAATAATAATAATAATAATAATAATATTATTAATAATAATAATAATAATAATAATAATAATAATTTGCACTTGTCACGAAGGTAGAAAGACCAGAAAGGACATTTTAACTGTTGGTGAACTCAATGATGCTTTGGTTACATTGACAACAAAAGGGTACAATCATAATATAGAAAAACTGATATCATCTATAAGTAATTTCATTTTTTATGATGAACAAGTTGGAAAGAAGAGCGAGGTATGCAGTTTATGTACTATAAATATTGTATATATAGCATTTATGTTTCATACCAAAACATTTTTCTCTCTAGATGACCCTCGTATATATACAAACACATTTACAAAGAGTGCACAGAGAATAAGTGCCTATTAAAAAAATAATAAAAATAAAACGCTTAGATCTCTTGTAAGTATTAACGAATGTTTAGAAAACAAAGAAGTTCTTAATTATTAAAGTAGTATAAATACTATTGACCTTATGCAGAGTCGTTTTGACATAATTATCATAATACTAAAGATCTGTCTACTGCAGGAAACCTATGTTAGTCACACTCTTTAGTATGGCACTAATCACTCTTCAGAACGACTCTGCATAAGGCATTTGATGCTTATCTTACCAGTGGTAGTATATAACCGAAAACTGTGTGTGCAAGCTTAGCCGACTTCGCAATGCAAAGTGTGTAGTCAACCAGTACATATGAAAAGATGGTGGCTATGCATACATTACAGTAGCATATTTGGAAGACACTTCCTTTACGAAAAGTCCTCACCGTACCTATTGCGGCTTTTTATCTATGCTGTTGGACTAAGGAACAGACTTATCACATTAAACCACAAAATATGGATCAGCTTTAGAACAACATTTAGCATGTACTCACGAACATACCACGGGACTTACTGTTCAAGTTAGTAGTGACTATTACAAAACATTCGCAGAAGTTCGCGAGATTTTACGAACAAATTGCACTTTTCTGAAGTGTTCATTAACGATCGTTTTATTGCAATCAGTTAGGTGTTAAAAAAAAAGTTATAAGCCATGTTCAGTTTGCATCATATAGTTCCTAATGCATCCAGCTGAGACAAAAACATCAGATAGGTTCCCAAGATGGCTTGCATTCACATCTTGCATCTCTATATGGAGTTGTACTGAGGAAGAAATTCACTACAGCATATCACAAACTCTGAATCAGTTAGATGAACACATTTGATGTGTTCTCACCAATATACTACATTATTTCTTGTCCAATTCAGTAATGGTTACTTCGAAACATTTGTTGGAGATCGTGGTCATTTCCTAAATATAATTTGAATTTTACATACTAATTACACCATTCTCAATTTTCCCCAACAGTACTTTTTACGATAATCAATGTATTATTTATTTATGGTCTTAAACAATTTTCAATAAGTATTTACTTTATATTCACCCTCCATAGAAAAGAACCTATAATATGTACAAAATAGACCTATATTGAAATAATTTTTCGTGACTTCTCGTAGCGTAGTCGCTACTAACCGGTAGGAAATCTCGGTCGGAAAGGTTTAAACGCCCTTTCAGGTCAATCACCTTCACTAAGGTCTTCCCTCTGAGTTTTCCTTTCACACCAGGCAAATATCTTGATGGTACCTGGTATAAAGATCCCAGGCAGCTTCCTTCTTCCCAACTTCCCCAGATAGTGTAATCGCAAAGAAGTGGACAACAAATCACTCCAAAACAGACTGTCGTTCCCTTGTTAAGTTGCTACTACACAGAACACAATTACTACAGTTAACATTAAATTATAGTTGACAGTTATTCATAGATCGTTGTTTTAATAGTAACCCTGATTTTTAAATACCACACATTATTTGTCGTGGAACGATGAAATATCATACTTGACAGTAGTAAACTATAATTCTCCTAAGAAATACGATGTGAACGATATATATACAGTGAAGTCTCGTTAATTCGAACTTGGATAATTCGAAATATTGGATAATTCGAACAGGAGTCCATTCCCCTTGAAAACTGTATTGAAAACAATAGTAAAAAATCGTGGATAAATCGAACTTTTGAACATATGTTTTGGATAATTAGAAGTAAATACAGTTGAAAATTTTTAATATTGGACAGATGTAAACAGAGAAATGCAGTTTTAACGTGTTTTCAATTATCCAGATTCAGCCATAGGGAAGAGTAATACAAAATATAAATAGAAAATCTATGTAATGATAAAGATGAAGTTGAGTTGGGGAAGAAGTAAAGATAGAGAACATGTGCCAATCTCACCTTGTTTCAGAATTGATTGTAAATTTAAGATGTATTATTGATAAAGTCAACTAAATGTTATTAATATCGTATTACACGCAATACATGAAATTCAAGATTTATTGACCGTACAAAAACAATCAAATTTAAGCAAGTGAGGTTTACGACTTCTTAAAAGTGAGAACAGAATATTCAAATTGTTACTGGTGTTTAATTGTTTGGGCTATTCAGTGTATGTTGTAGTGTTGTACGCAAATATATTTTCCATTGTACACGAAGCTTGAATTATGTGGAATCAATGTCGTTTGTTAGTTTGCGGTATTCGATCACGCTAATAATAAGCTGCTTTAAAGGTAAAGTCTACACCATATGAATATGTTTTTGATGCACACTACTTAGGTTTGTTTGTTATTATATATGTGAAAATGAATGTTGTTGGATAATTCGAATTTTGGATAATTCGAAGTTTTTTCGTGTCCCCTTGGACTTCGAATTAAAAAGAGTCCACTGTATACAGAAGTGTAGCCACGGGGGGCCCATCGGGGCCAGGCCCCCCAAATGATTTCCTGGCCCCCCTAATGACCACCTTTTAAAACATCATCGTGAGGTTACCTCGCTTCAGTCAATTAAAAATAACAAAGTTTACATATAATTAGCAATTTACTGTAAAATAGTATTTGACCATACTGATCAAAAAATAGTATGGTATGTCTTCCATATAGCGATGGGAAAATAGTATGGTATACTTTTCAGTGACAGCAGATTACACAATTTACGGCGATTTGTATTTGAGAATTTCAAGACAAACGTTTGAACAAGGTACTCTAAATACTACCATAATACTACCTTTTGTTATCTATATTCTGTAATTAGTGTTTTAAAAACTTTTTTACCAGATGGAAAATTTGGTGAAAAACAACGTTTTTATTCATTTTTTAGTTTGGATTTCATTCGCTTTTTTAATGCTAATTCGTATAAAACAGGAAGTGAGATATAGCTGTTAATAACATATTTTTTTTTTTTTTTAGTCATGGATAATAAATACATATTTTTCAGAAAATCTTAAAGAAACTAAGTGCAATTTCAAAGAAAATCAGTTTTATGTATAAAGGTAACCAAGAAAGTTCTGTCGCTTTTTGTGGAGATCTGTGTTCCATTGGCCTCACACCGTGAGTTGAATGCGAATTAAGGTAAGGCGAAGGTCAGTTGTTGGTGTTGGTATATCCAACATACTACCTCCTTGTGGCAGTTCAATTAGATCGTGAACTTGCGTAAGGACAGAGTGAACATCTCACCTCCACAGAGCGTCATAAGGGCGTGTATGATGTACGAGTTCAAACTGGGGTCAAAGATATGCCAGGGTGAAGTGGGGCGGAAGATATGCCAGGCCTTTGGTCAGGATGTCATGACTACGCGAACAGTGCTGCGGTGGTTTAACAAGTTTGAGGACGGTGAGGAAACACTCGAAGATACACCGCGTGCCGGAAGACCAACACGTATACAAAATAAAGATTTCAGGTAGCAATTGGCACGAACAGTGGCCAGACATGTGAGGAACTGGGACTACAATTCAGAGTGAGTGAAGAAACCATTCGACAGCACCCTCATCAACTGGGGAAACACTAGAAGTGGATCGATGGGTCCCACATGACATGGCTCCGAGCCTGAAGGCAACGCAATCAGACACCTGTGTTTCTTCGCTTTCTCGTCTGAGGAAGGAGCCACTTCTGGAAAAGATGTTGACATGTGATGAGAAGTGGGGCCTGTACGAAGTTCCATGGGGCCGTCGTCATTGGTTAGCATCCTACGAACCGGTTTCAAAGCAGCCAAAACCAGCACTGAACCAAAAGGAGGTCCTCCTCTATGTTTGATGAACTGCTCGCGGCCTCGTGCATCGGGAACTGCTACCAGCTGGTCATATCATCAATGCAACTGTGTAGTGTCAGCAGTTGAGCCGTGTTCAAGAAAAAAAAAACTCAAAACTCTGGAGCCAGCACGTCAGAATCCCAAAGGAGTCCTTCTGTTACAGGACAGTGCTAAGCCCCACGTGGCTAGGATGACCTGAGACACCATTTTACGCCTTGGATGTGAAACACTATTGAATCCGCCATTCTGCCCGGACATTGCACCGTCCGATTATCATCTGTTCCATTCCTTGGACAGTCACCTTAAAGGAGGCCAGTTCAAATCCCTAATTGAGTTGCAAAATGAAATTGTCTTAGGTGAAATATGCATGTTCGGAAATAGTGGATAAGAAAGCGATAGAACTTTATTGGTTACCTTTATAGATAGGTTCTGAGTATTGAAATAGTTATGCACAAAGGTATAATGTTTGTTCCGGGACAGTAGTTCTTGGTTAAGCATAATAAAAACTACTTGGAAAGTAATTTATATATATATATATAAAAAAAACTACAGGGTGTCCAATATACAATGCAACCCGGAGTTTGGGATAGTAGCAATTCTGAACCTGAAGCGATACACAAATAATGGTTATACAAAATGAAGCCTTGTTTATGCATAAGCAACGATTGAAGTATTTTAGGATCCACACGGTGTTGCCAGATGTAACCAAAGGTGTAAATCATTATTTTTGCAAAACATGTAAATTGACTTATAACTCATATGTATGGATGTTGTGTCGCTAATTTTCAGTTTGTTTAGTTGGAGTAGCTTGGAGACTATGGAGCAGAAAATAAGAATTTTTCATTTTCATTGATAACTAATCGGATGAGGCCTCTGTAATAGGGAACTAGGAAAATCGTAGTTTTCATAAATTAACACTCTGAATTGGCAACTCTGCTGATGTTTCAGTGCATCAAAATGTGTTTAAAGGGTCTGTCTACATTACGGAATTCCTGAAAAGAACGAAAAAGAAATTTTGAAATTATCATGATAAAACTGTTCTTTACATGCACCCGGCACACTGCTAGTACCACGCAATGAATTGTCAGCTCTACAACATATGTTGGAAGTACCCCCTGTTTTGATTCAAACACAGATTCACACGTTTCGCAATGTTGGCAACAACTTGACGAAGAATAGAAGTGTTAATGTTCACAATGGTACTGCGAATGTTTGCTTCCAGGTCTTGTATAGTTCGAGGGTTGTTCTTGTATACCTCTTGCTTTAAGTAGCCCCATAGAAATGAATAGCAGCGTTGCCGGGTGCATGTAAATAAAAGTTTTTCATTATAATTTCGAAGTTTGTTTTTCATTGTTTTCAGGAATTGCATAATGTAAACAAATCCTTAACACATCTTTGTTAATTCAGAGTGTTAATTCATGAAAACTACGATTTTCCTAGTTTCCCATTACAGAGGCCTGATCCGATTAATTATCGGTGGAAATGCAAAATTCTTTTTCCTACTCCATAGTTTCCAAGCTACTCCAACTAAAAAAAAAAAATAATAATAATTAATGATAGAACATCCATACGTATGAGTTATAAGTCAATTTACATGTTTTGCAAAAAAAAAAAAAAAAAATAAAATAATTACATCTTTGGTTACATCTTTCAACACATTGTGGTTCCTGATGTACTTCAATCGTTGTTTCCGGGTTGAAAAGTATATGCATGAACAAGGCTTCATTTTGGTATAACCATTTTTTGTATATCGTTTTAGGTTCAAAAGTTCTACTATCCCAAACTCCGGGTTGCATTGTATATTGGACACCCTGTATAAATAAATAAATAAATAAATAAATAAATAAATAAATAAATAAATAAACAAATAAATAAATACATATTAATATTATTATTATTATTATTATTATTATTATTAATAATAATAATAATAATAATAATAATAATAATAATAATAATAATAATCTAAAAACAGTGTTTTTAGTTTTCCGGAAGGAAGCTAAATTTTCCAGTTTTTTTTTTTTCAGGCTTCAAAAACACTATCTGCAACATTTTTTTTTTGTTTTGTACACTGTAGCTGCCCCCCTTCAAAACGACGGACCCTCCTACAGAAACCTGCTGGCTACACCCTTTTATATATATATATATATATATATATATATATATATATATATATATATATATATATATATATATATATAGGGGTAGAAAAAATCTAAAAGCACTTCATACAGGACACATAATTTTGGCCCTCCACTGTACAACGCGTGTTGTGGGTTGCCGATCGTTTTTTTTGTTTACCATGTGTCATGTGGACCTTCATCTTCCGTCAGCTGTAACCAGCTCACCTGTGAATGTCGTGGTGTGAAAGTGGTGTGGTAAAATGGGCTACCTGACAGACTTCCAAAGAGGCATGATCGTTGGTGCCCGTCTGTTTGGAGCTTCAGTGGCAACAGTGGCGAACACTGTAGGGGTATCGAAAGGCACTGTTCAATGGAACGAGGGCATACACAATGCATGGGCAAACGACGTCTGCAAACCACAACAGTGGTCGAAAGACAATCCTGTCAGATAGTGACTGGAGGGCATTAAAACGGATTGTAGCAACTAAAAAGAACACGATGGCAATGAAAATTACGTCTGAACTTAATTCCGGCCTACAGAACCCAGTCTCATCGAAAACAGTGCGACGGGAGCTTCATAAAATGAAAATTTATGGCAGGGCCCCTATCGCCAAACCCCTGGTCATAGCAGTAAATGCGAAGAGGCGTATCCAGTGCAAGAACCACAAGGCGTGGACTCATGAGCAGTGGAAACACCTAATGTGGCCCGATGAACCGACTTTCACCTTGTTTCCAACAACCGGTCGTGTATACGTATGGAGAACACCGTCGTAGGCCTATGATACAGACCAGTGTGGTAATTTAAGAGGGGGGGATTTCCAGGCACCTCTAAACACTTCCCCGGAACCTCGTTCCCTTTGTGCTTTCTAGCGGGGAGCTTGGTAATGACCCCAACCTTCATGTGTAATTACAAAAAATAAACTTATATACAAATAAAAATCATAAGTTTTTCAACTTACTAATAAGGAATCTGTATCGAAATAGAATATATTCCGAGAAGTTTTAGTACAGTTCAGTGGCGTATTTAGGGGGAGGGTTATCGGGCTCAAGCCCCTCCCGAAATAAATTTGATGGTTTTTCGCATTCCACGTAGGGCTATAACAATAATCCTTCTCATAATTTCTAAGAATTTCATTACCTTTTCATTTTCTTATGGTCTATGTTCACAAATAGACCTAATACTGTATTTGCCAAATTTCATTCCATGTAAGAACTATGTTTATTTTTCTATCTTTCGTCCATTCTACTTTTCTTTTTTCTTGATTGTTACTTACTTTCGTTCCTATCAAAGTTTTGACCGTTGTTGGTTGTGATTTGAGTCTGCCGTCGTCAGTAATACCAAAACTAAGAGAAGCTGATAAGCGAAACTAATTTTCCATACCAACTTGCACGGATATCAACATAATTGAACTTTAATTATTATAGCAAAGGAATATTTACATCGTTTAGTTATAAAAAAGGCAAATGTCTGAATTAAATAAAATCGAGAGGTGAAATAAGTAGCCCGGGAAATTAGGCAAGTCAGATGCTTCCTTTTTTCTTTCTATGAATAGAATAAAAGGTTAGATTCACTGTTAAATTTGTGTGTATATATCACATAAGATTCACAAGTCTACAATTCTTGTCATTAAAACTGAAATCAGTATATTTCAGCTTCAACTTATCTCTACATTTTCTTTCAGGTAAAAACTGAATATTTTATTTTTTTTTTTTTTCGCCTGGGAGGTAGGATCCTCCACCGACATACGAGTTTCACGTTTTTTTCCTAGTACAGAATTAGTAGACAATTGATTAAAATATTAATTCTCAAACTCAGGTGGGCAATTCTCTCCCTTCTTCCGCGCATTGTGCATAGCCCTCCCCGAAACAAAATCCTAAACACGCCACTGGTACAGTGAATTATCCGAAACGCTAAAAAGTAACATCTCCTGAACAATTAACATATTGAGGTGTGTTTCAGTCTCTCAGATTTAGTTGTATGTTTCGTTGGAAGCTATTTTACTGTGAATAATGGTCATAGGACAGTTTTTAACGAATATCGGTTCTACCTTTTTTTTGTATAATACACCTCCTTTAAACTAGAAGGTTAAAAACTTTAAAAGAATATTCATAATAATTGCGGTTATGCATATTTGTAACTTAAATTTAACGTGGTGTTCTATGAGAAATTAACACTGTCTACAAGACAGTGGCGTATTTTATGGACTACCGAGCCTACCAGCAGCACCCCTAGAATATTACAAAATAAAGTTATAATATGAACTAAATTATATTAATGATTTTATAATTTAGTATCTTCTTTCACTGACAAAAGTTTCTGAGAATTGAATGTATTTAGAAAGATCCACTGAATTCTTTGCACGCAGCCTGTCTCGCGAACTTAAGAGGTCTTCAATATGACAACGCAGCAGAAACCACTCTCTTGCTACTACAGTAAGAATCGTATCAGAGCATTCCCCTTCGCTCCACCCCCGCCCACAGCGTGCGAACGGTCCGCCAGGTAAAAGCAGTTGCCTCTAGAGAAATCTGTTTCTGGGGCGTGAGTGAAGAGTAAAAGGAAATTATACGAATAAAGACAGTGCATTTCGAGGGTCTCTGGGAATTGTTTTGGACATCATGAGCCTCGTTCCGTAGCGATTTGCGTTAACGCAACGAAAATTTTGTGTTTCACAGTAGTTTGCATAGCTCTTATAGACTGAGGATCCTTCTATTCTAATCGCCTATTTTAGCGTTTATTATTTGTCGGACAGCTTCCATTTGCTCTGGTAAGTAGGATTACCACCTATCCAATGCGAAATGTAGTGACACTTCATGCAACAGATAAAGGTAGACATGTACGATCGTTTTTCCGTAATACTAATAAGATAATATAAGTCTTGCTAGTGAAGAGAAAACGATATTTATCTACTTGATAAAAGGATAGTGTAAAGTTTTTTTTTTCTTATTTTGAAGATCGTATAATAACGTGGGAACTAAAGTCCAATAATAATAATAATAATAATAATAATAATAATAATAATAACAACAATAATAATAATAATAATAATAATATTAATAATAATAATAATAATAATAATAATAATAATAATAATAATAATAATAATAATGTACAGGAGTTATAAAGGTTAGTGGTAGCCCAAGCCATCAAACCAGTATACGCCACTGCTGCAAGAGTACACTCTTAATACAAGTATATTTTAGGTCCACACTAACTCCCCCTCCAAACTCGAAGTGCTTCAATTTCCACACTGATACAGACTGTCTGCTCCCAACTGTAAAGCATGGGGGTGGTTCTTTTACAGTATGGGCAGTGATATCGTGGTTTTCTACAGATCCCATCATAGCCCTGCATCGAATGATGAATGCTAAGGCGTATGAGGCAATTTTGGGGGACCAGGTTCTACCCATGTCCCAAATACTGTTCCCTGATGGTGATGGCATCTACCAAGATGATTTGGCGCCCAGTCACGCTGTAAAACCGGTGAAATCATGGTTTGAGGAGCATGACCAGGAGCTATAATACCTCCCCTGGGTCCCACAATCACCAGATCTGAACATCATTGAGGCATTGAGGTCTGAGTTACAAAGGCGTGTTCGGTGTCATTACCCTCCACCAGCATCAGTTAAGGAATTGGAGCATGTTTTGAAGGAACAATGGCACAAAATTCCAGACACCAGGATTCAGGGTCTGTATACGCCCATTCCACGTCGGATCCAAGGTGTTTTGGACTCAAAAGGAGGCCCCACAATATACTAGGTATTATTTTCACACTTTTGCAAACGTTTTAGATTTTCTTGGCCAACCCCTATATATATATATATATATATATATATATATATATATATATATATATATATATATATATATATATATATATATATATATATATATATATCCTTGAAGTGAATATATTTCCTTGATCATTTGCTTGAAATATCCCACCAAAAAATAACGCATTCAATACAACATGCAAGAGAATGATGATTGAGCGTAACTTCTTCCATCAAGCGCAAGGCGTTCTTGCTTGGTTCGTAGACTACAGGAGTTGTTGGTGGATGACATCGAATTTGTTGATTTTCTTATTGTTCTCCCATTTTAGTTCATTCTTTTTCCATAAACTCTTCCAGAATAACTCACGTGGTGATGTGTACATATTCCATAGCCATACATTTGTGCGATACATAGCTCGTTATTATATTCAAATGCACCTTCATTTAAATTATGACAACAATATGGTTGGTTGATTACAAATTAACGTTCTTTTTCAGCATCGGGGCTGAAAGAGACTCAGCCTACTACTTAAACTGGAATTTGTATCAGTAATGTGGTTCGAATAAGAGTCAAATGGATTTCGAACTCGGGACTTCGCGCGTTAGCCACTTAGTTAAAAATAGATACATGAAAAATAATACCAACACAAATAAAATAAATTATGTATTCATATTCTAAGATTTAGAAGGATTTTTGGCTTTCAGTACAGATGCTCCAGATGTGCAGTGGTTGTTTGGGCAACATGCACATGATTCGCATGATTTGCAAAGTTCTCGTACATATAACATTAGTGTAAAAATCAACAGCAACCACTTATTGGGTCTCTGGACTACAAAAACCTCCTAAACTTGATTATTCTTACATTTTTAAAATTATCTTTATAAACTCTAATTTTCTAATTTTATTTTTCTTTTCTTTTTTTTTCAGAATAATGATGTTTGAGAAGTATAGATGGTTTTACACTAGTGCCATCTAACTTATTCTATAATTCTGACAAATCCTTGAAACCCATACATATCTGCCCAAATATCCTATGCACATTTGGATTACATGTGTTTTCAGCATTAAACATAATTTTGCGTATTTACTGGTTGCATACGCTTTGAAAGGATATCCAAGTCTAGTAAGTTAAGAAACGAGAACGATCGCTATGTACTTACCCATATTAAGACGGATAGGAGGAGCTAATTCTGGCATATCTGTAGATTTAGCCTTAGTCGATCAAAAGGCTTGAACGGAATTTTGGCATTAAAGGAACAAGAAAGAAGGATACATGCAACTCACACGGCGAGAGACAGAGATAAAGAGGGTAGACACACACTATCCTTACCACTATCTTGCTTACGTTGAAGAAAAGTCACCGTCGATGAAAAGACGAAGACGACGACGACAACGACCGAGTACGATAGGAGTAAAGAAAGTATTAAGGGATCAGGGCAAAAGGGTGGAGCCCAACCAGATTCATGGCATGCCAACCTTGATCTCAGCTCCTGTCTCTAACTCATCCTGGAAGTTATTTGTTGGGGGTGGGGGATGGCAGGCATTGCCACCACGTGCACAGAGTAATCGCATTTGAGGAGCGGAAGGAAGTCCTCTAGCAAAATCACCAATGCTTTCTTCCAGTCGCTCTCTTCCTCTAAAGCACGACTGCCTTGCTAAGCTCGAAACTCCTATATTTACAATAGAAAAAAAAAATGTAACTTAACACAGATGTTTGGAAGAAAAGTTGTTGTTGTCTATCAAGTTGAAGACAGACTCAATCGATTTTTTGTGGGGAAGCTATGGGGCAATCACCATTAATCCAGCAAGAATCGAACTTCAAATCACAAAGCTGCGAAACCTCTTGAAATTTAGACTCTTGTGTAATACGAAAAGTGAGAAACGAGAGAAAAAGGGAAAGAGAAGAAAGAAAGACAGAAAACAAGATGGGAGCTAGAAGGGAAATCATGAATGCAGTCACGTTCTGAGGCCGTCGAAGAAATCTAGTGCGAGTCCCAGCACGAAATCAACACCGCTGTAAATGAATGTTTCATCAACGAAAACTCATCAATAGCTTCTACCTTTCAGCAGCCATTATGTGTCTTTTTTTAAATTTTCTGTATAATATGAAACTTCTAATACAATACTTGACGATGTGCTAATATTAATACAATAATAATAATGTAAATGAATATTTGAAAGAATCAAATGCATATATACGAAGAAAAAAGGAAAGACATTAAGTGAAATCAGTTTCACGTCTCACGATTATAGCGTTTACGCTAATGGAGACGGATAATTAAAGTAAGTGAATAATTGGTGAAGATTATACGCGAATAAATTAGAACTTTGTTTTATATACAATACCTGTAGAAAAAAAATATACAAATAAACAAATTATACAAAAATATCCTTCGTTTTGGGAAGATTACATGCCGTAGGTTGGCCAAATTTTGCGTCACGGAAGAGCGGGCCATGATGTCTTTAGTCTCCATTTGGTGTTACTTTCATTTGTATATTCTGTAGTAGAGGAGTGGTTATGTTGTGTGCTGTTATGTGGTCTCAGCGCGGCTAAAATGGTAGATACAGGCGTACGGATTGGACGCAAGAACGAAGATACTATCGACTCCGTGGATATATTCGACCTTTCCAAGACCTGACAAAGCTTGCAAAGATCCAGCGAAGATCATTAGGTGCGTAGCAAAATCAAACGAATGTTAATTGTGTTCTTCGATTGCTGTTGGAATATGCAACATGAATACCTACAGAAGGACGTACGAATACAAGGGATTTCTCTTCAGACATTTTCCGTCGTCTACGTGAGGCTCTTTGTACGAACTGACCAGATCTGTGGATTTCAAAACCCCGAAGACTCCACCAGGATAATTATTTCATCTGTGCAGCTCATGTAGTTGTCCTCTTCACCAGAACACACGATTTCGATGTTTCATCAAGCTCCCTACTCTCCGGGTAGAGCGTTGATACTTTTGCATCTTCCCAAAGATCAAAAGGTACAAGAAAGAAACTCCCTTTCGCACCTGAGAGGAGATATAGTGCAACACGACGGCTGGTCTCGTAGCACTTCTTGATGAAACGTTCCAGGCCCGTTTCCAATAATAAGGAAAGCTACCAAACTCGGTGCGTTGAAGCGGGGAGGGGACTAGTTTGAAGAAGGTTTTTACGATGAAAACATCAGGTGAGTGTACAACTCAATTTCACGGAAACTGGCTCTTATATGATATTATCATAATATCCATGGTCCTACAGTTTAATTGATAAGTGTTTAACTGGAACTATCACTGAACAACTTATACGATTTCCAGTCATTTTTGTAACGATTAACAGTTTGACCAAATTCATGGCATCCGTGCTGGACTTAGTGGCAAGTGTGCACACATTTGATGCTCCGAATCCCGGATTTGATGCCAGGTGACAAAGTCTTGGAATTTGAACGCGCTACTGTAGCTTGGATTCCACTTATACTCTAGATCCACGTCTTATATAAGCCCTGTGCCGAAAGAGACGCTGGACTCCAATCCAAGAATAAACAATATTCCCACTTGAGTACAGTTTGCTATAATTAAATATTGCATTATTGGTGTGCAACTTCTAAGGTAAATAAAGCAACTTACAGGTCGGTAATTTTTTCCCTATATGTCTTGGTGCGCCAACATAAATTCATCTCACGGCATGACAAGATCGCGTCCTATTTGATTCCTGTATGTTTCTCGTATTAAATTAAGTACTTGTTCAAGTTGAATGCATTTTAGACTGTACAGATACAGACTACATAGATACTCTGCAGCCTGTACAAAGGTAGAGATGCTTCAAATGTAATTTTTCGATTTTCATCTGTGACCTGTTTCCATACACAAGTACTGACTCCTGCGACAGTTACACAGTGACACGCAACTGAACTGAAGGCGTTTGCGATGATTCTTTTCACTGCTGTTTTCATTTACCTACAATTTGAGAAATTGTAATGTGTACGTCGCTTGACAGAGGCATGCCATCATTTTAACAACAACAACAAAAAAAAAGTTTTCTTTTTTTTAAATACAAAATTAACTTTGCAAATAGTTACATAAAAAAGCGAAGATGGGGTCAAATTGACCATCGTTGATATTTATTTTTGTTTCAAATTATTACCTAGTGAATACCTCAGTTTATCGTTATTTCTTTCCCAAAAAGAGTTTTCCACAGACACACACACACACATATATATATATATATATATATGTGTGTGTGTGTGTGTGTGATACCGCTGGTTGAAAAACAATGCAAAGTGAACGGTAATATATAAAATTCGGAGAAGACAGAAAGAGTGCTTCAGAAAGAAAATAAGAGAATGAATCCATAACCTCTCAAAGTTTGCAATCACAATATTTTTCCATCAATATCTGGACCATCTATTGTCTTTGCGTTTTTACTAGTGTGTTCTGAAGTTTGGAAGTGTGTAATAAATTTTGTTCATCCTTTTCATGGACGGAGAACAGCATAGGAGTTTGGAAAGTCTTCACAAAAGTTTACTACTCTGTCGGTGCGTCTGTGACTGTCTTCTTCTTTAGCTTGGAAAGTTCGAGCAAAAGTTATCTGACATCGAACCTTTCTCTTTCGCCCGCCCACTTCTATTCTTGCTCTTCCGAAATCCTACCCCCAGAATCATCCACCCAGCCAATTCTACCTAGATTCAGCAAATCTACTCGATTGTCTCATATAGACAAAAGTTTCCACACTAGCTATTGTGAAAATGTCGAAAGTTCAAAGGGTATCATATGCTTAATGCTTTAAGAGAAAAGCTCGAACTAATTTACTATTAAAACTGTTATATATATAACATCTAACTTTTTTAAAGTTCTTTTGAATTTATAACAAGGTGAATAGGAAGAACAGAGACAAAGTAAAAGATTGATGTTGAGAAATGTGAACACTTCGCTTGTTATTAGAAAGCCTTTTGATTTCACTGACGCACACACAAAAATAAACATTAATCATTAAGAAGTCAGTAACATACACACTTGTAATTGCAACTGAAACTGAATACAATATCTAAGTTAGGAAAACAGAAACACATAGACGTTAGAGAATACGGTTATCTAATTGTATCATGATGCAGGAAAAATGAGAAAAATAGATAATATCATTGTAAGTAATTAAGTTATCTTTAAATTTAAGGAGCCTTCCTTGTGCCACAACGTACTCACAATTAGCAACTCACGTGGAGGGAACGTGCTACTCTGGTTCCAATTAAACAGAGACGAAAATAATCATAGTCAGTTGATATGGTGAAACCTAAGATGTTAGAGGAAGCAGGAAAACAGGAATATCATATATTTCTTCTTTAATTTATAAATCTGCAACAACATAAAATAAACTCTACTGTTGTTGAGTTCTTTAGTTGTGCTAACTTTGTTTCTCATAATGACACAAGATACAACTTTGATAATAGTTGTTAAAGAAGAAGAAGAAAAAAAAAACATGTCTTCTCAAAACAATAAGTATCATATATGTTTTTTTTTTTTTTTTCTTCTTAAAATTTTTCATTCACTATCACAAGTTTTGGTCTTGCTGGATGCAGTTCTATCTATAAGTTTGTATTGAGTGCTCATCAAAGAAAATAAATTAACATTTATTTTCCTATTTTAAAATAAATGAAAACAAATCAACGCAACAAAACCTTTCACCGCTCATAAAAAGTATACGTTAAAGAGAGCTATGACTAACATGTACGCCAAGATATACCTTCTTTGGTCAGCACCCTGTTGCAACTAATATAGGTTTTCGACACATTGTGAAATTTACTAAAAGGAAATAACAAATTTATATGCGTTATTTCCGTCAAGATAAATATTATTACTTGAACTTGAAGATACTCCTGACAGAATTTGGTTTAAAATTTGTTCATTACTGCAACCACATTTCATTCTGGGTAATAAACCGATTCAAAAAATCGTCCTTGGAGTTCGCAAAATGCCGTAAAATCACCTGCGATAATCTCACACGTTCGCGTTTCTGATCCGCGTTCAAACACTTCGGAATCCATTTCGCAGAAAGCTTGCGTATGTCCAACTGATCATGGATGATTGACCCAACACGTTCTTTGGATATGTGCACTTTGTCAGCTATCTCCTGAAGCGAAATCCGTCTGTTGCTCAAAAACAGATCATGAATCTGGTCCACTTTTTTCCGGAATTGACAGTGACACTGGTCTTCCACACCTTTCAACATCTTCTGTTGAAAATTCACCACGTTTGAAGTTCGCACACCATTTCTTCACAGTGGAGTATGAAGGGCACAGTCCACCCAATGTGTCTAGCATGCAACCATGGATTTCCTTGGGCGACTTCTGTTGCAGGAAGAAGAACTTCATTACACCTCGCAACTCCTCTTTGGTGAATTTGACATCTGGCTGCGCCATAATTCATTCAATTACTTGTAAAATAGAAACCGTAGAATCGTGAAATTTGGTATTTAAACATATAAAAGATAACCATTTCACATTATATCAATTACATCAAAGTAATGCATTCGGAAGGAGGTCGGGCCGAGAACTTATCAGCCGACCCTCGTAGTAGGCATTATATAAGTATATAATAAATTTGATCTAAGGGGGAAATAGCGTATCCATCCCAGTAATTTGGAAAGGCTTTAAAAAATACACTGTTTCTGGAAAGAATGGAAAATGCGGTAAGCGAATAACACAGCGAAAGATGCAATGTTGCCGAAAGATGAACAATGTAACTAATCATACTAGCATTACCAAGCAGAGTTTGCAGCAGTAGATGTGGCAATGCTGACGTGCTTTGATTACCTAGCAACATTTAAACGAAACTGAAACACAAGATTGAAGTTTATTATCCCTATATTATTATTATTATTATTATTATTATTATTATTATTATTATTATTATTATTATTATTATTATTATTATTATTATTATTTCTCTGGAGTTGTCTAAATTTAATGTCTCATTTGATAAATAAGGGATCAGTTTATGTGTTATTTTATTTTGTGTATTTCTAGACTAGCATTGCTCTTCAGCACGTAGGTGGTTTGCTAATTTGCAGTTTAAAGTGGATCCCAAATCGCGCTTACTCCATCAGGATTTAAACCACAGGTTGTTTTGCAGGCTCTTATTACTGTAATATAAACATATAAGGAAACTAACTACAAAATCTTGAAAGAAAATCATATGCAAAGTCGTTTCAGTATTAGTAAAAATTATACTAACTAGCGAACACTTTTAATATTTCCGCTTGCCATTCGGGAGCACTTTACATGTTTTATAATATTCAGTTCCCCTTCTTTCCTTTCAACTTGAAATGCCTTTAAGAAGTTTCATCAACAATCCCCTGAAAATGCCAAACCAAAATAAAGGATTGAATATAAAAAGGGACACGCTGTCTATGAGACTAACATGATATAAAGAAAGGCGGAACACGCAATCTACGGTTTAAAAAAAAAAAAAAATCATCGAACTGGAAGTTCGTGTTTGCCACACATAACCTAGATTTTTCGTGCCTTTAATATCAAGATACACGCTTTTTGCGCCGAAACAAATCTTCTGGAAAGAGTTTTGTAATAAATCGAGCAGAAAGAAACTCCCGAAATGCACATACGTACACTAGCATAGTAGTATTTACATTAAGAACGCTCAATAACTCTTTAAGTATGATTCTTTGAGAATATCAATGCATACTTGAAAAGATCAGAAATGTCTTTCTTCTTCGATTTTTTTTTTTTTTTTGTAATTCACGGGAAAATGGCTCAAGTGTTGAGCAAAATCTTAGTTGTTTGTTCTTCATTTTAATACTATTTTCTAAGTATATAAATACCAGAAATAACTAAAACAAAATGCATGATTAATCTTTGGTATGATATTTTCATTGGATTCAAATGTATACGTCTTTTGTTTAATATGGCGTAAAGATAAGTCCAATTTTTGTTTACGTCAAAGAGGAATCATTCAACAAATACAATAATACAGTATGTACTCATTAATCCGACACATTCGGCACCACGTCCGTATCAAGTTAGCGACTTTGCCACATTATCGAATGTCAAATACTTTTAAGGGGAATACTAAAGACAAATCACTTTAGTTAAAAATGCAAACTACTAAAGCATGTGGAAACGTAATATATAACTCGCTAGAAAACAGAAAACCCTGTGCTGACAGTAACGATAAACACTGAACGAACTAAAATTGTTCATTTCTGGTTCCAATTTATCGCCATAGAACAGAAACGATAATAGATAGCGAGAAACAATTTTCTGTAACCGACAGCTACGGTGTCTGGAAAGTATATGCAATAATAATCCAAAACACTCTACTAAAACCGGAAATGGTGGAAATTTACTAGTATTTTCGGTTTCAAATCTGATTTCAATAGAATACATGCTGTAAGATATATCGAGAAGCGGTTATTTGTAACCGATTCGGCGTCCCAAGAATATGTTCTATCTCCCTCCCTTAATCATATATTCAAACCGAAGGTGGTTCCTAGCAACGATTTCCAGTTTCAACATTTATCGTCGTAGAACAAAAGCAGTATGGAATAGGGAGCAAGCTTAATAGCTTTTAGATATGGATTCAGTGTCCAAAGAATAGATCCTATTTTTGGTCTTAATAACCTATTGCAACCAGTATATATATATATATATATATATATATATATATATATATATATATATATATATATATATATATATATATATATATATATATATATATATACTACTTCGAGTTTGAGAATTCAATTTGGATAGTTTGGAAGTCTATCATAGTTTCACATTGTGAAACGAAACTAACATGTTTATTATTTAATTTCCCCCTTTACAAACTAAATTACATGATTATGCGCAACTACTTAAGGAAACTGACTTACTTTCGCTTAATAACGATTCAAGTGTATAACTAATATTGATATACATTAAATTGTCACTCACTCTCAAAGAAATATTGATTATATATATCGGGTGTTGCAAAATAAGTGTTACAACTCTTGGGAGGTGACTCCTGCCACTGAGACAAGAAAAAAAGTTCTCTTCAACTTTCTGCTATCGGACATAGTTTAAGATCTACAAGGTGCCGAAAGCGTGGGAAAATGACTTTCGGACGCCAATAGTTCGGAAACTATCCAACATAAAGAGGGCGGGTAAAAAAATCACTGAAGAAGTCATACCTGCTCTATTGAATTTTGCATGTTTCACAATCCTACCGTGCACGCGCAAGGGATTCCCCAAAGGAACGTAGGGAGTCCCGGATAATCTGCCAAATGAAACTTGGTCTAAATGGATATGAATTAATAGACTTTCTACCGGGTAACAATAATTCGTTGGTCTTAAGTCGATATCTGGAACAAATACAAAATGGCGGACACCTTTATGCCCGTTGTGTGTGGTTGCATAATCACCAGGTACGGATGCTGGCCAACAGTGACGTTCTGAGTATTAATTGTAGCGAATTTGTACTCAAATGCTCTAGAAAGACATCTGGAGTGTCGGTAGAGCATAACAGATGAAGCAGGGTGATTCACGTGTAGATACACTTAACGAAAAATGCCCAGAAATGCACTCATACTCAGTAAACGTGAGTTCAAAGCGTCGGAAATGTAAGGATTAGCGTCAAGAACATGGAAGCCATTGCCAATTCACCAATAATATTCCCTCAAACCGATGCAGTATGATGTGTACGGTTGCATACCAATAAGGATGCAACAACTGAGGCCAAGTTCAAATTATGCAATGGACTCAGTAAGAAACTGGGTAAACTAAAGGAATGTCACTAGTGGGATTGCGTGATCGATATTGAAATGTGGGCAATGTGTGTGTTGATATCAACATGTAGCTAATGAACAAATGTCAACATGTCCCACTACTGCCGGGACATCGTCCCACGTGCGAAAAATAGGAAAATAACTACTCGGGTCTTGAATCTGAGGCCGTGGGCTCGCAGTAGGATTGGAAACTGCGACCACGCGAGCAAAAGGAAGGAGCCTCACTTTCTCTGTATTCGTTTCTTTGAGGAGGACCCACTTTGTTTGAGAAGCCCGCTTGTACAGCCTCCCGACATACTTGTGTGTTTCATTTTGTTACTCCTACTGCACAGCTGTAAACAATCAGAGCTTTAAGACATTTCTTCCTATTTCACATGTCGTTTTATTTTCTATATGTATGGTGTTCCAACTGTAGTGCTAAATGTGCCAAATCGGTTCATTTTCGTCTTTGTCTTGGCATGTGCACTGTGTGTAACATACGAATTTCTGGAGATATTTTCCTATATTTCGAGTACGTCATATGTCTCAGAAGACGTGCGACATGATACAAGTTTGTTATTTTCACGCTCTATCGAATTTGAACAATGCATTAAGTGATTTCTTTTCATGTGTCGACTGTGGGACAATGTCCCAAACAAAGAGGGACATTGACACAATCATGTTCTAGTTACTTTCTACCAATAGGTGCACCAGATGTAATAGCAGAATGTACAACGTTATTTTCCTAGTTTTCGCATGTGAGATGGTGTCCCAGCAGTAGTGCGACATGTTGACATTTGTCCATTAGCTACATGTTGATATCAACACACACATTGCCCACATTTCAATATTGATCATTCGATCCCACTAGTGACATTCCTTTAGTTTACCCAGTTTCTTACTGAGTCCATTGCACAATTTGAACTTGGCCTCAGTTGTTGCATCCTTATTGGTATGCAACCGTGCACATCATATTGCATCGGTTTGAGGGAATATTATTGGTGAATTGGCAATGGCTTTTATGTTCTTGAAGCTAATCCTTACATTTCTGACACTTTGAACTCACGTTTACTGAGTATGGGTGCATTTCTGGGCATTTTTCGTTAAGTGTTTCTACACATGTGAATCACCCTGCTTCATCTGTTATGCTCTACCGATACTCCAGATGTCTTTCTAGAGCATTTGAGTACAGATTCACTACAATTAATACTCAGAACGTCACTGTTGGCCAGCATCCGTACCTGGCGATTATGCAACCACACACAACGGGCATAAAGGTGTCCGCCATTTTGTATTTGTTCCAGATATTGACTTAAGACCAACGAATTATTGTTACCTGGTAGAAAGTCTATTAATTCATATCCATTTAGACCAAGTTTCATTTGGCAGATTATCCGGGACTCCCTACGTTCCTTTGGGGAATCCCTTGCGCGTGCACGGTAGGATTGTGAAACATGCAAAATTCAATAGAGCAGGTATGACTTCTTCAGTGATTTTTTTACCCGCCCTCTTTATGTTGGATAGTTTCCGAACTATTGGCGTCCGAAAGTCATTTTCCCACGCTTTCGGCACCTTGTAGATCTGAAACTATGTCCGATAGCAGAAAGTTGAAGAGAACTTTTTTTCTTGTCTCAGTGGCAGGAGTCACCTCCCAAGAGTTGTAACACTTATTTTGCAACACCCGATATATATATATATATATATATATATATATATATATATATATATATATATATATATATATGTGTGTGTGTGTGTGTGTGTGTGTGTGTGTGTGCCAGTGTGTGTTGTTCACTCAGCGTCAACACTGTCGGACACCTGACAAGCACTGTTCTTCCAGTCACTCATAATCATAAATACCTTAAAATATCATATGTGATCAATATCGATTATAAAATATTTGTTCATTGCCTTACATACGATAATCTTTCTACATGTTAAAATAACTCAGTAAAATCAAAGATGGCATGTTTAACAGGATATCTCTCTACCAATTAAATTAATCTTCTCAGTTGTCTTTTGCAGAGAACGTAATTACGTAGACTGGAATGAATCTATCATGAAGCATTTCAAACTGTCCATTTCGTTTTGTGAAACTGAAGTCATCTGCTATGTCTCTCATTCAACCCTTCCTCCTTACCATCATTTACAAAATTGACTGACAGATTTTACAAATGACCGCAATATACAATTTCCTTGTACAGTAGACGAAAATGACAGAAAATTATCACGTGATGGTTCATAATGATGACAAGAAACAATGTGCTGAATTTTGAAATATTTAATCTAAAACGAATTCAGGAAACACAAATATTGGCAGAAGTCAGATTTGTTAGAAACGATTGGTAAGAAAACGTTTTGTAAAGTAATTTGAAACAAAGAAACTGCAATATGACTTTACATGAACAACATCAATTATATATATATATATATATATATATATATATATATATATATATATATTAGGAAGTTAATATATTGAGGAAAAATTGTTCTTCGTTTATATTTAAGCAAATGTTTATTATAAGCAAATATCAAGTGCTTACACATATTTTCTTTTATTGGGAGGGCTTCGATATTACAAGCCAATAAATCTATGTAATATTGAATGTAGTGTATTATTCTGCATCCGAAAAGACAATAAATAATTGTGAAATACCTTCAATATATTTTAATAACAAATAATAGTAGTAAATTTATATATATATATATATATATATATATATATATATATATATATATATATATATATATATATATATATATATATATATAAACTAACTAACTCTATGGCCTATCGAACCCGGAGGTTCAGTGCTGCGTTCACAAAAGCTCTCCACTGAATTCTATCCTTAGCTAATTGGATCCAGTTTCTACTTTATATTCCTATCTCTGCGAGATCCATCTTAATATTATCCTTCCATCTGCGCCTGGGTCTTCCTAATAGTCGTTTTCCTATGGGTCTACCAGTCAAGACTTTGAAAGCGTTTCTACTTTCTTCCATTCTAGCTACATGACCTGCCTACCTAAGCCTCCTAGACTTGACGACCCTAACAATGTTGGGTAAACCATATAAACTATGTAGTTCCTCGTTATGAAGCTTCCGCCATTCCCCATTCTTGTTCCTCTTGGGTCCGAATATTCTTCTCAGGATCCTGTTCTCAAATACTTTCAGTCTATGTTCTTCCCTCAGAGTAAGCGACCATGTTTCGCAACCATAAAGAACAACAGGCATGATTATCGTTTTATATATTTTAAGCTTCAAATTCCTCGACAGAATTCGCGACGACAAGAGATTTTGAACCGAATAGTAACACGAATTCCCTGCTTTTAGTCGACATTTAATTTCTTCGTGAATATGATTTTCGCCTGTTAATATTGATCCTAAATATTTGAAAGTATCCACTTTATCAAAAGTATTATTTAATATTTTAACGCCTCCACAATTCGCCGTATTACGGTCCCGACGCACTTCCATGTATTTAGTTTTCTCTGCATTTACTTCTAAACCCATGTCCCTGTAAGCGTTTAATAATATCTCTGCATTTATTTCTACTGTTCTCCTATCATCCCCTATTAAATTTACATCATCAGCATATGCCATAACCTGGTGAATGCCGTTCAACTCTAGGCCCTGGTTGCTATCTTTGATTTTCCTTATGGCGTATTCCAGCACAAAGTTAAATAATAATGGCGACAACACATCTCCTTGTTTCAGGCCATTTTCGACGTGGAAGCTCGTGGACAAAAATTTTCCTACCCGGACTTTACTTTGGGATTCACTTAAACATATCTTAATTAATCTAATTAGCTTTCTCGGTATTCCAAGCTCTGTAAGAACGTTGTATAATGTTTCTCTCCTAACCGAGTCGTAAGCCTTTCTAAAATCAATAAATAGTTGATGTACCGGGGTATTGTATTCCTACGTCTTTTCGAGTATTTGACGAATGGTAAATATTTGGTCGATAGTTGATCGATTTCGTCTAAATCCGCACTGATAAGCTCCAATAATTTCATCTGCGTATGGGGTCAATCCTGCTAACAGAATATTTGAAAGGATTGTATAGGATGTTGACAGAAGAGAAATGCCTCGATAATTATTACAGTCAGTTTTGTCGCCTTTCTTGTGAATTGGAACAATGATTGACTCTTTCCACTCTTGTGGCAATTCTTCCTTGTTCCAGATAAGGAGAATGAGTTTGTGTATCTTATTCCACAATTTTTCGCCTCCAGCTAAAATTAACTCAGCCGGAATTTCATCTACACCCGGAGATTTGTGTTTCTTATATATATATATATATATATATATATATATATATATATATATATATATATATATATATATATATATAAGAGAATAGTACAAATGATGTGTAAGATCAAATTTCCATGCTACATCAATAAACAAGTATATATTTGCTGGCAAAAATGTATAACGAGTTAGTAAGTTTTTGGGGGTCCGGTCCCATTGGATCCACCTGTACGTGCGCCCCTAGTACATATTATGTTTCCAACATAGCTAATCAACCGTCGTTTTATTTACTTTCATTTCTCAAGTTAACGTTTAGCCATTTGTTTGTCCCATGCAGTTTTGTTCATAATAGCAGCTAAGGTTATTTTATTTTATTTTATTTTTTTATCAAAACAATTGATGAGGGCAAAATCCATAACTCGAGAATTGAAAGCCTGCACACAGTAATGTTTCATATGCATATTAAATCTAAACTGGTCAAGGTCTGTCACCATATTAAGTTTGGTCAAGATTGAATATATTTACGTATGATATATACTTTCCTTGTGATTGACTTAAAAAAAAGAGAAAAAAAAGAAAACCAAATCAGAGGAAAGATGAAAATATAAAACAATATCGCATTTATTCATATATGGTGCTCTTGCAACATTTTTTTATTAACACGATTTATCTCATTGTAATAAGTTTGAACCTGTTTTTAATAGCCTTATTTAAACTATCAGAAGATTCAGCTTATATGCATTTCTTAGCTTAATGACGAACTAAGAAAAAGTGTAAAAATCGAAGAGATAAGTTGATTAATATGACATAGATAACACAATACTGTAATACGATACATTTTCTACTATACTCATCAATGTACCTTTAATATTTCCTTAATATGAACTATTTCAAATGCATATGCTTTAGTATATACTTTCTATATTGTATATACAATCACTGAGTCGAAAACGAAAGAAGGTTGTGTTGCCTTACTTAAACATACAACTGTGGATTATACACTTTTGTTTTATCTCCGATTTTTTTTTTTATAAATGTATATTTTGCGACATCCATGCGACTACTTCATCATTAATAGCAGACACTTGCTGATAATAAATTGGAGACTGGAAACATGTAACCAAAACTTTCGTTTATCTGTTTATTTATTTGTATTTCCCACGATTATGGTTTGTGAGCTAATGATAATTTGATTCCAAGAAAAATCGAAACTGAGACCACGGGACCGCATATATATTAAGGACGACGTGTTACTCGGAATTTCAATTATGCATATCCGTGCATTTGAGATCAATGCTCTGCTTAGGTTTTATGTGAACGAGAGAAACAATGAGCAACATAAAGAACCCACATGCAAAACTGGGGGGAGAATGCAAGAATTTGTTGTAGATGTATAGACGAGAAAGTTATGAAATGAATTGTTTCTATTATTAATCATATTAACCCGAAAATATACCACTCTTGGAAATAAAGCGCTACCAAAAAATTCAAGGTAGAAAAAAATAATTAATTAAAAAAATGATTTACTATATTATATAGGTTATTTGGAAAACTATCCTCTACAAGACTTTAGTGTGACGTTAGCTGTTGGTTGAACTGGGGTTTAAGGTCTCTTTCAGCAGCGAGGCTACACGCTATCAAGCATGAACCTACAGTTTAAAGTGGGATTCTGATTACATGAACTATCAGCGAGAAATGAACCTGGTCCTCTGAGCGTGACTCAAGAAAGTGGGATTAAGTGTGAAAAGCATGAATTTAAAATGAGAAACGAGCATACTTTTAAAGAACACAATATGCAACGAAATACCTTAGTAATCAATTTTTGTAAGGCCGCACGACTGCACGTTAGTAGTCGTTATTAATCGGTAATTTAAGTCGGGCGTTAAGATTTCACATTTGAAATTTAAATAAAAGAATATGCCTTATTTTCCACCCAATACGATATTTTAGGAGGGAAATATGCACTATATGAAAAAAAAATCTACATTAAAAGGTGACCAAAATTGTGGATATGGAGATTTAAATCAATAGATTTTATTGGATTTAATTAAGAGTTTAGCGTCCATTTTAGTACTTAGACTATACATGGTGTGGAACTACAGCTTAACGTGGAACCCGAACGACACGAGTTCCCCGCTAGAATCGAACCTGGGTCTTCCGCGCCGCAGACGCGTACGATAATCTATAGCTATGGGGGAGATCAGATTGTATTGTAAAACAGTGGCGAGGTGTTATAGGAAATGTGAAATACAATAACTGTATTAGATATATTTACAAATAACAAAATAGCTGACTGGAATATTGCTGAAAAAGTAGTATATATATTAGGCGTTCGATAGAAACAGTGATGGATGGAAACAGACACAAAAAAGTGAAAGACATGAAGATAAAACAAACAAAAAAAAACATCAGTACATTGAAATTTCCTACTTTGTCACTATGACTTTTCAATGATGGTGATATATTAATGATTTGCAGTAATCACATTAACAGTTTTTATCCGATCTAACACGATGAATAATTTCAATGTGTTGAATTGCATATGTTAAATTAAAACACAAAGATGCAACACGAATACTATGAATTATCTTAGTTAGTCCCAGTTTAATGAACGAAATACTCATCCGAATTGAAGGGAATTCAATAGCCAATCTTTTTTTTTTTTTTGTACTCCCCTGACTTATATACCTGTTTTTCTTTCCTTTGAAATGAACATGCATTCCAATTATCTGATATGTGTATCCGGTATTGTAAAGATGGTGCCCATGGACAACAGAGCGCTATTCTACAAGTCAAAATAAAGTGAAAATGCTATATAACGGCATAACTTGTGGGCCTCCTTCAGCCGCTATGGGGAATAAAAAAAAAAATACTACTTGGCAACGTCGCAGATTAACTTGGAACCATTTGCATTGCTCTCGAATAAATCAAATCGTTACATCGACTGTTACCCTAATAGGTGGTGCTAGTGTCAATATCTATCGACTTTAACTGTCATTAACAAAGAATCACCGCACTCATTTGATGGATTGCCAGATCTACTCTATTCTGTATTTGCGACGTTGTCACATACTTCAATTCGCCTCTTCAGACGAGGACCCAAAAGCTGTTTAATCATATATATTGTTCACTTTATTTTGACGTGTAGAACAGCCTTCTGTAGTCCGTAGGCATCATTTTTAGAATATCCGGTATATATCAAAATCAGAAAAATCAAAATATTAAAATTCCAGTTCATTTTGAAGAAAACATACTACTTTATCATATAAATCAATGGGCTAAAACTAATGTGACGCGACTAATCAACACCCTTAAAAATTTGATGTTATTGCATTAAATTTAATACACTCTAACAATAATTTCTTCTCATTTGTAACTATCAGAGTAAAAATCAAAAAAAAAAGAAGAAGAAGAAATGAAACGAACCGAATTGGCTGTCTATTAGAAGAGAGAAACATGGAGCTGAATGAGGCGCAGTAATACCACAAAGACACGTGTATTTATGAAGTGCCTCTTCTTCTACTTTGTATGCGAATAAACAGATTTTCAAATGTTGGCGAAGGAAAGGAACATTTCCATAATGAGTCTGGCGGGAGTTCAGCGTGATAGAAGATATTTTCACCTTCTTAATTGCCCACCTTATGTGGTGCGCCTTGTAGGAAACTATTCTCATTTTCTCTTCAACGGAATGTTAATAATGATTTGATCTCCTCTTCAAGAAGTTCTCCCCGCGCTCTTCGCTAAATCCTACCAACTCTTTGAAGGAAATCAATACAGAAGCGGAATCAATAAGTGAAGATAACAGCAGGACCAAAAGGATGGAATTGAAGCGCAAAAGGTAAAAGCATAAAAAGAAGTCAGGCATAATAAGCAGAAACGACGAGTAAGCTTTGGATGAGGCATTTCATTCAATTTAACACTTTCGATGTTTCTCTCATGATAAGGAAACGGAAATTTTAGCTCATTTTAGAAATGAAAGCGAACAGAAAAAAACAATATGCCATCTTCATATTTATTTATGAACAACGTATAATAATAATAATAATAATAATAATAATAATAATAATAATAATAATAATAATAATAATAATAATAATAATCACCATCATCATCATCGTGGTTGATCTATCACGCATGCGATTATATTTCATAATTTGATACTAGAAGCAAGTGGGTTTCTTCTCATGCTGTGAAACTAGTGTAGACTTCCAAACTAAACGAATTCAATTAATACCAAAAGTGAAAATAATATATATCTATATATATATAACTTCCGGTTGCAATAGCATGGATAATGCCGAAGACTGAAACTGCTCTTCGGACGCTTAATCCATATGAAAAACAGTATCTTGCTATAGCTTACAGTTAATCTATTTAAACAGCACCATTGAAACCGGAAGTTGTAGTAGCCGTTACTACTTCCGGTTTCAGTAGAAGGATAAGGGTTGGTATAAAGGATATTCTCGGAATTCTAAATTTAAATGAAGAAACCGTTTGACGCCTGTATTACTGTTTTCTCCCCACGGGAACCAATATTGGAACTTCAAATAGTAGTAGATGTCTACCACATTCGGTTGCAATAGAAGAATAAAGTAAGAAATTAAACTTATTCTTGCGGTACTCAATCGAGAAAGGTCATCTTTCACCACTTGCAGTTTATATAGAGGGATACAATTTGGGACGAAACTTATTCTTGAGACGTTAATCCACATCTAAAAGCAATTTATCTCTGTTACTGATTTGCTCTATAAGGATTAATATTAAATCCAAAAGGGGTAGTAAATTTCTTTCTCTTCAGACATTAGTAGATAAATAAATGTGGTGATACATAAATAGTCTTGGGACGCTGAATCGATTCGAGAAAACCGCTTCTATATACGTATGTATTAATATTCTTGCTTTTTAGTAGTAAATGCTTAAACCGGAAGTGGTTGATTTCTGCCATTTCCATAATGACCTAAGGGCCACTGAAGGAAATTGAACCTTTTTATTGGAGCACTGAATCAATACCTTTAAAAAGAAGAAAAGAAAAAAAAACTTTGCGGCATTCTTTGCAATTTTTGCTTTCAAACCTGTCGACAGACGGACGGACGAATGAACAGCTGCTCTATAAGACATAGCGTATTTGCAATGAAAGTCTAATAGACTGGAAACGAAACTTATTGGAATAAAACCATAAGCGGTTAGCTAAACTAACCTGTTATTTTAAGCCGAGCATATGTTGATTAGTATATCGTGAATTCAGTTTTTTTTTTTTTTAAATCGAAGTTCACGATATATTTCTTTCAAATAGCTCCTCTTGTCTCCTTTCGAACCCGGTGTATGCCATATTTGCAAATACCATCAAGTTTTACCCAACGATCACCTATTCAAATACTGGTCAGGCTAGGTGCTTTTTGATTTCGATGGTGCCACAGAGACCGGCAGAACAGAGCATTGACGTTCAGCCCTTCTTTTTAAAAAAATAAATAAATACTACTACCACTACTACTACTTGTAATAATAATAATAACAATAATAATAATAATAATAATAATAATAATAATAATAATAATAATAATAATAACAATTTTAATAATTTTAAAATAAAATAAGAGCAAATAAATAAATCTCAAATTAATTGTTATTCACACATTTTGAAGGTCAAAGTTCTAACTTCATGTGCCAGTAAATACATAAACAGTAGATATAACTGCATAGCAACAACTGTTTCTTTATAAACTTGTCAATAGGTTGGCAGAATGTTGATAATTTGAAGATGAATATATAACATTCTCTCTGTGTGTATAATTATCTCCCCTTTTCATGCGGAATTTGCAAAACAATAATAATAATAATAATAAAACATAATAAAACTATATATACTAAAAATAATCTCGACCATGAAAATATTATACACTTTTGTGCGATGATGGAGAATAGTAATTTACATATAATAACTTTCTTATGTCAGCTGTGTTCAACTCATACAATTGTAAAAAAATGTTATAGTATACAGGGTAAGTCCAAAATGTTGGATCTGATTTCATAAATGTATTCTGTGAAATCTAATAAACATTTGCAATTGCGAGACATTCGCTTCGAAAGGTTAGCTTTCCAAGTTTGGTTTCTATAAAATGCTTCCACTTTCTAAGGCTAAGTATCAGTAGCGATATTGACCACAACAGGCTGCAGAAAGTTTGGCAGGAGATACAATATTGGTTTGATATGTGCAGGATTACGCGAGGTACTCACTTGTGATATGTTTTAAGAAAATTTTGACAATTTATCTTTCTAACAATTGTAAGTATAAATATTACAGTAGCATATATTTGTTAGATTTTACAGAATAAATTTCAAAAATTGGGTCGGTCTATCATTTTCACTTGCCCTGTATATCAAAATGTTCTTATATACAAGACCTTGCTTCCCCATTAATATATTATGTGTGTAAGCCACATTGAATTAGTGTGAGTGAACGAGATACTTTTAGTTTTGGAACAAGAAACTTTTACGGAAAACTATCTAAAATAAACATGTGATACGAGGTGCAACTTAGCACTCGCATTAAGAGCGATTTTTTAAAAGATTGTTTATATATTTTACTTGCCTACCAATCATACCAAAATAATTCCGATCTGCTACCTTAATGTATCTTAGAAATTGATATTCTTTATAGTGTACTGTAGAACAGTGACTTATTCTGATTATTGTCACGGGCAGTAAGTTATGCCCCTTAGTTCCCTATGAATCTTTGCTCTACATCCTCCGCATCGAATTCGTGTAAGTGAATGATAATAAACTCGATTTTGTTACTTTATATTCTGTGCAGTGGTTCAAAATAATTTCCAGAAATCCTGGAAGTGAACGAGATATTCGCATGTTGCATACATTACAGCATTCATAGTAAATATTGTTCTGTTAGTAAAATAATGACACAAATAAACAAAATAAAGGTGTCGTTCCACTGAGTTTACCATATTTGCCTCATAAAATGAGCAAGACTGGTATTGCATCAACCAGAAACTCACAATGCACAAATGTTAAATTGTCATTTCTTTCCTTTCACTCCTTAGATTAGAATTATATATATATATATATATATATATATATATATATATATATATATATATATATATATATATATATATGTATGTATGTATGTATGTATGTATGTATGTATGTATAAGATTTCAGCATACCGCAAGTGATGATCAGTCATCTTATTATAAACGATTCAGATCCTTAAAGTAGTTTTGGCGTGATGAATGTCCCTTTCTATTCCTTATTTGTATATATCTAATTGTCTTCAAAACTGCCAGTAGCTATTCATAATTAATACACATATTCCTGAAAGAGGATTGATTTCCCTCAAACAGGGTTACCGAATTCGATTTCCGATTAGAAAGCTTTGAAAAAAAAATGAATGCATTACAGTAGTCCGTATTCCATCTTAACCCTTTACTGCATGTCGTGCCATATATGGCATACACTCTTTTTCACTTTAGCTTTTTTGTGATTTGTCAAAGGCATCAAATTACTGTTTTGTCTGTTGTGTGATATATTGACGTGTATGAATAAGAAATTTTGGTTTCATCTGGCATGTTCTTTGTGAGTTGTAAGTGTGTCATATATGACACTTATTTCTCGTCGGAATTAAGTGAAAAATCTAAAATTCAAGTTTTAATTTATTTTTCAAGTTCCCATATGAGGATTTCCAATACTATTTTTTTTTTCGGTAAAAGAAAAAAAAGTCATGCAGAAAGGGGTTAAACTGTAGTTCCACATGACGTGCCATACATCCTGCGTGGTAGAAAGGAACGCTAAACTACAACACACATACATAACCAAATATCCATCACACAGTTTCCCCTCAAGATATGTACTTTGAGCTAAGGTTACGTATTAAAAATGAAACTTCTTTTTGTAAGCATCATTAAAGCAGCAATCTCAAACAACTATCTACAAAGATAGACTAATATGTAAGTGCTTGCCCACGATGCAATTGCTGCAAAAAGATTTTGAGCACACAGTGACCGTACACTAATCAACTGTAAAATAAGGCAAAGAATGAATTTATATAGACTTACCTTCCCGAAGAGTGACCATGTAGTATGACTCCTTGCTTGGCCGACTCCGTCCCATTGCGTTCACTGCAACCACGCGAAAGCTATATACCGTGAAGGGAAGAAGGCCTGTTACTTGGTAGCTGGTTTTATTATTTGGTGTGACTATACCATTGTTAACATCCCACTCGCCATTTTCATCAACCCTGAAATGAGAAAAGTAGTTCATAAATTTAAATCGTGTAGAACTCTTTTCTACATCAATAATTCATAGCATTTATTGGTAGTGATTCATCCATAATTGTATGTATAATTCGATCAGTTTATCCTTAGAAAGAATAACGGGAGGATTCACAAACATATTCTAATGATTTTCATGTTACAAGAATAGTTGTAATATAAAGTTTATTTTGAAATAACAAGCAAGTCTATTTACCTTAATTATGTAACATAGTTTCAAAGATTGCTTTAGACATGTGTTTTGTTGATGCTTTCAGCTAAGGTTAGCTTCTATCGAATAAGGGATATTGGTATAGGTAATTGGATACTTACCATATTCATAGTTCTATACAACGCCGTAGTGTGTTTTTTCACTTAGGAGAAGTTGCTGATTTTATTTTAATATTTTGGATTGTTATTAAATCATTATTGAACTATTCATTTGTTATTGTTGCATTTTAATGTGTTTTACTTATTATTATTATTATTATTATTATTATTATTATTATTATTATTATTATTATTATTATTATTATTATTATTATTATTATTATTATTATTATTATTATGTTTGCTCAGGGAAAGTGACGCTTCTGGAGCTTTGATGAATGCTATATTCCTGGCTTATAATCAAGTACAAAAACGTGATTGTAATATCAAAGCAAACAGCCAAATTTATTGCCTCCCTCTTCATACTCTCAGAAAAATCTTCAGACGGGCCATAAATAAGTTGAATCAGTAGTTTTGAAAAGTTCATGAGTCAGCATACGTAAAGTTACGAGAACATCGACATTTATTTTGTTTTATGTTATTTATTTATTTTTTTTTAATCTGATAGATATGAAATGATCGACCTTTGAAAAAGTAGAATTTTCTTGTCATTGTACGAAATGAACAACTTATCAGAAATTGGTGATACAATATAAGTAATTAAAAAATGGACCAAAGCAAAATCGTGAGCTTCTTCGTGGCACAGCGGTTAGCGTACGCGTCTTTAGTATGGGAGACCCAAGTTGGATTCCTGGCTGGAGCTCATGTGGTTCGGATTCCACGTTGATCAGTAGGTCCACGTCTTATATAACCTCGCTGCTGAAAGGGACGTTGAGCTCAAAATCAAGTAAAGCAAAATCGTCATTTTCTGACTCATGACCTTTTCAAAACAAATAATTGAATTACTTCCATATAAATATGTTAAAACATTTATATAGCTAATAATTAATAAGTAGTGAAGAAATTCTTCTAATAGTAAGCAGTGTACTTTCTTAGTATACAGTAATGAATTGATATATAATTTTGTTTTGATATAATTCAAGCTGCAGATGAAATCGGGCAGGATCAAGCACAAAATCAGTAAGGTGACATTACGAAAAATAACTATGTTTTCTAATGTGAAAAAAGTACTCTGAAAACTAATTGCTAATTACCGTGAATCGTGAATGAAGCAGTGCTCAGCCAAAACCGAAATAGTTCGATATAAAAGAAATAATAATAATATTAATAAAAATCATACATAAAACCGCCACCTTTCCCACCAGAATGTATCAGCCCTGAATCCATTAATATTAGCCCTGAATCCAGTAATTATCTGAAAAGATCATGTCAATGATATAGCTAAGCCAGAAGCCATTCGCTTGAAGCTGTATAACTGGGAGCTGTAGACAGTCAATAATTATATATATATATATATATATATATATATATATATATATATATATATATATATATATATATATATATATATATATATATATATATGCACAACACGTTTAAAAAGTAATTCAAGTGCAGTGATATTAAATAACGCCTTCAATTTATGCTGCATTTATTGTTTCAGTACAGCATTTGAGCTGGTTCTCTGAGAAACAAACAGCCGAGTCTTAGACTGTCACTTTCTATTGGCCAGTTAAGGATGGTTGGAAAATGAACGAAGGGACGGAGGAAAGGGTTATTTGTCAATCACTGCAGCATTCATTGACGCTGCTTCTAGACAACCAAGGTCACCGCTTGCACTGTTACCGATAGTTGAATGTTGAAACTCCAGTCAAATGTACTTTTTTTTGGGGGATCCGGACAAAATCTCGCGGCCGAAACATCGCCGCCCAAAATCTCGCCGGCCAAAACCTCGCGGGACAAAATCTCGCCGGGCCAAAACCTCGCGTGGCCAAAACCTCGCCGCCCAAAACCTCGCGGGACAAAATCTCGCCGGACCAAAACCTCGCGTGGCCAAAATCTCGCCGCCCAAAACCTCGCGGGACAAAATCTCGCCGGGCCAAAACCACGCGTTGCCAAAACCTCGCCGCCCAAAATCTCGCCGGCCCAAAACCTCGCCGCGAATGAAAGTTTTCTTTAAAATTTACCCAATGAGTTTCTTAATATGCAATTCCACATTACAAATAATAATAATAATAATAATAATAATAATAATAATAATAATAATAATAATAATAATAAGAAGAAGAAGAAGAAGAAGAAGAAGAAGAAGAAGAAACGAAAGATCGTGTGCGTGGGCTTTCTGGGTTTTTTCCCGTTTCCTCCCACTTTCTTTATTCGACCATTTCCTTCATCCTGGTCATCTACATCTCCTTTAACCTATAGGACATAATAAAGGAACGTCGTAAAAACTCATATATTATTTCATACTTTCATAAATATTATTAGATTTTTATTAAAATTTTAAGTTTTTGGATATTCCAAAGTTCACGAAACTAACCCCGTTAGTTGTCATTACTTTCCTTATGCAGACTTTCTTTTCCTATAACCAGTTTAAAAACATCCTGTCGCCCTACCTCCACATTGAAATCCTCTAATACAGAAATATAATTTTCATATGGTATCGCGGGACTTGGTCAAATACCCGTGATACTTCTGAAACAGCGTCTTTTATACCGTCATCCTTATCATATGTTGGAACATTTACATTTTGGTCAGGCGAGATTTTGGGTATGGCGATAATTTGAGGCGCGAGGTTTTGGCAAGGCGAGGTTTTGTCCCGCGAGGTTTTGGGTGGCGAGGTTTTGGCCAGGCGAGGTTTTGGCCCCGCGAGATTTTGGCCCGCGAGGTTTTGGGCGGCGAGGTTTCGGCCAGGCGGGGTTTTGGCCAGGCGAGATTTTGTCCCGCGAGGTTTTGGGCGGCGAGGTTTTGGCCAGGCGAGGTTTCGGCCCGGCGAGATTTTGGGCCAGAGGTTTTGGGAGGCGAGGTTTTGGCCAGGCGAGGTTTCGGTCCGAGAGGTTGTCTCCTCGAGGTTTTGTACCCAAACCTTTTTTTTATCTGGAAATCACGTTACAAATCATCCTGTCATATTATTACGATGATACTACGACTTCCTGAAATTTCTGTTGGTCTTAGAGCTACTGCCCCTATTGTTGCAGAGCCTTTGGCAAAAGTACCTCCAACGTACCATCTACTTTGTCCAACTTTCAGACTTTTAAAACGTGTAGGAAACAAAATGTAATACACTGAAATAGTGTGACGTCACATGCTTCTCGTTGCCATGGTGATCGCAATTTTATTTTCTAAACTACAAGTAGCCTAAATACTTAAAGAACCTACGTGCAAAACAAAAACAGTGATGAAATATTTCCGAACTGCAAACATTAGAGTGGAACAAATACTTATGTTTCTTTTTAAATATTTATAATGATTGAAACTGAAAAAAAAAAAGGCTAGAAAAAGTAATTAGAAAAGAAATGTGTTAAATAATGTTACGTGCATGACAAGCATTGACACTGAAATTAGCAAGTTTACATGTCTTGTGAAATTTTCCCTCTGAAGTATATTTAGAGAATTTATATATTTTGAGGTTAAATTAAACCTTAAAGTGTAGTCACCCTCTTCATAATCAGATATTAACTTTAAATAATTCCGAATTTTTCTTTGATTCAGTAATATGAGTACGATATGCTATTGCAAATTTGAAGAGGATTATTGTTTAACAGTTGTTTAAAATATATACTGAACCATTCGTAATTAGATGTGTAATTATTGTACGATTTCTAAACTTTTTTTAAAAGTTGATAGAGAATATAAGAAAAGATGTTACCTATATCCACTGATGGTCTGGATTGAATATTTCTAAAGGCTAGCCTTTTCTTTCTTTTGCAATGTATACTTAGAAATAATATTATGCACTCCCATTATGAACAGTAGAGATTCGAGGTGCAAATGCCCCAATAGAATTAACATTATTCTAAAAGACTTTTTTTTTCTATTTTAAAAATCATATATTTCTACAGCTTTCTCTGTGCCGGCAGTTTGTCAATCTACACGTTAGGGAGTTTATATTGCGTATAATTACTTCCTATGGTGGATTACATGATAATTGTGCTTACATTAACTATTTGATTTCTACCTTATTACTTAGGGATATGGAGCTTTAAGAAATAAGCTCTTTAGCTCCATTAGTTCACACGTTTGTATAAAAATAACATTGCGATCACCATGGCAACGGGAAGGAAATGACGACATCACTATTCCAGTCTATTAGCGTAAAATCAAGAAAATTATTAACTATGTTTTTAGTTTACTTGTTTAGTTACGAAGTGATTACAAAGGTAGCGTATTTGGTTGCCAACGTGAATGTGTTCTTAAACTGGAAGTAAGGTCTTATTTACACATTTTACAAGATATGGCGGGTAGTATGAAATGATTGCATTTCCTGATTTCTTTCATATATTGATATGGTCATTTGTTTTTCCATATCGTACAAGTACTTCGCACTTGGTCTGGTTTGTCTGGCTTTTTTCAGTAACTGTTTCTTCTACCAATGCATAGTGCCAAATTAACCCTTTGTCTTCCAGTGGTTACGCTTCGATTCCATGTTTATGGATGTTCCCTCTCTGTTTCCACTTGATTACACAGTAAAACCACGTTGTAGCACTATCACTGCTTCCATCTATTGAACGGAAATTCAACTAATTCTTGCTTACATGAGCAAGATAAACCATGTGTAAGAACAATAGTGAAAAACTATAGATAATATTTCCTATACATGAAGAGTCTCTAAGTATCATCATAATGATGCAAGCGCATATTTTAAGGATAATAGTTTTAAGCATGATCCTCAAAGGTCTAAGTATCAAACTTGCTATTATTGTTATTTTCTATGGAGGCTAAAATAAACCGCATCTTGATAGGCTCTTTTAATATTATATTTTTGCGCTTCTTCTCTTTTATGTCCCTAATAGGCGCAATGTCAATGACCAGGATCATGTCAAATGTCTTACCGTTAGATATTCTTTCACTTCCAATATTCATAGGTTTCTGATACATTCAGGGTAACTTTTCGTACATAACTCTTAATAAATATATTTGAAGTCAGTATTCCTGTAAGTAGAATAAGTAGAATGCTATCATAATTCCAACGTATTATTATTATTTTTATTATTATTATTATTATTATTATTATTATTATTATTATTATTATTATTATTATTATTATTATTATTATTATTATTATTATTATTATTATTATTATTTACTTCTCCCTACTGAAGACGTCGTGTTACAAAATATTTAAGTGACTTCGCTTTTTCCATTTAATTCTCTCGCTGTCAAGGGGAAAATTTGATTTCTTGTTCACTATTTGTGCTAGTGAGCAGGCCGGTAGCCAGCCCAAAAATATAGGAGGTCGGAAAAGGTTAGGGGGGGGGCGATCCAACCACATTATAGTTCAACACCATATTATAGTTTATTTTCAAGCCTATTCTGAAAATTTTAGGGGCCTATAAAAATTTAGGGGCCCGGCCCCCCTAGACCTCCTTGGATACGGGCCTGCTAGTGAGTCTATTTATTTATTTGAATCTGTCTTTTTAAATGTCATAACCTATTTTCTCCATTTCCTAAATCAAACTTAACATTTGGGGAGTATTGTCGGTCATAATCCAATGAAATACACTCTTCAAATCGTATTGTTTTGAACAAATTTACGTTACAATATATCACTTTATATTCCTGTAGTCAGTTCTTCACTTCTCTAGGCATAACGTTCTAATCAATATTTGGAATGCTTGTGTAAAATATCCATAATATCTATTAGTACGACTTCATTAATCCTGGTATAATGTTAAATGATTATACACAGACTATGGACAGTTTTTCGTGTTCTTTGTTTATATTCTGAATTCAGATAAGTCTTCCAATAATTCTGGTATATTTTCCTTCCATTATTGGATAGATGGCCTTGCACAGGATTTTTGACGCACAACATAGTAACCTAACTGCCATGTTGTCCTCGCGTTTTCACACTTTATTCTTCGGTATTGACATGACGATTTTATATACTCAATGCTTACTTTGTTACGAATGGCACACCTTCACACACTGTGTTATGGTTGAACTAGTTGAAGCCCCTTGATCCTCTACTTTCGAAAAGCAACTGCACAATAACACTTTCAAGATATCTAAACTTAATGTTGAAATGGATTTGACTCCAGCAATGTTTCAAATTATTTAAAACCTTTAGAAACAGTGAGATTGTAAGAAAAATGAAAGATTTGAAACTTCTTGTTTAACTTTCCAGAATCATGCCCCAAGGCTAAGATAAACGGAAATGATGATGGTGAATGGAATTGTGGAATGAAGGAACAAGTAACATTTCTGACCAAAGTAGTTATTTATTAAAACTAAAATACAGTGCATCGGTTTTTACAACTTTGATGTTATATTCACCAGACACTAACTGAAACTTATGACGTTACACTGCATTTTAGTTTCAAAAATAAGTGTATATACTCTGGTCAGAAGTGTTATATTATTCCTTTAGTGAGTTCCAGAGTCGTGATGGATAGAGTTGCAGATAGAACGAAAAAAGTAGAAAGAAGCTGGATAACCTCGAGAAACCCACCCACACGGCGTTTGTCAACCACAAAGTATACTTGACACAAGTTGGTATAAAACCAGAGAACCCAAGCACCTGAGGTGAGCTCTCTACCACTGAGCAATAGCAGCTTTTTAAGATAAGGAAGAAAACATTTAAAATTGCACTAATAATTACGTCATGAGCAAACATGCGGTCATATACTTCCACAAATGTAATAGGGTTTATATACAAAAATGAAAAGACTTAGGTAACGGAGATTGCATGAAGAAAATATCTTCGAGAAAACAACGACAATAACATGCGATTTATTATAGCATCAGAACTCAATTTCATAAGGCCACTGTGTCACTGATGGAAGTGCAAAAGCAAAGAATGGGCCTCCTGAATGGACTCGAACGATTGTCAAATGAACCCTACGCTATTCGATCAGCAAGAACCGTGAACAAGAATAGCATTGGTTGATTTGACAAAATCTCCTGGGATAAGTGAAGAATTCAGACTACCGTCAAGGAAATGCAATGTTGAATATTGAAGCAGTTGTTTCTCTGCTACATATTGTTATTCAAGTCGATTTTTTTACGAACTATATCTATACAGCCATGTATGTATGTATGCGAATTCTCAAGTCAAATAGTTGAGTGGGGCATAGGCACTGCTCCAAAACTCGTGTGGAGAAAATATCATCACCTTCTACGAATGGAAATAGGTTCATTTTTCAGTCAAGCTAGTGTCTGATATAGAAGTCTCAAAAGCTAGATTCTTCCTGTGAAGATAACGTCTTAAAATTCAGAACAAGTTTCATTTCCCCGAAGGCAACTTTCAGGATGCATGTTAGGGAGCATAATGCAATAGATTAATTCTGTAATAATACATTTTCTACATTATAATTCCAATATATGTAACACATTCACAGAGTAAAACTGTCATGGTGTCTACCTTGCATTCTTTTCACTTCTACATTTTTAGGGGCTTACTTTTTGTATTAAATTTGAAACCTATTATTACCCCACCAACGAGATAAGTAATAATACATAAATAAAATACCATAACACAAAATATCGACTGCCGTGGAAGAAAGTTGAGTATACCGATTAATTATATATTATCGTGTTTCCAATTACAAAACGGGCTAAAGTACTGCAGCCCAAAGAGTTGAAGTTCCAGAGGGCCTATTTTTTTTTTCTTTAAACTCGCCAGCAGCTCTGTTCATAGCATTCATTATGTCCTATTATTACTCACAAAGTATGGATTATGTGAATATTTTAGATACCCACGTGCATACTGTCTTACAGACCTTATTTCCAAACCACGACATAGTATTCTAAGATAAAAAAAAATGTACTAATACACAAAACCAGACCTAAAACCTTGTTCTTTATCGGTTTGCTTCAACGAACAGCGAAATATGTGTTTTGGTTTGCAATTTTCGACATCATACACTGATTTAACTATATGATGACAGTAACGTAAATATTTTCACAGGCTGACCACCAAAAGTTCTTGACAGTTTTGCGTTGCATTGCGGTCCGTAATTTTTTTTTTTAAAAAAAAAAAAGAAAAGAAAACTGAACAGTATGAGACTTCTGTTTAGGCGTTATTTGAAGAGCATCAGGATGGGCTTTCTCACCTTCTTCGGCCCGGTTATTACCCTGACTCTGACATTATTAAGCATTTATGATCAGCTTTAGAGGAACAAGTCCGGCACATAGTTTGTTGTCCATTATCACTTACAAAACTGAGTGTTGGATTACATCAAAAGTAGCCCACTATTTCTCCGGAAACAATTTAAAGTTGCTTGACACCGATATGCTTCTTCGCGTGATCTCGACTTTGGTTACCACTAAGGATGCTAAGCTTCGGATAAAATCCTATATAATGGTCTGGATCCCCTTATCCAATAGTCTCAACACGGAAAAGGGATATTAAACTCCATTGATTAACCTCCATTGAACCATAATGAAATACACACTTAGTATATGATCGAATTATGTGATCCGTTACTTGAGCTTGACGTTTAATCTTAATCCTGTTTGGGGATATTCAAGAGCAGAGACTCAGTAGAAGAGGATCTACCTGGAATGAATAGAGTTGATTCTTCAAACCAGATCATATGTTGTACTGGATCGAGAGAATATCTAGAAAGTAAAATGTATTTCCAGCACCAGAATTATATGAGACTGATGAGATTGGGATTAGTTCGTAATATGAGATCCAAACCACTGCTTATGTTTGGATTCAAGGCATAAACCCTCATCAAGCATCAAATTATATATATCGGGTGTTGCAAAATAAGTGTTACAACTCTTGGGAGGTGACTCCTGCCACTGAGACAAGAAAAAAAGTTCTCTTGAACTTTCGGCTATCGGACATAGTTTCAGATCTACAAGGTGCCGAAAGCGTGGGAAAATGACTTTCGGACACCAATAATTCGGAAACTATCCAACGTAAAGAGGGCGGGTAAAAATTTCCCTGAAGAACTCATACCTGCTGTATTGAATTTTGCATGTTTCACAATCCTACCATGCACGCGCAAGAGACTTTCCAAAGGAACGTAGGGAGTCCCGGATAATTTGCGAAATGAAAATTGGTCTAAATGGGTATGAATTGATACGGTTTCTACCAGGTAATAATAATTCGTTTGTATTAGGTCGATATCTGGAACAAATACAAAATGGCGGACACCCTCATGCCTGTTGTGTGTGGTTGCATAATCGCCAGGTACGGATGCTGGCCAACAGTGGCGTTCTGAGTATTAAGTGTAGCGAATTTGTACTCAAATGCTCTAGAAAGACATTTGGAGTATCGGTAGAGAACAACAGATGAAGCAGTTTGATTTACATGTGTGGAAACACTTAACGAAAAATGCCCAGAAATACACTCATACCAAGTAAACGTGAGTTGAAAGCGTCGGAAATGTATGGATTAGCGTCAAGAAAATGAAAGTCATTGCCAATTCGCCGATAATATTCCATCAATCCGATGCAATATGATGTGCACGGTTGTATACCAATAAGGATGCGACAACTGAGGCCAAGTTGAAATTGTGCAAGGGGACTCACAAAAAAACTGGGTAGACTAAATGAATGTCACTAGTGGGATCGCATTATCGATATTAAAATGTGGCCAATGCATGCGTTGATATCAACATGTAGCTAATGGACAAATGTCAACATGTACCACTACTACTGGGACACCGTCCTACGCGCCAAAAATAGGAAAATAACTACTCATGTCTTGAATCTGAGGACGTGGGCTCCCAGTAGGTTTGGAAACTGCCACCACGCGAGCGAAAGCAAGCGCTCTAGCCCTCAGGCTTCGAGGAAGCCTCACTTTCTGTGTATTCATTTCTTTGAGGAGTACCAACTTTGTTTGGCAAGCGCTCTTGTACAGCCTCCCGACATGCTTGTGTGTTTCATTTTGTTACTCGTACTGCACAGTTGTAAACAATCAGAGCTTTAATACGTTTCTTTCTATTTCTCATGCCGTTAGATTTTCCATATGTATGGTGTTCCAGCAGTAGTGTTACATGTGCCAAATTGTCTTTGTCTTTGCATGTGTACTGTGTATTAGATATGAATTTATGGAGGTATTTTCCTATATTTCGAGTACGTCATATGACCAGAAGACATGTGACATGATACAAGTTTGTTATTTTCACGATTAAGAGATTTCTTTCCATATGCGTCGACTGTGGGACTATGTTCCAAACAAACAGGGACATTGATACAATTGTGTCCTAGTTACGTTCTACCAAAAAGTGCACCAGATGTAATAGCAGAACGTACAACGTTATTTTCCTAGTTTTCGCAGTTGGGACGGTGTCCTAACAGTAGTGGGACAAGTTGACATTTGTCCATTAGCTACAAGTTGATATGAACACACAGATTGGCCACATTTCAATATAGATCATGCGATCCCACTAGTGACATTCATTTAGTTTACCCAGTTTCTTTGTGAGCCCCCTTGCACAATTTAAACTTGGCCTCAGTTGTTGCATCTTTATTGGTATGCAACCGTGCACATCATATTGCATCGGATTGATGGAATATTATTGGTGAATCGGCAATGGCTTTCATTTTCTTGACGCTATTCATTTCTGACGCTTTGAACTCACGTTTACTTAGTATGAGTGCATTTCTGGGCATTTTTCGTTTCGTGTTTCCACACATGTGAATCATATTGCTTCATCTGTTGTTCTCTACCGACACTCCAGATGTCTTTCTACAGCATTTGAGAACAAATTCGCTACACTTAATACTCAAAATGTTACTGTTGGTCAGCATCCGTACCTGGCAATTATGCAACCACACACCACGGGCATGAAGGTGTCCGCCATTTTGTATTTGTTCCAGATATCGACTTAATACAAACGAATTATTGTTACCTGGTAGAAACCCTATCAATTCATATCAATTTAAGCAGATTATCCGGGACTTCCTACGTCCCTTTGGGGAATCCATTGTGCATGCATGGTAAGATTGTGAAACATGCAAAATTCAATAAAGCAGGTATGAGTTCTTCAGGAAATTTTTTACCCGCCCTTTCTACGTTGGATAGTTTCGGAATTATTGGCGTCCGAAAGTCATTTTCCCAATCTTCTTGTCTCAGTGGCAGGAGTCACCTTCCAAGAGTTGTAACACTTATTTTGCAACACCCGATATATATATATATATATATATATATATATATATATATATATATATATATATATATATATATATATATATATATATATAAGTGAACGGATATCGTCTTTATGGGCTCTCATATTTTTCATCACTGATTCCACTAATTGTATCGCTTCGTGAAAAAAACTGCTAGCGTACGTTCTTTCTCTGTACATTGTTGCAAGTAACATTTCATGTGAGGATCTGGTCCTCACATCCAATTTTAAGCAATATGATCTGTATACGTATTGTCCATATGTATCTAGTTGAGTGATATTGTTACCTATACACATACATACAGGACACATATGCACTGTTAGTATATTTGTAATTTTAATTAATAATAAGTATCCTTAAATTCGGAATTTTCATTCATTAAAAATAAATAATTACTATAATTTCAAGCACATGTAGTAACCAAACTGTATTTTGGATTTTAAATATAAACATTAAACATATTCTTCACCTCCACCAAGCAGTATTGATAAATACACAAAGGCTCCTTCTGAATTTCAGTTACATTTCACATATTTTTTACCGCACAATAATCGAACTTAAAACGCTATTTATGTGGTCACATACATAATAAAATTACAAAAGTTTACGATTACTACTGGAAATTAATATTGCCACTCATTTCGAATATTTTGAAAGCACATAATTTCTAATGTATCGAAATTTCTTATCGATAGTATGAAACGTTGTAAGCAGTTGTAAATTTCAAAAAAGTGTTCTCCAAGTAAATTTGTATAATTACAATCAAAGGTAGTTTTGTCAAGTTTAACAAAAAGTGCAAAATAAGTCTCTTGAAAACAGCTCTTATTTGTGAAAGAACGCATGGTGATCGCTTTTGGCTGTTGCAATGGTCTATCCAAGCAGATTGTTAAAAATTCAGCGTAGCATAACAACATAAGCTAGCTTCTCTTACATGTACAAACAAAAAGCTTGGTAAGGTAAGTGTACGGGGCGCTGAATTCTACATCGCCACGGGTGCCAATATTCCTAAACCACAAGAATGCACATAAGCTATTGCTGTGATATATTAAACTAACAATTTCAGTTTTATTTGGGAAACATTTTATATTTTGAAAGTATATAATCGATTAATGCTAAATAATATAGGTACACAAAATGTAACTTTTAATACCTTCACGTTGAATAGTTGGTTGCATTTAAGTTTAAAGCTAGCTGTTGAAGATATCTGCTGTGAAAATCGAACGTGTACGGCATAAATTGTAAGATCAACATCAAAGTGTTCCATTATAAATTAATAATAACGACCATAACCTCAGACTGTTTGTTATATGCTTTATGCAACTACTAGGTATTAGGGTTCAAATTGCTAACTATTCTTAGACGTTCAGTTCCTTATGGTGATTGAACTGATACATGCCAAAACTATCAATCAATTCTCTGCAAATATTTTAGTAGGCTACATGATTAAACACTACACTACTTTTTGCAAAACTTATTTCAGCAATGGCGGTAGCCACAAATGAGGAGCTGATATCAAACCCCTCGATGGGACTGTTGTGTACAATAATTGTGACAGAGAAAAAAATCAAATCTACAATTCAGCGAAACAATTGAACGCCTTCCAGGCAACCAAAAACAGAGAAATAATGAAATTAACAAATAAAATGCAATAAGCATAGATTGAATTTATTTAACGAAAAAGTCATACATATATACACAGTAATTGCGCAAACTTAATATATAACGAGAAATATATATACTTTTTGCACACACTTCCTGTGCGGACTTTCCAATCTCATTAATAGATTATCGTTGTCACTGCAATTATGTCAAGCCCGGAAATTGCTACTGACGATGCAAAGTTGCAAATACTATCATGAAATAATAATAAGACAAAGAAAATCCGCATTCACTTTTTAATGACAAAAAACATATGCTAGCATCTGTGTCAATCAATGCACAATATTTACATTTGTTTGCTCTAAGCTTCCACGAACCTTAGATACCGATATATACGCATTCTAGTAGGATTAACAAAACATCAAATCCGAAGCGTGTGTGGTTAATTACAACACTAGATAAAGTGATATTTAGCTAAACAAACCACTATTTAATCAATTATATTGTTACAAAACAAAGAAACAAACAATATTATTTGCATATAACAGTCGGATCTTTATTTTAATTTACGGTATCACAAATGCATACAATAGATGTGTATGTATTTGTGCTATATTGAAGTAGAGATGTATTACTGATGTATTACACACACACACACACACACACACAAACAGTGTTATACAATCAAACTTCTGACGAGTTGCGCCATTTTTCATTACTGAGATGACATTTTATATGAACAAAATGTGATTAGAGCCCTTTTTGGGAACTATAGGAAGTATAACCGTGAAGATAAATATCATTCTGGAATTTTTAAATTAGTGTTTAATTGTAACCGTAATTGTTATTATTAACCAATGCTAATTTATTCATAACTGCATATTTGTGAGAAGCTGATGCTTCCTTAGATTGCATGGGTGAATAACCGGCTATTTTTAACTTAAGAAAAAAACAAATAAAAGTTTGGTTAGAAAAAGAACGTTGCTCTTCAGCGCAAGACAATATTTGTGGATCTATGAGAAACTAATATAAGGAATAAATTGCAACAAAGATTTCATTTATGCATACGGTTGTGTGAGTGCTGCAACTGCATCCAGTAGGAACGAGGATATGACAGCCACATTATATTTCTTAACATTGAAAAGCATATTTGTATCTGCACTGCTCTTATCTTCTTGTATTATTGGTAACTGGTTGCAGTCATTTAGCAACCACCATCAATCTAGTTTCATAACAGTTAAGAGTTTTATACTTTGAGCTACTAAACTCATATTTATCTATTATGGGCAAGTAACGGAGAACTGGCACGATAAAAGCTAATTGATAAAATCCAAACACCCTTCTCAATATGAAACAAATATGAGTGCCAAAGTGATGTATACTATAGAACTAGAATTATTCAGGAGTGAAGAGGGAGTGTTGTTTAGAATATTTCAACTTTGTATTTATTCTAATATTCCTTTGAAATGATAGAACACCGTGCAATGTTGTATTATTGGATGCGTGCTTGCATAGCACAGTAGTGCTTTTGTATTTAATTGCGTAAGTAAAATGGAACACAAATAAATATTACAACACATTCTAAGTATTGTATTTGGTTCTAAGTTTCATTAATTAGTGTTAATAATATATATTTAAAAAAATGTATTAAAAAAAACATCTAAACTTAAGTTGACCAGTAATTGTTCATTATGGCTGAACATCAACAAATATTAACTGGATATTATAATAATATCAAATGCAAACTTAAATCAATAATATATATGAACATAGAAAATATATTTCGCATTCGTATTTTTTTTAATGGAACAAACATGTGTATGCAGCCATGCCTTTCATATTGCAACCGCCACTTTTAGATGTCCGCCATAACTAATTCATGTTACAATAACAGCTGTATTTACAACTGATAGAAAATCTATAATTAATTTCAGGTATATATTATTATTATTATTATTATTATTATTATTATTATTATTATTAGTAGTAGTAGTAGTAGTAGTAGTAATAATATTGTTCTCCGTGACAAAGTAGATTCACTGAGTGAAATCCTTGTATGAAGTAATATTAATAGGTATATAAATCGTGCAAATAAATATTAAGTTCTAAACATATGACCCAAGAAAAGCGAGGAAATAAACAAATAGGTTTGCACAGGAAAATATACAAGAAATAGAAGTAGTTCACAATCTGATCAGTTTCCTTAAAAATAAATAAAATAAAATGTAAAAATAGCCCAAATCGCTACATACGTTAATAAACAAAAATACGAAAAAACAAATAAAAAACTACATGAAAATTTCAATCAAAAATAAAGTCAATATCAAAATGCCCTTCAACTTATTACAGTTCAAGTGGCTAAGGGACTTAGTGTACGCGCCTTTGGCATGAGAGACCCGGGTTTGATTCCTGGAGGGAGCTCATGTGGTTCGGGTTCTACGTTAAGGTGAAGGTCAACACCTCATATAGCTTCGCTGCTGAAAAGGACGCTAAACTCAAAACATCAAATCAAACCCTTCGACTTATTAGATCAGACTTATTTGGATCTCGTTAGTTAGCTTTGTAACATCGTAATACTAATGCATGCATCCGCCTATTACTAAGCCTGATATATATATATATATATATATATATATATATATATATATATATATATATATATATATATATATATATATATATATATATATATATATAGGAAAAGGTGGTAGTATGGGACGGGGTTGGAAAATGGGACACTTGCATATGTCTGGATGTACTGCCGTATTCTTTTGGTGGTGCTGCCATACTATTTAGAATGCTACCAGAAGGTCCTAAAAACAATCACACACCAGTTGGTTGAGATGTGTTGTTCTAGCAAGACGACAGTAATTTGTTCACGAGCGAAAACTTTTGTAGAGGAGGATTGTAACACAAATATCCTTATTAACAGGTAAGTTGTAATACATAATTCGTGTGTGTTTCTGTACTGCATAGTGGTGAGTTAAATGTAGTAGTAATGTGAATCCGATAATTTAATGCATAGGTTAGTGATAGTGTGTTAAAACATACACGTGAGGTGGTATTATGGGACACACAGGTAAGAAGGTGTTCCATATTAAACATTTTTTTTTTCACAGGTTGGAACGCTGGTGTATGTCTGTGGATATGCCGAGGGTTAAGTTAGGACCAGCACCTAATGGAGTACTAAGGAAATGGGAAAAGGTCAAAGATATAAAAAACTGAATGTCCGTAGTAAATTCACACAACCAGAGCAATCATGTGATTTCGACGACTCAGATATGTCAATATCTTCAGACGACACAGCTCTATCAATTCTAATTAAAGCTGAAACAGAAACAAGTGATGCTGATGCTGAATCCATGTTTTGTAGCGTAAACTACAATAATTCAAAACCTGATGAAGTATGGATTCGGTGTGTTGTGTGCTGCAGATGGACGCATGTGGAATGCTCTGCGGAAAACAAAGATTTCATTTCTCTCTTTCATTTGTAGTTAAGAACCAAAATATAATTCCATGAAGATGCTACGTGCAGTGGCATTGTGTTTAATTTCTTCCACTGCAAGCATTTGGTCACGCATACTGTACATACGTTTATGTTTTAGTTCCATATGTGATCTGTCCCATATTGCCACCTCTTTCTGCAGGATGTACATTTTGAAGCATGTTTATTTTTTTTATTGTATACTGCTGATATTTTGCGTTTTTCAAAGTGGAACTTTTCGTCTACGATACTCAGACATATGACAATAGGACCTTACTTACACAAATACATTTTCCCTTAATACTTCCAATTTCTGCCGAGGAATAAAAGACTGTCCCATACTACCACCTTCTACTCTCTCTCTCTCTCTCTCTCTCTCTCTCTCTCTCTCTCTATATATATATATATATATATATATATATATATATATATATATATATTGCAGTAGATAGTCTTATCTGAGTTTGTTAATGGAGCTAATCAGGTAATTTTCATGGACAATGGTGACCTTAACTGTGATAATCCATATCCCATTCATAAATTCACGCTTCGCGTAATGGTAACCCGTAATTTTCGAAACATTACTGGTTGCATAAACATTTAAGCAAAGATATTTAGATATTCTTAGTTATAATTATTAGAAACCCAATCATATCCATTCATAATGTTCCTCTTCACTACATTTAGTAGAGTTTATTTCTTTATTGTCTTTTTCGTCCTCCATTTGATATTTATTTTTAAAGAAATATCTCAATCATCAAGACACTTTGTTATGTGGTATTTACAGATCTATCTAATCTTGACTAAGCTCTTCATATAGGTAGAATCTCACAACATTAGTATGCACGTGATACTTATTAAAGGGAAAAAGCATTGAACACATGCTTTAAACGATAAATAATTCCAAAATAAATCAACAGTAACTAAATTAATAGGAACTAATCTGGGTAAGGGAAGTAATGCATGTTCGATTCTACTTTAGTTGTCTTGTTATTACTATTATTATTTCTTGAGTTTAGGCTCTTGACTGGTTGCTTTGTTTACGTAATACCAAAGAAGTTTTGTTCATATTTCAGGGCAAAGATTGGTTTTAAGTTTACTTGAATAAAAAAGCAAATCAAGATGTTTTGTTCATTTCGTTTACTGTTCTTTTTTTATTTTATGCGAAAATTATAGACTAAGAATACCATTTCATAATTAAATATTTACACTCATACAAAAATATGCTATGTACTCACCATTTCCCATTCCTCATTCTTGGAATCTCCTTCATAACCATGTGGTAAGCATATGAGCTTATGACGTGGAAGAATTGAGTTCGACTCTTGGTGAGAGCTCGTGTGCTTCGCATTCTGCGTTAAGATGTGTGCATTTGTCTATGTCTTATTTAGCCTTACTGCTCAAATATAACGTTAAACTCTAGATTGACCAACCAATCGATATTCATTGTTGAGGTGTCTGTATCCTAATTCAATAGCGTTATAATTGATTTCAACAATGGAAAGATTAAATCTTTAAGTTTTACGTTCCACGGTTATGCATGTAGGCTAAAAGGAGACGGTGATGATAAGAAATGAATAATATGGTGGAATGAATAAAGTGGGAGGAAACGGGATAACCCGAGAAAAGCTACGCATAGTGTTTGTCCACCACAAAGTTCACTTGGTGTGAGCTGAGATCGAACCAATGACCCCATGCACAAAGGTGAACGCTCTACCAGTGAGCCACCGCGGTCTGCGGATTTAAAGAATGAATAACATCTGAACAATACGTAGTTTCTTTATTAACAATTGATTATGCGCATACCGATAAAATACGCTATAAAAAATGTAACATTAGCATCACATTAAAGATGTAAGATTTTTTAAAAGAAAGTGAAAAAAAAGAAAAACAATAAACAGAAAGAACAAATAAGTGTTTTTGATGACCACCCTGATGAACAATTTGTTCCCAAGAATTAGTTTGGATATCAATTAGACAATTCAAACTGAAGTCCAGTCTGACATGGTGCTTGTGGATAATATTTTTCTATAATTATGATGGAAGACCAGGTCATAAATTGTTGAAGGGAGAGATAGTTTCACCTTTAAGCCAAAGACTTGCTTTCTAGATAAACTGTCAACATTTCACTCCCTCTTCTAATTGATTTGCACATTAAGCAACAGACTCTGCCACTAACCGGAAGAGCTTCCTGAATAGACCCCAGGATACTTGGGTGGTTATTACGCTCGCTCCATTTCCACCGAGGAAGGACAAAATAGTCTTTATGGTTTCGAAAGCAGCAGCCTGTTCCGATCAGAATTGTTACTCAAAATGGCCGGAAACAATAAACATAATGAAATTGCATATAATTTAACAGGCATATATACATCACCAATCTACTTTCGTTGAAGGTAAGGCATATAACTGTTATTTGGAAAACGCAAAACAAAATAAACTTTCTGAATTAGCAAATATTATGCATTATATATTAGTAACATGAAATCGATCAAACCAAGAGTCACGTTTTACATGAATTAACACTATAGAGTAAGTTCCTATATACTATTAATTTCGACGTAATAGCCTTTCATTCGTAAATAAACTATTTTGGTTAGTGTAGTTGTGCATGAAAGTAACTAAATTTCGGAGAAAATCAATTTTCCAGCTCTACTTTAAAAAGTCAGAGACAACTGAATTAAAAATTATGGAGGCTCAAACGTAAAAACTCTACCACTAATCATGTTTATAATATGTTTGTTTACTTATGAAAATAAATAAGGTTCACATAGATTGTGCTCAAATAGGTATTAGGGTTTAGCGTCTATTTACATCATTGAAGCTAAGATGTGGACGTAAGACGTGGACCCGCAATTTGAGACGCATCCTTTTGAATGGCAATGTTACCCCACTGGCAATCAAAGCATGGACACCGAGCATCAAAAGGGAGCACGATGGCTACAAAATCAGAGCAGAAGGCTGCTTACATTAGATATTTCTTAGTACCTGAACAATATATTGATTATATATATATTTCTCAATAAGTATGAATCGATGCAACGTTTCATTTAGTAACATATCAAAATATCTTTATATTTTTCCTGTTTGCCTCTCCAGGAGAAGAAAAAAAGTATGTCCGACAAGGAGACAAAATATCAAGAACTACTTGAGGTATCGCCACCAATTTTACCAGGTGTAAAGGGTCAAAACTTAGAAACCAACTTCGTTGTTGAATGTGATATGCAAACTGGAAATGGTAAAAATTTGCTACAATTTTCGGTTTTAATACTGATGCACATAGAAAAAAAAACTATATGAAATAGCTAGAAGTGTTTCCTTGGAAACGATTTAATGATCGAAATCATATTTAACCCTCCGTTAAACCCGGAATTAGAATAAATCAACAACTTCTGGTTTAACGTTGACCGCTATAAAGTAAAAATAGTAATATATAACGAGAACCAAATTTCTGGAATCAATTAAGCGTCCCAATAATGCAGCGTTTCCCAACCTTTTTCAACTTGCGGCACACTACGGGTGTTACTTGAATTCTCGCGGCACACTTATAAATATTATTATTTGTTAATATAAAACACAGAGGTATTTTTTCTATGATTATTGATCTCACAGAGAAGAAAGGTCTATCACTGTTTTTTTCCCCGTGGTAAATCATTATGCTTATTTTTCATTATAATTCAAAAATAGAAAACAATTGCAATGAAATATTTGACTCAGGTTTTTAAAAATACGCTTTCTTTTCTTAAAACAAATGTATCCAGCCTTTTGATCAAAGAAGGAAGATCACAAAATAACGAACGAACAAACAAATCTCTTTTACTTTTAAAACACAAATATAGGTAATTTATCGAAAGGGTTGAATGATACTTTAAATTTTCAAGTTACAAAATAGTCTGCAACACAAAAGAAGCAACAATGGTCATAACAATGATAGCAAATACTCTTTTCAACATTAGAAATGTACAGAACAGTAACCGGGTATGAAATTTAAATTTGTAGATTCATAGTAGAAGTTCATAGTAATGTGAAATACAAATATATATATTTTTCCCTACGTTTTGCAATTTGATTGCTATAAAATTATTAATTGTGTTTCGATTTCTCGCGGCATACCAGTGTGCCGCGGCACCCCGCTTGGGAAACGTTGCAATAATGCATTACAACTTTAATATAACTTCACTATTCAATTAATTATTCTCAAACTGAACCAACGAAAATAATCTAGAAATTTCTAGTCGAAAATGCTATCGAAGGACACATAGGAGTCTAAAGACAACTTAAAGAATAAACACAAAATTAAATAATGCCATATATCATCGATATGTACAAAAATCACTTCGTATATTATACGTATTGAAACAAATGCACACATTAAATAGCTTAATATTCTAGTTTTGTTTTCCTTTGCGATAGGACGTTGGAGGTAGCTGCTGAAAAGTTAAAACGAATGTAGTAGACGGTAAACGAGAAAAAAATAAAAATCCAATACTGTGTACGATTTACAGACAATATTAAAATTGATAATTAACACTTACTTTATAGTGAAGAGATTAATAGAGAATTTGGCATGTAGGATTTATTTCAGCTTGTGACAAGTGAACTGTGTATAGTAAAAGACATATCATATGGTCAATGACACGGATATTGCACCTATTTTAGCTTAATGTCATACGATTATGCACCGAGGCTAAGGGAGACAGTGATGAGAGAACAATGATAGTGGTGGAATAAAGACAGAGAGAGGAAACGAATGAACTAAGAGGTAACCCACACGCATGGCAATTGTCCACCACAAAGCCCACTTGGCGCGAATCCGGATCGAATCAAGGACTCCAGACAACAAGTATGAGCGCTATATCGCTGAGCTACCGCAGCTCCCTCAATATTCCTGAACAAGTGTAAGTATCAGAAGATATATCAGGATTTACTATCACTTTCAGAATGAACACTGCATATTTATGAACTTTAGGAAGAACATTTTTATGCTCGAAAAGAACGCATAACACAAAGAAAGTAGAAAGTTGTAATATGGATAAAAATGCTTATGTACCTGAGAAAAAAAGAGAAAGAAAAAATAGAAGCAGAATGGGTTGACGAGAAAATATTAAAATGATATCACAAGACTTCTCAACTATTTCTCTTTTCGAGTAATAGCCCGAGAGTTTTCAAGGATTTGGAAGTTATCTCCAAATCTAACGTTGAACTTTAATCTTACTTCTGAAAATATCTGTCTTGAAAGCAAGAAAAAAAGTAACAGAAGAAGTAAAATGTATTTGAAAAGAGAAAAAAAATATCGTTAGTAGAATCGAACCCACGAATTATATCTTCACAAGAGTGAGTCAAATTGTCTCAAGAAAAATAGTGCAATGGCTGGATAGAGATATGCTATCTGTTATTTTTCTCTGCTCATAGTCTGTATATCTTTCACAACTATTGACTAAAAGGGTGGGAAGAGCGAGAGAAAAGTAAGGGGGATAGAAGCAGCTTATTTCGTCAGATACAATATTTATAAGTATTTTTCCCCCATAGAAACACACATTAAAATCTCAAATGACGTCGGAAAGAAAAGGAACGAAATGAGAAAACTTTCTTATTACTTGAAAATATGCAATTCTTATGTTATTCAAAAATGTCTTCATGGACACTAACAAAGATGTTCCAAAGGCAAACTCTACGAAAAGTAAAAAAAAGAAAAAAAAGAAAAGAAAAGAAAAATAAAGGAAAGAAAATGCAAAGAAAAAAAAAAAGAAAACAGGAACATCATTTTCCCTTTCCGGCAATGCATCTTGGCGTTATCATCACTGGCAGCTTTAAATTATGGCCTTCATAGAGACTCACGGGATTGGCGAGAGGAATCTAAAACTTTCACTCGTTCCTCATCGAAATCTTCAAACACGCAGGAGGTTCTAGATAGATGACGTCAAACTCGAACGCATAACTACATTTTACATAAACCAAATCCCCATAAAAATATCATTCAACTAGTCTTCTATGAAGCTTCATTCTTATTCGCCAATATAAAGTGATGTATTTTTTAAACTTCTTTCAAGACGTAACAGCAAGTGATCTACCTTAACAAGGTCAACCTCATTGTCTGAAGTACATTCTGTTTTGGAGTTATAACAACAATAATAAATAAATACGCAAATAATATTAATAATAAATTACTTCAAAATGTGATTTAACTTTATTGAGTTAACAATGACTGTATTGATTTTGAGATTCAGAGAAGTGAATAAAATGATTTGATCTTGAGGAGGATTTGTGAAGTCAAATAACAACTTACAAGTTATTACAAAATTCAGATGCAAGATGATGTATTTACTATATATACGAATTAACAAGTTGAAAGCTAAAATAATAATAATAATAATAATAATAATAATAATAATAATAATAATAATAATAATAATAATAATAATAATAATAATAATAATAATAATAATAAATAACATACATTTGTATTTTAAACTGAAAAAAAAATCGCAAGTTCAATGCCCACACTCACGCTTCACAGTTTGAAAGAATAATAAATGCACGTAAATCATAGTGGAGTAAAAACTAAACTTTGGTAGACACTAATAAAAATCCCGCAAATCACTACCCTATTAGCATATGCTACCTACATTTTTTGCTACTGTACATGTTGCATATAACCTAGCATTATATATTAATCAGGGTATGGGTAGCCATTTTTAACGCCACCGTTACTCACGAACATGCTATTGGATTGATTCAATTAACAAACTCGTTCAAGTCAATTTATCTAAATATATATTGCAAAAAAACATATAAAACATCGACCTCGCTCAGGAGTTATCATGTGGAGTAACAGACGAACGAATTAACAGTACAACCTTATAAGTCCCACTGTATGATCCTAGTGAAGGATGAATCATGCTATTTTTTAAGAGCATAAAAGACACAACATTCTCCACTATAAGCTCGTATGGACTGATCTCAAACCAGAATCCCTTCGCACCACATAAAATTGATATGTTACACAAGCAACTATTGGAATGCGGAAAATTTATAAATAAATTAAATTTAAAAGTTTAATGGGTATAGATGTTTAATGACTCCTATGTGTCAAGAGATGGACGTGTTTTTGTTATCTAGCTGTATGCGCATAGGCTTAGGTAAGAATAGCTACCGTTCAAAGTATTGGAACTAAATTTATATATATATATATATATATATATATATATATATATATATATATATATATATATATATATATATATATATATATATATATATATATATATATAAGGGCGGATCCAAGGGGGCTACGGTTCTATACCCCCCTTGACTCTCAGGTTTACACTGGATAAAATGGGCTTCAATTCTGCTTTACACTGGATAAAACGGCAAATTATGGTTTAGACCCTCCCTTGACCATATCCTGGATCCGCCAATGTATATATATATATATATATATATATATAGACCTATATATATTACACAGAAAAATCCGTTCCCCGGAACACGATATATTGTATAAATAGACGGAATCATCTTGCTCATTACAGAAATCAGAACAGAGTATACGTTGTCTGTATGCTACATAAGTATTGTCATTAGATGTTATATCATGCCGTTGCAGGATGTCTGATATCTAACAGTCTTCCTTATAATACCTACATATGTGTATGTTACTTTCATCAGCTATATGTTGTATACGTTCATTTGTATATGAGATCCTGACAGCCTATATTCTTTCATACGGAAAATAAGTACAGATGGAACACTTATACAGAAAGTATTATAAAACATGTGTTTTCAGCTATACGTTTGCTGTGCCTTAAGTCCAGTAACTGCAGGATTTACAAATGTAACATACGATATTATGTACGCCACATATGTTTTTCTCAGTGTAGATGAATATCCATAAAGAAGTGTTTTTCTTATGCTTCTTCATGTCGAAACATATATAGTCTATATTTTTAATATCTCCCAGAGTGTTATTAACATTTCAAACCGAATGTGTCATTAATGATACTGCATGAAGTCACTGTTCATTTTCTTTTTAAGTAGTGAAGCTAGAAAAGTATATTCTTTAAATTTATGTACGCAAGTAAATTTATATTTCTTACCCACGTATAATTTTAACTGCCTCATACATTTTGATGGCTGGAAGTCAATATATTTGCCATAATCGGAGAAATAATGAGTATAAGTTGTGATATTCAAAATGAAATAAGGTGGAAGCTAAACGAAGTATCGTACTAACTGTAATTACCATATAGAACCAAACGACTTCATAGAATTTGATAACACCAGAATGAATTTGACTGATAGGATTAACATTGATAGACACACCATAATGAGCAATGAGCATAATGAGCAACATTTGGAATTGGAGCCAATGTTATAACACAGTATTACGGACACTAAACGTTAAAATGCTAAAAGCAAATGTTCCCTAAATATGTTATATGAAGGAAATAAAACGGGAAGGCAACATATTTAAAAATGGTTAATGAGTATCGTATTATTACAATAAAATAAATTAATAAATAATGTATATTAAAATTCTTAAAACATGTTTTGAATACCAGGAGAAACGTCGAAAATATTTCTAATAGAATTCATTGAGTATAAATCATTGCTAATAATATCGTTAACTAAAGTTTCTGACAGGAAATAGTGAAAATCATGCAGTAGTAACATGAAAGAAAAACAAATCTACGATTAACTACCTAATGGAAAGCACACCGAACCCAAATTTCACCATTCGTAATTATGTAAGCTTTATTTCCAACTTTTGTTCTTCAATCAACATCACTGTATACAATACTTTTAGAAACATGTTTTACATAAATATGTACAAACCAACTTCATCATGAATCATAGCTTCTAAACAAAACTCAAACGGTCCCATGTTTTATTTTATTTAGTTTCCTTAAGTGTATTTTTCACCTGACCAGGAAGTTATATTTTACAAGGATGTAAGGAATTCAAATACTGCTAGCATGCAGGCAAATTGAGATATAATTTAACTGTTTATTCTTAAATTATTTTAGGCTACGTTCGAGTATTAATGAAGATTGGTAGTTAAAAAAAGCAGAAAAGGCTCCCAAGAAATATTTATAATGCATACCGAACTTAGCTACTCCACTCTCCCTAATCTAACCTAACATTTCGTTACCTAGGATAATCTAATCCAACATTATGATATTTTTCACCTTGCCTAACTATTGTTAAGACTGGAGGGAGTTTCTACTTTGTCGTAAATACCATGTTGAGTAATTCTATTTTCCACTGGTCTTGTCATTGTAAGTCACATTCGCTTTAATATAAATTGAATCGAAACCAAATGCAATCTATAGCTACTGGTTAAGCCAAATCGCGTCAACCATTTGAGGCATGCATGGTTGCCTCATACAAGAAATAGTCGCAATTCCAAAGTGAAATAAGTAGAGTGATTGCAGTTAGCAAGAGAAAAGCTGTTCGCCTCTTGTCACTAACAACGGATCAGTGAGTGAAATACCATGATGTACCTATGTCAAGCAAATATCACACATGCTTCATTTTCAAACCCAAATTCCGAAGACTTACACACGCTTCTTACAAGATTCAGCTAAAAAGGAATGTCGAATGCAATGACGCATACGATGCTGTTCCTAACACGCGCTTACTGAGAAGAAAGATAGATATCCATCGAGATAGTAAAAGGGAATTCATATACATAGTCAGGAAAGAGCCATTACAAATTCTAAAGTAACAGCTAAACAACACTGAAATTATGTAGGAAGCAAATATTGCCAGGAAAAAACTGTTTAGCATATCATGCAATATCACCATATTAACAGTGTTGCCAATGCAGCATATTTTTATTCAAATAAAACTACATATTATTGGACATTTCAAATCTATTTGCTAAACGAAAACTTACAACACTACATTTATTATTCAATGACGCAAACCAAACATGCTCTATTATCACGAACATCCAAATTTCAGTGTTGCTTATAACATTAACAACCCACCCTTAGCATATATATATGCTAAGATTAAATATCTAAAGACTTATATATTTCCCAATTGACGAGAACAAAAATAATTACTTCAATTTGATAATTCAAACCGTTAGTAGGATGTGAATGAAATAAAACAGGGGTAGAGATTGTTATCCTGATTAAAACAACGCATTTGTGGGGAATGCTTAAAATGCCAGTTGTTTTCGTTTGCTTCTTTATATATATATATATATATATATATATATATATATATATATATATATATATGGTGCCTCTAATTACAGGTTATTGGAATTACAGTTTTAGGAAGTATTGCATAATTTGTCAATCGTTATCGTAGAGGTATTCGCTCTAAGAAAACATTTGACGAAAGCTAATCAATATGTATACTGTCGCTTTATATATGAACTAGCCTTTGGCTAGCTGGGTGCTCCTTCCCCAGACCTCCGTGTTTGCTCGGCCCACAGCCTCGAATTTCTTATGTATCAGCGTTTGCATCAACAGTGAATTTTGTGCATTTTGCTCTTCACATTTCCTGAATTTGCCCAGTCCACACTCCCAACTTTGCTCGGCCTACGGAATCCCATCTCTTAAACCCGCAATTCTACCGAATTTCAAATTTATTCTCATATTCAACTATCTAAAAGATAAGATTTTGTATCTTAAGAAAACGCCTATTTAAACAACATGGGGATTACTTCGCCCTCTTTGGACTCCATAAAAAATTAAAAATATTCACTTTTGGCAACTTTGCTGTCGGTTAGTCCTGGATTGCTACAATCGTGCAAAATTTCATCATCCTAATCATGCCGGAAGTGCTTAAACACTTTGTTGTGTAGAAGACGTCCCATATAGATAACATTGGAAACATTTTTAAGTTCTCTATAAACCACACACAATTGAAAATTTTTATTTTTACTGGTTTACTTAGGTAATGCTAACAAAAATGTACAAACATACCGAATTTCAAGTTTGTATTCCAATTTCAAGTACCTAAAGTATGATATTATATGTCCAAAAATAGGCCCATTTAAAGAACATGGGGAATTTCATCTCCCCTTTAGACCCCCTAAAAATTAAAAAATATTCACTTTTGGCAATTTTTATGTCGCTTACCTTCAAAAAGCTACAATCATGTCAAATTTAATCATTGTAGTCCTAAAGGAAGTGCCCAATAATTTGGGGGTGTGAAAGGTGTCCCATATAAATAGCATGGGAAAGATGTTTCAGTTCTCCATAAAACCACTCTAAAGTTGGAAAATTTCACTTTTTTCTAATTTACTGTGTTATGCTAACAAAAGCGTGCAATCGTACCGAATTTAAAGTTCTTATTTCGTGCCTAAAACATGAGATTATAGGTTCAAAAAAAGACCCTTTTAAATAACATGGGGAAATTCTCCATCCCTCCTTTAGACTCCCTAATGATTAAAAATATTTACTTTTGGCAATATTCTTGTCGGTAAATCCCGGAAACCTAAAATCATGCCAAATTTCAAAGTTCCAAGTCAACCGGAAGTACCCTTTTAATTTATGTCAGTTCTTGTAGTTTTATATATTGTTAGGATAGGATATATATCAGAATTACGTGTTTTGTTATTGTTATATTTGATGGATATATTTACCATACTTTCTATACAATTATCTATGGAACTTGCACGAAAAATGAAATACTTATTGAAGACCTGTACACAATATATTATTTTTCATGCTAAATTGCATGCAATGTGAACATATATGAGCATTACTCGATACAGAAAGCTTATCAGATACATCGAGGCAGAACGTATGCAGAGTTGCAGTGTATAAAGGCTTCGTATACATAAGATTTGTATACATGAGATAGGAAACTCTTGTCTTGCATTAGCGATATTAACTTATCACTCGCCTTTTGTTCATTTTATGTTCGATTTTGACTCCAAAAGTGTCGCAATTCGAGAAATTACTGGGTACATATGCTTGCAACAGCAAATACATATTGGACTTTCATTTGTTATTTGTATGTCATTGTAATATGGTTCTATATTGTATACTATTTTTCTCAAGCAGTGGTACATACAACTGTCAAATAGTTTCTGTATTTTCAATGGTAAATGAATCTCCAATATATTATTAGTTTGGGCGGAAATATGGGGGCGTAAAAGCAATTTTCCTCAAAGCTTTTCACGTAATAAAAAGTGAGGATCTGTTATAATATTTTATCTTTATCCTACCTTAACAGGCAAGTGCTATCAAGATGTTGCTCTTTTGCAATCGATTCAGCATCTCAAAAAAATAAATTTTGTCTGCTCAACTAAACCTCTATTCAAACAGGAAGTGGTTAAAACTAGTCATTTGCGGTTTCAACGTTTGTTACCATAGAGCGAAAACGGTAACCGACAGCAAGAAGTTCTTCTTCTTTTTTTTTCAGACGATTCGGTGTCTGAAAACAACATATCATGACTACCTACAGCAATACCAAAACAAGACGTGGTTCAACTTTTTATTATTTGCAGTTTCAATACTGATTTCCGTAGAGTAAAAACTGTAAATACTATGGATTCAGTGTTTGAGCAACATACACTGCTTATAGACACACTCAGGGACGTACGCAGGGGGTGGGTCCTGGGGGTCCGGACCCTCCGAAATTTCGACTTTTGTGTAAATTTAGCCTAATTTTAGGGACAATTTTAGGAATTTTAATATAAAATACCCTCATATGGAGTTTGGGCCGCCCCGAAATAAATTCCTGCGTGCGCTACTGGACACACTACTTCCAGTTTAAGTACTGAATTCACATAGTTTGGAAGTCTTGGTTTAACACTGAAACGATACTAATTTGTTTTCTATTATTTCTAAAGTGGTTAATTACTACAAATGTTATGCTCACCGCAAAATAGGAGGGATGCATTAATGTTCACTCTGTACGCCACAAAATGTTTACTTTCAATCGTCTAAAATAGCCTTTAAAAAGGAATTCGAAGAAATGATTTAAACACGTAAATGGATTTACAATGAAATGAGTAATAAGTTAATATGACAGGAACGATTTTGAATGCTAAATCAGAAGCAAAAAGATAACTCTTTCCAAGTTGAAATTCTTCTCTTCTTTCAGTTCATAATTTGTAATGCCTGGCTGAGCTTCAACAGATTTTAGGCGAAAATGGAGCTTTCATAGGAATGACACTTTCAATTTTGCCCTCCCGTTAGAGATAACTTGAACTCTTACCCACATTCAGCTAAATTTTACACAAGAAAACGAGGAGTATAATACGATAATATATTCATCGTCTGTTCTACTCTCAAATTACCATATTCTTTGCATAAAAATGGAAGACCTTCACAAAGTGACTGCTGTGCGTGCAAATATTCCACGGCTGTTGCACAGAGAATTGGAATGCTGATAGATACTAGTTGGTAGAAATGGTTAAATTTCTTATTACAAGTCTAGGAGGCTTTCCTAAGATAATGGGAGCTATTTTAACAGAAGTGAGTTTCATAATCTTACTTAAAACGACATAAATTATAGTCAATAAGGTCGAGAATTTCCAACACAGTCTTAAAAGCGGCATGTCTCTCAAGAAATGGAATTTACACAAACATCTATTTTTTTTCTTTTTTTACTTTAAATAAATGTACAAATTATAATAATTCACATTTAAAAAAAAAACCATCTAAATTAGGTACATCCATTGGTGTATTCACCACACTAGAACACATTCTAATATAATAGATTCTTGTGAGATGTCATCAGCTACAGTAACACGGTTATATAGTCTTTGTCTGCTGGGTGCCGGAACATGTATACATTCGGAAAAACGAGCGTGACGATACAGCAACAAATAAAAAAAAGAAACAAGAAAAGAAAAAAATAGAAGAAATGAAAGGAAATGAAAGAAAAAAGAAAAGGAAAGGAAAGAAAGAAAGGAAATGAAAGGAAAGGAAAGGAAAGGAAAGGAAAGGAAAGGAAATGAAAGGAAAGGAAAGGAAAGGAAAGGAAAGGAAAGGAAAGGAAAGGAAAGGAAAGGAAAGGGAAGGAAATGAAAAGAAAGGAAAGGAAAGAAAATAAAATCTACATTCATAAGGGTTATAATGGATCAACTTCTTCTGTGCTCTGATCTTAATAACCACCAATTTTTGCGTATTACGAAGATGACATGGCTCCACTAAGTATTCAACAGATTGTTGTAGAATGTACAATATACTCATATTTCAGGAAGCGCTTAGAAATAGCTAAGAATCTTAGCTAGGTTTTGGGGGATGACGGAGTCTCTAATTACCATATTCTCACTTTTACAGCGGAATTGGAATGTTTAGACTGCTTTTAGTTTTTTTATGTTGTTTTCTTCTTGGTGTGCTTTATTATTATTATTATTATTATTATTATTATTATTATTATTATTATTATTATTATTATTATTATTATTATTATTATTATTATTATTATTATTATTATTATGTGTTTAGTCTTTCCGCGAACAGTGTCTTAATTTTATAGTTATGTATCAATATCTTATTTTGTAGAGGGGCCGCCGTGGCTCGGTGGCCGCCTGTGGGCGTAGCCAAGCGGTGTGGGTCGTTAGGTTGACGATGGTGAGGTGAAGCGCAATCGGGGTTTGAATATCTCTAGTAGCATGGGTAGAAGTTTGTACTGTCCTCAATATTTCTGTGTTCGTATCCCTGTCGAGTCTAGTAGTCCTGAACAGTGGTAGAGTAAGATTTTTTTAAATCAAGAAGTTCAAAAAATAGTTACAGAGCGTTTAGCTCTCATGTGTGGGATCCTTGGTTCGATTCCAGCTCGAGCCAAGTGGATTTTGTGGTGGAGGAACACCGTGTGTGTGGGTTTCCTCGGGATGATTCCGTTTATTCCCGCATCCTTCATTCGACCATTTAACTTATTTCTCATCACCACAGTTTCATTCAGACTACACGGCACACATATGGGATGTAAATCTAAAATATTTCATTTCATTTTTTTGTAGAACTTTTGTTTGAATTATTTCATTAGAAGATTTATTTTGGATGTTTGACGTAGAACATGTGTCGGGCATTCGTCTTATCGTGACGGGTACAAACAGATTCGCTTCTGACGTCTCCATTAAACCATAACTGTTCTTTCAGTGATTACATTTCTAAAGATCAATAATTACTACTCAGAATTATGGAAACAATTATCTAACTGTACTTTTTTTATTATTATTATAACCACATGCAATATTAGTTGTATTGATGTAAGGCTTACATTTGTTGTATATGTAGTGTTGAGCACATTTCAGATTTTAGTTTTTGTGTTGCAAACTACTGAACAAATTTAAATTTGCATAGCGCATTTATAAGTTCTGTATAGTATTATCAACAGCGAATATATTGTTATTTGATTCTATTTATTTATTTTATTGTTTTCGTGGGCACAACATAATAGAAATGAGCATTAAAAGAGCATTACTACCAAGTATAATAGAAAAAAAAATGTGATGACAACAATAGTTTAAGAAAATAAACACAAAATGTGCAAATTTTGTCATTCTACAGATTGACTTAATAGCTGACTTTAAATATGTTAATATTTTGATAAATGTTGAATATGTAATATCGTGAAAAAGCAGAGAATTGGAATTACGTATTCTAGGAAGTGAATATTAATTTTGCGCCAAAATCGCAACTTAATTTTACTCGAATTTTAATTACTTAATTTATATTTTAATCAACAGGTGTGCGGATAAAATTCGTTTCTCGATATTTTATATGTATATATATATATATATATATATATATATATATATATATATATATATATATATATATATATATATATATATATAGTTCCAAACCAAATACTACCACCAAACCTTCTAAACCTTACGCCAAACAAAGAGGGCGTAGCAAAGATGCTATTTCTGAACCAACGCTATGAAACAACTAGATGTTCCATTTACGAACCCCTTATAGGACATTGACAATAATGGAAACATAGAAGGGGATAAAGATGTGTACTGGCAAATTGCCATGTTTTGTCTACTAATCAAGTTTCTGAAAAAAGCAAGTTGGAATATTGCACCTCGAAAGCCTATTCATAGATATTTTTCTTATAGCTTTGCGTTGGTATAAGAATTATATATCAGAATAATTGTTTATGTAGACCCAGGGTCGCACCCAGAAATGTTTGTTGGAGGGTCCAAGCTTTACGGGTTCCAACATTACAGGATACTACGTTTATGTAGTATTGAATGAGTATTATTCTGCACCCGAAAATATGATAAATGATTGATAAATTTCGAAGCAGTGTTGAAAATGGCGTACTTGTGGAAAATATTTAAAACGATTGTTGTTTTCTTCTCTTTTATAGCATTACAACAATAGCTTTAAGTACGTGTAATTACAAGAAGTTCTCACAATTACATGATTTAAGCAGTGTCACCAATTTCAACAATGCTTATCATATGTCCGGAACGGTTTGAGATATCAAAGTGCTCTAAACGGCAAAATAGTTTGTACGTCCATTAAAAACAATACAAGTAACTAGATTTGATACTTATCCAGGCATTTTGTTTTTCGAAATTAAGACTTTCAAGAAAATAAATCTTCAACCCCTGGTAACTTTGTTCCTATTTATTGGAAACAAGTCGTACTATGATCATTGCATTCAACGCTAAGTTACTTCTGATGAGCATTACCCTGTCCATCTCCGTTGTGATGTTTGTGTGGTAGAGGTTTGTGTGTGGTATGTTTGAGATACCATAACATACTTAGTTTGCAACACTGAATAAAAATGTACTATTTTAAGTTTTCGTTTTAGTTGATTTGAAATATGTAATAATCTGACGTAATGTTATTTGAAAAGAAAAATAAAACTTTATATTGGGTAAGCAATACTGTTTCATCGGCGTCTCTGTTTAATGCAAAGTAAATGAAATGAAATTTGGAAGTTTTCCATCCCACGCTTATGCTGGCTAGGCTAAAGGAGACAGTGATGATGAGAAATGAACTAAAATGGTGGAATGAAGAATGCGAGAGCAAACGGGAGAGGCCCGAGAAAACCTACACACACGGTGTTTTTCCACCACAAAGGCGCGAGGTGGGATTGAACCAAAGAACCCATGCACTTGAGGTGAACGCTCTACTACTGAGCCACCGCGACCTCTCGGTTTAATGTGTCTAAAGATGCCTTCATCATTATACTTGCAGATTCATTTTCCTCTCTCCTTTAGTTTCTACATTACTAGGGTTGGATATATATATGTATCCAACCCTAACAGCCGCATATATATATATATGTATATACATATATATATATACATATATACATATATACATATATGTATATATGTATATATATATATATGTATATAGGGTTGGATACATATATATATATGTATCCAACCCTAACAGCCCATGTATAAGAGCCGCATATATATATATATATATATATATATATATATATATATATATATATATATATACAGTAGAGCGTCGATTATCCGAAGTAATTGGGGGACATGGGTGTTCGGAAAACTGGTTTGTTCGGATAATCGAACTGTACATGTTTATTTGCCAAAAAGAAGTACTGTACAGTAAACTTATTCATAAAAAGAAGTGTGCTGATTGTTGAAACACAGCGACTGGCGGCTTGGCCGGTCAGCAGTGCCTTATGAAGGCCCCATTAGAAGCAATGTTCCGCCAGCGGTGGCTCAGTGCGGCGACTACTGTGGGAAACTTGGTTTGGGAGTGAGGGAGATGGTGGACGGTAGGGTGGGAGAGTAACAGGTGCGAGCGAGTACACAGTTTGGTTAGGCGGTCGTTCGGTTGACCGACGTTCGGATAATCGACGCTCTGCTCTATTGTATATATATATATATATATATATATATATATATAATTAGCTAACCATTTAAGACATTTTAGGTAGTGCTACAAGCTGCCTTTCAACTTTGAAAGCAAATGAAGGCATCAGTGTGTTGCAACAACTCAGGATGCATCCACGTTCATTTCAGTTACTGTGTGGGGCGCCTCTGTGCTAAGCCACATGACACTATTATATCAGAATTCTAACTGAAAATGCTTCAGTAACTTTCCACAAACACGCCCCTTAGCATACTCATATAAACTGTATTTAATTTAAAATACTTTGATCGTGTTTACCTTTGCGTCGATTCTGAAACATTTTTTTTAAACCTCGAGTTCGACGAATCACAAAACACCAGAAATCTATTAATAGTATATGGAGACCACATAACACCAAAAATCAATAATATATATATATATATATATATATATATATATATATATATATATATATATATATATATATATAAAAACAGGATCAGAGATACATATACACAATTCAACAACATCTGTTAGAAAGAATGTGATTAACAACGTCTAAAGAATATTCTTTAGAAAAAAAATCGTTCTCGTAAACTAATCTCTTTTAATCTTTTCTACCGTTTTGAAACTATGTTTAATATATATATATATATATATATATATATATATATATATATATATATATATATATATATATATATATATATATATATATAAATTTCTTTTTTTTTGTTTTGTTACATTCTGGGCTGGAATAAACAAAAGGACGAACGTGTGGTTTGAACCATGACCTAACTACGAGGCAGAGCAACAAAAGAGACAGATCGATTTAACTTTTCACCTGCGACGGACAGACCACCAAACACAACCCACCCTCAAAATGGAATGTTTTTGCAATTGAGCTGCGAATCTCAGTTTTCTAGTATTTATTCTTTTATACTTAGTTTCCTTTAGTTTCTTTATTTTTTTTCTCTTTGCATCTTCCATTTGTAAGTTTTCTTCTCTTTTATTCCTTCATTCGAAACTTCCTTTTTTCAGTAGTTTTCCTGTATTTTCTCTTTTTATATAGTTTTTTTTGTATATTTTTATCTTCTCTGTGTCTTTTCTTTGTGTTCTATTCTTCATTTTTTCTTTCTTTCTTTTCTTATTGACGGTGGTAAGCGATAACTTTAGAGGACTTGGATAACAGCCGCATTCACTCGACTGAAGATTTGGTGAAGAAAAGAAAAAACAAACTTCATGCACTTTTTTCTTTAAGAGAGTAAAATTCCCCATGATACACATTTTCGCTGCTATTGATTCGACAGAAAGTGGAAAAGTGTGATAAAGTTGCTAGGGAAATAATATAATGACTTCGAAATGTTCGTCGTTAGCTAGTACAAAAACTGAGGCGTTTATTTGCTATACGAAATTAGATATCCATTTTCTTACTACTTATTCGTACCTACGCGTGTCCTTAACGGCAGAAACATTCACTAAACTACATTGATCCTTTCTTTTAATGGAAATTGGTATAGAACCGTCTAAAAATTCGACTTGTGTTCCGTTAATATAAGGGAAAACAGAGTTGTTAAAACTCGCTTCACTGCTGAAGTTATTTCCAGACTCTTTTCCCCTCTTCAGTATACTTTTCTTTTTAATAATACATTTCTCACCAATCCAACAATTCGGACTTTATTATTCGCTTAAACTCTTCGTACAATCAAATAATTTCTGCAAATTCACTATTCCATTAATGCTGGCCCTACAACCGAACAATTGTATTCAATTATCAAATATTGCCTGCATTTCTATTTACTGAATCGATCTAATGTTTCATTAAAACAAAACCTGACTATTAAGTGGAAAAAAAGTGAGTCAAACTTTTGTTAAATATGCAATGTTATAAAATTAACAAAAAAAGAAAAGTTATTGTGAGCCCATTTGTCACTAACTGTATACAAACTGCAACACACACAGATATATATCGTGGAGAAACCATGCGAGGTTGATTTTGAATGGCTGTTAAAATTGAAGTTGTTAGTTTAAAATATCCAGTTAGTTTAAAATAGAATGGAGTTTCGAATGAAATTTATTCAGGTGTTTCTTTTATTAAAGTGGAATATGAATCATAAAAGTAAAATATATAAAAGTATAATTATTTTACTATGTATTACTATTACTTAAATTTTTTATTGGTACAAACTGTTACTTCGGCAAGGTAAAACACAACAAAAATATCAAATGCAGTAGTTTTTTATTTTTTTTTCTTTAAACGTAACTATCCTCTCATTATTGCTTAATACAAATAATAATAAAAAAAAAAACATTGGAACATTCTTCATAATGTCATAACAGTTCAAATGGCATGTAAGTCTCATCGAAAAAGCAACCTTATCTTATTCAAGATTATATGTTTCAGGTCAATGAGATCTAGTGATTTGGGTTTGTACACATTGACTTTAAAACTCCAAAGAAGTGACAGAGTGACGAGATCTTGATAAATTGTTGGCCACACCACTGCATCTCGTAATTCCATTCACCACTGTTGGAATGTATTATTTAAATACTGGAGAGGATCACGATCATAGTGTGCAGGGTTCTAAGTATTGTTTGACACACACGTTCTGAAAGTTAAGCCACGATAACAGAGTAGTAGAAACATTTTGTTCTCGAAAACGTGTCAAATTTTCTGCACCTTTGTAATTTACTTCTCAAAGATAGAGATTGTTATTTTGCATTCTACAGTTCTTACCTTATCATAACGTTGGATTTATGTGGGTAAGCGTGTAATATATAATCATAATGAAGTTTTTCTTCCTTCAACGGTTATCACATGCCTCAAATGAGAAAACAATATTGCCTAAGCTAATGTTTTGTATTTATGTGTGCGTCACCATTAAGAAGCAAAAGTCAATGTAATTGTCAGTCATCTTCGTGCAGTGAATGAAGTTGCATGACATTTAGTAAAATTATCGGTCAACAGATAATTTAATGTCCTTCGGCAACTTTAATAAACGGGTCATGAGAACTTTCAATAAACGGTTGTAGAACATCTGACGATAGTGCTCCGTTCTTACATAACTTCTGCGTTGCAAAAATAGGACGGTATTTGATAATATTTGTTCCTTCGAAAAGGTCGAATTGTTTGTCCTACATTCATTCTAGATATTGTTTTGTGATCCGATGAGATAGTAATAAATAAATGCCAGACTTCAGTATAGGATGTCATGCAATTGCTACAGCCAGAAAATAACACGTTTCTCACTTAGCTCCAATTTGGTGGAAAACAAAAACTTGAATAACACTAGAACAACATTGAATGCTTCAAGCACAATGCATATTACGATCGACTGATGATTCAAGTTCAGAGCAAGTACCTACTGATAGGAGTCCGCTTTCTATAATGTGAACGTAGACACAATTATGCAGAAAGTCTGTTTTGCTTCTAAGTTTCTACTGAGGTCACTAACGAAAACATTATAATTCATATAATGTTACACTTATATGGATTTCTCTTATGCAGTTACTCTACTAAACCATATAAGAACTGTATGTTGCACATAAATTTCACTGGTCAAATAACGATTTCGACAAATTCCTTTTCAGTTTCATAATGTAGAGTAATATTCGCATAAACAAAAATGATGTGTTTATTATTGCTGCTATTTTGCATGTAGCAACCTCCTCGCAAAACACAGAAATGTTTTGGGATACGAGGATGTTCACATGACACCCAACTTTCCAGTGAACTACAAGCAAATATCCTATGAAAATCAAAGCGTACGCTTAAACCCAGGAAACAATTTCCTGCTTGGCTACTGTGGGACATTTATGGATCCTTCGTGGGATAATCAGAGGACGATTTTGAGTCGTCCAAATATTATGCCATGCCAGATATATCCCATTGAAATTGAACGAAAGTTATGTGGTTATTTACATCATTCTAAAATTGTTTACTGTGAACCTGAAAATTCGGAACATCTGTAGGACATAAAAAAAATCCCGTAAACGTGTGTTATGAGTCTAGTTGTCGTTTCGTTTCTTACTCATAGTCTTAAAAAAAAATGCCTTACGCGATCTAAATGTATCTGTGTTATATCCATGTTCTTTTTATTCGATAACATCTAACAGCTATGGTCTAAGATACATATCCTTGCCCCTATAAAGAATTTGCGAGTTGGACTTGTTTGCTTTTAAACATTCAAACGTTATAATGGTTTCCTGATGCATTCACCAAAACAAATATCCAGACTTCCTCGGCATTAATAAATCGTCTATTGGATATGTCATTTTGAAGTCAGAAGCAATCACGGTAAGTATGCCAGGTGCAGGAAAATCTAGCCTCTCAAGTTTCAGAAGCACCATCAAGATTGGTGTGGGATGATCGTGAAGCGGGTGACTCCGCGTGATTTTTTGATCACTTTTCTACCATTGAATTTCATAACTGTGTGTTAGCCGTAGTGATGAGTTGTAAGGGGCAAAAGAGCTCTGAATTCATATCACGCTGTTTTCCTTGACCGTACAAAACAATAATAATAATACAACGTGGGGAGGTGAATGTTTCATTCCACCGATGATCACGATATAACAATGAGTTTAAGTTTTATAATGTGGTGGTTTGACTATCAACGATAAGCATATGTTTAATAAATTGAAAATATCACAATCTATCAGTTGATTTGAAATCTTACATCATCCTAAATTTTCTCTATTGAATCGCTGATAAATAGTTACATTAATTATCATATTACTGTCTTCATTTATGCTACAATCAGTGAAAATATATCAACATTCAGTAACAAATAAAATCGCATTTGAGAAAGATAAGAAAGCTAGTTAAAAACATCAATAAATTAAAATATAATTATAGAATCATATACAATGTATTAGAACATCTTGATTATATTGTCAATGAAGGAAAATCCAATCCAATATGTCTTTTACAAAAATAAATAAATAAAAAAACGTTCTCCCCTTATATCAGCAAGTACAAGTACTTTTCAATACCATCAAAATGCCAACTTCCCGTAATAATGGAGTAGCATTTGTATGAAGCGCTAATGTTTACGTTCTGTCAGAGACCTACAAAGAAACTGACAAATAGATTTCCAGTGAACAATTTGATCAAACAAAACCATCCTGTATATTGGAGTTCAATTTTTCAAAACGACTTAAGACATACATGACCGACTGCTTTCGAAACTCAACAAAGCCTATGTAATAAATTCAAACAGAAAACAAACACAAATCCTATTTGAAAGATCGTAATAAACCTACTTTTTTGTGCACGACAATCCCAGGAAGGATAATTTTATGATGTGTATTTTCATTCCGTTTTTCATACACGAAATACGCTACAAATCAACTTAAGTAAACACTCTTGGTAATGACTCTTCCCAAATCAATAACTAAAATGATAGAGCTACACGAACCATTCATTTTTCAAGTGCTTTCCGTAACTTTCGCAACTCTTGAAATTCATATAAATAAGTTCGTTTAAAATATTTATAAAAGTACTATATGTTCAAACATATTAATTCACACTCAAGCTCACATTAAGAGGCTAGTATAATATTTTTGATGTGATGTAATTGAATTTATAATTATTAAGTTATAGATGCAGAAGTCAGAACAATATACACAGAAACGCTAATTTTTCGAATACACAAAGGTGCACGTAAAATTCGCTTTACACAATCAGAAATTACGACGTGTATACTAAAGGTAATTATTGCCCTGGAACACATTCAATAACTTAAATGAAGTAATGCACAATATTGATTGATTGATTGGAGTTAGATGCACGTTTATAATACTGAGGCTGTGTGAGACAGAGCCTATTGCTTAAAGTGGGATTCGAACCACAACTTGTATCCGAGGTAAGACCCCACTGACCATCGTGTCTGGGACCGCACTGAAGAAAATATGCAGATTCAGCTTGAAATGCAAGATGGTGATTTCAAATGGACACACCTATTGCTCTTTTATATGCTTATAATATGTGATGTTTCATGTAATAAGGCCAAACTCAACCAAAGTTACATACAATCTTACCGATTGGAAATTGCATTTGAGATGTTCGAGTAGTAATATCAAACTGTTCTGATCAGCCAGTTCTCGTACTTATGTATATAGTTTGTACAAGTAGTTTCTCCCTCCCTTAGAAAATATAGTTTCAAAATACACTGACGATAATTTTGACCATTTTGGGTGCATTTTCAGGAAACAAGCCTTTGTTACTCTTACTTTTACTACTCTGAACGTCTCACATTATCGTTTTTTTTCTTTCTTATTTACTCTCTTTTTCCTCTTTCAAATGTTACTTCTGAGGCCGAATGGCAAATTCAATGGTGTATCTATCAAACGGTCGACACAGATTCTATTACCGGCAGAACAATTTATTCTCTGGTTCTCTAATCTCTGTCAAATGAACAACTGAATACATATGTGAGGTAAAAGCGACCAACGAGTGGTGATGACCTGCTGATCACTTCTTGTATACATATAAAGAGGTTATGGAAGTGTGAATCCTTACTCCACCAACCTAAGAAGTGTATTGGAATGTTCTGAATGGAACGTAGCTTTACTTCGATCTCTGTAGCGATTCGGACGTGTTAATATTCCATGTAATACGAAGTACATTAAGTTGGACATAATTCAATCCTGAATATTGTGTGTTTTCAGTTTATCCTCGCATCATTTTGTACAGTCTTAAGCTGTAAATGACTCGGCTCAGGGAGTCACCATAAATATGCCCACTATGGGATCCCGAACAGTCAAGGAAATCAACAAGTCTTCCTTTTCACTTTTTCATTTCATCATACCTCTTGATTCTCTCGCTCAAATTATAAGTTATTTTCTAACAGCTGCACGTTTGTGTTTGTTGTTTCTTTTACTTCTATACATAATATCAATAGTAATATCAACAGTGACGTTTGTAGTATGTGGAAATGCTAAAACGTCTAAAAAGTGATATTTGCGAACTCCAAAATAATCTGTTCCCAATATGTAAAAATTACGCAAGTTAACTTCCAACTGGTCTGAACAATTCCTAAATATAAGACGAACTCTATTCTTCTGAATAAAAACTCCTGGATCATGATAGATCAAAAGCACGTAGATAATGGTGCCTTGTTTCAAAAGACCACTCTCTCTATGTCAATCTATGCATCCCAAGTTTCCACAAAGCTAAATGTATAGAACTCGTGCAGTATACAACATACTCGTTGCAGTCTCTTTTAGCTATGCTACTACCTAACACACAAAAATTCCATTTCTTTATTTGGTATATGCAACCTCCCAGTACCAGCATCTTTACCTAAATCTCCCATGTCTTAAATCATTTATTTTTTTTTCTTGTCAACGGTTTATCGAAACATCATTGTAAAATCTCATGGAATAGCAGTAATGCGAATCATTTTATTTATTTTAAAATACACAACATTTATCTCTGCATTCACCGAATGATCACCTGACAGTACTTTCCTCACTTACATCACCTTCCGCTGAAGCGTTGAAGCAAAATCAAACATTTCCATAGAGACTAGATCAAGATGCGCTTTCATTACTTTAAACAGCAGTAGGATTAGAAGTAGAATAGTAGGAGGTTCACCTGATGTGAGAAAGTTCCCACATTCGATTTCAGATTACGTAAGTTAGCACTAAACAACATTGTATCCTCAGCTTTCCTTGCGGCTTTTCTCTGCGCTTCCTCACAATTCCCATTTCGAAAACATTTCAATGTATCATTCGTTTCTTTAGCTATAGTAATAATCGAAGAAGACTAAATACAAGTTTTAATACTACATGTTTGTCTTAACAAGACATAATTTTACATATCAGTCTATACATTTATTTTGGAATAGCGCAATCTTAAAGTAGTAATTAACAACTGCTGAGATAATTGCAATATTTTAAAGTTATTATTAAAAGAAAAAAAAGTCTCCGACGAACCTTTTAACGTGCCCTGAAGCACTGACCTAGTCATGGATGAAAATGATTATTTTTTTTTTTCCTTCGGTAAATATGCTTCTTTTCAAATTGTATTACTACGAAATGCAAAATATATTGAGGAATATATATGTACTTTTTCTTGTTAATACTTTACTAGAACTGTTTGAATTCGCAGTCTCCTGAGTGTTTAAAATCCGTATAATATTCGAAAATTCATACGAAGAAAAAGAGGTTCTGTGCTTTGCCTCTGGTCATAGAGGTCTTCTTTGTGAACACACAATCGAAGGAAGTTCTCTCGTTTCATTTCACTCTATCAAACACGAGTGAAAAGGCTGAAAAGTCTACCGCTTCAGGACAAGTTACAAGTTAAAAAGTTCCGACTTCATCAGATAATCCCTACAGAAAGTTCAGTATAGCACGTACAAGTAAAAAGCTTTATGAAACATCTTAACACAAGTCATGGCTCTCCTGAAGATAAATCGAACATAACACTTAAAACGTTGTAGCGTAAAAATAGATGTTTGCTAATGAGTGTTGCGTGTTGCTGAGTCCAATTAGAATATAAGTTATTTTTATTTAACTCCCTATAACACGAAAAAAAGTTAAGATACACAACGCAAAGAAAATATGAGTATTGTTTATTATAAATGCATGTATTTGAGTTTCGTCGTGTCGCTAAATTGACTTGTGAGCTCAAAAACACACACACACACACACACACGCACATATATATATATATATATATATATATATATATATATAGGGTGTTAATAAACTATACCGACAAACTGTGAGGGGTGATTCTTCACATCAACATAAGAGAAAAATTTCATATAAACCTATGAGGAAAAGTTCAGAGTTAGGGCTGTCCAAAATCGACAAAAAGCTAAGTTTCTATAGGACCTATTACGAATTCCAGAAACTGTGGATGATGTTCCTAATCAGCGTAAAGGAAGTCACGCATGCAGAATCCAAAAAGGCATATTACATCAATTTTCAATGGGTGTGCATGATATTCTGTACAGGGTATAACTTTCAAATATACTCTCAATAGAGTTTTCAGATATATTCTGATTTCAAGTTGAGTTCATAGTAGGCAGGAGGTAAGCCTTGACAACAATCGATCTCCAGTGCTTCTCAGGGAAGTCCTAAGCGTTCGAAACCGGCAGCTCCGTGTTTCTTCGTCTTCGGAATAACGTGTGATACGATGTATTTCGTCACAGCATATTTCCCGTTTTCCTCACTTATAAGCGTGAAAGAAAACATCGCAGCATGCTTTTTCCCGAGTACGAGAGACCGTGCTGTTGAAGATCCTTAGCAATTCTGACATCACGCCAAGGATTCCGTGTTCACTATTGTCAAGTCTTATTGTTTGCCTACTTTGGACCAATCATAAAGTCAGAGCATATCTCAAAATTCGGTTTATGGCACGTCTGGGAATTTCTCCCTGCAGGAAATACTCTACACACTCATAGAACATTAATGAAATATGCATTTTTTTTATTTTGTATGCGTGACTTCCTTAACGTTGATAAAGACCACCACTTCACGATTTCTGGAATTCCAAATAGGGCGTTTGAAAATTTGGCGTTTTCGCGATTTCGGACAGCCCTAGCTCTGAAACTATACACTTATTCCTACATGTCCATACGAACTTTTTGACTTATCTTGATGTGAGGAATCATCTCTTACAGTTTGTCTGTATAGTTCATTATCACCCTGTATGTATGAAATGCGTTTGTAAAGTAGTTACTGAAAGTTCTATTTGTATATAAACATATTATGTACACATAATAAAATATATTAGTATTATTGCATATGTATGCATATATGCATAAAGTGATATTTTATTCAAAAGTGAACTCACTAAAAGAATATCTGGTGAAATCAGAAACTATATGTTTTGTCTGTTTAACCATCCCCATATAATAGATAACTTATAATGTATAGGAATTATTACCACGGTCGTGAACACATTTATATTACATGAATGTATTAAATCCATATGCTTATTAATGTCAGCTCAGTCTGCAGAGTGGAATATTGGTAGACCGCATTCAGAATATAACCTTTGGCTTACCAAGCTTTCAAGTGTTAGAAATATTAAAGTAATAATATGATAATATGGTTATGTTTGTTGGTTGCATTCAAGTATCTTTTTCTTTTCATGTATTTATTTATTTCAATAAAAACAAGCTCCCTTGAATGTATGTTTAAACAAATTTAAATTGTAATTTTAAAATTAAACATTAACTAACGGAATACTCCCTGATGCTAGGTCTCAACGAAAGAATACGACCAGTCCACGCGTATTCAACTGTGCGATGCGTGGTCCACGCGCTGATTCCTAACATCAATATTCCGGTTTTCAAAACCAGATTCCCCTGTCCCTTATTATCACTTATCACCAAGCATCTCATGACGCTGAATTAATACCGTAAGAAACGAACTTATATCTGAATTTGATTAATGAAATTCGAAATCAACTCCGAACTTCTTATTTTATTCCAAGTCAGCTCAAATTTATATATAACCAATTCAATGTATCAAATTTTATGTGTATTGTAATGTAAACATTACATCAACTTTACATATTATATTGAAGTTTTTCATTTCAATATGATTTTGTGTAAGCTCTGTTACTCTTTATAATTAAATGTTTTAGCAATTTAATTCAACTATTTTGAATGGAATACCTTTGACAGTACTGTGCATTTAAGCCTATCCAGCAATCATCTTGTGTTTCACGCACACAAATATACAAAATGAGTTTCAAATTACGCTCTATTTCAGGGCTTCTCATTTGACGATCAATTATTGGAAAATGTACTATAAACTATTTCTGTATAACAAGTTGTCACGAAATCCAGAAAAGAGGAAGTGAGTGAGTGTGTGTGTGAGAGAGAGAGTTATGAGAACCGACATGCAGAGTGGTGACGTATGGATATGTCATCTCTTAAATGATGAATGTGTGGCATAACACATGAAAATTACAGTCGCACATGTTCTAGTCATAAAGTATTGAGCACGAAAAAGAAACATTCATGCAAACGTAACACTTTGTAATCATTTTAGGAGATAAGTAGTACACCGCTACCATAAAACTCAAACCATCATATGATGGGAAGTATATAGCAGATGTGCATATGTGAATAAGAGAATGTAGATCAAACCAATATTAACAAGCCATACAAAATCTCAGCACATGGAGTAAAGCAGATTCAAATTCCTACCTTTCATCAAATTCGTATCTTTATTTTTGAATCTTACATAAATTGTGCAAGTCAAAAAAAATAAATAAATAAATAAAACATTTGAAGTACTGTCACTCAATGTAATGAATCCTAAATTAACTTGTCATGCATTATTTTACTACAATAATTAATTTCATTACTTCATAAAACCAATTTATAAAGCTAATATTATACAGATAAACTAGTTCAACATAATGTTCTCGCATCGATATAATGATAATCATACGAGAAAAAAAATAAAATAACGAATCTAAAGAAAGAAAAAAAAGTTTTCAAATATATACTCAGATCACAATATAAATATTTCCCAGCAAGCGTGGTAATCCATATGTTGGTCAACGATGCTAGTATTTATTTATTAATTTACTTCCATTATATCTTAGTTAATAGTTTGCACTAACTAACTACATGAGCTGATGATACTGAGGTGCCCTACTTTCTCATTTAATTTCGAAAAATAATAGCATGGTCTTTTCTCCTACCAGGGATGCTACTTACATATCTGTTCGTTTATATTTTGATGTTCTTTACGAACATGACGCTATCTACACACGTACTTCGAGACTATGCAACGACGCTCTCTATTAAAATTAGTAGTGATGGAATAGGCCACGGATCGCCGAGTCATTTGGGTCATGACTTTTGCCCAAGTTATCTGGACCTGAGTCTCGCTCCTCAGACCCCGTCTAATCCAGACAGACGCATAGACCCAGACAGACTGCGTAACCCGTACAGATCCGGTGACGCAGACAGATTCGGAGACCTATTCATATCCGGTGGCCTGAACAGATCTGGGGACTCATACAGAAGTGGTAACCCGAGCAGACTCTGCGACGCAGAAACAGACAAAATATTAGGGCTACAGCATTACAGCACAATTTTATAGGTGATTAATTAAGTTCACTCCTTGATCTCGAATAGACATTCACTTGTTTGATATTCGGTGTGATATTTCTTAATTAAAATATGTTTTCAATATTCCAAATACAATGCCATATTTATTTTTCTTCCCATGCGTGGTTTTTGAACATAGCCTATAGACAATGAATTAACAAAACACTCTTTGGGCTCAGTGGCATATTTTATATTCTGAACGACAAGTTGTACAGGTCGATTAAATTTTTGACAAGTTAACTTAAAAGAGACATATAGCTTATTTATATGCGATTCTGATGCTTTTGTACTCTGATAAACATTGTAGTTATATTTCAGTGCAGAGCTTGAAAAACACGCACAGACAGAGACATAACCAACAAGCAAAATAAAAAAAAAATCATTTAGTGGAAATATATTGAGAAAGGAGAGAATCGTGTCTGTTAGAATTGCATTTGTAACCTAATTCATAATTTCATCGTGTATGTATGAAGACGTTACATCTCTGGGTCCTATCGGATCACGAATCTGCCCGGATCACTCCAGGACATGAATCTATCCAGGTCGCATCAGGCCTATTTCGGTCAGACTGGGTTACTCCGAGTCGTGGGTCTGTTCTGGTCAAACCAGGTCACTCTGAGTAATGGGTCTGCTGAGTATTCCAGATCACGGGTCACGAAACTCATGACTCATTCCATCACTGATATGTAGAAGTTTAAAATGTGTTATACTTGTTTACTTATAAGCAAACGTCAATGTGGTCAGAATAGTAATGGCAATGGAAGTGGATGGAATGGAAATGGACGGACATGGCTAAGAAAGACTTCAAGGAGAAAGACGTAATAGCGGAAGACCTTTATGGAGATAAAAAGTTAGAAACATAAATCGTATATCAGTTTGGAAAAGGCGAAGAGAAAGAAGAAAGAATAAGTTAAAATTAATTTAAAATAATACAAAAAAGATCGTAATTTCAATGATTATGGTTTTCAGGTTCGTAATTGAATTCGATGATTGCTAGGTTTGGAGAGAGGAGCGTCATTTCAGATTTTGTTTGGGGGGCATACCCGTTGATGTAAGTAAAATTTCACGTTTTTCACTGATTTACCACTATTCTATTGATACAATCTATATAAATCTTAAACTCAGGGGCGCAATTTTCCCTCCCTGCCCCCCAAAACGATGCCCCTCTTTGGAGATTATCGTTTCTTTTTAACACCGATGCTGTATGATACATAGACCTTCGGTTTAATATGAGACCCAAACAACATATATATTCAGCGCCAGTAGTTAGAAGGCAGTTCTGAGTGAGTGCTCATGGACTACTGTCACGCTGTGTGAGTGCTTGCGGAATACAGTCATGTTTACGAAGCAAGATCAGAGGAGCTGGTTGAAAATTGAATGTGCTAGAGGTAGGAATGAAAAACAGTGTTACGAAGTATTGCAAGATATTTGCGGTGCAAGTGCATTACCACACCGTACAGTAGCCAGGTGGGTCAATGCATCAAAGACGGACGACAAAATGACACAGACATGCCTCGCTCCGGTCATCCTCTTGTAAGTGAAGAAAATGTGCAGAACGTGAACGCATTAGTGCTAGCGGATCGGAACGCCACGATTCGTCAATCGGCCAACGCTACAGGACTAGTGCATTCGACTGTGCTGAAAATTGTGAAGAAGAAGCTGGAATTGCGTAAAATTGCCTCAAGGTGGGTTACACATGATCTGACTGAACAACACATGTGGCTGCGATATGATGCCGCTCGAACACACTTGGAGAGGTATCAACGTAAAGGTGAGGCCTTCTTACGGCGGATCATATGCTATTGATGAGACAAAAGCCAGAGCGTATGAACCACAGCTGAAACAGCAATCAAACGAGTGGCATCATACTGGGTCTCCGAGAAAACACAACAGTTCGGAATACCACAACCAATATGAAAGCTATGGTCATCATTGCATACGACTGGGATGGTGTAATCAAACCATACCCTCCTACAAGAACACACCGTTAATGCAGAGTACTACTATTTTTTTTATTTTTTTATTTTTTTTATTTTATTTTATTTTATTTTATTTTTTTTTTGCAAAACAATCTGCCAGCAGCTGTAAGACGAAAACGACGCCACTTCCTGACACAGCCACCCGCCATTCTGCATGACAATGCAAGAGCATATTCAGCAGGTGCAGCCACTGATTTGTTGCGTCGTTGGGGCTGGGAAGTGCTGTACCACCCCAGATTTAAGTCCCTGCGACTACGACCTCTTCCCGAAGATGAAGGAACCACTTCGTGGGACACGCTTCCGTACAATTGACGATCTCCTCCGGGGACCGATCTCTCCATCCGCATTATCCAGAGATTAGGCACTACCAACGGCATCCAGCGGCTTTCCATCGCTGGTAACACGTGATTTGGAATGCTGGTGATTACATCGAGGGTCTGTAAAACTTCGACCCTTGTAAGTACTCTACTTCTCAGGATATACCGTTGTTGCTATATATATATATATATATATATATATATATATATATATATATATATATATATATATATATATATATATATATATAACGGCAAAAACACACATTCTAAGAAATGCCTATAAATACGTTTCTTTGCGCTTTCTGTTTACTGCCGTTGTAACGTTTAGAAGAGCAATATTGCGTATTTCACGTCGATTTATTTACAGAAGTCACAGAAAAAGGAAAATCAATGTTGTTTCTACAGCCATTATTTCTCTCAATAATGGAAGCAAAAACGGTTGCTCCACTTAAGTTTGAAGCTGGTGCTTAGAAACACTTTTATTGTGATTTATTTCCTACTAATTAGTATTGCATCAATTTTCAGACAATATAAGAATAGAAAAAAAAGAACAAAAACGTAAGCATCATAAACAAATCGAAGAGCATTTCGTGTTCTGTGTTTCTTGTGCCAATAGTTCATGATTCGCTGTGTTAATGATGCTTGAAATGAGGCTGAAGGGCCTCTTCTACGTTTATGCTCAGCAGTACTTTGTCACAGGCAACTAGTGTACGAAGAATAGTAGAAAATTATTATGATAGAAAATGAAACGAAACATCTTCTGAACTTTCATTATCTCAAATTCATTAAAATATAACGTTTCTACAATGAGTTTTCCTTTTTGCTTTATTTATTCTGCTTTGGTTTGCTTTCTTTTATGCAATAAATTCATAACCATACATCTCTAAATACAGTTCCATGGCCATCACTGTTGCTCCATGTGTTAGTCAAAAGAGAGTAAAACGGCTTAACATTACACAGGACTGAGCGGATGCGTCTGTAGTTAAGTTTATTTTAATATTTCAGCAAAGTTGTCTTACTTAGAAGCCATGCTTGAAATAATAGCTGTTTGCAGTTGATAGTTGGATTTCAGCATCCTTTTTAACACCGATACTATATGAGACATAGTCTCATAATATAAGTTGGAATCAGCACCATCGTAATTTGTTCAAATGTTAAGGGTTTTCCACTGGGAATAGAACGCGAGACCCCATGCACCAAAGGCATGCGACCAAAGAGGGGAGCGACGAAAGAATAGGTCAGAACTTCTAGTTTATTAACCTTCATACTGTACGTCAGGCACAATTAAGAAAAAAAGTGAAAATTAAATTAATTAATATGTAATTTAGAAAATACGCCAGCATAAGCATAAATCCACTCCTCCCTTCATACGGATACTAGGCGAAATATACTGAAACAACGTGTTTGCAGCGAAGATAGAAAAAATAATAATTTATAACTAGTTTTAAAAGATTTATCACAGTAGTCGTACAAAGAACGTTATTTTGCTCGAAATTTACGTAACTCTAAGAAATGTCTTCTCAATTCTATTAGGTGAAACATATATTCTTGGGGGAAATTCGAGAAAGGTGAACCCCTGAAAGCATTTCGGGAATGCATTTTCTTAAGCAATTTTCTATAGCTCATTTCAACTACATCCTTGGATCTGATCAAGTTTGACCTGGGCTTCTGTGTTCCTCTATTAACCTTCCATTAGACCTATAGCGCAGTTCTCTATGATCCTTCGTAGCGATCGCGCTTGGACAATGGAGGAAGAGAATATCTACGAATCTTCAGTTTTATTGGTGTGAAATTGCCTGCTGAGTCAGCGAAGAACAGAACAACATCGATATGGGTACGGCACCGCTGGGAGAAGCTAGCTCTTCCACTGAATTAATGAAACTGGCAGGAGAGGAATGAAAACAGAAAGTAGACTTAATAAGAAAACTCTGCAGTTCTACACAGAACTGCTGACCTACAAAATGATGCCCATCTACATCCAGTTAAAAAAAAAATGTAAATCGACTGAAATTCCGAACAAGGTGAGGTGGAACTTATTCCACATACAACGTCTAAAATTGAGAACATTAAAGTGAATTTAGTTTGCGTGTAAGTAGGGAAATAAGTCCAACTTTTGTATACATATGTAGAGCTTGAGGATTATTTCTTTTATTGTTTTACAAAGAAAGCTATTGCACTATTACCGTAACTTCACTCAGTCTGTTCTCTATTTATTTACATGTTGTAGTAACTTCTATATAAGAAGTGAACCATATAATGCGGATAGTTGATATATGCTTTCGTCAGTGTTGTGTTCACATTGACATCTCACAGTCTTCAGTCATGAAGATATAAACAAGAAATGAAAGCAATTAGTGATGTAGTCTTAACATTTCCTCAGAGCGTAAGTTGTTGTGTGACCGCGTATCGTTAGCATTTATAGACAATGCATTTTTTATGAGCAACATACAACACTTGTATTAATAATTATATTAAAATATAAAGTCTACGATACTATTTTATAGTCTAAAAGCATTTCATGTTATTCTCTTGATGACAGTATGTAGATAAATGAGTGGGTTTAGGTAGCAGGATGAACCAACCCATTGCGAGAAGTAACAAATAAAATGGCACCGAATGTACCATAAGGAACTAAGAAAAATGCTATGAGGAGAACAAATACCACAGTTAAACAAATATTCCCCACTGATAGTCACCGATGAAAACGACACGGACTTGGACAGACATATCTGATGCAATCTTACAATATTTTATTTTTTCTTACTCCATTTGTTTCTCTCTCTTGTAATTGAATATTCAAAAGAAAATAACTTTTTTTCTTTTTCTTCTTTTTTTGCACACTCGATATACTTGAGCATAGAGTAAAAATACAATAGAAAATAAAGTGGCATATACTATTTACTTTTATCACTGGAGGCATGACCCGGTTAAATAAATATAAACGTGGTATACACATTGAAGCCTTAAATGAGTAATTAGTAAGATTAAACATAGTGTGTATGGTGTACACCGCCATAGACCCTCGACTACGACCCTGAAAACAGTTATCATTATTTCTCAATCCCCTAATCAATCCACTTTCTTAAGTGGAATATACGTTTCACTAATACGGTATAAAATGTCGTGAAAACCGTGGAACGCCTAACCTGTACGCAACTCCTCATGACAGTAATGCATTGCAGAGCTGCATAGGTACGAGTTAATATACTTCTCAGAGCAAGATAGTGCTACATATTCTTGGTAACTGCGAGCTTACTTCTATCAACAGCAAAATCATCTGACATGAGGAGTACAAAGTAGTTACAAACAAACAATAACGAACGCTTTCACTGTATTTAGTAGATCAATGTGATTAATTTAGCTAACTTCTGCTACTTATTTTGTATGCATTCAAAACAGTTCTTGTTAAGTCACTATCTTTCATTATAATTCTATTTGAAATTAAACATGTTACTCGTATATTCACAAACTAAGCACACTATAATTTTACGCAATTGTTATGTGATATTGGCATAAAAACATGCTATACTCTTTAACACAACATGTATGAAGGTATTGAATAAAACTGAATTAAAAAAAAAAATTGAAAGTAAGTAATTATAGGTTTATATAATAATAATAATAATAATAATAATAATAATAATAATAATAATAATAATAATAATAATAATAATAATAATAATATTTTCAAGTTTAAACCTTGAACTCAACGCACAGCAGGCGTAAGGGTTACGATTTGCGGTAGTCACCGGATTCAATTCACCGGTGAGCCAATACCGGATTCAATTTAAGGTGGTGGCTCGCTTATTCAGATCCCAAGTTAAGTTGTATATGCACGTTTCGCATAGCACTGGTGCTGGAAAAAGTTTCTAAACTTAGGGAAATAAAATCAAATTTTGAAGCGAAGTGCACGTCTGGTTTGTTTGCAGTACATCAGTGCCTCCCTAAAATATGAATGGATCGAAGGATTCGAGTTTAACGTCCCTTTCAGCACCGATGCTATATGAGACATGGGCCTACAACTTGACGTGGAATCCAAACCACATGAGCTACCCTGGGAACTGAACCCGAGTCTTCTGCGCCGAAGACGTGTACGCTATCCCTTCAAAGTGCTGAGGCTGTATGAGGTAATAATATAAATTTTAACACGGGAACAACCACATGCAGAGCTCCGACATGGATAAATACTTGACTGCTGCTTACGTTGCATAACTTCCTGCTGAGAACTTATGTGCTTCGAACTTAATGTTTATCAATAAGCTGAATTATCATATAGCCAGGATGCTTAAACAAAAAAAAAAAAAAAATTACCCAAGCGAAACATATGCATTGTTTGGTTTTATATAATCTAGCAAGTTCCTTTGTTGTATTTTTTGCATATTGCGACTGGTACTATTGACAGGAGAGAAAGAGTAGAAGTGGAAGACATGCATGTTGGTGCTATGCAAGGCAAGTGTTGAAGTGGCAAGGACGGCTTGTATATCTAATAAAAGAAGTAGTATACATATATTATCATAATTACAGTCCACATTTCCTAAAGAAAGCATTGCGTTATTTATAATCCAAAACCAGAGAGAAAAATACATTCCAACAGAGTAATACATGTAAAGGTGCTGGCGTTTCTTACGTATTCAATATCTTTTCATTCAACTGATTGCTTCTCTTTCTTACACGCCATTTTTTTAAAATATAAATAAAATAACATTTTCTCTATGTTTTACATTTCTTGTTTTGTTACTAAATTTCCATTAGGTTAATATTTGAAATGAAAATACATTCTAGTGTCGTTTGTTTCTTCATATCAGTGTCATATCTTCATACTATTGAGCTAAATGTCCCTAAGATTCTACCCGCCGTGAACAATCTCATTACGCTGCTATCGTCAAACACATTATACGCTTGAAGCAAAAGAGAACTTCAACTGCACAAGATACACTCCATTCAATATTCAGAAAACATTAGAAAGAAAAAGAAATGTATTATTCAAATTCTATAATTCTTATGCTACAGTTTATCTGTCTCTTCTTTTTTATGAAAACAAGGGAAACCATACGTTATATGATAATTTTTATTGTAATTACGATAACTTGAATTTAGAGAAGCAAGCATCTTAGCGTAATTATATTCGGTCAATACCTTACTTAAAGATTTCTGCACTTTGTTGTTATTAACATACATCTTTAATATGGTACGTGAGAGCGATGAAGCAATAAACACGCCTAAGATAATGCTAATGCTGTAATTTCTCTGCTATTCAAATAATTATTTGAGCAACTGCCTTTTATTCCAATAGTTATTTGGATAATAATTTGGTGTTATGGTTATGTATTTGTAAAAATGTACCTTAAAATAATTATCCGAACAATCATGTAAAAAAGAAAAAGAAAAGAAAAAGAAAGTTCAACTGTTTAGAAAACACATATTTGCAGATTACTTTATTTGAAATGAAACTGAATATTTAATTTAATGTTTAATGTTTATGCTCTTTAGATTAAAGAAGACAAATGCTTAATGAAAGTGGATGATTATGTAACAATCATTAGCATGATAATATTTATGGACATGAGATAACTTCAGAAAAAAAAAAACATACGGACATAATGTTTTCCACCAGAAAGTCTTATGAACCCCTTGGATGCCAAGCGAACTTCGAAATAAATACTACGGACGTAATGCTATCCACCAGAAACTCATATGAACCGTTTGGATGCCAAGAAAACTTAAGAAAACAAAAATGCTTTCACGAAAAACTCATATAAACCGCTTGGATGCCAAGTGGCGTAACTCCAAGTTGAAATTTTCGGGAACTTTGAACTTAAACATTTCGTGTAACTCACATGAAGACAATGTTATTTACTATCAGCATTCGAAAATAACTTTCAATAATTATGTTTTTGATTGCAATCATACAATAAACATGCATTTTTATGAGATATTTAACTTTGAAATTCTCTCTTGAAAATCTTCTATTTTGGAGTTCCATCCGATCAGTCTTGCTGATTTGGGATCGAACAAGAGATTTCCCTACAGGAAGTGAGAGACCATTCCTAAGCACAACATGAAGTTAAGTGGTCCTTGGTTTGATTCCAGCATACAGCCTTTTTGATTTTCATCATCTACAGCTACGAATTATTTTTACTTTTTATCTTTACTTTTTTTCTTATAAAGAGGCATTGCTCATGTAGTCTAAATCTTCTTGGAAGCATTTATGTAAACCCTTCATTTATTAAAATAAGTGCAATAGCAGATTTTTTCGTCAGCTTTACTTGTTACTTTTTCTCTTGTCTAACTTATTTCTCTACTGGTGCCAGACAATGTTTCCTGGCTTTGTCGTATCACTAAACTATACTTTAGGACATTGAACGTATGTTGAGCTTTTTCATGACACAATCTACGGCCACCTGTACTCTTCAAGTTTACCGGTAGAACAGCGATTTCATCGATATTAAGAATTTGTAATATTATTACGTCTGTGACTATCTCTGAGTTGGAATTCGTCAATGTTATTTCTATTCGTTGAGGTTCGGTTTTCCGACTTCGATTTCCTGAGAGAGAAATCACGTATGGAGGTGAGGTTGACACCTCAACAAGAAGGTGCATGACTCAACCTCACTACATTTTACTTTGACATCACGAACATGTTATCTAGAGGAGGGCCCGAGTTTTAAGGATTTTCCTTATATGGAAAGGAGGAGGCACAAGAGGGGCGGTTTGTGTCCTTCTTTAAACAAAATATTTTGCTTCGTACATGGGGAATTTCGATCAAGATTTCTGAACGGTCAGCATGAACGAGTACGACAAGGATGATTGTCTTGCAGTTACTGACGAAAGTACAATAATTACTCCGAAACAGTTCAGTGACAACGCCAGACATAGAATATTTTCAAATTAATGTAACACTTATCCTTATCTGCTGCACTTTCTTGAAAATGAATTCATGTTCATGCTTTATTCCACTAATTTACACTTGAAATACATTTTCCACATTTTGTGTAAAGGGGTATTTGGTAGTTGATATTATTTAATGACCTGTTCATTCACATTCCAGCTACCAAGTCTGATACTGGAGAAATATTTTCGAAATATATTCCAGGCTTCCAGCACTTTGGTTCACCTAGATTACAATGCGGGGGGGATTACATACCCTGTGGCGTTAAACTGCTTAATGAAATTAACACTAGAGGGTGAAGATTATAATGAAGTGTTTTATTATTTGAATGATACAATTTGGTCTGGAGATACAATAGATGATGCTACTGACGTGACGCGCATACTATTTGAAAGTTTAAAACGAGGTGGTTTGACATTATCATCCGAAGAAAAACGAAATTATATCACTATTCGTTGGAAATTTTGGGACATCGAGCTTCCCGTCAAGGAATTTCAATCTCAGAACGAATTACATAATCGAATCAAAATTATAGACGTCCGAAAACGCCGAAACAATTACAAATGTTGTGACTTTGTTAGTACCAGCATGTCCACCGTGTAAAATGCTGGGACATGTTCATAGTAATGTATAGTGAAAGAAGGTCTGAGTCTTGAGAGATACATAGCAGTTTATATATTTATATATCTGGAATGTTTCTCCGCCACCAGTCTTGAAAGCTGGAACCTGAATGAACACACCATTCAAATATATCAACTGTTCAATACACAATACACCTATATATAAAATGTGGGAGATGTAGTTCAAAGGTAAATTAGTGGAATAAAATATGAACAAACAATAATTTTTAAAAAAAGTAAAGCAGTTGAGGATAAGCGTTAAAGGAATTTGAAAATATTCTAGCCTGCTTGTCACTGAATTGTTTCGAAGTAATTAGTGTATAATCGTCAGTAACTGCAAGTCCATCCTCCTTGTCGTACTCGTAGATGTTGATTGTATAGATATCTTAATGGAAGTCCCCCGTGTCCGTCTAAACAAAAGGTTTCGTAAGAAAAAGGCGGCATGAACCACACCCCTTCTGCCTCCACATTTTCATGTAAGAAACCCCTTAAAACTCAGACCTTCAACTAGATAACGTGTTCGTGACGTCAAGTAAAAGATAATGATAATGAGTTTTACACTTCTTTGCAGGGGTTTCAACCTCACGCTTTATGAGTGATTTCTTTCTAAGGAAATCGAAGTCGGAAAATCAAACCTCAGCAAACATAAATAACATTGACAAATTCCAAATCAGAGATAATCACAGACGTGGTATTATTTCAAATCTTTAATATTGATTAAATCACTGATCCAAACTTGAAGAGTGCAATGGGACGGGATATTGTTTCATGAAGGAGCTTAATCTGGTTCTATGTCCTGAAGTACAGTTTAGTGACACAACGAGGTCAGGAAACGTTGTCCATAAAAGCAGAAAAATAAGTTGCACAAGGGAAAAGCTAACAAGTAAGGTCGATGAAATATTGTTGTAGTTAAAATGAATATGCTATCGCACTAATTGTAATAAATCGGAGATTTATATAAATGTTTCCAGGAAGCTTTAGAGCAACGCCTCTTCATAAAGAAAAGGAAAGAAAAGCAAAAATAATTCGTATCTGTAGATGATGAAAATCTAAAAGCTCGTCTGTCAGAATCGAACCAAGAACCACGACACGTTATACATCATCACATTAGGAGTGCATACACATTACCTAGATATACTTTGCAGAAATCAGTGGAAAAGAACTAAGCGTTTTGTTATTTGCACGGCTCTTGCAGATTTATGACACAGAACAGTTTGATATGTGGTGAGTCTAATAAACAAATATGTGAATTATACATATGAAATTTATTTCCCTTAGTTTTGAAGTCTACCAACAAACATCTGCATCAGTAATTCTGTCTACACTAGATACATTTAAATAATGCTATAGTTACAAAATAAAATGCTTCAGAATAAGTGCAGTCAATATTGTTACATGTGTTACATTGCATTCGATTAACATAAAATAAGTGAGGAAACACATCTAAAATACACATATGGTAACTAATTAAAATGAGTACTTAGACATATTATAACACTCTGAGAATATGTATTAAAGCAAGTAGTTCACGCTAAACTTGTGTAGTCTCCCGAAAAGAAAGAAGTCTACAGAAATGTTTGTTCTCTTTAATTTCACGAACACAAATGCTGAAAGTAACATCCATAAATCATCTATGCTTTAATTTCTAAATTATGTCTAAATTTGCTTTAATAACGTCCACAATTACTTCATTAGGTTAACAATAATACTATCATTACTAAAGTTCATTATGTATAGATTACTTAAACCGTATGTACGCACCATTTCATTTCCACTTAATAACTCAATCGTACCATATCTACTTCGTGTGTCGATATACATGAACTATTAACATAGCACAGAATACCGAATATATCCGTATGCTCAGAAAGAAAATCTGCTCTCAAACTCGGATTGAAGTGCAGACAAGAGAGTTTTCACGTGCATAACCAAATATCGCATACACCATGCATGGTTGAGTTCCAGCTACATGGAGGTAAATGAAGCGATAGAAATTACCGCGAAAATATGGTGGAGATTGTATTTGAAGTGGTAATTATTATTCTTTCTAAATGATGGGAAATACAAATACAGATGGTGGTGTAAGCAGTTTATTTATTCACGATGTAATTAGACCGCAAGTCATTCGTAATTACTAGCATCGGATTTTTTTTTTTAATGGTCATAAGGTCATAACCTGTCACACTTAATGTCACTACTTACCGTCCAACCATGGGTAACCTAATTTAACATATTTCTCTTTCATTTTTTTTTCTTTCACATAAATAGTACCCTAAAACAGAGCAGGAAAAAAGGGGAAATATTTTTTCTCACAAATGAATGCTATTTCTTAAATTATGTTCGCACAAAATGAAATAAAAAATGTAATGGTCGTGCATTTAGTACGATTTATGATTATTATTATCATTTTTATTTATTTTTTTTTAAAAACCATATTTACAGGATGGTAGACTTCATTAAAATGAGAAGTATACTATTAAGACACGTTGTACGTCCTACTATTTATAAAATATCATAACAACAAATACCCCTTCTATGTTATTCAAAATGGACATATTATATATATATATATATATATATATATATATATATATATATATATATATAAGGGACAGTCAACAAAGGAAAGGTCTCTTTTGGTATCTTCCGAAGTTCGGCCGTCGCGTTAGCTTTGATCTCTACTACGTTAGCGAAACGAAAAAAAAAAGAAAAAGAAAATAGCTTTGGAAAGAGCCGTGCATCCGATGGTGTTAGACTGTTTTGAAGGCTATCAAACTCTAAATCAGATTTTCCCCATTCGCACATGAATTTGACGTTTGCTAGTTTCTCGATCTGTGAAATTGCGCCGACTGATCACTACGCACTCCTCCGTTCAGCTGCATTACTCGTACACTGACGTTCACATTTGTCAATTCCTAATTAGACAACCTAAGTACTGTACTGTGCAAGATTCATTGTGTTTGCGACACAAATGCCAAAACTACAACAATCCGGGAACTTTTCGACTGCCCTCGTTAATATATATATTAGGGTGCATCAAACCCCCCACATTTCACAAAGTGACTTGTCCCTGGGCTAGAAATATTCCATTTGAAGTATAATACAGCCTAGAATCTATTTTTATTTATAAAAATCAAAGTATGTTTAGGGGGTCCACCATAGGCATAAACTGATATGAAACAGGATACTTATCTGAAAAGTTGCTCAACAGATAGCGACACGTAGCTTGTATCGTGAATATTTAATAAAAACAACATAAGGGTAAGATATTCTTCTCTTAGTATTTACACGTAAAATCTTAAATCCCCTTTTTATATACTGTTCACTTTTACGCAAAATTCTATGTATTACGTATCAATACTTGGAATTTTGCAGGTTTTGTTGGTTTGTAAATGTATCATGTTGAGAATGGACGAAAGATCAATCGGACAAGGTGTGAAGCTGCAAATCTTGTTTTGTCATAGGCGGCGCCACAGTGGGTGCAGTGGGTTCAGCTGCACCCACATTAACCTCGATTTTCAGATTTCCTACAACAATCGTTTCAATTTTGTATATTCTTGTTTCCTATGTTTGGATATATTTGAGTGACTTCTTAAGTCTCTCATAAGTTACTTGCTACCATACCGTGCTTTTCTTTGAGTAAAACTTAGGGAATATTTTTGAGGTCTTAAGGCTCAATAGTGCAGAGCATTCTGGCAACAATGTTAGGATGTGTTGCCCCATCTTAGCCTGCACAAACATTACCAATATCCTGGTGCTGCCTGTGTGTTTTGTTGCAGTTAAAAGTTTCTTTATGATAAAGCAAATATTCCTATTATTTCAGAACGAAAAGCGTGTGAGAAAATAATTTCATTTCTAGACAATAATGCTAAGATTCGGGTTATACCTAAAAGTCGTCGGTCCAGTTCAGCCACTCTATCAAAAATTCAGGAAATGGAGAAACAATTAAAAAAAAAAAAAAAAAACTTTTCAGTTATGGCCTACCAACGTGAATAGTCTTATTAAGAATTAAGAGGATAAACGTTTTCTGGGATCTATGAAAACCGACCGTTCAGCAACATTCAGATCATACGACAGAGTGCTGGCTAACAAAATCAGGCGTCGAAAGATTCGTGAGGAGGCACAAGAGAAGAAGAGGAAAAAGGCGCATGAAGAGATGGCTGCATCCGCTGTTGGAACTGATCTGCCTGAGATTGAAAATGACAGCGAGGACGAGGAACCAACCAAGAGTGAACTAGACTATACTGTAGTATCTGCAAATCCTTCTGTCACCAATTCAGCAGCACGCTCCAATAATCATCGTTTAATGCGTACTGGAACAAGTGCTTTTGTCCCACATTATATTATCCAACGACCAAACATCGTAGCTTTAGCAACTCGCTTTCAAATTACGCCTGCACAAAAGGCTATTTATACCAAAGCGTTGATAAAGGAAGCAGGTGGAGATACATCAAAAGTCAATACGTCGTAGGCCAGTGCAGATAGGACCCGACGAAAGGTTAGTCAACAGATATAAGGATCTTGCTTATATCACTGGACTCCTCCAGTGCTTGCCACTGTACACTGGGATTCAAAGTTAATGTCATTTTTGACCAATAAGTACGTGAAGGAAGAACGTGTTACAGTCGTCGTGGGGAACAATAATGAGCTAAAGCTACTGGGCACACCTGTTTACAAATCTGTGGTTGGTGTGAATACTGGGGTCATTATTGCCAAACTTATAGTGGATCTGTTGAAGTAATGGCACTGTGAAGACAACATAGTAAACATGACATTTGATCCTACGGCATCAAACACCGGCCACGTTACTGCAGCTTGCGTGATGTTACAGGAAAAGCTGAATCGAGCTCTTCTGTGGTCACCTTATCGCCATCATATAGGAGAAATTATAGTTGGACAAGTATTTAAAGACTTGAATATTGAAATCACTGTCACCTGATAGTTCCCCTTTCACAAAATTTCATGAGCACTATGACGAGTTATATTATATCAGTGAACACTCTTTCTCACGATTTGATCCAACTCTGTTTAACAAAAGTGAACAAAGTGTACTTAAACATTTACAAAATGATTTTTTTTTTTAAAGAATTTCCCAATATACAGTGGTACCCACCCACCCTTTATGTCCATGACGCACCCACCAATTGTCTATCCGTAGGTGTTCTTCCATGAAAGAAAAATCGATTAATTTTTACACCCCCTCAAACATATTTATATAGATTTTTACCCCCCAAAAAATATTTCAATGACGCAGTTTGCATCATATCCTCCCTTTGTGGGCACCCCTGCAATATAATTTAAAACAAAATGAAAATAGTTCAGTGCAAGACACAGTTCTGAGAAATGACTACCTCGAGTTCATTGAACTCTGCACCACATTTCTCGACGGAAAAATATCTGAGACTCGAGTTAAATTCAAATGACCGGGCGCTGTTCAGAGAGCGAGATGGATGGCTAAATTGATCTATACCATTAAAATGTGTTTATTGGAGAAACATAATTCAGACATTACCTTACAATACCATCATTTCTCAACGACGGTTTACACAGCTTAGAGACTTTGTCATATTTGTTACCGATGTGTACAGTGTGTGGTGGATGACATGCAACTCTGCAGTTGATGCTCCATGGAACGATTTGATGCTCTATCAAAATCTACTGCTGTACAAGAACATAAACCCATTTATTTTTAAGAGTGAGATACGTGCATTTGAATAGCACTTGTGGTATTTAACATCAGAGATGATTCTTCTGAGTCTTTTCAGCAGCGCTCTGCCCTACGAACAGAAATGTTCTCTTGCTAGTAGACTCTTAGCTGTGAAATCTACTACTCCCTTACCAAATCCAAATAAACGTTATGGAACAGGATTTGGAAAACCTCGGTTTCCTGAACAAATTACCAATACTACATCTCTAACCGATTTGTTTTAGCCAGATTCCTGGTTTACATTTCACACCCTGAAACTCGAAGATGACTTCCTCGGTGACGAAGTTCCAGGCTGGCCAGAAAACCCTTTATTTCAAAACTCACTTCTCAATATCAATGCCGTAAATATTATCAACGACCGGAATCAAGCTGACTGCGTATTTTCTTTCTTCAGCAAAACAAGAGGAACATTTCCATAACATTCTGCAAGTGGTTGAACAGAATAGGAAAGACAGTCCAAGTTTGCGCAAACGACCACGAAAAGACTAGATGTCACATGTTAGTTGTGGAATATCTTTGTGAGACAGTTTAGATTACGTTACGGTAAATGAGATACAGTTTTTAAAATATATTGTTAAAATGAGAAAATTTGTGTATTCCTTTCAAAAAATGCTTTTACTTATCAAATTTGCATCTCAATTTTTTTTTAACACACTTTAAGTCTTTGGCACTTGTATTATATATTATAACTACTTCATTTTAATATATTTTTAGAAATGAGAGAATTTGTGTAACCTTGCAAAAAAGTTTTTTATGTATCAAACTCGCATTTTAATTATGTCAATACTTTTTGGCACTTCTGTTATATGTTTGAGTTGCTGGTGGACCCCCTAAACGTTCGTAAATTTCGCTAAAACTTTGCACGAATTAGCTATTAACTCACAAAATGGAGCAAAACTAACCTAGGGACAAGAATCCCCGGCTAATTATGGGGGTTTGATGCACCCTAATATATATACTTAAATTTTATCTTATGCTAGTTGAAATTCATGTTCTTCGCACGAGAAGGTTTATGCAGTAGATGATATTTGAAGGTGAAGGAGTGAAATAAATAAATTAGAAAGAAGAACGTCTTTGACATTGTCCCTATCAATATCAGTAAAATAAATAAATATCGAACAGCAACACACTCTGTCATTTTCCGTATCAGCTACTATATCCCTTCTTGCCTAAACTTGGGCTCAAATTCCATTGAAACTTTCACCAACCAGGTTAGTGATCCCGAAAACTATGGACTCGATACTAATATCAGTCATTTTTGACAAGTTGTTTTTCAACCCCATGAGCATTACGGCTGAAGTTGGATGTGAACAGTGTTGGGAGTAGGCTATTACTATTAATCTCAACGACCTCGAAAACTGTGAATTTGACACTTTCATCGGTCATTTTGGACATGTTATTTTTCACGCTCCCCAAACCTCCATGACGATGGGGGCTAAAATTGGACTTGAACGGTATGAGAGTGTAAATATTTATCTCAGCAACCCCGAAAACTATGAATTCGACACTAATACAAGTCATTTTCGATTGATTTGACACGTCACCGCTTCCTAACTCCTAGGGGTGTATTAACGTTACAATATTTATTTCTAGATTGTGAGTCGTATGTGCATGTCAACTTGCTTTTAGAAATGTGGCTATATACCGATATTCATCATCCGAATATGAAAAATTTGTGAAATATTCAATTTCTAGATACATTTTAAACCACTTCTTCCCCGTTAAAACCCCTCCTCCCAACTTAGTATACGAACCAGAAAGTGATATATACAAAATTATCGTCTCTTCGATAAAATCACCTAAGAGTGTACCAAATCAACGGTCTAGTGAATGCTTGTGTGATACACGAAATATATATATAAAATATATGAAACATATAATATTTAAAAATATATATTGTTTTCTGCATATGTGGATGCTGGTTAAGTTCTCTTGCAACAAAAAAATCACGAAGTTAAAATGTTCACACAAAATTTTATTTCTGCTAGTACCATTAACATTAATTCTTTCTGGAAATAACAGAAAACTTTACTGCGTATATGAGAGAGTTAAAATCTTCTCACTTCTATTTCCGAAAGAAAGCAACAACAAAAAAAGAAATAAAAAAATAAAAGATATCTCGAAACATACGTTTCCTTCACACAGTAGTCAAGTTTAGTATCCATTTATTCGTTTTTTTTTTCTTTTTTTTTTTAAGGACCGAACGATGAATCTAATCTCCCATTTCCTTAATTTGAGGTGAACCATCCCTGCACGTAAACTTGAAGATTGAAAACATGCAATGCATAAGAAAATCAATAGCAGAAATAATCCTTGAAATAACCTCGGAAATACATTCAAGAACCACAAGGATGAGGCGATGAGTGAGACCCTCTCAAAATTGCTTTTAACTTTAGAGCTATATTTGAATGTGTGCGAAGAAAAAAAAAATCATTTTATTTTGAAGTTGTACATATAAAGCGCAGAAAACAGAAACAGTCTTACCAAAGCAGATCTTCAAATCCACTTTTTGCAGATTCAGCGCTTCGTTTGTGAACCACGGAAGCGGATCATGATACTCAATTTCTCCTCATAAAAGGAATAACAATTTTGAGAGAAAGATAAGTACGTGTTATCTTTCAAACAGATGAGAAATGTTTTGCTCTAAGTGGAAAATGACCACCCAATTTTTGTCTACGTTCTTTTGATAGTATAAACCAGATAAAAAAATGAATTTCCATTTTTAATTATTTTCCCTTCAATGTCGTCCAATCATGCATATTCTACCTCAAAGAACCATCATTTCCAGTCTATATACTAGAATGTAAGATTGATTCAAACCCTCATATACAGAAATGGCTAACATTATTAAGCAACTTACAAACGTTCCTACATCTGCAATATTACAGTAGAAAAAAATATAAAATTTTATATTTGTAGATTCCATCTTTTTGAATATGCATTGAATGCAAATATACGAAGTTACAAAATTCTAGTAAACAACAACATGAGCTGATTTCTGACACTGACATAAGACAAAAAGTATAAACCAACCTGGGTGCTGAAATGGTTCCTTTTGCGTTATGACCACCCGAAAATTTGTCAGAAAAAATGCAAAGACAGTCATAACTCGAGGACAAAATGCCGAATCAATGTCAGGCAAAAGAAAAGTCTACTATTTTAGTGTTACAGGGGCGGCACAAGGATGATCCCCAAAATAAACTGGAGAGTCCCTTGGATATTTTATCAAAAGTTGAATGAGGAATATAAATTATAACCGAATATATTATTTCAACGAACAAATATCATACTATATCGTACAAGTTAAAAGAATACTGTTGGCATTCAGAAGAAGAAGATATATACAAGTTTGATTCGTCTACATTATTTCAGTGCATAATAAATTTTCAGGGGGAGAATTGCAATGAAACGAAGTCTCTGTCATCTTGCTTGTTACAAATTTTAAGATAATTGAGGAGGAAGATAAATGATCGGTTCCTGTCCAAGTTAATAGAGTGCTAAAATGAGGAAGAAGGAACTTTGATCCAGAATAAGTGCAAAACGGTTGTGCGCAGAACATTATCAGCTGGTAGGTAAAATAACATAACACGTAGTACCTAAAAGTACATTAAATGTCACGTTTGAAAGAACTTTGAACATTTGTGAAAATCAGGGGGCGTTGACTACATTTGGTTCTTTACTCATCTTTATCCAATGGCTTGATTGCAACGCCTCAGCTTTCTCTTCCCATGTTTTGTCCCATGCTTTGGCAGCAGCACATTCGGTTCGTCTTTCTTCGTTGCAACCAATAGTTTCTTCTTCCGTTTTGTTGTAGCATCGTACATTGTCCCTCATCATAATTCTCCTCATCCACTGCGCCTCTGTACCAGCCATACGGAAACCACTCTCTTCAAATATTGCGTATGTCATTGGTTCCTTATTTAGAGCTTCATTCAACAGCAGCAAATATACCTCTGCTTACTGTTACAGTATGTACCCTCCCCCCCGTCGTGGTCTCTTGCTGACGCTATTGTTGTCGCCACCTACACGGTGTGATTCCGCGTATGTACAATTGTACGTCCCGTTCGTTTCAGACCAGCATTTACTCTTCCCTTTGGTTCCGCATGCAGAAACCCTCGCATCATCTGACATTGACCTCGTAATGCGACCGTGTTGCTGCCACAGAGGAAGAAATATGCCAACGCGTTTCCTCTCGACGTTTCTGTCATTGTGCGCTTGTTTCAATGGAGGCACAACCAACCCATGTTTCCATGTCAAATTTTGCAGATGACCCCCCGTTGGAGATATTCACGATACGCCACTGGTTCACTACTATTTTATTGACGTCTACATATACGATTTGGTAGTTCAATTGTTTGTTTGACGGCTCTATGTGCATTATTAGCTGAGATAAAGGCCTGCTAAGGATAGTCAGATACAAGTCTGCAACAACGCCTCTAGCGGCTAAATGGGAAAGGATATGACAAAGTTTGTCCTCTAAAAGTTGCATAACATTTAATATCCTTTCGAGCGATTCCAACAGTTATACCACTTTCCATTTCAAATTTTGAAGTTGCCCTCGTTGGAGGTACTCACGAGACGCCACTGGTCTCGCTACTATTTTTATTGCATTCTACACATACGATTTGGTAGTGCGATATTTTTTTTTGAAGGCTCTACGTGCTGTATGAGCTGCGATATAGGCCTGGTACGTTCTTATTGAATCACCCTGTATATATATGAAAATAACACAAAATGTACGTTTATGGTAGAATAACAAACAAATCTTCACTATAAACGAATTAGTTGATTTCAAGTCGCAAACTCTTTAATAAAATTGAGTTGGTGCAAAATGTTCAGCTTTCATTCATATTCAATCAGCAAGAAAAGGAAAACAAACCATTTAACGCGTTTGCAATCACTTGACACTGTTTCCTGTAACGTGCTGGTGACCTTTGTTTTCGGTGTCTTTACGCAATACAATTTAGTGTTACACTTTTCTTCATGACACAGTAACTAAATCAGTGGTGCCCACCCCCCCTTATGTCCATGACGCACCCCCCCCCGCAATTGTCTATCTATAGGTATTCTTCCATGAAAAAAAATCTTTTCGATTAATTTTACCCCCCCCCGCCAAACATATTTATATAGATTTTTAACCCCCCCCAAATATTTCAATGACGCAGTTTGCGTCATAGCCCCCCCTTGTGGGCACCCCTGACTAAATGAAGACAAACAAAAACGCATACAACATAATGACTATCATTTATAATAATGACAGAAACTGTATCAAGCAGTAAAACAATAAGGAAATTTAAAAAAAAAAAATGAAAATCACTACTAAAATTATGCCATTACCAATCATGGATAAATCTTTATTTTTAAATTGTATAAGGTACGGATTTCAATGTTTACTGCACTATATCGTTATTTCAAGCAAATTCTTTAACTTTATGAATTACAATGTGCAGTATGCGTAAAATTCAACAGATTACAAGCGATAACTAGTTCTAATTTGGACTTTTTAATCGAAAAGATTTAATTTGTTGCTTAGCGTTGTTATGAAACAAGTGGTGGAATTATAATGTGGGAGGAAGCGAGAAACCCATGAGGAAACCCACATACATGATATTCTTCGACACAAACTTACATGGCCTAGGATTGAATACTATTATTTGTATTGCATGGGATATCAGACATCGTGAAAATATATAGGTATACAGAAAATACAGATGTATAAAATATAATCCTTATTTCATCATTTTCTTCCTTATTATACCCTCTGCTTTTGCTATCCTTCCCAATTCAATTATATCTAGAAGGAAGTTCGTCTACCTCTCAAAATCTCATATCCAAAAACTTTTCTATGTTTCCTCAAGACGTTCTACCATTTCTTTTGGGGGAGTTCTTCTTTAATATATATATATATATATATATATATATATATATATATATATATATATATATATATATATATATATATATATATATATATTCCATTCTTTTTCTCTCATATTTAACTTTCTTATAGATAAGAAAACCAAAAAGGGAACGAGGTCTGAGTCTGCTGGTGATGCATTGCTTTGAATAGGGTTTTCGCTGCTTCTTGAGTAAAACTTGGCAATGAATCAACATCGGCGGACACGTGAGTTAGCCGGACATTACAAAAGGACAATTTATGGTTGCTTCTTTTCGAACGAGACAACGTGAATACCGGGACGTAAAATAAAGGACTGAAGCAGGAAGATGAGATGAATGCTGAGAAAAATAGGTGAGCTAAGAGGGAAATAAAAAAAAAGAAGAATATTACGATATAGAATGTGAAGTTATATAGAACGTGCACACAATCTTCGAGCCTGGGAGTGATATTCGTTCCATTTGCTTCACTTTTGATTACATAAACTCCATGAAACATTAGGGACTGCTATTTCAATACTAATTCGTGATGCTCTACTATATTATTTACATATATTATGCGATTCATTGTTATCAGCCGTAAATCGGTGTTTTAACTCCTTGAGCTAGATATTATGAAAAACAAAGCATTTACAAGGTATACAAACACCTGAAGTTGTATGAAGTTGGTAGCTTGAAACTGTCCTCTTGATGAACTTCAGTGTACGCCAATGGTTAGCAAGGGCCGCGAAAGCTCAGTGTTAGAGCGGTCACCTCTGGTGTATGGGGTCATTGGTTCGATCCCAGCTAGCTTATGCCAAGTGAACTTTGTGGTGCACAAACACCGTGTGAGTGGGTTTCCTTGAAGTTCTCCTGTTTTCTCCCACTTTATTCATTCCACCATTTCATGCATTACTCAACATTGCAGTCTCCTTTAGCTTAGCCGGCATATGCGTGAGACGTAAAACTTACCGATTTCACTTCATCTTCACCAATGGTTAGTGGTCTGTTTGCCATTGTTAAGAAAATATGAAGAAAAAAAACAATAGATGCAATCTACTTCTTACACATTTTAACAAATAAGAAAAATTTCTAGCATAATAATAATAATAATAATAATAATAATAATAATAATAATAATAATAATAATAATAATAATTATTATTATTATTATTATTATTATTATTATTATTATTATTATTATTATTATTATTATTATTATTATTATTATTATTGGCAACAGACGACATACTTTTAAGTGCTATAAACATTAAGTTTTCTCAAAAAAACTGCGCATAATAATTTCGAATCAAATATCTAGGTTTGTTTAACTTGATATGATATTTTGAGTCATATATGCCTCATCTTTGGAAAACATTGTAATTAAACATATATTAGGGGCACGGTGGATCAGCGGTGGAGCGCCTCTTCTGCGTAGGATCTGTGGTTTGATCCGCAGCAAAGTAAGGTTGTGGTAGACAACATCGTGTTTGTGGGTCTTCTCGGATACTCCCCTTTTCTCCCACTTCTTCATTCCACCAATTATTCCATCATCATTCACTTGTCTTAATCATCGTCTCCCTTAGCACACTTGTGGGGCGTTAAACTGAAAGATTTCATTTTATTTTTAAAGCATGTATTAAAATGTAAATGTTACTCACTGTATCACATTAGCCATATTACACACTGCAATTCTTCGTACGCATTGCTAGTCACATAGCTTGATTGAGTTAGTTTAACTTGAGTATAGCGTTCTTTCGAACAGGGAAGTTATATGATACGTGGGCCTACAGCTAAATGGGCGGTTCAAACAACATGAGTTCCTACCAGGAATCGAACTACAACCTCCCACACCAATATGAGTACGCTATCCAGATAGCCACGAGGGAGCTCTAATATACAGCTATAGTTACATTAAAATACTCGACGAGGGTTTCTTTCAGTATCAGTTCTGTCTTAATAGATAGCGTGGCAATAGTACAACATCAATTTATATATTAGCAAAAGATTTATTTTTGTCGATTTTTTCAATGAAAAAAGAAAAAAAAAAACTACGCGTTATGATTTGCATTCACTCATACCATTTAGTTTACTTCAATGATATATATCGATTGCTATAAGTATACAACAATATTTCACTTCACTGTTAACGATATAATTTCAAATTCGGATATCTCGCATTTGCGATCGTTCTATGTAAGATCTATTGAATGATCATTTGTCAGCATAGGTGGTGCCAGGATTTTGGTAATGTGGGTGCAGGCTAGGATGGAACAAAACATCCCAACATTGTTGCCAGTACGCTGCACTATTGAGCCTTAAGATCTCAAAAATAATCCCTAAGTTTTACTTAAAAAAAAAAGAAAACATGGTATGATAGCAAGTAACTTATGAGAGATTTAACAAATCACTCAAATATATCCAAACATAGGAAACACGAAATATACAAAATAGAAAGGATTATTGTAGGAAATCTGAAAATCGAAGTTAATGTGGATGCAGTTGCACCCACTGCACCCACTGTGGCGCCGCCTATGTTTCTCAGTAGACAATTGTGTTTCATTTTGATCCCGAATTCATATGTAATGCTATTCTTTAGCGCCGTATTGTTTAAGTCTGTCTAATTCTACGTATATTCCCTAATATCACGTATATCCACTGTATATCCATTATGCACTATTTTACAATTAGGACTCCTGTAGCTGATACGAGAATGCGAGACGATGAAGTGTACCGAGTGGTGACGACTGTGTGCTATTCAGTCAAGAGCAGCAGTGCTGTGAAGTGGAGGAGAAAAGTCGTATCGCCATAACAGTATGTTACGGAAAGGCGAACAACGCAACGCGTGCGTGGATCAAGATTGAAGTGATAGTTAGGCACAGTGTACAACAATATTTTCAGATACTTCGTGACGACCTTTTCGCCAAAGTGAAGGAACCACTTCGCACGATGCACTACAACACAAGATAAGTCATCATCCGTTGCATATGGTGGTTCCTGTGGGACATCGACAAACATTGCCAAGTTGGTGGTGTGTGAAGCTTTCCACACACATGACAAAAAGGTGATAAATATTGAAGATGGTTATATTGAAGGTATATAGCACGTGTTCTTCTGTTCATAAAGCCTGATACGAATTACATAAGTGTTACAATTACTGTTTTTATCTAACCCTTATATAATAAACTTCCGTGCAAAAAGTAAAAACAAAATTGAGAAAATGCGATCTGTTTTCCTTCCAAAAATAAATTAGTATCACGAACTGAAATCATTATTCTTAGACCCTTTCTATTTCAAGAGTGTGCTCTCGGAAAATATTTTCGGCTCCACCTCCGCCGCCCTCTTACGGGGGCTGTTATGGGGGGGAGTGAATGACCTGTGTTGCCAATTTCTCATTCGGTCGTTTGGTCTTGGCGAGTGAAGATCGTAGGCAACTTAGAATGGCTAACAAGACAGGACACAGTTAAACTCGTGAAATAATTCAATGTGACAACCCTGCATGCTTACAGCTATTCAAAAATATCGATAGGGGGGCGCGGTGGCTCAGTGGTAGAGCGTTCACCTCCGGTGCTTGGGGTCCCTTGTTCGATCCCAGCTCGCTCCGTGTGGACTTTGTGGAGGACAAACACCGTGCTCGTGGGTTTTCTCGGGGTTCTCCCATTTCCTCCCACTTTCTTCATTCCACCATTTCACTCATCTCTCATCATCACCGTCTCCTTTAGCCTAACTGGCATAACCGTGGGACGTAAAACTGAATGATTTCATTTTCATTTCATTTCAAAAATATCGATTACGGCAACTTGTCCCTCCTCTTTCGATGTAGGTACGGGAAAACACACTTCGACAGCAGTACCAGGAGGAGCATATTAGAAACAGAAAGACTTTAACCTCAAGAAACACAGAATTATTTCCATCAAACTGTGAAGAATGATCTGCCATCTGTATTTGACCACCTCAATATGGTTATAACATTTTTTTTTCAACACAGCTGCTTAGTCTAGCCGGCATAATCCTGCGACGTAAAACTGAAATATTTCATTTCTATTTATACTGCATAAATGAAACTAATATTTATTTCTTTTTATGTTTAACCCTTTTACTACCAACGGGACACATGTGTCCCATGCGAATAATTCAAACATCGTTCGAATTTGTTTTTTGAAAATTCTAAAAAAAAAATGCATATTATTCTCCCATCGGGTCAGATGTGACCAGAAGACTGCGTTTAGTTTCCAAAACTGCGTACAGATGTCAAGAATATCCCACATTAAAGGAGCCGTACATATAAAAGAATATTTAAATTAAAAAAATGGTAGTCAAAGGGTTAATATAAATTTGATGAGGTAACAACACCGATGATAGAATTGAATCGGTTTTGAGTGAACTTCCATATCTCCTTCGTTAAATAAATAAATAAATAAATACTAATGATAAAATATACTAAAAGTGAATGGCGTTCAAAAAAAAAGTCATATTACAGTGCTATTCTATGAGCATTTGACCACGAAGCTTCACTCGAAGTAGGTGCGGGAACAAGAAAATATATTTAAGCAAGATGAAAGATGAAACTATTTTCCATGTTCATACACAGATAAAAAAGCGTATGTGGCGTACGTAAAAACGTAGGTTACATATATAAATCCTGTAGTTTTTGGACTTAACGCACCACTATATGTACTATCCTGCAGCAAAGGAATAACTGGAAACGTAAGTGTTCCAAATAAATGCATTTTCCGTACGAAAGAAAACAGCTGTATACAGGCGATATGGATCTCGCATACAGATAGGCGTATACAACAGATAGCTGACGTATGTAATTTACGGAAGACTGTTAGATGTCAGATATCCTGCAGCAGCATAGTGTAACATCTAAGCGGGAAAAAGCAGTACACATGTAGCATTTGGGTAGCGTATGCTCCGTACAGATCCCCGTAGTAAGTTTATGGATTACGCATATTTGCACAATATATCGCTGTCCGGATAACGGACTTTTCTCAGTGTAGAAAAGTACGAATTGATGCAGAGCTGTTGGACAAATGTATAAAACAAAGATTCTCTCCGTCTTTAACTTCAATATGTAATGCACCACTAAACTTTTTTTTTTCAAAACACTTCAAAAACTAAAAGCAGAAGAGTAACCCACTGTAAGAGCAAACGCCTAAAAACAAATTGAAACCATTCCCACCTGTATCGCAATTCCGCTTATCCGTATATTTTTTGTTTAAAGTCCCACGATTATGCGTTAAGGCTAAGGAAGACGGTGATGAGGAAATAATTGATAATTACAAAATTCATGATGTGGGGGAACGGGAGAACCCAAACACACACTGTTTTCCCCGATAAAGTTCACTTGGCGATCGCTGGGATGGAACTAAGGACTCCACGCTCCTGTAGTGAGCACTCTACCACTGAGCGACCGCGGCTGCGATTTAGTTTGTTGTAGAAAAAAATGTAGAAAATGTGATATTGTCATCGCCTTCTAAAACTTCGATCAGGTACGAAATTCATGATGTGCCATTTTAGATTTGAACTACAAAACTGATACATATCATAAAGAGCTCTGAGTATGCAACCTTTCGAAGCATGTATATTTTATTGCGACACCCTACATACGCGAGTTCTTCCTGGCTATTATTATTCTAGAAAGTACGCTAACATGAAAATGTTATATAGACGATACCTCTGCAACAAGGGAGAAAGTAATCTGTAACAGGCGTCTCTGTTACAGAGTTTTATTGCACGAAGGGAGTAATAATATTAATCAATAATCAATATTCGGTGAAAAGTCATTTTCCAGCGCGACAGTTCATATAAAAAATACAATCTATCACGTGATATCGCACTTCATATGTTGTTCTTGAAGTGTGGAAACATTTGTAATAAAACCTGGCTCCTATCTCCTTTACATCGTCGTACACCATAAGGGGTTTCCAAATAAGTCGACATTCCGTGACAGGGAAGGAAAGGCGAAGTTGATTATCAGAAAGTGAAGCGAAAGACGAAAGAAGAGCAGCGGGTCGTCTGCGATAAATCACACGTGACGTCGCGGAGCCCCACTGGACTACTTGCCATAGGTTCTACAACAATGGAACTCAACAATGGAACTCACGTGCCAAGAGAGCCACCTGTGCCGCCAAGGGAGAACCAAACCACGTTGTTATATTCGCTCTGCCTGATTTCCTCGGATCAGAATCCATTGGGACAAAGCCAGGTCAAATTACGCTTGCTGCTTCCTCCCCTCCATCTGTTTGAATGTGAGCTGCATAAAACACAGCTCCCATCCGATTTCCTTCTTTATGCTCTTACTCCCTTCTCAGATATTATTTTGACGACTCTGACTTGTCTTCTCTCAGTCGCCGCGTCACACTTCTTGATCTTCAAATTAAATATATGATGATGAGAAAGAGCGAGGCAAATTACAGAAGTGCTCTAACAATTTTCACTCCAGAAAGGTGGTTAAAATGCACTTTTCGACTCAATGCTTACATAACAACTTTTGTTTCTTAAATATGCTAGTGCCAGTATTGGAAACGGAGTTTAATGCGATTTTAAGAAAACAATTAATTACGCACAGGGGGTAAATTACATAGAAAGAAATAATAATAATAATAAAAAAAAACAGTTTCAACTCCAAAACTTTCTAGCTATATAACGATGGGTAAGCAAGCTAAAAAAAGTGTAAAATTGCTTTAAGTAAGAGCCTAAAGACTTTCACACACAAAGACAATATTGGTAATGATGTGGATATGGCTAAGGCTGGCTCTAGCTCACAAATCTTAGATTTTTGAGTATCAATTCTGACTAAAGTACTTAAAATAATGTTTAGTTTGAAAATTATTTAAGCCTTAAAATGCAAAACGGTTTCAAACTAACGGTTTAAGACGGTTTCAAGCTAAAGTTAGTTGTATAAAAACATGGAAAATCATTAGAAATAGTTAAAGTGTTAATGAAAGGTTCCTGAAAAGATTAAACGATAACCAAATGGAAGCAAGCTTGAATATATTACTCAAACTAGGCAAATCAAAACCTCTGGTGTGTGAGGTCCCTCGTTCGATCAAAGCTTGAACTAAGTAGAATTTGTGGTGAGCAAACACCATGTGTGGGGGTTATCTCTACTCCTACTTCGTCATTCAATCACTTAACTCATTATCATCATCACCGATTCCCTTAGGCCTCAGTGTACAAACGTGGACTAATAATTTTATATAATTTCGTTTAACAAAATAGGATAATATCTTGACTTTTTTTCTTTAATAAATCGCATGAAAGCATCCAAAAGTTTTAAATAAGAACCAGGCAACAATTTCAGAATATGTATGCATCCAGATCCCCTTCTTTCTTACGATATTTGTTTCAATGAAAGTACAGGGTGGCCGAAAAGTAGGTATACACCCCTGCATTGATCAAGTATAACATTCTAGCTTAAAGCTTTATATACTTCGGCTGTTCCGAGCTTAAAATATAAGTAAAAAGACATTAAGAACAAATAAGTAAGAAACTAAGTCTACCTGGTGGGTAACAATAAGAAATGATATGCAAAGCAATGCGTTGATCAGTATGGAACTGCATACCTATTTTTGGGCTACTCTGTATGGTGGTAAAACAAATAAGTTACTCTGCTTTTCGCATAAATATTAAAACATACTACCCCCAGACAATACGCTTTTAATCAAACTGATGTATATATAAAGCTCTAAGTGAGTATCAACTATCTTCCAAAAGTCATTTCAAACGGTTCAGCCGCTTTCCCAACTCCGAAAGCTATGAATTCGACACTATCCTCAGTCATTTTCAACATTTTATTTCTAACTTCCCCCACCCTCTGTCGGTAGTGCTGAGCTTGGACTTAAACGGCATCAGAAGCTTCAGTATTAATTTCAATGATCCTGAAAAATAAGAACTCTACACTAAAATCAGTCGTTTAGCATTACGTCTGTACATCACTCTCTACCACTCATACTCCTTACAGTGTCTTACGTCCATAATATACAGGGTGTTTAAAAATAACACCGACAATATTTGGTAGGTGATTCCTGACACCAAGATAAGACAACAAACATAGATCAACCTGGGTGCACAAATGCTTCCTTTCGGAGTTAGAGGGTGCCGAAAACATGAAAATATGAAATTTAAAAGTCTATAGTTCCAGAAGTATGGGACCTACCGTAGTCGGGTCAAGACTTCACTTAGGAATTAATATGTGCCCTATCCAAATATATATATATATATATATATATATATATATATGTTTCAGAATCCTAAGGTACTCACACAACATTTTTTTTTTTTTGAGGCAGTTTGTCTACGGGCATATAATTTGAAGTACTCAACAATTACCCCTAGAAAATTGTTGCGGAAGCCCCGCGGGATTCTGAAACATGGATATTTAGATAGAGCGCATACTAACTCCCACATACGAGTGATCCGACTACGCTACGTCCCATAGTTTTGGAGCTATAGACCTTTAAATTTCATTTTTTTCATGTTTTCGGCAGCTTGTAACTCCGAAAGGAAGCAATTGTGCAGCCAGGTTGGTCTATACTTTTTGTCTTATCTTGGTGTCAGGAATCACCTCCGAAAGGTTGTCGGTGTTGTTTTGAAACACCTACACACACACACACACACACACACACACACACATATATATATATATATATATATATATATATATATATATATATATATATATATATATATAGGGATTTAGGAGGTGCAAAGGTACGCGTGCTCCCCCCTTTGTTGTAAATATACACTATCTAAAATGTGAAACTCGCAACTAAAATAGCAACATTTTCCGAAACTTTCTGCCATCATGTTTCCGTTCGGTGCTTAAAACAAAGAAAAGCATTGCAAACCAATATTTTAAGTCGATTTTCGAAAGGTTGAGGGGAAAAGATTCACCAAGCAAAACAACATAACATTTGTCAAGTAGAGGAGAAAACAGAAGCCAGGAGGAGAGAAGAACTTTTTTTGTGCATAACACTTGCGACCCTTTTAAAAGTACTTTCGTCAGTTCTCTGCGTCAGTGTTGTCAGGGGGGAAGAACATTTCCACATATCACTTTGAAGAATTTCAGTGCGGTTGGTTATTTTGGTAGTTATTGGTGCACCCCTCAGACAATTCTGGATCGCTATGCCCCGAAAACTATGGATTAGACACTAATTCGGTCATTTGATTTTTTTCATTAGATTTATTTTACAAACTTCTCACTCCATGGTCATGGGGCTGAACTTAAGCTTTAACGCTATCGAGAGTGTGACTACTAATTTCAGCAACACCGAGAACCATGGATGTTCGTGCCGAATTCATTGTTTTCAGGGTTGCCTAGGTAGTAGCTCTCTCGATGCCGTTTAAGTCCAGTTTAAGTCCCCATTAGCAAACGGGAGTGGTGAAATGGTGGCGTGAAAACTTATCGAAAACGACATATATTAGTGTCGAATCATTATTTTCCTGCTTCGTTATGTGAATTGGTGGCAGTCCTGATGCCGTTTAAGTACAAGTTAAGCCTCCAGTGGGGACAAGACCTTATTAACACTCCTAGGGGGAGTGGAAGGGCAGACATTAAAAGTGTTTAAAAAGAAACAAATAATATTAGTATCGAATTCATAATTTTCGGAGTCCCTAAGTTGATTTGTGACAGTTTCGATGACCTTTAAGTTCAAGTTCAGCCTCCAGCAGGGTTCAATTCCCCAGTACACCTAGAGAGAATGGAAGAGGGTTGCATATAAAATTATCGTAAATGATCAATATTAACGTTGAGTCCATACTTTTCGGGATCGGTGAAATGAATAGCTACACTTTCGATGCAGTCAAAATTAAATTCAGCCATCATTATTACTCCTTGTGGAGGGAATGATGACTTGAAAATTTAAAAAAAAAAGAAGGACCGATATTAATATATAATCCATAGTTTTCGGGGTCCTTGAATTGCATGATGGCATTTTCAATATCATTTAGCCTTTTATTTACGGCATTTTGAAACAACGGAGTTAGACATGAACTTGTGAGGTGATTTTGTTTGAATTGGACTACAATGAAGTATTTTCTTTTGCGTAACAATAGAAAAAAGTCATTCCTCATTTTTGGCGGCCCCTTTGATTCAAAAGTACCATCAGGTCACAAATATCAATTTTCCAAAATGTACAACATATATATAATTTCTTTAATCAGTTGTGACATTGTAAAAGAACTTTCGACCTTTATTGGCACTCAGAAATAAATTTGGGCATTACTAATAGGCCAAAGCATTCTAAATACCAACCTCAATAATGTTGAACTTAATATGTACACTCATGTCCACAATTATTGTCGCATGTCTGTATATATGCTGTTGTAGGAATATAATATGATAACGAATTCGCCCGGTATTTCTTATAATGTTAGTAGGCCTATGTGTATAATCGGCAAATACATGTATGTGGCAAATTTCATGTCGAGAGAGTAGTAAATAAGAACAATAAAACAAAAATAAAACTTTCTTGTATATTTAGCAATATTTTGGTTTACTCATTCTAATTTTCGTATTTATAATTCATTTTCTAAGACATTTACCACAAATATACATTTCCCAATTGTACACATAGTATCAGTATTAAAACTACCCTGCAAAATCAGTATCAAATTATATTCTTACAAGAAGACAGTTATAGATATGCAACAATCACTTTGAACATGAGTGGGGGGGGGCGGTGGCTCAGTTGCAGAGCGTTCACCTCCGGTGCCTGGGGTCACTGGTTCGATCCCAGATCGCGCCGTGTGGACTTTGTGGTGGACAAACACCGTGCTCGTGCGTTTTCTCGGGGTTCTCCCGTTTCCTCCCACTGTCTTCATTCTACCATTTCATTCATTTCTCATAATCACCGTCTCTTTTAGCCTAACCGGCACAAGCGTGGGACGTAAAACTTACATATCATTTCATATCATCTTGGACATGAGTGTACATCAATATTAATTTCGACCATATTTTGACCCTACAAAAATTACACAAATATCGTACAAATAAATTTATTTTGATACTGGATATTCAAATGCAGCTGTACATTACCACTTGCCTCCTCTACCGCTTACTCCCTCACGTCATTTTGATTCGTAACAAAGAATACGACATATATTTCGTGTCGTTATTAAAAACTGACTGGAATATTTTAAACTGAGTAGTGCTTTGTATGTGTTTTTTCTGCTTTTTTTCAATATTAGTAATAAGGCATTTTCTGAGAAAAATTGCTCCATACCCCTACAGATACGCTTTTGTTGTGTCTCAGTTATCCTTGTTTCCTACCATTCCTCATAATAAGTTGATAATGTATGGTGCACCGCAATACTTCTTCAGATTACAGTTATTTCCACATGTATCAACAATTCTCACAATTCATCAGATTGATCATGTTTGTACCGCTGGATCCATATGATGAATTGTGAGAATTCACAAATGTCACAAAAGTAATGGAAAATATCATTCATACCGCAGGATCCATCAGAAGACTAAAAAAAAAAAGTCTATAATATAATATGGGAGAAAAACGTCCCATTCCACCCTCTATCACGTGCATCAATTTACGTTTAAATAATATGAACATTTTAATTTCTTTTCTTTTTCTAAAATCCTTCACGCTACATAGTTGGTATCATTTTTTTAAGATTATTTCCAAATACACTATGTGTGAAAAAACGTTTATGGAGATAAATGACCCCTTACCCCTGCCTACATGCACTACTGCTTACATCTGAGTCATATATATATATATGTCTGCTTGAATTATTGAAAGAAGTTTTAAACACAATTTGTGGAGAATGGTATTCGAAATTCTTCCTTAAAAAAAAAAAAAAATAAAAAAAATAAAAAAATAAAAAAAAATAAAATAAAAAGTAAAATGAGCCATAAACTGTACCTTTCCAGCCCGGACGGTACTTCTAAGTAAAATAAAAGCAATTGGTTTTCTCACAAACAACAATCAAAGGATTTCGAAACTTAACAACGAATGCATGACTACCAGGCGTGTTGATAATGTATACATATATATCCGAGCACCTAACTTTATTAGATTAAGTTAGCAGGTCTATCAAACACTGGGTAGTGAAAACTGCGACTCAGCTCTTTTGACTACCTGAAACAAAATGGTTTTAGCGGGAAATATCTTTTTGGATTAAAAGATCCAATATATTTCAGGCAAAAATTTTCTCCTAGACCTTATATCTCGAGAACTACATATCGTGTAGCCAAACCAAACTAACAATTTATTCAGCATGTTGTGCTTCAAAAAAAAAAAAAAAAAAAAAAAAAACTCGATTGGGGACCGTTCAAAAATGTTGTGCTTCCTGATCCACAAAATCCAATATATTTGATTCAAACAAACATTTTCTTGTATGACCCATATTTTGAGAACCACATGTAGTGTAGCCAAACCAAAACTAACAATTTACTCAGTATGATGTGGTTATTCCATTATATATATATATATATATATATATATATATATATATATATATATATATATATATATATATATACATGAAAAATTGATTTAGGGGCCGTTCCAAAATGTTGTGGCCCCTGATGAACACCATCCAATATAATTCATTCAATCAAACATTTTCTTGTACGCCTTATATCTGGGAAACTACATATAGTGTAGCCAAACCCAAACTGTCACTTAACTCAGTATGATGTGCTTATTCCGTAAACAGTGCGAAAACTCGATTTAGAGGCCGTTCCAAACTTGTGTGGTCCCTGATCCAAAAATTAGTTATTGGCCAAGATCGCAATCTTTTGTTCCATTTTTTTTTTTTTTTTTTGGATCATTTCTAAAATAATTGTTTCTACATCGTCCTGCCAGCTATTCGTCGATTTGCAAAAGAGAAGAAATTATTTCCAAGCAGTACCGTTCGAACACAAGGTACGAGTCCTTTCCCGTAACGATTTCTTTCCTGTGGTAGTTTTAAAGTACCGTTAGTAAATAAAGCGTTAAGTCTACCTTGAAACTTCATTAGTGCCCCTAGGGTGATAAGAAGGTAGTTGATATGTAAAAATAATCGAAGACGATTCATATTATAGTCGAATTCATAGTTGTTGATGTGGCTGAGATTAGTAATTACACTCCCGATAGTGTTCAGTCCCCATTCGCTTGGAGGGTAAGAAGGGGTGAAAATAAAAAAAAAATATATATTTCAGTTTAACGTCCCACGTTTATGCCTTTTAGATTACGGGAGACAGAATATTTAGGCAAGTGAATGATGATGGAAAGATTGGTGGAATAGCATTGTGGTAGGAAACAAGAGTATCCTGAGAAACCAACGGACACAATGTTGTCGACCACAAGCTTACTTGACCGGGGATCGAACCAAGGACGTGTAAAGGTTGTATGTGCGGGACACATTATTATCTCTATAATGTTCCAATACATTCTGAATAATTAGTCAGGTTTATCACTTAGTGAGTTACTATCGCACTTCGAATCTCTCCAGGAATGGAAATTAATGGTTGAATGAGTTTCTTCTTTTTCTTCACATCAGCATTGAATCTTCTATCTTAAGAAAAAAAACAGACTCTACATTTGCAAGTTTGGGAGCTGTTCGTTCCCTGTTTAAATACGCATGCATTATAATTAAATGTAGCTATTTATTTATTTCTAGTCTAGTTCCTCACTACAATTGCCATCAAGTTGGAAAACAGTACTCTGGAGATGAGATCCCCCGACATACCTAGGTGAAGTGGGAGGAGTTGATCATAAAATTGTATAAAACGACCAATATCAGTGTCGAATCCATATCGAGTAGTTTTCATAGTTCCTATGAATATTTATATCTTTCGTGATTGTAGCATGTTGCCTTCATACCTTCTGAAATAGCATCTCACGTTCAATGGATGTCATGTTCAGGAACAAACTCGGAGTTACCAATTACGTAGAACATTTGCTTGAAATGATTCTTCTCAGTCAACCCTTGCGCATTTGCTACGTGCTAATGTTCACGTTCTCGTTAATAGTTTACTATCCACAGCTATATACATGTGTATATGCGCACATTAAATCACCAGAAATAATGTGTGAATATAGATAGATCAATCTAAAAAAAAAAAAAAAAAAAAAGTTCGTTATATGAAAATAGACAAACCAGTTTGTATTGATCATCTGTATACAGTAGACTAGGGTGTGTATGAGTGTAAATAGGTCATCACTTTTCCTTCATTTGGCTCAAAAGCAATATCGAAGTTAAAAGCTAATCAAGATTTTGAAACAATCTACGAACACATCTGATAGAAATTGCAGTTACTTTCAGTGTACTCGTGAAAACTTCAATAATACAGACAGCGTGGATAAAATTTGCATTTCTTCATTATTCCTGGGAAACCTATACACGCGCAATTTTGTAGCTTCAGGTGTTCTAGAATGTGAAATAAAGTAGATTTAATCAACATGTTGGTGGAGCTTCGCATTTGATATATATGCCGAAGGTTAAATTGATTTTTTTTAATTATATATATATATATATATATATATATATATATATATATATATATATATATATATATATATATATATATACAAAAACACACGTGTCCGAGCACTGTTTTAGATTTTTATTACTGGCAGTGACGGTAGAAAAAGAAAGAAATATATTGTGTGGTTTCAAACGTGGTTGTGCTACTAGCTCTTTTCAAACAATTTGAATCACGGCCAAAAAAGGAAAAGCAAGAGAATTGTACTTTATTTTTTTAAAAAAAAAAATCAATATTTCTCTTATATGTCTCTATCTGTGATTTTGGCAGATAAATGGAAGAGAAATGTAGCTTTCATAGCTGGAATGTCAGTTTTTTTTTTTTTTTTTTTCAAATACATAAAATTCTTGGTTTTCATTTATTTCCTTTACTGTTACAAATAACGTACCAGTTTTTGGACACGTTAGAAATCTTACTAACGAATCCTATGTTTGGATTTGCATATGTGTGTGCATATACATACATACACAATTATTTGTTGGGTCTACTTCATGATATGAAAAGGAATCGGACGCAACAAAATAAAACTGGAGATGAAGTGAAGTCATATTATAGGACTTGAGAATGGCAGGGTGGATTCCCAGATTCAATTTAGCGCATCATCCTCTATGTCTCTGGCGAAGAAGCTCCCGTCTCAAGTATTTGGGGATTGAAAAATAAGGATGAAGCGAGAGAAGAAAAAGAGAGGAACGACAAAAGAGAAAAAAGAGGACCCCAGATAAAAGTTAGGAACTGATGTATGGTAGTATTTTACATAATAACATTAGAGAAGACAAGGGGTTGTAAGAAGCTTTGTTTGTGGCATTACAAAGAATGCCGATACTTATGCCTGCTGTCTTCTATCGTAAGACGTTTCTCATGCTATGCTATTTCTTTCTTTCCTTACTTGCCTTTCGGTTTTCTTTCATTTATTTACTAAATTCAACCTTCGAGACGTTCATTTTCCTTGGATCAGCATTTCGCAGAAGAATCTTCATCGGAAATGAACGTCGAGGCAGGAAAGAGCAAAGAGCAGTTGCTCGTATGTATAGAAGAGTGAGTACCGTAGTGGTTCCACGTCGTATACTGCTATTTATTTATTCATTATGCGTTTTACTCGGCTCGATTTAGTCTGAAACGAAATTGACCGTGGTACACGAACAAACCTCCTCTCCTTCCTTTGTCTAAAGCTGGAATTAGTACCACAGTTGTTGACTGCTTAGTATTCAAGTCAAGGTTTTGCTGTAGTGCCTAATTGAAATTAGAGTGTACTGATGAAATTGAAACACAATCAGTGAGGTTTTAAGTTTATTTGCAACTGAAGAAAGGAAAGCACAAATCTCTTCCTACAGCTAACCTACTTCGTATACATCTTCCAAGTGGGTTTATCAACTCAAGTTTTCGCTGTAAATATTTCCCCACGGAAATGGGAAAATTTTCTTCCCGGCGCAAATCAAATAACCGATAAACGACGTTAAATCTAGCATCGTAACTAGCAGCAATATATTATCCAAAAACACTTAACTACTAGCCAGGAACACTAAGATCTGAATAAGTGTTAAAGGAAAGCATCAATCATGACTTGTTGTTCAAAATCGTTGTGCTTTTGAAGTAGCTAATGATATGTGAAACATTTAAGTTAAAATAATCAGCTTGGCTACGTTCTTTATTAAACAAAATAATAAAAAAAAGTATTACATGCAAGACATAAAGCTTTTAGTTTTCAATCTATGGTTTGTTTTAAATTCATATTGTTTTAGAACGAACATTCTTCAAAATTAAAAAAAAAAAAAAAAAAAAAAAACTGCAAATGGATGAATTGAAAGCTTGATTCAAAATGTCGAGAATTGAATCAAACTGTGAGTAGAACCATATAAGCTTTCTATCTTAACATCGTGCATATCTTCACGAAACTTATGTTGAATAAATAAACCATGCCGAAGTATCATACAGAAGAAAAAGTAAAACATACTAAAATTATACCAAGAAACATCGTTAACAAAAGTGTGTTAAACAAATCAAGTTAACTCAGAATAATGTGTTGTCGCTTGCCAAGCGGGACATGACTAGGCAGAGAAACGTTATTGGACAACGCTTACAGGGGAGCTGTCCAATACAGTATACATCTAGTCCTGAAGCCTGGTAACAATGAAGCACGCTTTCATTTACTACCAATTATTAAGGAAGATGCTGCTGATTGCCTTCAAACACTATCGCTCTTCTGTGTGAAGTATCTAAGAGACGTATTATAATGAAGAATATTTGCAAATGGTAGAAAAAAGGTGTCATCAGATATCGTACAGGTAATAAAGCAGATATTGAAATGGAGGTGGCATATCGCTATTATGGAAGATACATGGACTGTATGTAATTGTAATCAGACAACTGTAGAGAGAGTTTTGTATAAACAAAGAATAAAATGGGTGGGTAGCAGGAAATAACACAAATCCTGGCTGCGCTATTCTTGTTTCAAAATATTTCCAGTGACACACATTTGTTTCTGTGGTTATAAAGCGATAAACCTGAGAACGAGAATTAAGAGGGAAACTTTTTTTTTTTTTTTAAATAGTTATATACGTTGAATTACAAGTACAACAAATATTTATAATGTTCATTCCCATGTGAACTCTTATCATTAGAAACCATAGATTTATATAGAAATTATCATTAAACCACTGAACAGATATCCAATGCATTCCAACTGCAATGCAATAATCTCTGGCAGAGTTAGAAATACATAGTCGTAGCTGAAAGTGATTTGTTCTCGATCAGTTAATATAAACGGATTTTTTTTAAATGTTGTATGCATTTGTAAAAAAAATAAAAAAATAAAAAAAGAAAAGAAAATAAAAAGAAAAGAAAAGAAAACGTGTAAATTCTTGTGATTTCCGTGTCTCCTACATGCTATTGGGATCGAACTATTGTTTGTAGACAATTCTAGCACGCTTATCTAAATTAGTGAGGATTTTTTTTCTTTTTCTTAAATGCATATTTGAACCAGTAAATAACTAAATCATCAGGTATAAAGAACATTCTCTTTAAGACACTGTACTTTATACATGAAAGGCAGGGGTTTGAACACCGCTCTTACTCCTACTGACGTAGCCTCTTGGCACAGTATGGCATTTTCTTCGTAAGGAAGAATAAGGAATTTTCTCAAAGAGGCTCAGAAACGCATCAGTTTCTCCTTACTGCAGCAGCGAGCAAAATACCAGGTAGCTTCTCTCAAGCACCTACTCTTTTCTCATAGGTCGTCCCAGCATCATAAAGAGCCATAAAGAATGCTTCATACAACGCAACAATGCTTTGCACCTACTCGTTGAATTTCAATAAAATTTCATGTTGCCTGCTAAGGACTACTTCGTAACACGAAAAAAAAAAAAAAAAAAAAAAAACTTCTTGAAACTGCTTTTAGCAGAACACTCACGAAAATATTAGAAATAAAGATGCATCAAGGAGAACAGATAATAAACAAAACAAAAAGAAGAGTGAAGGATAATAAAAGAAAATAAAACGAAGAAAATGAAAAGCGTAAAGGAATCGCTCATGCTTGATAATAATCACTCCTCTTCTACTTGGATGCCTCACCCACAACGGTAAGAAGATTAATAGGACTGAAACTGTGGGGGCTGTGAAATTGTTCTCACTAACTTGGGTAAGATAATAGCCGTTTCTTAGTGTTAAATTTGAGACCTCCACGCTCTTGGAACACTTCTGAACAGGCTATTAGTATACTCAATAGTGACAAACGACGTGTTAGGACCGCTGAAAAGAGGAAGAAAACGGAAAACGGAAAGCCAATTTAGGAACATTAAAACAGAATCTCTTCCTTTGAAAGTTAATTGTTTCATTATTAAATGAGTTGACCTACGTTCTTTATCTCACCTTCGTTTTCTGTCCTAAAACAGAGAGAAAAAGGTGGGAACGATAGCAAAAATGTTGAACACACTGAAGCAAGAAGAACAATGAAAAAGAAATGAAAGTACGTATGGTGAGAATTTATTTGTTAAGTCACTACTATCCCAACTTCAACACGTATCCTAATCAGTGCCTTACATCCAGAGCAGATACGCTGTTATATGGAATGTTCTACGTGTGTGTATCCCCACGTTATATATTTACGGGAAGTGGACCTCTGTTAAAGGTCTCGAGCAGTTAGCACACTGATCACATTCAACGTTGGTGATCATTTTTCAAAAGCGTCGTATCTGCTGATTGGAAGCAAGACTGGAATCTGGGTGAGACAACAATTCCCAGAAAGTATCCTCTTATATAGCTCCATAAATCTTTAGTTGAAGCTTCTTTCTTGGCGCTCTGGTCTTAGCATCTCACACAGTAAACTACCGTAAATGTCCTCCCAACACAGTTTGATAACATGTGTTTTCTACCTTTCTAAGACCTACATGCAATTTAAATGAGGACGAGGTAATAATAATAATAATAATAATAATAATAATAATAATAATAATAATAATAATAATAATAATAATAATAATAATAATAATAATAATAATAATAATAATAATAAGTAAAGTAACACATTTATTATTTACACTTATTATTATTATTGTGTAGTGTGTTACTTTACCCTAAATTAATCATAGTAATAATAATATACTGAAACTGAAAAAACTATTTCTTTTGGAACTAGAACTGTGTGAATTTTTGTGATCATTTCAAACAAAGATTTCGATATTATGATGAGCATTAAGACTTGCGAGGCAAGAGTGAAATACATAATTATGTAGTTTCTCTACTGCAGGAAGTTTCACGCAGTCAATTTTGCCAACTACAAGATAAGTTTGGTTTTAGCTACTTTCGAGCAATAGCAGGAGAAAAATCAAGTACGGCTATAATGTGAAAATTGAACCTGATATTTCAACAGATTTCCATGTTTCATGGTCCCTATATCCCAGAAAAGGGATTTGTGTGTGTGTGTGTGCGTCTGTTTCAGCGACTTTTTGGCCCTATGTGTGTACATTCCCATAGTTACTATATTGTTCAACATATCTAGAATACATTTTGAAAAAGGTTTTTTTTTTTTTTTTTTTTTTAAAGATTCTTCAGGGCGAATTTGAATTTCCTTTTTACCTAAAAGTAAGGATAGTTTATTAGAGAATGAACATTAAAAAAAAGAAAAAAAGCGTGAAAATATCTGTAATAATTATATATATATATATATATATATATATATATATATATATATATATATATATATATATATATATATATATATATATATATATAGTATGGCGCTAAATTCGTTGTACAAAAGCAGAGGAGTGATTCGTGGCAGTAAAACAAACAAAAAAGTTCCAATAAACATAGGGCGAAAACCCCATCGTTTACGTGTTACAGACTACCGAAATCATGAAAAAATGAATTGTAAGGGTTCATAGCTCCAAAACTATGGGACCTACATTGTTCGGGTCAAAACTTCACTTAGGAACTAGTATGTGCCATATCCAAAAATGCGTGTTTCAGAATCCTGAGGTGCTTCCACAACATTTTTTTTAGTTGGAGTTTGACTACGGGCCTATGAAATAAAGTACTCTCCAACTACCTCCATAAAAATTGTTGCGTGAGTACCTTAGGATTCTAAAACATGTATTTTTGGATAGAGCACATACTAGTTCCTAAGTGAAATCTTGATCCGACTACAGTAGGTCCCATAGTTTTTGAGCTATGGTCCTTTAGAATTCATTTTTTTTCATGTTTTCGGCAGCCTATAACACTTAAACGATCTGGTTTTCGCCCTATGTTTATTGGAACTTTTTTTGTTTGTTTTACTCTGAGATATCACTCTGCTTTTATACAACGAATTTAGCGTCATACAGTATATAACATACCAATATTTCACTAACAATTCTATAATGTGATATGCCATTTTTCTTTCTTTATTTTTTAGAAATAAATAATACCCAAATGTTTGAATTATTATTATTATTATTATTATTATCATTATTATTATTATGCTTACAAACTATGCTGTGAATACGTGTCTGAAGTCTTATAGAACGGCTTTCTACAGACATGGTAAGAGATATGGGATCTGCTGCAATCGATTCCGCGTTCCAAGAATAGGTTCGATCTCCTCGTTAACTCTCTATTTAAACCGGAAGTGGTTCAAATTAATTATTTCCCGTTCGTTTATCGCCATAGAACAAAAAGAGTAACAGAGCGAGGGACTTTAACAATTCGAACGAAACGAATGTATTGCAAATTATTACAATCTTGAGCACCCTACCAAAACCTGAAGTGGTTCAAATTTAGCATTACCTCTGAAAATAAAGTCTTTGAGTTTTACGTCCCACGGTTATGGCGGCTAGGCTAAAGGGGAAAGTGATTATGAGAAATGAGTGAAATGGTGGAATGAAAAGAGTACCCCGAGAAAACCCACGCACATCCTGTTTGTCCACCACAAAGTTCACTTAGCTTGAGCGGGGATCGAACCAGGGACCCTACGCACGACAGGTGAACGCTCTACCACTGAGCCACAGCGGCCTCCAGCATGAAATCTGGTTTCAATATAAATTTCCACAGACGAGAAACGGTAAGACAAATGGCATTTTTTTCAGTTGATTCAGCGCCTGAAGAACATATTCCATCTCCTTCGCTAATCTTATATTCAAGCTGGAAGTTATTCAAATTAATAATTACCGGTTTCAACGTTTGTCATCATTGAGCAAAATCGGTAAGGTACGTCAAGATGCGTTGTTGTTGTTGTTTTTTTTATTTTTAAGTCAATTTTGCATTCCGAGGAAATGTTCCATGTCCTCTGTTAACTTTATATTCAAACCGAAAGTGGTTCAAAGTAGTCATTTCCGGGTTCAACGTTTATCGGCATAGAACGAAAACGGTAACACATAGCGATAAGTTCTGTTTTTTCTTGTTTTTCAAATAATTCAGCGTCTCAGGGGAAATAAGCCATGATCATCGAGAACACTACCGAAAGTAGTTGAAATTTAATATTGCTTCCGGTTTCAATATTGATTTCAACAGAACAAATACGGTAAGAAATATAAAGATTTTTTTTCTACCTTTCCAATAGTAGGTTTGAACCTTTATCGAAGTAAGAACAAAAACAGTAAAGCGTAGCAAGTAATTGATTTTTGGTATGTATTTAGCGTCCGAGCTCTATCTTTGATCTTGTTCCTCTATTTTAATCAGTTATTATAAATGCACTACTTCAAGTGTGACTATTTAATTGCCATAGTTTGGAAGATTGCTGTAGTTTCACTCTATGAAACGAAACTCACTTTTTTTTTTTAATTTGTAAGTATATGCTACATAACTTTGAAATATTCTGGAATTAATGAGTGTTACCCTCTACAACAGCCATTATTTCTGAAAATCGTATTAATGTATAATTGCAGATTTTAATTCACCCCCCCCCCCCCCACACAAAATAGTTGATTTGTGCTCACTCGGGATCGGGACAGATGAATGACTCGGTGTGGAGCTAAGAATTCACATTTCATTACCAGTGAAACATAGGATAACTGTCCCAATAATTGACAGTGTACCAGTAATTGACACTGTCGTCTTTTTTCCGACGCAACAAGACCGCGGGACTAGGTACAAGCAAATGCTGCCACCTTTTCTCCCTTTGCTGTGTTGTTAATCCCACACCACTGTTAATATTTGCCTCTAAGTAGTAGTTCTCCAAAGAAAACAGAAAATCGATGGACAGTGCAAAATAGTACTATAATAGCTATATTAGTGAAAGAAATAAACATGTTTATCCAGGTGGAAACTTATAAATCAGCTTGATAAGTTGGTAGAAAATTATATGGTTCATTAGAATAAGATATTAGGAGATGTCAATTACTGGGTCACAAGGTGTCAATTACTGGTGAATCTCACAAATCTTGGTGTCAATTACTGGTACAATGATCAACTTTTCGTATACATATTGTAAAAAATAATAATTATTAGTCTATTATTTTTATGATGGTCTATATAGATGAAGGAAGGATGCCTTCGTACCTCTACGAGAGATCAGTAAGCCAGGCTCATTTAAAGGGTGAAGAATCTTGCAATTTGTCAAACACTGTTCTTATACTGTCAATTATTGGGACAGTTACCCTATGGGACGAGACTGTGTGGTGAGCACCACGCTTCAGGTCCCCTTTCTTCTAGGTTCGACGGAGGATATATTAAATTTGTGAACTGCATTTGGTCAACGATAGTACAAAAATATCAATCCTGCCCAACTGAGAATCGAACCAGTAGTAATAGTTAAACAGTTTACAGCTTCGTCGCAGCGTCTCTATTCGTATCATAGTGCTATTTCTACAACCACATTATAATTTCAAAACTATGCTCATCAAAACAATTTATTATTAAAATTGAGGAACGACTATCTAGGAAAAGTGTTAATGAAATCTTCCAAACAATTCAACAAATCTTCACTTAGTGTACATTCGACTTAGGAATACCAGATTTCTCTTTTATTTTTCAAACCTGAACTGGAGGTTCTGAATAAGTAGTTCAGGACTGTTTCGGATGTAAATTAAAGAGCAATAGCCTGAGGCACAAGTAAGAACTTCTATTCGCAGAAAACCCTCAGTAACCTCTTCAAGACTAAAACACCGCGCTAAAACTCCAGGTATAATTAGAGATGTCTTCCCACACTGCAAAATAACATTAAAAAGAAATCACTGAGAAAATTGAATTTGAGATTCTGTTGAACGATAATGAATATTCCATGTTTAAGACGTGTTTATTCTATATCGCCTAGCTATCTGTTTGACATGAAAACTTGAACTAGGGTAAGATATTATAATAACTGCATTGTAATACACATACATGTGATCTCGGTTATCTGAGACTAGCAGCGTTCACCCCGCTTCGCTGGGGTCACCCCGGAACGCAATAAACTTTGTTACTTAGATAATTTTTACTTTTTCGCTTTCAAGTGATATGATAAAAAACATAGAAGATTGCAGTAAATGTTAACATTATATCGCCTGTCATTTATGTTAACCCGCCGAGTGACACGGTCATGCGGGTTGCATATAAATACGGTTAGATTTAGCTATGATGAGCTAACAAAGGATTTCTACGTTATGAACACTTGAATGGTCAATTATCTCAAGACACTGGTAATTGAAAATTAAAGTGATATGATAAAAACCATCTAGGGTCCAAATCTTAATAACCCCCCAAAAATGAAAGAAATTGGTTCAGCCGTATTAGCGTGATGAGCTAACAAAGGATTTGTACGTTCTCTTTTATATATATAGATTAAGCTGTGTCATCAGACAAACTCTGGGTTGTTGTCCTAAAGTTTCCTAAACAAAGTCTCTAAGTGTACTTAAATTGCTTTTGAGTTTGCCTACTACAACAGAAGTAAGGACTAACATCTTTACAAGGCATCCCATTTAGATTTGATCTTACATTGTACTCTGTGCTTTGCAAACTAGTAAGGATGCAGTGAATTTTATAGATGCATATTATTCAAAAAGTGCTTTAATTATTATATCAATTGTTTACATTTTGTTATGCGTAAGCACTTTATTTTTTCATTCGCAACTTTAGCCAGTTACTCTTTCTGTAACCATATAATTTTAATTATTGGCACTGTTTTATTCACGTTTTTCATATTTTTATCTTTACAGGAACGCATCGTCGATGGAAGGTATGCATGCGCCACTTCCCCTGAGTAAACATAATAATACATTAAAGTATAATGTACTATAAATAAGTTTCTCCTAAATGGAAAGCTGTGCTTTCCACCGCATTATATACATATATAATGCTGTACAATTTGGAATTTAAAATTCGACTTATATTTCGGCTTATATAATAGAAAGTGATAAGTGAATCTCATGTGAAAATAATAATAATAATAATAATAATAATAATAATAATAATAATAATAATAATAATAATAATAATAATAATAATAATAATAATAATAATAATTTTATTTTTGTTTCCTATTCTGAATGAGAAATAGTTTGGATATTTTCCCCGGCATCCGAACTTCTATCAACATTTCACAATAAACACAAATATAACCGAAATCCCACTTCATCTCATGTTGTACTGTGGTTGATGAGGAATCACCTGTTTCATTTGGCACGAGGTACCCGAGCTGAACACAGATATTGTGGTGGAAATATTGCAGTGGTCATAAAACTAGACACAGAATTGACAACAGGAGCTGATCCAACCCTCGCTCGAAAAAAAAAAAAAAAAAACTGCGATAAAAGCGTTATAGCATTGTGTCAGGAAGGGGATAACCATTCCATGGTTCTAGTTACACCGTAGTGCGAGAGAGTAAGCTGAGATGTTCGCTTGTGTACAATCACACAATAGAGTAAATGGATGTATTGCTTTCACGAATACTGGAAATTTTCATTGTATTTCTAGTTGGTAACGACCATTTTTTAAACGTAAAACATACTTTCGAAACATTGCACTTCTCGTGCCCCCAATATATGCATGCTGTGCAACATTAAAAAAAAAAAAAAAAAACTTAGTTTAACAATATTTAGTTCCGTTTAAATTTGGATACTATAAATGCTTGATTTGATTAAGTAAATACAGCTAATTTGGTTATTACACACCAGTATAGTACATGTACAGCCAGCAACAAAAGTTGTTTCCGTTTGGTAATATTTATTTTAGGAATAACGGTGATATTGCTAGAACGTACAACGGTGATAAGGCTTGAACATACAGAAAATTGCATTTTTTTTAATTTACTAAAAACTACTCAAATTGTCTTTGCATTCGGGTCATTTTGAAAGTATTTCATCAAACGGAAATATATTTTGTCACTGATTGTAGAAATAGCTGTGAATAAATAAATAATGCAAGATTTTGCGAGTAAAATAGATACCAAATTAATATCTGCCACGACTACGTATTCGTGATCTGGTTGATAGTACTGATACTTATATAAACAATATACTTATATTAATCAGCTTATTTAAATAACCTAGTGAACGTGATCCCAGGTCCGGCAAGAAAGCATTGGAATATGAAAGTATTATGGTGGTTCGGACTCACGTCTCATACAGCTTTGTGCTGGAAAGGAACACTGGACTTCAATAAACAATCGAACAAAAAAAAAATTTTAAAGAGAATAGATAAACTGTCGCTACTTGATTTATTGATTTTTTTAATTAAAATAATGCTATGCATGCTTATATTTACTCACTGCACTTGTTTTGACATCATTATTGCCTGAGAAGCTAAGCCTTTATTTTATACATAAAATTTAGGTTGGTCCCTTTAATACAGGCGTCCTAACATATTAACTTAATACAAATTACTTATCGTTTATCGTGACTAACTGTCTAAAGTGTCATATCTGCTCAGCGTTTCACAGTTATATCTTCCTCTATGCTAGTAAGTAAACTAAGAAATGAATAAGTTACCCAAAAATCTTATTTAATTTTGTGGATCATATGAAGCTATAGAAACATGAATCATGGGTAATGACTACAAAATGTTTTAGTAAACAAACAAAACAAGATATGGATTATGTAATCTACAAGAAAGGTTTTTACTTCAGTAAATTTCTGCTGGTTTATGGCCTATTTTGGTAATGCTTTCTTTGACCTTGTTCACCTGCTTGGCGAGAAAACGGAAGAGCAGAAAAACGAGTGACGAAGACGAAGGCGACAGAAGATAAATGTAACCAGAGAACTCATTGATAGAAGTTATGGTAGGCGAAAAACACTTGCAAGAACTAGGCTGGAAAAAGTGCAAGAGGGCGATTTTTTAGAACTTCAGGGATAAAAACCAACTGTCAGCTATAAACCTGGTTGCTTGGCTGATGACGGAATATACTGCTGACAAGATTCGAAAGAAAGTCGTTAATCTCCTTAGCTTGTCCTAACTGCAAAAGTGCAGAAGTACTTGGCACAGAAGTTTGTTTCAGAAATTAAAAATAAATAAATAACATAACGAAACAAATAATAACAAATATATCCTACTAAAACGTATATTAATCAAATCCATATTATGCAAAGCAAATACAGTATATTGAATTCAAGACGCCAAAATAATAATAGTTCTACTCGGGTACGTGAAGACTATTTTGGTTACTGAAAAAAATGCAATCAATTTAATCAGTACAGAAATATAACGTATTATTATTATTATTATTATTATTATTATTATTATTATTATTATTATTATTATTATTATTATTATTATTATTATTATTATTAATTATTATTATTATTATCATTATTAGGGTCATAATATTAAGGAAGTACCAAATAAAGATTGAAATTTCAGGATATTGCTCGTTGCTTCACGAATCCGTTATTCTAACAGAATTAAACTTTCATTGTTATGTATGAATTAATCCTTTTCGTATCAAATTTAAAATTACCGCTAAATGCAAGGATGTCAGATGAGTTGACGAAAGACAAAATAAACACGTGACACCAGAGACTTTTTAGACGGCCCTTAAAATTATTTTAGGGAGTGTTTCCAACCTACGTATACGCATACAACTAACTTAAATTAATTATTAACAACTCGAAAATATACTACATTTGTATACGGATATATACGTCATCAGTATCATTTGCTTTACCTTTTTATGCGGATATATCCTCACTTCAAGCGCAAAATGTTAAAGCTCATCTACATTAAATGCTGAGCAGGCACCACTGTCAAGCCCTCTTTTTAAAAGCTTAAGGGGGAAATGAACGCCATGCATTTCCGAAACGATACACCATATATGTTGGTTGAGCTTTAATAATTTTTATAACACAGTATTGGAAGCACCTCAAACTGTTAGTCATATTTCCTGAAGGATGCTTCCCGAAAAAAAAAAAGAAAAAAAAAGAAAAAAGCTTTTAACTGTTACTAGTCTCCCAAGTCACTACATAATATAACTTTCATTATTAGGTAAGAGACCTACTAAAATTACATTATATTTTGGGTGCGTCAATTTTTATCATAATAAAATCGCATATATCTACGTAGTACATAGAAATACAAGCTAGTGTATTGAGAAACAACCCATATTACACTACTTGTACTATTCCATCCACAGCGTTTCATCAATCTGAAATCACGTTTCAAAATGAAATATAATGCATTCCTTTACTATATTCCTAAATCTGGAACGACAATAGCTTCCTTTTCTTTTGCTTGTGCATTTCCTTCTACGGATCACACTAGGTCTAATAACACGAAGTATTAAAGAAAATACTTCATATTAATCTTGTTACGCGTATGAGTTAAAACATTACGTAGAAAACACACATTGCAGCCACAGGGCGGAATAATGAATAAGGAAGAGAATCCAGCTTACATTTTCAGAGGCAGCTTCGTGACATGGTGGAAGTGCTTCGCATGAACAACTCTAAGCAGGATGCTTAGGATTAGAATGTATTTTATGAATAATGAAATGTGAGGAAGTTTCACTAGCAGTGTAATGCGGAAATTGCATTTTTTCCTAGATGTTCACACACGTACACCACAACCAAGAGTTAAGTCAACTTGTATACTACTCTATATACGCTGAAGGAAATAGTTTAATCATGCATAATCTTAAGTGCTCCTAAATGCAACCTTTAATAAAATCAAAATATCGACATATAATATTAGGTATTTTTTGGTTTCGTATGAAATAGGCATTTCTATTTCATACTAGTCATACACAAATCACACTGTTTAACAAAAGAAAAAAGAAACAAAAATATAAATAAACGATCTTCATTATCCGAACATAAGTAAAGAAGCATACGTACCAAAGTGCACAATATACAATACTAGCACGAATGAGCATTTGGTAAACACTCGTAGATGTTCATTACCATTCCTTACTGCGAATTCCGTGTGTCGTTTACACCACCAGCAACAACTTAATTTGAATCAGAATTGTCATAAGGAGGTGTCGAAATATCATACATAAATATCTTTCAAACTGTACGTACTTCCACGCACACACATTAAATTTAAAATAGTGTATGCTAGACTATGTTGAACATTTATGTTAATTCCATTTACGAATAGTAATTATACTAGTATGTGCACAGGATATTGGCATTTCGACGAATTTTATTAACGCAATGCACGAAAACAACAAATTAAGCTAAATATGATCGGAATAACCCGAAAAGATGAGAAAAAATACTCGGATCAAGTAGATGACGGGAGTGACGGATATAATTGCGAAAATAAAGGGATTAGAAAGGCAGTGGGCGGGATACTGATAACAGGTGGACAAAAACAGTCCTTGACTAGGTACAAATAGTCACGAAGTAACCCAGGAAACATCCTAATACAGGGTGGTGCGACATAATGATGAAGTACTATGGTTTAACTTGAGCATTCACTGCCCAAGATAGATGGTTGTGGAGAAATACTTAAGATACCTTCATCCAGCAGTGGACCGATAATGATTGATAATGATGATGATGATGATGAATAACAATAATAACAACAATTACTATCTTATCAGATATAAGCCGAGAAAATAGCAAATAGATCTACTGGAAATTTATTAAATTACTGGTAAGTATAAAGATAATTCATTGTGCATGGAATTATTTTCAAAGAAGCAAGAAAACACTGAACACTAAACTGATGATCAGTTTCCTGTATGTTAGATAGTTGATTTATACTAAGTAAGGCTCTTTCATCAATTCTTGCTCCCATGGGTCCGTTATTCGTTTTCAATATCTTGCCAAAGTCCAGCAACGCTATAGTCTCCCACAACTCCCCATTTTCCTGTGGAAATGTTTTACTTTTCATATTTCTGCCAATAGGAAGGGACCAAATGTTGTATTCAAAAGACATAAGGTAGACGTGTTTTCATTTGTGTTTCCAGTGCGTACGTATTCTACTATTTTTCCGGTTGGAAACGCACAGTTGATCAAACTCCACGGCTGGGAAGTTTTAAACATGTGAGTCTGAGGTTTTATTCGAAAGTAAATATACGAATATTATTTTCCAGGCTAATCAACATCTGCAATCCCGAAGAACCACGTTTACAGTGTTTCGGGATGATATCCCACGAGATTAAGGAATAAGATAAGGATCCAGTTGTGCTGGGCAACATCTTACGCAATTTACTTTAACAACTTTTGAGTGAGGCTTCGAAAAAAATAAAGGATTCTTTCTCGAAGACATCTGCAAGATTGAATTATTTTTGCTTTACAACACACACACACATAGAGAGAGAGAGAGAGAGAGAGAGAGAGAGATAGAGAGAGAGAAAGGAAGAAAGAAATAATCAGAATGAAAATTAACACCTTAAACGATAAGAATTTTCCTAGTTGTGTTCGTGTTAAGGTGTCAGGATCGTTCTTGGACTATTCACAGAAAGGAACCAACACTATCCTCTGTGCCACGTGAAGATACGGGCTGTTGTTTAATGCAATCTAATACTGCATTTTAAATTAAATTTGACAAAGCACTACGACTCCAACATTGGACCGCAACACCTCTGGGAGCCACGGCGCACAGTTTGACATTCATAGATTATTTAAACAAAACTATCAACTCCCAGTAGTTCATTATAGCTTAAGTTTGACGCCTTAAATGCCAAGAAATGTAACAAACATGAAGAAATAAATGCCATTACATATTTATTATGTGTAGGATGTTCTTGAAAATAGCCAATCACTCATTCTACATTAACTTTGTTGTCACGTACTGGTCTGTCTTCTTGCTTGCACCTTGTATGAGTCGTGTGCTCTACATATTTTTTTCTGTACGTCTAAATACATATACTGGCGGTAATTGTCACATTGGAAATCATTCCTGATATAAGTTGCGAGATTCGGGCGCATTTCGACACGTTTCTGCGTAGAAGCATAGATAAGAATCATGTTCATATACTACTCAAGTAAAAGCAACTCCGACATCATTCATTTCGTCACAAATGAAGTGAATTACTACTGATTACGGCTACTAGTGCAGTCTATAATGACTATATAGAAACAAAGGCTCAAAAGAAATAAGCAAGTTCCGATAGTGATCATGCATAGTTTTAATTACTTTCTTATTATTCGCAACCTGCGAGCGCCGTTGAGTTAGGAAACTGCTTTCTCACATAAGTATGGTTGGTCATTTACTTATGTGGTACTTCCGCAACAATTTTTAAAGCTTTAGTTGATGAGCATGTAGCCAAACTCCCTCTATAAAAATTTCTTCGTGAGTCACTTAGGTTTCTGGAACATGAATATTTGGATAGGGAACGTATTAGTTCCTAAGTGGTCTTGACCCGACTGCGGTAGGTCCCATAGTTTTGGAGCTATGGACCTTTAAAGTTCATTTTTTTTTTTTTAAGTTTTCGGCAGACTATAACTCCGAAAGGAAGCATTTGAGCAGTCAGGTTGTTCTATACTTTTTGTCTTATCTTGGTGTGAGAAATCATCTCCCAAAAGTTGTCGGTGTTGTTTTGAAACACCACACACATACACACACACACACACACACACACACACACACACACTATATATATATATATATATATATATATATATATATATATATATATGGCCTATTCAAGATTCGCCTAATGCCTCCTAGCTATGAAAACGTCAATCAAAGCGATGACACAGAGGTAATTTTCTTTTTAGGCAAAAGTTGAATTTTTCTTAAACCTTGGTTTAGCTCGCATATGTTGGTAGTCCTGCACCTCATTAATAGTTAACATTTCCCCTTGAAACTATTTTCACGCTCTTATTAAAGAGTCCAGAATGTAGGGGAAACTTTTGAAAAAAAAAAAAAACAGCAAAAAAAAGTAGCCTAATAAGTCTTGCAGGATAGCCTCCTTTCATACAATTATAGTAATATCCTAAAAGTTCCCGAACATCCCTCTTGAGCTTCATCCAAAATGGCTTTCATATCCAATTTGTCCGTCACCGTCTATATACCCCTATAGAATAATCATGATGTCATACCTTAGGTTCAATTCTACGGTCTTGGAGTTAATAAAATATTTTGTAAATATAATTCCCTTTGTTTGATATATAATTCATCTTTGTAGGTTAAGTAGATATAAAGTTGCAAATGATATAATAGGCGTGTATCGCTTAATCCCGTACCTGCGTTTTTTTTCAAACGTTTTTTTCTGACTTTCTTGTTTTTTTTTTAATATAATATTTATATAAGTAAAAAGAAAAGAAAATATGCCAAGCCATATTTGCAATTGATATATACAAAATATGGTACATTTGAGAATAATGGGGCTTTATACGGTAGCTTCTGTAAAATTATTTAGCAAAATACCCCGTAGAGAAAACGTTATTTAAGCAAAATTCGTTTTATATATATATATATATATATATCGATAGACCCCATATAAATAATTTCCCGGGAGGTCCTCAGCTACAACATACCCAAAAATCTACCAAATCGGACAGAGAAGGAAATGTAATATTTTTTGTACGGTGTGATTTTTGGTGATCTCTGGAGGTCACAAGGTTGATCATAGGGAGTTGGCCCATATAAACAATTGACCGGGGAGTCAGCTACAACATATCCAAAAATCACCCAAATCGGAGAGACGAAAAAATGCAGTTTTCTTTTTTTTTGTTTGTTTGTACGGTGTCCTTTGTAAAGCAAGATCACAGACATCTCACAAGAACAATGCGTACTTATTAGTGATGTACAGTTTACTCAGATTTCACAAAGACATATTCATAACTCCAAAAATCAGCTACGATAACACCACCATAAGGACGATCCTACGAAGCAGTAGGAGACCAGATATCACTATCCTAACAACTGCTGTTTATCCAAGTTGTATCTGCTATGATCAGGCTCCATAAGTACTATTTTATACAGTGCACAGTTAGGGTTCAAGAGGGAATAAAGTCTCTATAACTACCAATATTGATTCTTATCAATGGGGACCGCGGTGGCTCAGTGGTAGAGAGTTCACCTCAGGCGCTTGGGGTCCTTGGTTCGATCCCAGCTCTAGTGAACCTTGTGGTGGAAAAACACCGTGTGTGTGGGTTTCCTTGGGGTTCTCCCGTTTTCTTCCACTTTCTTCATTCCACCGTTTCAATCATTTCTCATCATCACCGTCTCCTTTAGCCTAACCGGCATAAACGTGAGACGTAAAACTTACAGATTTCACTTAATTTACATCAATGGTTAGTAGTCTGTTTGTCAGTGTTAAGGAAATAAAACGGACGTAAAACTCAAAAAATTCATTTCATTTCATTTGATTCTTATCAAAAGTTTTATCTATTTTGTACGAATTAGTCTATAAGTTGACTTAATTTAATTTTACGTTCTGACTTAATAAGGAATAAATCCTTTACATAGTTTTTTTTTTCAATAAAAGAAAAAAATAAAACCCGTGACTGTCAAACTACAATACGAAATCTTAGAAACCACATGTACTGTATGTAACACTTGAATTGAATACGTTCTACCTCTGGATGTGTACACAATGTTTTCGTGCATGCTTATGTGCCTATAATGCGTTGTTTCGAGGCACAGTTGGTCCAGAGTGTATCATTGTTTCTGAACAAAATTAACGACCAGTTAATTGAATTAATGCCGTCGTAAACCCACTAATGCATTACGTGAAAGTGAAAATTTATAGCGACTATAGTCCAGGTGCCTGGAAGGTAGTGACCAAGGGAAACACAGAGTGTTACAAAGCCAGAACAAAACGAATGAATAACAGCACATTGCTTTAAAAACAGTAAGAAAAAAATCACATGAAGGAGAATACAGGAGTAAACAAGAATACAAACACTCATTACAATAAACAAACAATGAATGACAATTCCATAGACCATATACATGACTTCGGAATTTTTTTTAGCATATTATCTAAAACTTTAATAATTTATGTTGTAATTTTTAGAATTTTCCTTGCCACCTACTTTTCTTTCTTTTTTTTATTTTCAAAATTGCTGAATAACAATACAACGAAGAATTTAAAAATAAGAAAGTGAGATAATGAAACGAAATTTTTAGCTTCAGGTCTCACAATTACAACCTTTGGCTTAAAGGATATGAATTATTAGCGAAACTAAAACATTTTGGAAACTTAGAGTGGAATGAGACTCTGGAAGGAATCGACGGAACCCCAAGAAAATATGTAGATACGATGCTCACAATCAAAAACCCGATCGCTCGGGGATCGAACCAGGGATCACTCGCACCAGAGATGAGCGCTCTACTGGCGAGACATAGGAGATGAATGCATTTCTGTAAAAGTCAAACCGTTTTATTTGTTTCTTGAGAAAATTATCCTAAAATTTCACCAACAGGAACAAACTATTGTCTTGTGAACATGTTCAACAGAAATTACTTACTCAACATCGTCTCAGTGGATATGAAGAAAACTGTCAAAATAGAGAAACAATAAAGAAAAGTCCCTGTCATACAGCTTACGTGCTGGGAAGGGGTGTTAAACTCCAAATGGCCCTCCAACCAATTTGTTGGTAAGTGCGTAGGCGCATTTTCGACTAAGTCACAGCAGTTATATATATACAAAAAACACAGCCTTATACAAAAAACACAGCCTTACAATTACACTCACACACAAAGACACACGCATATACAGGGCGTTTCAAAACAACACCGACAACGTTTGAAAGGTGGTTAAACACACCAACATAAGACTAAAAATATAGACCAACCCGGGAGCAAAAATGCATCTTTTAGGAGTTATAGGCTGCCGAAAACATGAAACAATTAACTTTGAAGGTGCATAGCTCCAAAACTATGGAACTTATCATAATCGGGTCAAGACTTCACCCAGGAAGTAATACTGTGCTATCCAAAAATCCACGTCTGAGAATCCTAAAGTGCCCACGCAACATTTTTTGTGGAGGGAGTTTGGCTACGGGAATATAATTTGAAGTACTCACAACTAACACTATGAACATTGTTGCGGAAGTATCGCAGAAATCTGAAACATGGGTATTTGGATAGGGCATATAGTAGTTCCTAAGTAAACTCTTGACCTGATTGTGGTAGGTCCCATAGTTTTGGAGCTATGGACCTTTAAAGTTCAATTTTCATGTCTTCGGCAGCCTATAACACCGAAAGGAAGCATTTGAGCAGCCAGGTTGTTCTATACTTTTGGTCTTATCTTTGTGTCAGAAATCGCCTCCCAAACGTTGTCGTATTGCTCTTGAACACCCTGTATATGCTGGTGTACCGGATATATCAAAAACATGGGGACATATGTCTGACACCAGAACATATATATATATATATATATATATATATATATATATATATATATATATATATATATATATATATATACAGGGTGGGCCATTTTAATTAATCCACGGAAATATCTGAAAAATTATAAAACATAGAAGAAATGTTTCAAGTACACGTTATATATTGCTAAGGGGGAAAACCAATTCCGCCAAAAGTACCCCTCCCCGCCACTCCTAAATGGGGGTAACGGGGGGTAACTTTGAAATGTCAAATGGGAACATGAGTCGAGTAATACCTCGTTCGAAAGGTCTTGGAAAACTAAGTAACGCTGTACCAAAAGATGTTCCATATTGTGCACCGGTTTCAAAATGGCCGCCATAATATGGTTCGGAAACTCCAGTACCCGTAGTGTAAAAACCATGGAAGGTAAATGAATGGAACAAAATTGAAATATGTAAATATCATAGGGCATATCGAACGGTGTGGTCCCTGTGATCCCAGTGTCTTCCCTAAAGGGGTCTTGAGGGCTAACTTCAAAATTTCAAATAGTAACATGAGTCGAGTGGTACCTCGTTCGATAAATCTTGCAAAATCTAACATATTGCAGGAGAAAACGATTGATGTGAAATGGCAGTGTTCTCAAAAGGCCGCCGAAACATAGTATCCGTGTCAGAGAAAAGGTTTAGTACCCGTAGTATGAAAGCGATTGGAGATAAATCAACAAAAGAAAAACTGGAGTAGCTAACTGACGTAAGGCACATCGAGAGGTGTTGTCGGGGTGACTCCAAGGGCCAACTGAAAGGTATCCGGGGCCAACTGGAAAATTTCAAATAGCAACTTGAAGCCAGTAACATAACGTTACATAGACAAATTAATATCAAACAGCTTCTGTAAGAAAATTTTCGACATGAGACACCGTTTTCAAAATGATCGCAAAGACATGGTGACTGTGTCTAAGAAAACGTCTAGTGCCCATACGGTTAGACATAAATGAAAATAACGAAAATTAAATAGGAAAACCACGGAGGCGTTCCGAGGCTCGAGAATAATACAACAGGGATAAAAATATTAGAGTAAAATTGCCATAATGTATAGAGAGAAATCCAAGTCCTGCAAAATAATCTCTCCCTGCGCTCTGTATGTGAGTGGAGTGGAAAGTAAAGTGAAAGTTCAAACGAGAACTCTACTTTAATTCGTAAATTAAGGTTAACCTTACAAATAGGTATGGTGTGGTTGAAACATTTGTTTGTAAGGATGACGCTGTAGTGACTAAAAAAAGAGAAACTTTTATGCAATGCGTGCTGGTTATTCAGAAAGCATTTCGAGGATATACGTACACACCGTTTCGTCCCTCAAGCTCACAATATGACATGAATGCTAATAGTTAATCAAAATATAACTGTGGCCATCCGCGTTAACTTAGTGCACCAATTCTCTACGCATGAAGTCTGTCTTCCAAACAGCATTGGGTAGGTCAAGCGTACGCCCGAACCGTTGTCCGGTCGGACATTGAAATTTTGAAGTTAGCCCACAAGACCCCTTCAGGGAGGCCACTGGGATCACAGGGATTACATCATTCGACATGCCCTATGATATTTACGTATTTCAATTTTGTTCCATTCATTTACCTTCCATGGTTTTCATACTACGGATACTGGAGTTTCCGAACCATATCATGGCGGCCATTTTGAAACTGGTGCACAATATGAAACATCTTTTGGTACAGCGTTACTTAGTTTTCCAAGACCTTTTGAACGAGGTATTACTCGACCCATGTTCCCATTTGACATTTCAAAGTTACCCCCATTTACGGGGGGCGGGGAGGGGTACTTTCGGCAGAATTGGTTTTCCCCCTTAGCAATATATAACGTGTACTTCAAAAATTTCTTCTATGTTTTATCATTTTTCAGATATTTCCGTGGATTAATTAAAATGGCCCACCCTGTATATATATATATATATATATATATATATATATATATATATATATATATATATATCGGGTGTTTCAAAACACCATCGACAACGTTGTTTGGCAATACTACCACAAATGGCAATTAGAGATCTACGCAGCATCCTAATAAAATCAATGTCGTATGACGAAATTAGGTACTAGTGCAAGTATCTTCGAAACGAATTATCCAAGACAGATGGTTATCAAAAAATATTGGAAAGATCTTAATCCAGCAATGGGTTGACAATTGTTGATAATGATATATATACATTTCCAATATAAACAACCCTCACCACTGCGTCCATGCGATTCCAGTTTTCATTCTTGATATCTGAGAGCAAATAAACGCTTCTACTTTGTTCAGAGAGATCATATGTTCAATCCCGTACCTGTAAGAATTTCTGAAAACAAAGATAGTTAAACTAAAATTTACTTGTTCCTGGGTGTAACTGGGTAAAATTTACTGTTATGTCTGGGTTTAAGAAACGGTTCTGCGAACTCGAAATATCTTAACAAGCGGTCCTAGCGAACCGCCTGAATAGCACCACTGTCTACTACATCAGGGACATGAAATATTCTCTGAATAGCACGTTGCCGGTGGTAGATATTAACTATTTCCGGTTTTAACAATTATCGCTATAGAGCAAAAACGGTAATACATAGAGGAAATCCGTTTTCTGTAATCCATTAAAGGTCCCAAGAATATATTCCATTTTTATTGTAATTCTCTAGTAAAATCGGAATTGGCAAAAAAGAGCTTCCTGTTTTAATAATTACTATAAATTTAAAAAGACATAATATAGAGATAAGTGCTTTCCTGTAATCAATCAAACGTTAATATATATATATATATATATATAATTCATTTCCATCCTTAAGTCTCTACTAAAACCGGAAGTGGCAGACATCCACTATGGCTTCGGGCTTTAATGTTGATCTACATAGAGGTAAAACGATAAGAGATATCGAGATCTAGTTTTATGGAATCAATTTAGTGTTCTAAGAATAGATACAATATGTTCTCTTAATCACCGGATTTGGAATACGTCAACGACATCCTGGTTTAATGTTGATCGTTATAAAGTTATAACGGTAACCAAACCAAGGATCTGTTTTATTATGCTAACAATTGATCGTCTTAAAATTTATACCAGCTCCACCCTCTAATATATCTATTACCCGAAATGGCAGAAATCAACCACTTCCAGTTTTAATGGTTATCACTATAGGGTGAAAACTGTAATATATAAAGAAAAGTACAGCGTGGACATAGCCCTAATTGGTGTTTTCTGACAGTTTTATGTTTTACTCACATTTGTTCGGTAACATTGCTTGGTATTGTCTGGCAACATTGCTAGAGTGTTTTGATACAGCAGGATGGAGCACCAGGGCACTTCGCAATTCACGTGCGCAATTAACTGAATTAGACGTTTTCTGGCCGCTGGATTGGAAGAGCTTGTGCATCTTCACCAGCTCCCTTTGCCTGGCTTCCAAGAAGTCCCGATCTGACGACACCAGACAATGCTCCCTGGGGTTTCATAAAGCAACAAGTAAGAAAAACTCGATATCACACAACGCAGGAATTACGAACAGCTGTGGAACACACCTTCACCCTCGTGACTTCGGAGAATCTCCGCAAAACATCTGCGAGAACTTGGCACAGAATTCAGCTGTGTTACGACATGGATAGTGATCATACCGATGTTTATGACTCTTAAGAGTTCAAGGTAACTGTGTACAGCCATTCTACCATAACTAAAACTTTACTGTTGAAAATGAAAGCAGATACGCCCACTCCCGGTCCACCCTGTAGTTCTCTGTAGCTCTCCGTTCTACTTTCTCTACTAAAACTGAAAGTGGTATAAATTTACTACTAATCTTTCGTTAAGTAATACTTGACAAAATATCACTCTATCAAACTAAACTCCTTCTCGTAGCGTACATGTGGTACGGCTACTTTGTTGCCAATATTTTAATGATTTCACTATGTGTCATACTTTTAATAACATTTCTTTAAAATTGTCTCAAGAATCAGTGGAAGTGAAATTCAAGTTCAATTTTACGTCATTTCCCAACAATATTAATATACACAAAGTGCAAGATATATATATATATATATATATATATATATATATATATTAAATGTATCTTTATGAAAGGTGTGTGAACTCTAACGACACGTTTAAAGGAAATCGCCACTTTAAATTTAATAAAGCAAGTTCGAGATAAACACTATTGGTTAATAACGTCGATTCAATATGACACTAATATGTAGTTTAACTAATGATACGTTGGAAACAGGAAACGGCTGTCAAATTTTTAGTTCTATGCAACCGTGACTAATGTTCTTTCAAGAATTTAAATTCACAACACGATTTCCAAGCGTGATGGATCGATCAGTTGATGTCTGCTAATATCAGTTGATTGATGTTCATTGATTACTTGAAGATTCATCAAATTAATTACATAAATATCTAGCGCATATCCTAATACTTACTTGTATTTTTTGTTCCGTTCTTAATATGCTTGTAGTACATATGACACGAGATTTTTTAAGGCTTATATTTATATACATATATAAATGTATATTTCATAGACGAGTGGGAAGTTTTTGGGAGTAGCCAGTATCCTTAAAATGAAATAAGTTTTTATTTCCTTCCTTTAAAAAAAGAAATAAAGAAAATATAATTTTCCGTAACTAATTTCAGAATGTTGTATCCAATGAAGTATGGTCTATTTAAACAAGAACTTGACTTTTTGTACAGCATTTAATAATAATTTGCGATTCAAAGTTGAATTGTAAATAATATTTTAATCAGATGCCTGTTTTATTAAATGACCCTTTTCCCCCTAAATTGGTATATGCCAAGCTATACTGTGTTTTACCCACACTTTCAATGTCATTTCAAAGGCAGCATTCGAACGAGAAACCGTGATTGACATACATACATACTGTTGTATGTAGAGGTCATGAAACGCGTAAATCCATTGAAGTTTTGAAGTTATTCTTTTCCTCTATGACCAGTACGTTTCATTCCCTCCTATTATCGTTTCAAAGTAAAAAGTAATAGCAGTTTTAGTATCAATAGTGTTACTAGCATTATATGAACAACAACATATAACATATTTAACGTATGCATGTCCCTGTAAAGCAACATATAAAATAAAATTCAATGAAATATTCCAAGAGTAACATCCTACAACTATGCCCGTTAGGCTAAGGGAGTCGAATGATTAAATCAAATGAACAATGATAGAAAAAAATGGTGGAATGAGAATGTGGAGGAAACGGGAGTATTCCGAGAAAATTCACGGACAAGATGTTATCCACAAACTTACTTGGCTAGGATCAAACCAGGGACCCCACGCACCAGGGTTAAGCACTCTACTACTGAGTCAACGTGCCCCCTCCATACAAGCAGATTGAATAAAGTAAAACAAACTGAAATAAACAGAAAACAACCATATACAAACATGAATATGTTTATATGTGCGTAAAGTTTATGATATGTCTTCAGCTGTCAACAAAGATTAGTAGATTAAGAAATTATCGTAAAGTATATACAATGACAGGTTGGTTGAGTTGATTTTAGTTTAGCGTCTCTTTCAGCAACGAGGCTATATCAAATGCGAACCTACTGATTAACGTGGAACCCGAACCACATGAGCTCCCGGAATCGAACCCGGGTCTCCCACGTCAAAGGCACAATGACAGGTTGGCCCTTCTAAAGTAGCATAATTTGAGAAGTAAATTTTTAACATTATTTTTAGGAATACCTAGCCCGCATGATCTGTCTAAATGTTTGCCAGAAGTCAGCGTTGTTCATAATTGAGCTGAAAGCTACACACATGTTACCGTTCTGGGCAAGAAAGAATTGTATGGCAAATATTTTACCAAGATTCGAACTGTTGATCACACAGAGCTAAGTGTAAAACACAGTTATAAAACATAAATGTGTATTTTGTTTGAGAGTGTTTTAGTGGCAGCTAACATTAAGATTACATCTGATTTATTAGTCCTCGCAAGATGTGTTAGCAAACAAATAGTTAGAAAACCGAGACATATCTTACTTAACAATACTTCATTTGGCATACGGGACCCGATTGGATCCCTAAGTGTAACACAAACCTTATAAATTCAAACTATTGTATGTTCGCTTTTTGTTACCTCAAATTGGTATGCTATTGAAATGAGTTGTGGTTTTGTCACCTAAAAGTGCGACGGTTTTATAATGCATTTTTCTGGCATGTAATGCATTTATAGGATAGGTAAATACTTTCCTGAGACATTTTTTCATCATTATTTGCCGAGTGTGTTGAGGTGAAAATATGGGTGAGGGAAATGCATATTGAAATGGTATTTCGTCGTATTGTTTGATCAAATTCCTACCTCTTTGACACGAACTGAGTAACCTCTTACTACTATAGAAAATGGGTGTCCTCGGCACCTTACCTTAAACTCTCTATCAACATTATGATTCCGTCCTAACTCTTGCTAAAGAAATCACTTGAGAAGGAAATCTTTATAGAACACGCTTTGCGAAAATATACCTCTTTTGCTATCTCAGACCTTGTCAAACTTGGTAGCCCATGTTAATTGCCTCAACAGTTTGAAAGTGAACTTTGCGCACTTTCTCGTAAATCCTTCCTCTAACCACAACTCACGGCTTGTTGTGTCTATAAATTCCACGATCCAAGTAGAACAACCACAGCCCTAGAATACACTACCGTTTCACCACAAAGTTATGCAGTGCGCCCTCCCACCTACAGTTCCCCAACCATTTTACCTTAGCCTTCGTTGTAATTCTCAGGAAATTGTATCCTACACGAATAATATTTATGTCTTTTGGTGCTAAACCTTCATTTTCCTTATTTTACTTAAAATAATGACTCCCTGAGAAACCGAAACTTTCTTTGCTTTGCCTCCGTAAATCTGGGCCAAGAGAAAAGTATTTCACAAATAAAACGATTAAGAACAGTTTACTATCTTGGTAATAAAGTGATCAAAGCAAAGAACAAAACCCATAATTGATCCTTTTTTATTCGTATTTTCTTTTCTTATAAGTTTACCACCCACTTTCCTTCCAAAAGGTGAGAAGCTAGTCAGATATTTGTTAGTCTCCAACAAGTCCATTACTTCTTAGCTGAGCATAGCTACTATTGTTATCCCATCTCTTTCCAAGCTCAACAAGATAATAAAGATTTTTTTTAATAGGGAGTTTGAAGATCTTCCTTGTTGAACGGCTCGGAGGAAGACAATGGCAACTGCCATTTTCTAAAGTTCTAGTGAACTGTAATACAAAATTCAACATTCTCATGCAATGCAATGCAATGGCACATACTATAAGCAAGCTTCCTGTACCATACCCACGTACAATTCCGAACTTAAACTAACTACATGCTATTCTGTGGTCGGATCCCAACTCATTCCAAATAATAACTCAATTCCGCCGGAAGTAGTGCTTACCACTGGCTTCCACCGAGCCTTCGTGTGTAGAACAAATAAAAAAAAAAAAAAAACTACAGCTATGATTATAATGAAACATAAAATAAAGTACAATAAAACAGTGCTTCGATTTTACCGGATAACAAATAGGTGAACTATACTTCGAGGTTCAAATATATAGACAAATGTTTAAAATCAACTATTTATCATTTATTAATGCAATGTTTTGGCACTATTTACGCACACATTGAGAACAAAGCGAAACAAGTCTAACATTATTGTAACCAGTTTTGACATTACGCAGGATTATTGCTTTGAAATCGTAAACAGTCTGTAATCTGGGAATTCCACTGAGCTGTAGCTTATATATTTTATTTGATATTTCAAACCCTCCCTGGAGTACGAAAAAAAAGTAAAATCTGACATATGGCTTAAAATGACATTTTTTTTTTGAAACTTTTCAAAACTTTTTTTTTCCTATTTACTTTGATTCTATGACATTACAAAAATACTTTTTGGTAGGTGTAATTACAGAATGCAATGTTATGTAAACCTTAAGTAAATTGGTAACCCTATCTGTTGGAGGTAATAAATACATAGATAAATAAATAATAACATTATTTTATGAATTTGGTGTAAAATAACGTGTAAAGAAGCAATTTCTGCAGTACTTTCTCCAAAATTAATGTTTATGCTATACAACCTCAAAATTCATTTTTCCGTTCATTTGGAAGCCTGGCATAACGCAGATTTTTTTTTTCAGTTTCCTTCACAAATATCATTTGAAATAAAATGAAATTATTCAATTTTGCGTCCCACAATTATGCGACGACGCTAAATGAGATTGTGATTATGGGAAATGAATGGAATGGTGGAACAGAGAAAGTGGGGGAAATTGGAGAATCCCGAGAAAACTCATGCATACAGTGTTGGTCCAGTATAAAGTTCACTTGACGTAAATGGGAATCGAACTAGATACCTTACGCACCAGAGGTGAATGCTCTACCACTGAGCCACCGCGGCCCCACATAATTAGATTTGTTTCCTTGAATATAATAGCATTCAAAACGTTGTAAAATGATATTTGGCACACCATGAGTAGAATACAATGACAAAAAACTAACATCAGAAGGTGATAGACCTATCTATTTGAGCACCAATTTAAGATAATAAGAGAGTCTACCCATTATTATTATTATTATTATTATTATTATTATTATTATTATTATTATTATTATTATTATTATTATTATTATTATTATTATTATTATTAAGAAGAAGAAGAAGAAGAAGAAGAAGAAGAAGAAGAATGAGCACATTTAAAAATATTTCTAATTGCGAACTTGCATATTAGCCTTTTGGTTTAATTTGTAATAAATACATGCATGAAAAAAAGTTCTTTGTTCAGTCGCTTGATAAATGTAGATCTTTAAGAACTCAAGACGCTCACTTGGTGTTACACGATCATCTCTTCTGTTCTATTGAAGCCAATATTATGGTTCTGTCTCAAACATCCCTAAGGAAAATGGCAAGAGTAGCCTTTTAACGTACACACGATTGGATCATTTTACATCAGTTTTTCGCTCTACGTTATACGAAGTTTACTGCTGTTTACTATCAGAGAGTGGGAGATGGAGAGACGTAACAAGGGACATAAACAAAAATAACGTTAAGATCAATGGCAAAATTTATGAGATAGGAAAGCAAAGTGGAGTTTTTTTTTTTTTCCTCTAGTAGCCAGACATCGATTGATCAATACGTGATCCTAAAGGGAGTAATGCACTGAAAACACAAGTATCATCTTTATTATTATTATTATTATTATTATTATTATTATTATTATTATTATTATTATTATTATTATTATTATTAAACGTTTATTTTATTATAAAATGGCGAAGTAAAGATAGATTTTTCTTATTTTTTAGGGAAAATAAACACACCAATGTAAGTGACATTATTATTTCAACGTATATTACTTAATCGAAAGCTTCATGCAAACACGAAGTGTTCGGGGTAGTGAGGGTGAACTATTGCTAAGCGATTAGGTCACAAACCTCTGGAGTTGGAGACCCGAGTACGATTCCTAACGGGAACTCATGTGGTTCGGATCCCACGTTAAGCTGTAGATCCACGTTTCACATAGCCTCGCAGCTGAAAAGGAAGCTAAACCGAAAATCTAATCAAATCAATCAACAAAGGACTACTACGTCTAATCCGAATGTTCGAAAACTAATAATTGTCCATATTCCTTTGAGAGATCCTGAGTGATAATACCAAACTAACCTGTGACAGATAGTTCCCGTGCCTATAAGTATAGATTGTCGATTTCGTTTCCCTTAAAAAAAATCAAAATAAATTTACGATTATTCAGATCGTTTAGAATACACTAGTAAGAGGGTTTTTCAGGAAACAATCCTTTGTTGAATCAGCCGTTACTAACCTGAACATCTCATACAACCCACCTCTCTCTGTTATTCAGGCATATGACTACCACAAAATCCATTGCTATTTTCATCAGTAAGATTGAAAAAGAACAATTACAGTACTGCATGTTCTACTTAAAATATTACCCCAAAACTGAAAACAGTGACACAAAAACACTATTCAACTATTTGGTAAACCGGAGAGCTCCTTCAAAATTCACGATAGCTCAGTAATAGTACTAACTTACTGTGCCTGTAATTATGAGCTCACCTCCCGTTATAGTATTATGAACCTAACGATAAAATGCTATCGAAATCTGAATTTTCTCGGAATTCATGCACTGCTTCCAAGCAAAAACGAAAAATGATCAGAAAGTAAGGTTACAAAGTCTGCAGTGAATCATTATTTCACACAACTAATACAGCCAACATATAGTACCTACAGTTGTCTATTTTCCGACATAGTCTCCATATCGATTGAGGCACTTGGCGCATCGTGAGATGATTATGAACATCCCCTCCAGGTAAAAATCCTGTCATTACGTGTTCAGGCACGTTGACATGAAGTGTTTCACCACCGCGAAGCAACAGCTGAAGCGAACCAACAGCTTCTTATGTGCTCCTCCAAGTACGAGAAGAGACGAAAGTCGCATGGAGCAAGGTCCGGGTTGTAGGGAGGGGGATTTACTTTGTTACAGAAACTGTTTCAACAACGTGGTGGTATTCTGGTCTGTATGCAGGCATGCGTGGTCGTGAAGGAAGATTACGCCCTCGGTGAGAAGTCCTAGCCGTTTCTTCCTGATTGTTTCGCGCAATCTTGTCAAGGTCTCACAATATTAGTCAGTGGTCACTGTGCGTCCTATTTCCAAAAAGTCCATGAGTATGACACCGCGCTTTTCCAAAACACTGTGGCCATCACCTTCCCGGAAGATAACACTACCTTAAACTTCTTTGTCTTTAGAGAAGAAATGTGTTTCTAATCCTCTGATGAACGTTTATTGCTGGGGGTGTAATGGTGGACTCACGTTTCATCACCCCTGACAATGCAATGAAGAAAACAGTTTCCTCCCCTGGAGAAGAGTTCCAAAAGTTGTAGACTATTCCCCGTGCGTTTTTCCTTGTATTGGTTGGGCAGATAGCGTGGGACCGATTAGGAACAAAGTTACTAGTACTGCAGAATATCGTGCACAACGTGACGAACGCTTCCGAACGGCATTTCCAATTCTGCCATCAGATGCCATAACGTGATCCTCCTGATTCTCTGAATCAGCTCCTCCACTCAAGCTATGTTCAAATCAGTTGATGCAATGCTTGGTAGGACACTGCGCTCCTCGTCCATGACATTTCATCTACTAGTCGCAAACGTTCGACACCATTCTGCGACATGCTGAGACACTACAGTCGCTGCGTAAACCTCTACCATCTGCCGGTGAATTTCAACCGGGGTTATATGTTTCGCCCACATAATTCGAATAACTGAACGGACTTTTTCGCGAGACCAGTTTTCCAAACTAGTCGCCATTTGTGTTTACTTGCAAGTAGCGCCGTAGGTGGTGCGTGACTGAAACTCTGCACAGTTGCCACCTCAATGTATTAGAATTGCCGCAACTCATTTCTCTGTAACAAACGAAACTCCAAACGAAATATCGGCCTTGCAACTTTAGTTTCTGATCCTCCCAATTATAATCACAATTTCTTTGTTATCGATGCAGCTAACTTCTCTGGAGCCTACAAAATAAAAACACTGGGTGCAAATAAGATTAACAATATCAATTCGTTACTTTGCTGGACTGATTCCAAAAGTAGATTGACCTTGCGAGATTGAAATTATGCTGCAAGTCTTTCTCACATAAAACTATTGAAAACGATGATTCCGTACTGAATAAACATGGTATGTCTTCAAAGTGAATACAATGCAATTTCCTTCACGAATAACACAGGCATGGGGAGTGATTTGTTGTTTGTTTGGAGTTTAGCATGTATTTATAGCGCCGATGTTAAATAAAAGATTAGCCTTAAACTGAAGATGAAATCCGTCACACATGGAATCAAACCGAGCAATGAATCCAAGTCTCACTAAACAAAGGTAGAATGTTAATCACTTGGCAATAAGGGAACTCAAGAACATGGAAGAGTCCATGCAATGAAATATGACATAAGGACTTGTTTGCGAGTATACGACATTACATACTTGCTCAGAGAGTGGTAAACGACAAACAAAATTGTTGCATTTTGGAATTAGTGAGCCATTCTAGTGTCAGAGTTAAATTTCTTTAACTCCAGTACAATTACATTTTATGACCCGAAGATATAGCAAGTTTCATGACATAAGAAGATAGCATGACCATAATAAGAACAATGACAAAGTGCACAGCTATTGTATAAATGAAAAAAACGACAGTACAAATGAAAGTGACCCACATACAAGCTCGTATTTTGATCGAAAATTGACTTTCGATGCTTAACTGGAGAGTAAAAAGTGCGAGTGTCTATTATTATTATTATTATTATTATTATTATTATTATTATTATTATTATTATTATTATTATTATTATTGCTTTGTGTTTTTCACTCTTGAAATCATTTCGAAAGTAAATTTTGGACATTACTCAGGACAAACAAATGAAAAGACTTAATAATTCATACACGTATATTTTATATATATATATTGAACCCATGCATAAGTTCGTACTTTTTGGGGGAGGGTTGGCAACAATGGGGCGTGAAGCGATTGTTTATCGTTATTCCGTTGTTTTACCGTAGTTTGGAGTTTGTGTGTTGTGAAATACAGGTTTTCTTGATCTTGAACGTATTATTCTATATATTTCAAACAAACTAATATGGAATGTGAAGTTGAGAAAAGTAATCATTTCCGTCACATTTTACTCTTCGAGTTTAACCGAGGATTCAGTGTAGCAGAAACTGCGAGAACAATTTGTGCAGTGCACGGTAGTGTTGGGCAAAATCAATTGAAATCAATTGCAATTGATCAATCAATTGAAAGTAATTGCTCTGAAAATCAATTGCAATTGATTTCAATTGCAGTTGATTTCAATTTGTAATTGACAATTAATTTCAATTGCAATTGAATTCAATCATAAAATTTGCAATTAATTTTTCGTCAATTGTTAATTGTTAATTGGTCACCAGGCAATTGAAACTTTTAGTTGTTAGTTGTTAATTGTCAATTGCAAAAAATGCAATTGAAACATTTAATTGTTAATTGCAATTGACAATTGAAACTTGTAATTGTTAATTGTAATTGCTAATTGCAATTGAAATCAGCAATTAAAACTGAAGATAAGAAGATATGTGTATATTGTGTTGTCCACTTGTTACTGTTTTACATATTTCAAAACAGGTACTTATAAGAAATGCTGGATAACTACCATCCCTTCGCCCCCCCATGGGAAGAAAGCCGTGAAACTAAGCATTTTTTAAATATATTATGTTTGTGATTCTATCCCCCTCGAAATAACTCTATATGCCCGTCATGCATACAATAGGGATGGGCACGAGCGAGTTCGAGCGAGTTTTCTTTAAAATTCGACTCGACTCGAAGCAGACATCTTTGAGCTCGACTCGAGAACTCGGTTCGAAAAATTTCCCTCAACTCGACTCAATTCAGATCGAGTTCCCAGTCGAGTCGAGACAATTTGAGCTAAATCCTTTGTGTAGTTCCAAGTACTATTCTCTTCAAGTATCCTACATAGACAATATAATTATCCATGATACTACTACTACTACTATAACTAATTATTATTATAACACAGTGTATAAACATAGAGTACAGGCGGTTTGTATCTGAATACTAAAAATTAGTTGACTGTCGATCTCGGTCTTCAAGAAATCTTCAGGAGGCAAGGACATTGGTCACGAGGTACTAGGTTTGAGTTGAGGAGGAGCAAGTATTCGGGCTCGAGCCAAAAATTGTTAAAAGATATAGGACTCCAGCCAAACATGTTCAAAACTGCTCGATCCGGGTTTAGGGTTGTTAACGACTCAAGCGGCTGTCTCACAGCTCATTAACTTATCGAGCCGAACAGATAAGTGAGCCGAGCCAACAGCTCATCCAACCGAGCTAGCTCGAGTCGGTGGCTCACACGAGCTTAACCGAACCGAGCTGATTGCTTACCCCAACCGTGCCGGTTCGAGCCATCGGCTCAGTTGTGCTGATTCGAACCCAGGCTATAAACTCGTTTGAACGGAGCTGGTTCGAGCCGAGTCGATGACTCGTCCCTACCGAGCCGGCTCAAGCCATCGGCTCAATTGAGCCCAGTCGATGGGCCATCTCAACCAAGCCAGCTCAAGCTGTTCGCTCAGTTGAACCGAGCCGAGCCGGTTGACATCATTATCCCGGTTGGACTTCTAATTCTATTTTCTTCTAAGGAAATTAGACCGTGCAGTTCTCAGCCTTGATGGTAAGAACTACAGTATATACTTATATTGGTGCTCACGGCGTCATTAACTTGTTCAGCCACCAACGAATTTCGAGGTACTTGGTTTTGCATCTTTTGTGCGTGTTTTGTGTCGCTTTGTGAGCCTATTCCCACATTTTGTGCGTCACCGGAAGTGGGTCAAAATGGGCCTACTAATATGGCGGGACAAGTTATGGCTGTTCCGCCACCAATGAAATTCGAGGTTGTTGCCTTGACATCGTTTTGTGCCGTTTGGTGTGTCTACTTCCACGTTTTGTGCATCATGGGAAGTGGGTTAAAATGAGTCCCCAAGGTGGGACAAGAATGAATCACCGTTCTGTCACAAACGAATTTCGAGGTTGCTTCTTTCGCATCGTTAAGTGCCAGTTTCTTGCCGTTTTGAGCGCGTATTTTCACGTTTTGTGCGTAACCGGAAGTGGATCAAAATTGGCTTCCAATATAGGACGGAAATGTCCAAGAGTTCCGCCACTATCGAATTTCGAGGTCATTAATTTCACATCGCATATCCTTTTGTGCGCCTATTTCGACGTTTTTTACGTCACTGGAAGAGGGTGAAAGTGGGCCTCGAAGGCGGGACGAAAATGGCCCACTGCTCCGCCACTACCGAATTTCGAGGTCCTTCCTTTCACATCGACTAGTGAATTTTCGTGCCGTTTTGTGCCCCTATTTCCACGTTTTGTACGTCACCAGAAGTGGATCAAAATGGGCTTCCAAGATGGGACAAAAATGATCAAGAGTTTCGCCACTATTGAATTTCGAGGTCGTTAATTTCACATTGCATACCCTTTTATGCGCCTATTTCGACGATTTGTGCGTCACTGGAAGAGGGTCAAAATGGGCTTCCAAGATAGAACGAAAATGACCCACTGCTCCGCCACCATCGAATTTCGAAGTCCTTCTTTTCGCATCGACTAGTGAATGTTTCGTGCCACTGTTTTCACGTTTTGTGCGTCATCAGAAGTGTGTCAAGATTAGCCTCCAAGATGTGACCATAATGACCTACTGTTCCGACACTATCGAATTTCTAGATCGTTTCTTTCGCATCGCTTAGTAACTTTAAAAAAAAAAAGTGTTCTGCGTCTATTTCTCGTCTTCTGCATCACCCGAGGTGAGTTAAACGGGCCTTGAAAGTGGGAGTTAAATGGATCACTGTTCCACGACTACCAAATTTCGGGGTCGTTTCTTTCGTATCGTTTAGTGAATGTTTTGTACGTTTTGTGCGTCATCGGAAGTGGGTCAAAATGGATCTATGAATATAACGAAACAAGTTAGTGCTGTTCCGCCACCAACTAATTTGGAGGACGATTCCTTCACATTGTTTAGTGTGTATTTTGCACCGTTCTGTTCGCCTACTTCCACGTTTTGAGCATCACCAGAAATGCGTCAAAATGGTCCATCAGAAAAAGAGCCATTGTTCCGCCACTATCAAATTTGGAGGTCGTTTCTTTCGCATCGTATAGTGCTTGTTTTGTACCGCTTTGTGCTCCTATTTCCACTTTAGTGCGACAACAAAAATGGGTCAAAATGGCCTACAAGTATAGCGAAATAACTTAATGCTGTTCCGTCACCATCGAATGTCGATGTCGTTTCCTTCACATTTTTAATGCATGATTTGTGTCGCTTTGTGCACCAGTGGAAGTGGGTCAAAATGGTCCTTGAATGTGGGATGAATATGTCTTTTTCTGCCATATTTCTGGGTCCTCTTTGGCCCACTTTCGGTGGCGCACAAAACGTGAAAATATGCGCAGAAACGGTAGAAAACATGCACTAAACAATGCGAAAAAAGCGACCTCAAAATTCGATACTGGTGGGAGAGTGGGTCATTTTTCTTCCCACATAGAATGCCCATTTTGAACCACTACCATTGATTCACAAAACGTGAAAATAGGCTTAGAAAACGGTAGAAAACACGACAAGATGATGTGAAGGAAACGACCTCAAAATCGTTTCTGACGGAACAGCATTGACTTGTTCCGCCATATTTGTAGGATAACATTGATCCATTTTCGGTGACGCACAAAACGTGGAAATAAGCTCACAAAACGACACAAGAATGGAAATTTAGCTTAATTACATGGAAATTTTAAGTTTGTACGGTACGCTTAATTATATGGAAAATTTTATACATTTTTCCTTTGCGTTGGTCTGCTTTACGTTGATTTGGGACTTTCAAATTTTTATTCTTTTTTCAACTAAAAAGTATCTATAACTCAACAAGGAAATAATTATCAATGATAATTATAATAATTATCTATATAATTGAATTCATTGTAACTTGGTTCATGACAAACATTTCACCATTTCGTACGAGCTGTTATGCCCGTTCTTCGCACGGATCAGATAAAATATGAATGTAAACAAACTGAACAACGGGAGAACAATTAAGAAACATTTCTAAAATTGGATATATTTTGTGTGTGTATATATCCAACAACATACATGTGTTTTCATTGGGAAGGTCGATGGGGGCTGAATTTGAACGTAAACATTATCGGAGGTGTCACTATACATCTGAGCAACCCCGATAAATATGGATTCAACACAAATATTGGTCATTTCTACTACTTTTATATGTCCCGGTGAACGCCCCTCAGACCCCCTTGGTTCGAATTGTGAAAAAATCTTCTCTGGCCCCCAACCAATACCGCGAAAACTATGAATGTGACACTAACGTCTGCCATTTTCTACTACTTTTTGCACATCCCGGTAAAAGCCCTTATGGTCCTCTGGTTCCAATTTTGAAAAAAAACAGTGCCTCTGGCCCGCAACCGATGGGGACTGTATTTGGAAGTCAACACCTGTGGAAGTATCACCATTCATCTCAGCGACAGCGAAAACTATGGATTTGACAATAATATGTCATTTTCCATTATTTTTACATGTCTCGCAATTCTCCACCCCCGGTGACTCGCGGCCCGCATACAATGGTGGCTAAATTTGAAAATCATCGCTAATGAAAGTATCACCATTGATCTTAGCGACTGCGAAAACTACGGATTTGACACTAATATCGGTCATTGATGACTATTTTTACAATTCTCGTGATCCCCTTTACAATGCCCCCATTCCTTAGCTGATCGAAGCTAAATGTGAAAGTAAACGCGGTCTTGAGTTTCACAATTGAGCTCAGCGACCCCGAAAACTATGAATTTGACATTAATATCAGTCATTTTCGATTATTTTACATGTCTCGGAATTCCCCCTTTGGTGACCTAAAGTCCGCATACAACGGTGGATGAATTTGAAAGTCGTCGCTAATGGTAGTGTCACCATTGATCTCAGCGACCGCAAAAAGTATGGATTTGACACTAATATCGGTCATTTTGGATTTCTTCTATGTTTTGGTATCCCTCCCCCCTCCCCGTTGACTCCCGGCCCTTCAGCCGAATAGGGTGAATTTGGAAGTTAATGCGATCGTTCACCATTGATCTCAGCGACTGCGAAAACTATGAAATCGACACTAATATCGGTCATTTTCTACTACTTTTACATGTCCCGGAAAACGTCCCCCTGAGACCCCCTTAGTTCGAAATTTGAAAAAAAAAACTATTTGTCTTGATCTGGGGCCTAGATCAATCTACCCGTGACCAAATTTTGAAAAGTTTCGGTCCACTCGTCTGGTCCACAGGCCGCACAAAAGATAGACAGACAGACGCAAACAAACTCTTTATTTTATTTATATTAGAAAGGTCAGATCCGCCGTTATTGTAATAGAGCAGTACTTGAGAGATTGTTCGTAGAAATTCAAACTCCGATGAGTGATAATTTCATAGGCCTGTTTTATTACAAGTTTAAACTTTTTAGTCAGTAGAGAAGGGGGCGTGAATCATGGGTCAGAGTTGATGAAAAGGATTTTGGTGAGTCTGTGGGTCACAGTGGGTGACATTGGTTCATGGTGGGTGGTGGGTCAGAGTGGGTCACGGTGGGTCGTGGGTCACGATGGGTGGTGAGTCAATTGGTCGTGGCTAAAGTTTTCGTTGTCCCACGCCCTCTCTGAACTACAGTGTTGAAAATTAATCAGTGGAAATCAATTGCAATTGATCAATCAATTGAAAGTAATTGCTGTGGAAATCAATTGCAATTGAATTAATTGCCAATTAATTTCAATTGCAATTGAATGACTGAATTCAATTGCAATTACTTTCCACTGCAATTACTTTCAATCAATTGATTAATTGCAATTGATTATCCATTATTAATGGCCAACTGCAATTAACAATTAACCATTACTTACTTCAAATGTTAATTGCAAATAACAATTAAATTTACAGATTAATTGTTAATTGTTAATTCAATTGAAATTTGCCCAACACTGGTGCACGGGAATGAAGCAATTGCTGAATGAACAGCACAGAAAAGCTTATCTTGACAAATGGCTAACAAATTTATTTCAGTCAAAACCGAAACAGTTCTACAGACGAGGCATTGAACTGCTACCTGAACGTTGACAGAAGGTCATAGGTAGTTGATATGAATGCATCACTGAGTGATTGTGAGTTAATGTGAGCGATAGTAAAATGTATGCAATGTATTGTTACACTCGTAGAATATGTTAATGTTATGTCTATGTTGTACTTGTATTTGAATTAACTGAACAGCAGAATAAAAATAATTTATATGAGAACCACACGAACTTATACGGTGACCCAATATATATATATATATATATATATATATATATATATATATATATATATGTGTGTGTGTGTGTGTGTGTGATTAGTTCCAAGGAAAATTAATCTTATTGTTGAACTTCATACTGTCCTGTAGCTTCTTAATTTGGTGTTACTAGACTATTTGTTGCTAAGTGGCGTGTTAGTCAATAGACACGCTCTTTGTTTAGTCGATCCAGACAGAAAGTGGCTATCTAGTCCCTCAGGGCGAGCACAAAATGAGCCCAACATATCTTCCATCTTGTTATTGTTCCAGTGTTAGCACACACAATGAGTCATTTCAACAATACTCCATCGAGGAACAAATGTCAACAAGACAGCAGCGCTTTTTGCTCCGGAGGATTTTATTCCACTTCTTCCCCCAAATGCATTTTTTTTTGTCATTTCAGTTCTGTTTTCGTGTTCATCGTGAACACAATCCCCTGAGGCCAAATGTTAACAACAGAATGAATCTCTCTCCTCTCACTGTTATTTGCACGTCTAGGCGACGACGAATCAAATACTAAATACAGCAAAGCCAACATTGTTTTCCCATGATTCCCATTCAAATTACGAATTCTCGTGATATTCCTAAACGCCACCCTCATAAGGACAAGATTAGAAGCACGGACCTTATCTTCGTTGCTATTAGAAAACGCTAGGGAACAAGCTGCTATTTGCTTTAGGACCACAGAGAGGCAGAGCTTAGGCACGCCATGGTTTACATTCTGACTTCTACTAAATGCAACCCCCGACATAGTATAGAATCATGTCAAGCCTACTGACAAATGGTTGTGTTCAATGGCTGCCAAATATGTAAATACTACTACTACTTATAATAATAATAATAACGATAAAAAATAATAAACCCACTGAGGCAATATCCATGAGAAAAACGACTTTTTTTTTTAAACTTGTGTGATGCGGTCGGCACCAATGGCGTAACGATAACCGTGCGTTCACCTAGAAAAATAAATGTCAGGACTCCTAAAAATACAGTATAGTAAAACGCACTTATTGTATTCTCTATGGGAGTTATTCAGCGATTTGGCAGATACATTATTAGTATTTTCATACTAATATTGGGAACATAAATTTACTTTTCAGTGACCATGTATTTGTATCTGCTACGCGTATTTTAAATATTTGCCTAGCTGTAAATCTGTATTCGTATTGACCTCTTATGAAACAATCATTCGGCATGTGATACCTGCTCGAAATGAAAACAAACACCACGATTCGAAGTAATATGGGCTAGATAATAAGGAGTAGCACAAATCTTAAATCTATTATAGTTATGTACAACATTTACTACATTTATACATTAGTAATTCATACTTTTGCTTTTTCATGTTAAAATCTCTCAATTTAACGAGTAGTAAGTATTGTAACACTAGGTAAAGGTAAACGGTATGCGCGCAAGGTAATCGACATAGTATCGGTGATAGTGGCCGATTTTTTTGTTGTTCTTTTTTGAGACGGTGAGCATTCTTACTAACAGCATAGATCTCAGAAAAAAAACTAATATATAAAATTATTTGCTATTTTGATAATTCATGAGTTATGATCATAATGAACACCTAGGCCGATCTACAAAGCTGTCGTAATTCGTAATTTTCATTCACAAAGTGGGATATTTCGTAAGTCTCCAAGCCAGAAAGTCCCATCCTGCATTGAAAACTATAACGTTATGACGCTGGTCAAGACACTACATCCCACCAGAATGTGTTTGTTTTCACATTCTAAATGTCGCTGGAGTTCTTCATATCTTAGTTCAACTAGCTATCCCAGCGTTTCCCAACCTTTTTCAACTTGCGGCACACTACCGGTGTTTCTTGGATTCTCGCGGCACACTTATATATATATTATTATTTGTAAACATAAAACACAGTGGTATTTTACTGTGATTATTGATCTCCTTCTTACAGAGAAGAAAGCTCTATCACTGGTTTCTCCCCGTGGTAAATCATTATGCTTATTTTTCAATCTAATTTTAAAAATAGAAAACAATTTCAATGAAATATTGGATTCAGGTTTTTAAAAATACGCTTTTTTTAAAAAAACTGTATCCAACCTTTTACCAAGAAAGAAAATCACTAAATAACGAACAAACAAAAATTTATTTTACTTTTAAAGCACAATGTAGGTAATTTGTCGTAAGGATTAAATTATATTTTAAATATCCAAGTTACAAAATAGTCTGCAATAATAAAGAAGTAATATTGGTCATAACAATGATAACCATATTTTTCAACATTAGACATGCACAGAACAGTAACCTGGTATGAAACTTAAAATTGTCGATTCATAGTAGAGGTTCATAGTAATGCGAAGTACAAATATACATTTTTCCCTACTTCTTGCAATGTGATTGCTATAAAATTAATAATTTTGTTTCGATTCCTCGTGGCACATCAGCTGCCCATTCAAAGCACACCAGTGTGCCGCGGCACACCGGTTGAGAAACGCTGAGCTATCCCATTGTCTCGTGATAATGGGTGGGACTCTTAGGCTTGAGTGAAGCACAAAGTAAAATTTCAGTTTTCTATTAATTTAGGCTGTATCAGAGGCCATACATTATGCATGACTCGTTTGTGTTGAAATCAAACATACTGGTTTTCATTACCAAGCTTACATGAGAATACAACTCCATAGTTTAAGACGGCATCCGAACAATATGCCACCTATCGGGAATTTGCATACCTACCTAAACTGTTTCGCTTACCTTCCAATAATATACATTCATTAATTTATTTTTTAAGAGGAAAATAGAGTGTGTTTCTTTTATATCAAAATACTTTCTGCAACTAATAGTGTTTTTATTATTGTTATTATTGTTCTTCTGGTCCTTACAATATTTAATCTTCAAGGATGAGGTTAGAACATAATAAATATATAAAGCTCACATTGGACTGGCTACAAGACTTACGATCTCTAAAATTCAAGACATTTAAAGTTAACGAACTGTGCCAATTGGATAGTTGAACGTTGAATCAACTCTTTGCTCTTATGTGGTGTCGTGCACGAATTCTCTACCAATCTTCCAAAGGGTCCGTTAATGTCACTAGGCGCTGGCTATCTACAGACGCTGACCAATATTTTGGGGGGAAGGCAAGATAGTGACGTGGCTTTTACATGTTCAATAAACCTTCTAGAAATACTTTAGCAAACGCTAAGAAATTTATTACACAAAATTTATTGCATACTATTTTACGTATTACATTACATATTACATTTATTGCATACAAATATACGTCTCGAGTTTCTCGGAGAAACAAACGGGACGCTGCCAGAAACAGAGATAAAATGTGCATAACAAGCCAACAAAATAGTCACAAACGTAAATGGAATTCATAATTTTTACGTGAGAAGAACATCAATGCTCTGAACGTTTTGTGTGAATTTTAAGACTAACAATATCAGACAATATTTTGGTTATAAACGATATTACTGTCCATTTGACTCTCCCTCTTTAAAAGTTGACCGTAAAACCTGACCTTACAATTTTCGTTACTCCTACGTTCTTTTTATACTTATTTTCGTGCTTCTGAAAGCGACATTTCAGACAGTCGCTTGGAAAAGAAATGAAAAAAAAAAAAAAAACAAAAAACGAAAGAATAGAAAAGGAAAAGAATTCCCCCCTCTACATCTTCCCCTCGCTGATGTAAGAAATTCAGCTAGCACAAAGCGTTTACGGCCACTTCGAGTTTATTGTTAATCCTGCCGATCGGTGGTCGAGTGGATGGCGTGATGCGAATACCAAAACAGACAGCAGAAAGCGAGAGATGGTCAGCAACGTCTTGCTCCAATGAAATTGCTATGAAATGCAAGAACGACGATTCTGAACTGAACTTTCCAGAATACAACCACCCAGCATTGATATAACTTGGGTTACGAATCGTTTGCGTGTACATAGCAGTGTGCCGGTGCTGTATGGAGAGGTCTCATCATAATTCAGGAGATAATACCCGTTTCATCTGCACAGAAATCGTTTATCGCAATGCCTTATTCATTCGCGTTTCAATTTCATGATCTCGAACACCAGTTTTATGTTCTCTATAAAAACTGAACCTTCTGTTGCCTTCACCTCCCTAGCACATAATATTTGAATTGTTCTTAATATCATACAGACGAACAGTAAAGGATTAAAAATGTAAGACACATGAAATGTTCTCGCTGTCTAGAGCTTATTCCATGAACGTCACATTCATTCAGCGCTTTTAAGTTCCTAACTGTACAAAATGTTAAAAATCACATAACAACAGCCATAAAAGAGAAACAGTTGAACGATTGAGCAAGTACTGAACACACATACACCCTGATACAATTCCACACAGTTATTTTAAAAGATTTTTTTCTCAAAGAAGGGAGTAAAGTTGTTCGAAAATTTGATTATTGCCTGCTCTATATTTTATGTGGTCTTTTTGAGCATTATTTATTGTTATTTAGCCTCTAATTCTCCTGTTACCACACAACCATATACTTATCTTCGGTTAAGAAATATGGCTACTAATGCGCGTGAATCTAAATAAAAGGTTAAGTGTTTTATTAATGCCACCACTCGAGCACGAACAAATGGGGCAATAAAATATACAACGAAACCAACCAACTCCGTGTATCTACAGCGAGAAATTTCTAAAACAATTTTCAAATGAGTGCGATACCAAAAATAAACGTTCTTTATTTTCGAAGAAGTCAATTTTCCGTTATCATCATCTAATCAGCGCGTGTTTCTTCTCAGATTGATTTATATATGCGCTCGTCCGCGTTTCAGCTATAGCTGGGCTGCTGGATGCTAGCAAGCCAAGTAGAACATGAGAAGGATAATGCCTTTTCACTTCCACCTTCAAGTGCTTGTCACTTGTGGCGTCATGATTTACATCCATGGCAGTTTTGATGTACGACCTGACTTACAGGTACCTTGTAAACTCCTTGGCTGTGGAAGATGCGACGTGCTCTTTCGAATAAGCTCCATTCAGGCTTAGTCACGAATATTGTTTTACTTGGTTCGTTTAACTTTACCATTATATGTATCGAGGACAAACACAGGTTCCATAATTAAATAGTCTTGTTTTACAGTTTACTGATATTAACGATGAAATAATAATAATAATAATAATAATAATAATAATAATAATAATAATAATAATAATAATAATAATAATAATAATAATAATAATAATAATAAGCAAAAAAAACACCCGAACACACACTCTCCAATTTTCGTCAACAATCTTCAACTCGTAGTTAGTAATAGAATATTTATCTTATTGCATTATATTATTATTATTATTATTATTATTATTATTATTATTATTCCAAACTATGCTATGCATAAGTGTCAGTAGTTTTATATAACGGAAGTAGAAAATAAGGATGTGAAGTTATTCAGCAAAATAAGTAAAGTCTTATCAAGATGGAAATACTATTTTGAGGACTTATGAGAGTACAAATAGACCTTTTGGCCAAGATATTGAAGTAGAAAATGAAGTACGTGAGGATTATAAAAGATTTGGTGTTCTTCACGATGAGTTTGTAAAACATATATCCGAGATTAGGAATGAAAAGGCAACCGGGATAGATAATATAATTCACTAATTATATGAGAGACAAGCGAGAGAAAGAATTGTTCCAACGCTGTAATGAAATATATGAAACAGGAGAAAATGAAATGAAATGAAATCTGTAAGTTTTACGTCCCACGATTATGCCGGTTAGGCGAAAGGAGACGGTGATTATGAGAAATGAATGAAATTGTGGAATATGAAACAGGAGCATGTCCAAAAGACTTCCTGAAGACGATCATGACATCGATGAATAAAAAAAAATCGAACACAGATATATGTGAGGATTATAGAACTCTAGCGTTATATTGCATGCAGCAAAAAAAAAAAAAAATGCTTCGAATACTGAACAGAATATTGTATGGAAGAACAAGTTAAAACTTTGAGGAGGAATAGTTCGGATACAGAAGAGGTAAAGGCACAAGAGATTTAATACAGAATCTACCTAAAAGATATAATGGAAAAAAGCATGCATAATGAAGGCGGCATTTCGGTAGGAGGTAAAATGATCTGCAGATGATATGGCGTTTGTTGCAGAATCTGAAAAGAAAGCCAATAAGATGTTAGAAAACTTGAAGAAGTGTTGTGAAGAATATGTGATGGAAATAAGCGTTAAAAAGACAAAATCCATAGTGATTGGAACAAAGCGGTCAGTGTGAAATATAGAAGTAGGGGGGAAGAAAATAGTACAGGGGACTATTGTGCTGCCAAAATGTCTTGAGCCGTGGCAAAAATGCGAACTAACGCTCACACCCTCACACACCCACGCGTTGAGCCAATAATGGTTCAGCTGTTGCTAAGTGAGAGAAAGCGAGTGGAATTCCTTCAGCCGATAGCAGCGCTTGCAACGGAAGACTAGGGATCAAGTCAATATGGCATATTTATAGTTTTCGATACCTGGGTAATATTATTATTGATGGCTTGAAGTATGAACGTGAGATAAAAGCAAGTATAGGAATGGTGAAATGAGCCTCTAGGAGCAAGACAAGTTTATTTTGTGGGACCTTGAATAAAGAGTTAAGGAAAATACTAATAACATGCTTCGTGTGTAGTGTTGTACTATACTGGGTAGAAATATGGACACTATGCAAAAATGATGAAAAACCTATTTGTCTTCGAAATGTGGGTGTGGAGAAGAACAGAGAGAATTAACCAGGTAAATCAGAAAGCGAATGAGAGGGTGCTATAACTGGTGGTGAAGAAAATAACAATTATAAATATTATTGAAAAGAGGAAGATAAACTGGTTGGGATGCTGGATAAGATGGAGTTTTATAATGTGGGACGTACTAGAAGCTATGGTGGCGGGAAAGAGAGAGAGGGGCGAAAGAGACTACAATTGATGGAAGATATCAGAACAGATAAATCGTACGAAAAGACGAAGAGGTTAGCTGAGGACCGTGGAGCATGGAAGCTTCTGAGTTACGTCAAGTGATTTATTAATGATGGCACAATGCATATGATGATGATGATGATGATGATGATGATGGTGACTACCTTACTTTCGTCGCTCGAAAGTAAAAAAAAATTACATTTCTAGTTTTATGTTCCATCGTTATACATATTAGTAAAGGAGACGGGTGATTAATGAAGTTAATGAATACGAAATAAATTGGTGGAATGGAAACGTGCAAGGAAAAAGGACAACTTCGAGGAAACCCACAGACACAGCATTATCAAGTCCACTACACACTCCTGGGATCAAACCAGGGTCTTCCCACACCAGAAGTGAGCTCTTTACCAGTGAGCCACCATGCTCCCATATTACAGTTTCAGTGAGTAAATTGGTATGACACTAATGTATGCTGAGGTCCGCTAAATAAAAAAGCACCATCACTACTTTATGAGAAATATGGGACCATACGAACGGACAATCTATTCCGTGAAATATGAACATTTGTAGATTTGTTAGCTTCCTCCAAATTAACATTCGTTTCAATTTATTTCTGGCCGTTTCGAGAGTGCTTTTTAAAATGCACTTACGGTGTATGTCGACGATATGACTGCTCGAACCATGGTTACAGCTCCAGGTATTTGCAAGATATATTACGCTTTCTCGCCAAACTATACCAAAATCTACGTCATTGGAAGGTCTGCTTTGAAGGAACTAATAATATAAAATATAATATATAATATATAATATAATATAATATATAATATATTGGATGCGTGTGTGGATTAAAAACGACACAATTTTGCTTCCGATATACGATTTAGAAGTAGGTAATAACTTTATTTGCAATCTCTTATTTTTATTTAACAAACTACTTGTCGACTCACTCTCATATGATACAATAAATAGGATACTATGTTTTACTTTCTTATATATGTTTGCATGTACAGTGCATTCCACGAATAACATTAAGGCCCGTCTCCTGAAGAAACCAAGGCAGATAGAAACATGAAACCTTTTGTAATCTTCAATGAGCATAAAATACAACATTATGTTGATAAGAACCCCCCATGATGTGGGTTTAAGGGGGGTAACTAAAAATTTTAAATAGCATTCCCCATCGTGTGATACCTCGTTTGAAACATAATCACGTGTAGAGACCAGTTTTGGAAATTACATGTCGCTAGCGTGCTCCTATCCAACATGGCGGCCATCCGTAAAGTACGGTCGAAGTACATTCCACGCATAACACAAAGGCCCATCTCCTGAAGAAACCAAGGCAGATAGAAACATGAAATCTTTCATATCCTTCAAGGCATATAAAATACATTATGTTGATATGGAGAACCCATATGAGATGCGTTCAAGGGGTTACGGGGGATAACTATAAAATTGTAAATAACAACCCCCATCGCGTGGTACCTCATTATAAAGCTAATGACATGTAGAGACCAGTTCTAGAAACTGACTGTCACTATAATGTCTCTATCCATCATGGCGGTCATCCGTAAGTACGGTCGAAGTACTCGTAGTTACCCGTCGTAACCCCCTTAGGTCCTCCTCATGGGGGATTTTCCTTATCAGCATAATGTTGTCTTTTGTGTACCTTCAAGGTCACAGAAGATTTCAGGTTTCTATCTGGATTGGTTTCTTCAGGAGACGAACCTTAGTGTTATACCGTACTTACGGATGGCGCCATGTTGGATAAAAACATGCTAGCGACATGTAGTTTCCCGAACTGGTCTCTACATGTTATTACTTTTCAAACGAGGCACCAGTCGATGGGAGTTGCTATTTTAGATTGTGTAGTTGCCCCCAGTAACCCTCTTGAGCGCACCTCATAGGGGGTTCTCCATATCAGCACAATATTGTCTCTTTTGTCCCTTGAAGGTTGCAAAATGTTTTATGTTTCTATCTGCCTTGGTTTCTTCAGGAGACGGGCCTTAGTTATTCGTGGAACGCACTGTATATAAAAAGTCAATTGTGATATGTAAAATGATTTTTTTTTTATCTAGTTAAAAGGTTGAATGCAAAATTCAGCTTAATTGGAAGGTAGAGAGAATGAGAGTAGCAATTAATCTATTGTGAAGTGAGGCGTTTAATCAGGTGATAGTATTTTGTGAACCATTGAATAAATTTAAGTTATGTGTTGTGTTGATTGTGAAGTGGATACCGTGGTGAGAGTAGTTAAATAACTTAAAGGTAATACGATAATACAGATAACAGTTAAGAACACATAACATATCTATCAGCAATTGATGTGCTAACACCTTAGATATAGCAGCCTGCAAATCCACTGAACGGACTTACTCTCATACGCCAGTGCCGACACTCGATCGGAAAAGTGTAAAAACGATTTCAAACCACCCATCCTGAGTGAGGTTTTCCTCATTCACACCAGGCAAATACTGGGATGGTACCTACTATACAGGTTCCAGGCTGCTTCCTTCCCTCACCAATCCTTTCTTTCTTCCCTTTCCTTGGATAATTTGATCTCCGAGGGACATCATCCCTCATACGTGCCTTGCTAACATGGCCGTAGATGCCGAAAACCCTGAATTCTAAACCCTAATCCTACTCTACTCTCATGCGTAAGTGCGTACATAGTATTACAACAAACTGTTTTAGTCAATTAAAAACTTTCTTGCAATATTGTGTACCTTAAGACAATACGTTTCCCCTTTCATATCAACTTAGCAACATGGGAGGGTTGAATTAGGTGTAGCGTGGACAACGCAAAGCTGGGTGGGCTCTCCGTTTATACCTCGGATGTTCATATGCAGACATACTTCTCCCTATAGTCTTCGTTACTATTCGAGTTCTATAGGCTCTACAAGTAACAGCCAATCTTATTTGAGTAATGCCAAGAAATGCTGTCTCTGTTGTCATTGATTCTCTTGACGTCAGTGTTACCAACTTTACCGATTTTCAATAAATCTACTGCATTTTGAACTTACCTAATGATCTGATGAGTTTAAAGTAAAATAAATACATATCATACTGTTTACGCTAGCAGCAGTAGAATATAAGCCTTTGGCACCAAAAACGACTTTTCAGAAACTAAAATATCCTTACAACAAATTCTACATACAACTTCTTGGTTTGTATTGCATATATCACTAATTCAAACAGATTGGTACAGGGCGAACATCTCCAGATTTTGGTTTTACGCACAAATATGTATTGCTGCTTCTTTGAGAACCATTCTTGATTGCTATACAAAGCCTGAGCACTTACAGAATGTATGAGTCGAAAGATTGAACTTTGGAAACCTAGTATGTTTTCTTTTTTTTCTTTCCTTTATAACGCATTTATTTGGGTGTGAGGGTCTTCTATACACTCAACAAACACTCTGATGCGAGACCTAAATATTTTCTGAGCAAGATTTTCGAACTTATGCACTGACAAAATCTTAAGTATTCAGTGCCAAAAGGATGCATTGCTCTTAGTTTAAAATACAATATAATTGGGTGCAATCTATTAAAGCAATAATGTAAATTTATTTAACTAAAAGTCTCGGAAATTTGATTAATATATTTATATATTAGTGATCGGTGTTTTATTAATTTTAAAGGTGTCTAATGAAATATAACTAAATGTTCGAGCTCTTGCTACCGATATCTTGGATCCTTCAGCTGGCAATTTTGTCTGACGTCAGAAGCAGAAGATTGCAAAAAAAATGTGTTTCTCATATCAGGCTTAGCTATTTTAAAGGTAGGAAACAAATGAGAGATGGGTTGAGGACTGGCAGCGCAGCTAGAAAGGTACATATCTAGAGGAGCACAACATCTCGCACATGTAGGTCGCTTAATTCTTGCAAATTCCGTAGAGTGTTGTAATGAGCTCGGATCTGATGTTCAATGACATCCCGAAGATGTTCATTTGGGTTGAGATCAGGATAATTTATTGGTCATTGTAGCAATTGAAATTAACCACTGTGATTCTCGAACCACTGCAGCAGAACGTTGACCTTGTACAAAGGAGCGTTCTGCTGAAAGATGCCATTATCAGCTGGAAACACGACCCACATAAATAGGTGTGCAAGACCCAACAAAGATTTTCCATCATGATGCCCTCCATAGCCTTTGGTCGTCATGATGTGCACGTCTCGAGCAGATGTTTCCCTGGAAGAATGATTTTGACCCGGCCATTGTTGTGATAAAGGAAATATCGTGACTAAACGGGCCATACAACATTCTGTCATTGATCGGCTGTAAAATGATGATGGGAATGTGCCCATTCCAGTGTAATCGAAGATGCCATGTAGTCAACGTTGATACACGTGTACAATATCTGATGGAGGCCCATATCTAAGAGTGTACGGTGAATTGTGTGCTTAGACACACTCGTGATGTGATCACTGTTAAAGCTTCTTGTTAATTGTGTCATAGATTGCGCTCTATCCTGTTGTGTCAACTTTGAAAATCTGTGACGTCCGGCATTTTTAATGAGGAGTAGCCGCCCTACACCTTGTCGTGTGAAGCAAACTTCATCGTCTTTTTTCCCTCACATTTGGAAGTTACTAACTATGTTAGCTCACAAACACCCAGCAAGTCGTGTTGTTTCTGTTGTATTCGTTTCCAACTTACTGGATATCACAATCTTGCCTCTATGAAATTCTAGTATAATCGTTTACCTTTATAATTCTTCGCACAAGCAGCACACTGATTGATCAAGTGAGAGCCCTGATACCGTCTGGAGAGTTGTGCTTGTGTGCTCTCTGCCTCTTACGTTAGCTTAACGACTTCGTTACTTTTATTTTTCTTTTTTTATGGGGGATGGCCATAATATTTTGGCTGACCAGTATATTTAGTCAATAAACTGTATTGTATGTATATCGAGAACGTGTAACTGATTTTTTCCCAAACTAATTTAAAGTACTAGGAAACCTTATGTGTTTCGTCTTATTAGATGATTTTAACGTCTTATTTATGCCTATGAGGATTATTGTTTACTGCCAAACCTGAGTAGCGTTCTGCTTTCCCTGCGTCGAGAACTTTCAACCTGCGTCCCCCCCCCCCGCAATATTAAGTTTCGGTCATAGTTTGTTGTCTGTATACCATTGTGGGTGATATATATCATTAAGTTTTATATGAACATTTGGAGTTGTATGTAGCTGAGTTAGCCTGCTCAAAAGCCAGAAGCATTTATATGTATAACAATTTTTGCGTTGAACTCAGGTAATTCGAAAATTGAAACTTGCTTGTAAAAAAAAAGAAAAATGAAAAAAGAAAAAAAGAAAAAAAAGAAAAGAAAACAAATTTGAATTCAGCGCCAAAACATGTAGGTGACTCAAACTCTCATTCCTTGTAACATAGTATAAAAAATACTCTGGAAAGAATACGGTAGAACTCATAGCAGTTTTGTGGCCGTAAAGAACTAACACTCACACAAATGGTGAAATTGTCCACGTCCCTTTAAATTTCTAACTGCGCTTTTTATACTAGCTTCAGAATGAAAAATCAATGGTTTTTTTGAAATATTGTTTGTTCTTGTGAACATGAGAAAAAATGACCTCATAGCTGGGATGACTCAGAGTTAAGAATTACCATTCATGGCAATTGTAGAAATAGCAAATGCTTGAATCAATGCATAATTACGTTTTCCCTTCTAATTTGAACACGCAATCATTAAAAAAAAAATAAGTAAATATAACTATCTCAAATTTGAAGTAATTTATCTCGTGAAGTCATGGACATATATGCTTAAAATATAGTTGCATTTGGTTCCGCATCCTTTAATTGGTATGAAAGGTACAACTGGAATATTATCCATGCGTGGGCATCTTTAGAAGTTTGAGCGGTAGTTATTTAATCTCCCATTGATAAATGAATGAGTGAAAACCATAATGGTATGAATACATAAATATTGTGTCTGAGAGTTTAAGTTGGCTGATCCCGTACGTTGCTTAAGAAAACTGTGATTATAAGCAACTATACCTGCAGAAAATAGGTATACCATTATTTTGCCCATATTTATTCACCACATAAACATTCTTCTGTGCAGTCGTCATTTATGAACTTCACTTAACTTTGACCCAAATGGACCCGTTGTGGTTTTCAGTCATTCGTAGCATTTATAATTTACATGTATAACTACATAATTTCTTCGTAATGTACCAAATACATATATCATTAAAGAGACGAATGTGACGGTAATCAAATCGTTTAATAACGAGGATATGCGATGGATACATGAAGCTCACTTTTCTGAGAATATGCAAAACCTTGCTCTCTGTCCAACTACTGCATACAGCACTTGGTGCGCTTAAATAAAGTATAATAAAGAATTCTCTGTCTTGTCGGTAGTACTACCAAAATTTTTAAGAGGACATATATCGTCCCACGTTTCCTCTGTTATAATGTCTTTGTATGCTTAGAGACTATCTGAAGCCACGTAAAGCCCTGAGGCAGCACTCTCTCGTCACGTCTATGGTTTATTACATTAACTGAAAAAAGGGAGACTCATGTCGGATATGTCCGGAGGGAGTGAGGCTGAACTAGAAAGAAATTCATCCCACGTGAACAAACTGGGTGTGAACGAGGACTTCTGAATGAAAGAGTGTAACTGACATATACGTTGCTGGTATTATTTTTCTTCAAGCTTCAACAATATCGAAAGGTTTAGAAATAGTTAACTAGTTCCGACACATTTCTCATTACACCACATAATTTTAGCATATAATTTATGAATCATTGCTCGATTTCACGATACATAATTTCATAATATATCCTCATTATGAAATACACATTTTTTTTTTCATTGTAGAACATCCAAATTTGAAATACAACCCGCAAGTTAATAGCTCATCCACAAGGTAAAGCTATTGTTTTATATAAATTTCAACTTAGTATGGCTTGACATAAAGAACAAAAAAGAAATAAAACATAAAAATAAAAAGTCTCATTTGCATGGCAAACAGTTCATGAGATTCTACAAGAGTTGTCCTGAGCCGGCGTGTTGCTCAAGTCTGTAATTTGAAAATCGTGATGCATATAGTAAGTAGTTAAAACAAATTTTGAGACATACTGTACCAGTCAACGACTCCAGCGGCAGCAACAATCTTCAGTACTATGTGATGTCACTACTTTGTAGTAACTTATTGGTTTACAATATTATAATATATACAAGGTGGCCCAAAAGTAGGTATACAACCCGTAATGATTTGCATATGGCATTTTATAATTTATTTTTATTATCAATACACGTATTGACTGAATTTATTTTAGTGTTTGTTATTAATTTCTTTTCACCTATACCTTAAGCTAGAAACAGACTGAAGCAAATAAACTCAAAATTTTAATAAATTAAACTGTCATACTTGATTAATACAGGGCTCTATATATATTTTTGGGCCACCCCCCCAAAAAAGAGAGTCGCAATGTCGTGGTATTTCAGTAAAGTATGCTGCCAGTCAAAAAAAAAAAGTTTGGAACCACTGTTCTACAGTGTGCAACATGCGCAAACAACTAAACAATAATAATAATAAAAGAGTACGGGAAAATAATGGAAAACGTGTATATTTACTATAAAAATACAGAGGCAATACTCGCATATGTTGCATGGTTGGGCAACCATATGTTTTCTTAACAGTAAACATTTTTTTTTTGTTTGTAATTGTTAAAGTATTGTTTTAGTAAAAATGAATTTTCGCTCTTCAGACAGTATTGATGCATCTTTAGAAAATTCATTTAAAAATAAAACAATGAATTGAATAGAGAGATTTATATTTCCAGTTGCAACGAGCGTTCCACTGCATCCAGTGACATTGAGCATATGGGAGGGAGCTCCTATTTCTTAATACAGGGAATTGCATTTATGCTTGCATCACTGCTATCTTTCCGTAATGTCCACTAGCAGTTGCAGCCAGTTCGGCAACCAGTAGTTAGGTTTAGTGATAGCTAGGATTTTTTCCACTTGGGGACACTTAACTCAATTGGTAATATAGGTGATTCACGGTTGAAGAGGACACATTCACAGAACACAAACTCACAGAGAATTATTTTATGAATTTTCATCTCTACATTTCCCTCTATGATTTCCCTCCCGTTGGCCAGACTGCAATCAAACTTACGCCATAAAATTGGCACACTCTTTTTGCAAATAATAATAATAATAATAATAATAATAATAATAATAATAATAATAATAATAATAATAATAATAATAATAATAATAATAATAAACTCAACCATAGCAATCGAGTAAATAGCGTTTGAATTATAATTCGTTAAATGAAAGTCTACGAAAACGCCAAAAATGATTCTGTTTCGAAAGGGTTTCGTAGATATGAGACCTGAAGGTTGCCAGAACAATCTATTCCTCTTCACCTTGCAGTTACATGTCTATGCAACGTCCAGATTGATTCCGGCTTCCAGGAGGGTATCAAAAGGGGCCCAATATCGGCTGTGTCTCAAGCAAAATGATTTTCGTTTGATATTGTAATAATACCAGTCATGAAATCAGAAGATTCCAATATGAAAAACTAGGAAATATGTCTAATGAAAAACTGAAGTATAAGTGCAGTAAACAATGGACAAAACGTCAATAGGTTTAATATTTATAATATTCCTTCCCATTCTACCCAGTTAAGTAATTTAAGATTAATCTTGCATCATTTTTTTCATTGTTGTATAAGTAACTTTTGTATAAGTAAATGAAATCTTTCAGTTTTACGTCTCATGGTATACCATGAAGGCTATATGAGACAGTGAGGATGAGAATGAATTAAATGGTGAAACGAAAAAAAAAACAACGATGATATACGGGAATCACCAGAAAATCTACGCACACGTTGCTTATTCACTACAAAGACTATTTGACGCAAGCTTGGATCGAACCAGGAGCACGAAATAACTTTCAATCTAGGAAATTATTTATGACAGTGAAAGAACGAAACTGGGCAGTTTAATTACAATTAATATTACTATGCGAAACAATGTCTCTCTCTCTCTCTCTCTCTCTCTCTCTCTCTCTCTCTATATATATATATATATATATATATATATATATATATATATATATATATATATATATATATATATATATATATATATAATTTTATTTTTAATTTTGATTTCACCAAATTATCCTATTTAAAGCTCGCTACAGTTAAGAACTGAATTGAGGAAGACTCAGTCGGCAAACGTACTTGTAATATGGCATACAGATGAATAACAGACTAATTGAAATTACATAAATTTTGATAATAGCAGAAATATCTAGTGATTTCAATCCTGGTACGTTCTTCCCTGCAACGAAATATACTTTTACTACTCACAAAAGAGAAATTCCTACATTCGGAGTATTTTCAGCATCAAATTCTATAGTTTTCCAATTCACGATAATTCGCTCTAATGGCTAGCGCATGTGCCTTTGGCGCATATAGTCCCGAGTTCGATTTCCGTTGAATAAGCAAAACAAAATCACAAGTATCCTCTTTTAATAGCCATCTATATCTTTCAATCTAAAGGACATAACCGTGAAACATTAAACTAAAAGTTTCGTTTCTTTTCTTTCTTTTTTTTTTGGAAAGAAAGAAAACCTTAGTTTCCAGGCTTTTTTTTTTTTTTTACAATAGAACAAGACGCAAAGTATATGGTCACTGGAAATTGAATTATGGCACCCTATATTCACATTTAAAAAAACGCTGTCATAATGCTTTCAAAATGCTATTAAAGTCCCGATCGTATGAAGAGAGAGGTGCTTCTCTATGCTAAAGATAATAAAGCAGAAAATATTTATGGTGGTGTTGCTTTCTATTTAGAGAAACTTGGCGAACATAATTCCTGATTTCAATCAGAATGTAATAAAAAAAAAATTGTCAATCGAAGCGAACCAATAATGGACTTCAGTTATAAATAACACATGATTAATTAAATAAAATAATTTTGTTTAACTTCTTGTGTAGGTATATGCGTCTTATAGTACATGCTATATATTCTATTTACCTCTTGTTCAATAACATCGGAATAGAAGTTTTCTATATAAATAACGTATGAACGTGCATTTACAGTGATTTATCATTTTGTTTGAAATAAAAGAAAAACAATTTTATATATATATATATATATATATATATATATATATATATATATATATATATATATATATATATATATAGTGGCGGATCCAGAACATGATCAAGGGAGGGGCTAAACCATAATTTGCAGCTTTATCCAGTGTAAAGTAGGATTGAATCCCATTTTATCCAGTGTATACCTGAGCGTCAAGGAGGGCTGTAGCCCCCTTGGATCCGCCTCTCTCTCTCTCTCTCTCTCTCTCTCTCTCTCTCTCTCTCTCTATATATATATATATATATATATATATATATATATATATAGAGAGAGAGAGAGAGAGAGAGGTTGAAGGGATTTTCGTCTTCATATTTTGTGAATATGATTTTAAATTTAATTAAATCAAATCTTTCAGTTTAACGTCCCATGATTATGTCCGTTATTCGAAGTGAGACAGATGATTAAAGCAAGTGAATGGTGATGAAATAATTGGTTGAATGAGAATGTAGGAGGAAACGGGGGTACCCTGAAAAAACCCACGACACATTATAATAGTACAAGACTGCAAATTCATATACAGGGTGTGTCAAAACAACACCGACAACGTTTGGGAGGTGATTACTGACACCAAGATAAGACAAAAAGTATAGACCAGCCTGGGTGCGCAGATGCTTTCTTTCGGAGTTATAGGCTGCCGAAAACATGAAAATTGAACTTTAAAGGCCCATAACTCCAATACTATGGGACCTACCGTAGTTGGATCAAGACTTCACTTAGGAACTAATATGGGCACTATCCAAATTTCAGAATATTGTGGTAGTCACGTAACGTTTTTTATAGAGGTAGTTTGTGAGTACTTCCAATTAAATGCCCGTAGCCAAACTCCCTCTATAAAAATTGTTGCGTGAATACCTTAGGATTATGACACATAGATTTTGGATAGGATACACATTAGTTCCTAAGTGAAGTCTTGACCAGACTACGGTAGGTCCCATAGTTTTGGAGCTATGGACCTTTAAAGTTCGCTTTCTCAAGTTTTCGGCAGCCTATAACTCTGAAAGGAAGCATTTGTGCACCCAGGTTGGTCTATACTTTTTGTCTTATTTTGATGTCAGGAATCACCTTCCAAACGTTGTCGGTGTTGTTTTGAAACACCCTGTACAAGTTACATCAAAATACCCGCAATTTGAGTTTAGATTTGTTGCTGCCGTTGCAGGCGTTGAATAATATAGTTTGTCCCAAACTAGATTTTAGCTCATTAGTAAAGATTTTATGGTAAAAAACAAATGTACCAAATATAGTAAATACTTTTTGGATTATATTAGTCTGTAAAATCTCGAATTTCGCGACATATTTCATGAAGCTACGCGACAGATCAGTATGTTGCGACAGACCAGTTTTGATCGTAGGAAAGTGGGCACTGGTATCGTTGATCTCAAGCTGCATACTGAAAGACAGCAATACAACTCTCCATCACAACCTGTACGGCCATTATCATTAGTTGTCTACCTATCCCCAGAACAATCGTCTGCGTACTATCGCCAAACTGGCACGGTTATTGCCTTGCCTATGAAGCTAGAGATTTATCATTAAAATATACAAACTATACTTTAATGAGTATTGATCCAACGGGAAATGCAGGGAATAATTTCCACAAAATCCACTAAAATATAAACCACTGCTTCACTGTTGAGTGGTAGTTGACTGAGGCGATTCCCTAGCAGAAAGCACGAAGATGCAATCGGTAATATGGAACGAGAAACTTCCATTATATGATATAGTTATGATTGCAAGTAGTGCTGGATGCTTGCAGCAATTAACACTTAAGTATGTGCATAATTGGGCTAAAATTACTTACCTTTCATTAAGTTTGTAGTCGGCAGATAGTGGGGAAATTAAAGGATAAAAAACAGCACGACTTACCTGGAAAATAAAAGAAAAATATTAATTTGTACATTTTATTTTTATTAACTTCCTGTCAGCATTAATAATAGTGCACTATATTTTTAAATTCATTTTTTTTAGCTGTATCGCATTGCAGTTTGTTACAGAAAATCATAGAATTGCGATACAAACGAGAAATTGTATCCAAAATTCGTTGCATCTATGATCAACGAAATGGACTACATTTATCAAGGAAACAACATAGTATAGTTTTCCTTCGTGATAGAATAGCGGCTTTTAATAAGATCTTATATAGCTGTGATAAATATGCCCCTCTAAACCTAAAGGCTAACTTTTCCCTCTGGGTTTTCAATAATACATGCTAATACACTATAAACTAGACACCAGAATACTGGAGAGCTGCCCGTAGAATTTATAATAGAGACCATTTCATAAGGAAACAAAGCGCCTAAATGAAGTTTCCAAATAGAATATATCAATTTACTTTCCATAAATGAAATTATTAGGAACATCACGATAATTACAATTCTTCTTCTTCTTCTTCTTCTTCTTCTTCTTCTTCTTCTTATTATTATTATTATTATTATTATTATTATTATTATTATTATTATTATTATTATTATTATTATTATTATTTGTTGTTGTTGTTGTTGTTGTTGTTTTTTGTTGCTGTTGTTGTCGCAAGGTCTGGGGTAAGGAGTATATATAAATGGCGCATCTGCATAGTTGTTTCGTAACATTGGCCCAGATATATTATTTCAGTACATCATGTTGCTTTTTCAATAAAATCCCCCCCAAAAGAAGTTCAGTTTGCAATTTAAAACAACGAAAACAAAAAAAAAGAACCTGATCCAGGCATTATTTGGCTACCACGTGAGATAGGAAATGGATACTTGTTTGAAATTAGGTTGTTGTGTCTTTGCCACTTAGTTTCACTTCGTGCGTTATTTGAATACTTTAACACATTCGTAGTGTCAATGACTAATATTCTTAACGAAACCAACAGGAAAAAAAAGTCATGTGCTGTGGCAATTTGGAGCCCATACTTTGCTTATGCATGGTCCTAGATTCGACTCCCTGTGGAGAGATTACCATCTGGTTCGTTGACTTTAAATATAGGGTGCTTTTTCAGCAACATATTCGTAAAAACATCGCCTTGTGTTTTATTTATCAATAATAATAATAATAACAATAATAATAATAATAATAATAATAATAATAATAATAATAATAATAATAATAATAATAATAATAATAATAATAATAATAATAATAATAATAATAACAAAGCCCCGAACTGTGGTCTATCAAACTTTCAGCTGAGTGATGTGTAATGAACACACCGATCCACAACGTGGTTGTTACTGAGTTTATAGGCCTACCAGAATAGTTTTAGTTGAGTGATGTACGATCAACAAATTGACTCCAATGAACTTTTTACTGGATTTCTAAATCTATAAGACTTCTTTGAGCTGAGTAATAGTATTTAGTCAATCCATCGACATCAACGCTATTTCTTATGGTGTTTCTAGGCCTACCACACGATTTTTAATTGAGTGACACACACACACACACACACACACACACACATACACACACATACACACTCTCTCTCTTAGCACATTGTCGCTGGATATCCAGGGACGTACGGAAGGGGGGGACACGGGGGTCCGGACCCCCCGAAATTTCGACTTTTTAAAAAATTAGCCTAATTTTAGGGGCAATTTTAGCAATTTTAATATAAAATAGCTTCATATTTAGTTTGAACCCCCCCCGAAATAAATTCTTGGGTACGCTAGGCTGGTCCTACCAGACGCTCATAGTCATGTGATATATGGTTAGTACGTGAACCCGAACGGATTGTCACTGGGGTTTCTAGGTCTACCATGTTGTTTTTAGTTTAGTGATGTATGGTCACCACATGGATCAAAACTCAAATATAATGAGTTGAGTTCATTTTGAGTTTAATGTTCCTTTCGGCAGTTAGACTATATGAGACGGGACCTACTGATTATCTAGAATCCGAATCACAGGAGCTCCAACCGTGGATCGAACCCGGGTCCTAACTCAAATATAAATGGGCTTATGTGCCTACCACTGAGCCATCGTGCCTTATGAAAGAAAGAGAAGATCTATCGTTATAACTCAACGTTCTAAAATTTCGATTTATGCTCCTGTTGAATGACAACTTTATTACAACCATCCGTCGCGAGCGCACATAGACGATTGTCTACACATGGGATCATAGATCAGCTTTGCTGTTCTCAAAACACTTCTCTGCTTGCATTATAGACGTTACGTTTGTGTTTTATGTTTCTTGTTTCAACTTGCTACAATGAAATATGTCAGTTACACTTAGAGTTAATCTTTTCAATTAAATTGTAAAAAAAAAAAAAAAAAAAAAAAAAAAAAAAACTTTCAAGCAATAAAATCCCGATGAATAGCGTTTGTCTATTTAGTCCACAGAATAGACATTTCAATAGCTATATAAGACATAGACCTGCAGTTTGTATAAAGGTCCGAACATGACCTGTCGCCTTAAATCCAATACGAGTCTTATACTTCCAAAGCGAAAAACGTAGTCATTTATTAAGGACAGACGAATACCGACTCCCTGGCAAATGAGTGGAAGCTGCTAAAGTCGATTTTATCTGTATGCGTATCTGGGCGAAATGAAAAGAAAACAACATATTTTAGGATTGATTAACTAATGATCAGTATCCTAAATTTTGTTCATATCATTATTTAGAGGAAAGCAAATCAAAGCATTCAACAAAGATTCCATCCAGGAGTATCAAAATACGAAACTCGAAAGCATCCACCTCTTCAATTATGCAAAAAAAAAAAAAAAAAAAAAATAGCTTTATTACTTCCTATTATTCATTAACCACTTTCTGTATGATTTTTTTTTCTTTTAGCGAAAAAAAAATCAGTATTGGAAATCATCATATGGGAACTTGAAAAATGAATTAAAATTTGAAATACATAAAGCCACAACTAATACCTCATTTGTCTTGTAGTATTCTCTGAAGCTCTTCTTGGACGTAATCAATGTTTAAAAAGGTATTTTGAGAAGGAAAATACAGTGCGTTCCACGAATAACACTAAGGCCCATCTTCTGAAGAAACCAAGGCAGACAGAAACATGAAACCTTTTGTAACCTTCAAGGAACATAAAAGATAACATTATGCTGATAAGGAGAATCCCCCAAGAGGACCTAAGGGAGTTACGGAAGGTAACTGCAAAATATTAAATAGCAACTCCCACCGTGTGGTAGAGACCTGCATGGGCCGGGCCTGGCCCGAGGCCCGCGGGCCGGGCTTGGGCGGGCCGACTCTGTTATTTCTTTGGGCCGGGCCGGGCTTGGGCGGGCCGATACCGTTATTTCTTTGGGCCGGGCCGGGCTGGGGCCGATCGATTGCAATTCTTTAATAATTATTGACTTTCGTTAAACGATAATTGGAATAAAGCCAAACGTTGAAGTGTGTCCGTGAAAAATGTTACAAAGAATGCAATAGCTATTTACACTTAATGCTTGCTTAGCGGTTCCACTTTCACTATGCAGGCATTATGCGGTAAATTGAGCTATGGCCTTGATCTTCACTGAACTCAAAATATAAAAAGAAGGGGTGGGAATGTTTTGCCTGTCGCTAAACAATATTGCCATCTTCACTTTATGCTAAAAATCAATAAGGTTAGATTCTTGTTAGAGGGAATGGAGTTTTCGTTCTCTCGATGATAGGCAAAGTTCTAGGAGGCAATGGTACCATTCGGGAGGCAAGCGTCAGGTTGTGAACCAAAGTTTGGAAAATTTTTCTGAGGGTTAGGTCAAATTTAGTGCTAAATATTGAGAAAGATTGGGGCTCGAGCTAATTTAAAAAAAAAAAAATTATCGGGCCGGGGTCGGGCCAAAAACTTTTAAAATTTATCGGGCCCGGGCCGGGCTTGGACCAAGATTTTTGAAAAACTTATCGGGCCGGGCCGGGCTCGGGCCGAAAGTCTCCAAAACTTTTCGGGCCCGGGCTGGGCCGGGCCTAGGTGCGTTCGGGCTGGATTGGGCTCGGGCCGAAAAATTCGACCCGTGCAGGTCTCTACCGTGTGGTACTTCGTTTGAAAGGTAATCACATGTAGAGACCAGTTTTGGAAACTACATATCGCTAGCGTGTCTCTGTCCAACATGGCGGTCATCCGTAAGTACGGTTGAATTACTTTCCACGCATAACACTAAGGCCCGTCTTCTGAAGAAACCAAGGCAGACAGAAACATTAAACTTTTTGTAACTTTGAAGGGACACAAAATACAACATTATACTGATAAGGAAAATCCTCCATGAGGGGAGTAGGGGCAAAGTGTGTTACTAGGGATAACTATGTGTACTTCGACCGTACTTACGGATGACCGCCATGATGGATAGTGACACGATGGCGACAAACATTTTCCAGAGTTGGTTTCTACACGTCATTAACTTTCAAACGAGGTACAACACGATGGGGGTTGCTATTTAAAATGTTATAGTTATCCCCCGTAACTCCATTAAGTCCCTCTCTTGGGGAATTCTCCTTATCAGTATAATATTGTCTTTTACGTCCCTTGAAGGTTACAAAAGATTTCATGTTCCTATCTGCCTTAGTTTCTTCCGGAGATGGGCCTTAGTGTTATTCGTGGAACACACTGTATATATTTACTCGAGTGTGTCGTAATGGTATGGGGCGCCATAATAGTGAGATTCAATTTCAACGAAAATGTTATATTAGAAATGAAATTAATCGAATTCTTTCGGTTTAACGTTCCACGATTATGTCATTATGTTAAGCAGATGGATGATTTAAGGCAAGTATGCGACGATGTAGCAACTTATGGAATGAAAATGTGGAAGAAAATGGGAGTGCCCAAAGAAAACCCACGGACACGAATGAAAGATATATCAAATGCTATGGTTTCTGTTTAAGAAACTGCCTAAAACTGAAGATGCTGGATGTCGCTGTGCTGTGTCCTCAAACACTTTCCCCAGCCTTATTTCCCACCTACGTTTTTACTTTGGTCATATTTCAGAGCGTTTTGTGTGTTGCAGTATACAAAAAGTGAATCCATTGTTGCGGTGCAGCCTGCGTTTCCTTGTAACTTTCAACAAAGAGCCGTTCGTCATAAACCGATTTACAGTTGGTACAGAAAATTCGTAGAAGATGGTTTGATATACAAACGGAAAAACACTTATCTTCCTAGCACTTCAGATGAAAATGTTGAGTGCATTCGAATTGCTCTCGAACAAAGTCCTACGAAATCCACAAGCAGAGGAAGCAGAAAACTTGGAATTCCGCAACCAACAGTGTGACGTGTATAAAAAAGAAAATAAAAAAATAATAAAAAAAGCGCGTCTGAAGTTGCAGCTACTCCAGACATTGTATTTTGGCGATCATGAAGAAAAATCAGAATTTTGCACTGCACGTTTGCAAGAATTGGAAGATGACATTTTTCTTTCTTTTTTTTTCCTGAAAGACTATTTTTTTTCCCGATTAATCACTTAATATTTCTGGTATAAGAAATCGCCACAATATCAAAATTTGGGGGACTAAAATCTCGTCACACACATCCAACATGAAATAAACTCTCCAAAGCTGAATATATTTTGCGCCATTTCCGTCAATAAAGTTGATGGTCTTATTTTTCTTACGCAGGAGACTGTCTGGAATTACGCATCTCCACATGCTCCAAGACTATTTGAATGACACAATTCCAGAACATTGGATTGGAAGAGGTGGGCAACATGATCTTGTTTATCTTAAGTAGCCTCCAAGGTTACCAGATCTTACTTTTGCGCTTTTTATATGTGGGGATATATAAAATACAATATGTATGTAACACTTGTGAACGCACTCTGGATGCAATTAGCTAAGGATAGAAGTCAGTGGAGAGCTTTTGTGAACGCGGCACTGAACCTCCGGGTTCCATAGGCCATAGAGTTAGAGTTAGAGTTAGTAACACTTGTGACTGTTGTTCATCAAAATTTGCAAGGTTGAATTGCTACAGCGGTGGGTTCAGTAACGAGGGATCGGTTACTTCGTGTATGACAAGAAAGGGACTACCAATTCGATGTTTGCTGCATAATAAATGATGCTCACGTTAAATCCACAAAATAAAACTTCAAACTTTGATCTATCCAGTGATGTACCGTATGTGTCTCTATCTATTATTGTTCATTAGAAATAAATATTTTAGATCTGTTCCTTCTCTTTCAATAATATTACATACTAGCATATATTACCTGGCTCGCTGGGTTGAAATGAAAATTTAAATACACAACTCAGTATCTCATGTATTTAGTACCTGTGAAATATGCTGTTTTCGTTTTTACTAGCATCGGAAAGATCATTGATCATCTCGCCGACCCCGAAAACCACGGATTCGACACTAACATTGGTCATTTTCGATCATTTTATTATCTCTCCCTTTCCCAAGTTGCGCGGCTGAATTTGGTTTTAAACGGAATCGGAAGTGTCGCCGGTCATCTCAGCGACCCCGGAAACTATGGATTCGACACTAATATTGGTTATTTTTTGATTAGTTTTATGTATTTTCCTTTTCCCCTCCCCAAAGATGCGGGGCTGAATTTGGATTTAAACAGCATCAGAAATGTCACTGTTCATCTCGGCGACCCCAAGAACTATAGATTCAACACTAATATCGGTCATTTTTTCCACTTATATATATCCCCCTCCCCCATGTTGCGGGCCATGGCATCAGAAGTGGAGGTCTGACCCTTGTTCTTTTCATTCTTTCTTTCTGCCTTTTTGTTGTTTCCTTTTAAAAATAGTAAGTTTCGTTCCACATTTTGAAACTACAGTCGATTCTCAAACTACATAAATTCAATACTAAAAACGGAAAGAGTAGATCTATAACGCCAAGTTACAATAGAGGGACAAGACCAAAAATGAAACCTGCTCTTTGAATTTTAAAACCATGGCAAAAACTTGTTTATCCCTATCTTTTTCAATCATTAACATATAAGAAAAAAAATACTGAAACCGGGTTACATATTTTTTTTAATCTGGTTTCAGTAGAACATTAATAGTTGTGATGACGTTTCTACTCTATCATAACCATAGCTATTCTATCATTATTGCCACGTAACTTGTCGCAACTCAGAAGGTTCTATGCTCTACGGTCTTTAGCTAACCCCTTTCGTCTTCACGTGTGATTTTTCTTTTTTGATATAGTCCCTTTCGCCCTTTCACTCTCTTTCCTGCCACCATACCCTCTAGTACGGCTCTCATGACACAGTTCCTTCTTAGCCAATGTCCCAAATAGTTTATCTTCCTCTTCTCAATAATATTTAAAACATTTATTTTATCCCCCACCATTTCTAACACAACCTCATTTGTTTCCCACCCGACCCAGTCAATTATCTGCATTTTTCCCCGTATCCAAATTTCGAAAGTTTGTAGTTGTTCTTCATCAATTTTGCATAATGTTCATGTTTCTGTCTCATTCAGTACAATACTCCACACGAAGCATTTTATGAATCTTTTTTTTTTTTTTTCTCAACTCTTTATTCAAGGTACCACAAAACATGATTTTCTTCCTTCCAAATGCTTCTTTCACCATTATTGTCCTTGCCCTTATATCACGATAGGAACATATTCATGGTAAATTTCCACCATTTTCAGTTGCTATAGAGTAATAAAGTGCAAATAGGAACGTGTTTCTGTAGCAGTTATCCACTCTATAGGGTTTCACCACTTACGATTTTAACAGAGGTGTAAAGACGAAAAGACCGAAATGAATTTTATTGTTGAGACAATGAATCAATATCAAAAATTATGTGTCATTATATATTACTGTTTTCGCTGTATAGAGATCAAATCAATGTTGAAACCAGAAGTGAAAGTGTATTTCTTCGACTTCTGGTTCTAGTAGATATATAAGAGTAGAGATGAAATATGCTTATTGGGACGAATAATCTTTCCCGAAAAAAAGGAGAAGAAACACGTTCATTGTTATTTATTCCAAGTTTTAACTGATGTCTGTCAACTGATGCACGGACAAGCAGACGGACGGATAGATACAGTCGTTTTATAAGGTTTCCTATACTTCTGCATAGCATATTTTAGAAGTCTGTAAACTGAATTATATGAAAAAAACAACAACAACTTGAAGAGGAAGCCAAGTTAGTTTGAGCATGTATACGGAAAACACAAGTGATGCTCAACAACTTCGCAAGAAAACAAGACAGATTTAGCTAAAGTCAATACATACGAGCAGAACTAGAGACAATAGGCCTATATTGCTATGGATAAATGCATTGAAAAAGAAATAGTAGAGGCTTTCACCTACTATAGAGTGCATTAGGAAGGAACAGCTTCATATTAAAATACTTAAATCAGAACTAAATTTATACCAATGTGTGTTAGACCAATCGTTATCAGTTAATATAGTCTACCAATTTTGGCATATGGGTCAGAGATGTAGGCGCTAACAAGATAAAAACATTCAGCTTCTGCAGACTGCACAAAGATGCACAGAAAATCCTGCACAAATAGGCAAAAAATGCCTACATTGATCAGGAAAATTGTAGGACAGACGCATATTAAAACACATTAAGGTTGAATTGCAAATAGAACTGATGACCCATTGAAAAAAAAAGCAATACAGATAACATCCTTATAGAAAATAGTGTAACGAAATCAATGAGCACTAGAAAGTGCCATGGCAATGCATTGTCCAGGATAAATGGTTGTGCCAAAGAGTTGGATAGGCTTTCGTTCGGCAGGGGATTGGTAATGGTTGGTGATGATAAGACATTAATTTCTATGTAAATTCTAATATAAATACGACGTAGGAAAGATAATGTCCAGGTAAATACGAAATATTTAATAAAACACGTTTCCAAAAATCGTGCTACTACTTTGCAAATACAGGGAAAAAATCCTGTTGCAGACGTTGATAACTTGATAAAAAGCGTACTTAAACAAGTTAAACTTTCTTCAATGTAACTACTGAATTTGAAAATACTGTAACTACAATATAAATTTGTTAAACAAAAAAAAATGTACTCTAATGCTACAGAACTTTGCTACAAACAGCAACATTTGTGTGTGAGTTGAGTTATTTTCAAAAAAAAAAAAAAAAAAGTAAGCGAATGAATTGCATAAATAATTGGATCAAACAAAGAAAGATAGTTGCTAGGAACCTGAAATAACATTAATACAATATTTAGAAATATGCATGACGTGACATTACCGCATAGCTTCTAATTTACATGCCTTGTAATGATCCGAGAAACAATTTGCTGTTATCGTTATTATTCATAGTAAACAAGACATTCAAAATTGCTTTTGCTTTAAATCTGTAATTCCCTCTTATAAAGGTCAATTGTCCAGAAGGATCATGCACACAACACTTGCTGATGAATAACTGTGTGTGCGGGTAACATGAATATTTATGATATTTATACGATATGTCTTACCAGACTAAAATAAAATATTTAAAATGCAAGATGAAATAAGCAAACAGTATGTGTATAATCAATACATGTTATAACAAGTCTAAACAATATTTCCAAGAGGGATGTGAATTCTCTTTCCCAAATCATACCTACCGAACGAGTAACACTTAAGTTGATGAAACAGAATATTTAGGGTTTAAGTATGTAGACTTACACTAAGGACACGCAATTACAAACTAATCACTACACTGATTTTTAGTCGATACTCGGTGGAAACAGTACTCGAAAAAGTGTAAAAGCTTTTTTTTTAAGCCTGGCATCCTCAGTGAAGTTCTCCTGGCATTTCCTCATTCATGTCATTATACTAGGCAAATACCGGGACGGTACCTTATATAATTCAAGGCAGTTTCCTTCCTTTCACATGCATTTGTCCAACCAGTTCACCGGGTAGTGTAATCGCCGAGGGACGTCATTCCTGATATGTGATGGACTAACATGACCATAGATGCCGAAAGTCCAGAAATGTATTTCCGATTTCTAATTCCACTGATTATATATCTTTTTTTCTTTTAAGTATTTATAAACCACTGGGATCGATTACCCGTTTCGTTTGGTTAAAATGAAAATTTAAATGCGCAACTCCGTATCTCACATGTTCGGTACCCAAGAAATTGTTGTTTTTGTTTTTTTAATGGCATCGATTTAAATGACATCGGAAAGATCACTGTGCATCTCAGCGACCCCAGAAACTATGGATTTGACACTAATATTGGCCATTTTCGATCATTATATATATAGGGGCGGATCATAGGGGGCTGTAGATGCTATAGCTCCTCTTCTTGACGCTCAGGTATGCACTGGATAAAATCGGCTTCAATCCTTGTTTACACTGGGTAAAGTTGCAAACTATGGTTTAGCCTCTCCTTTGATCCTATCATGGATCCGCTACTGTATATATATATGTATATATATATATATATATATATATATATATATATATATATATATATATACCTCCGCCATGTTGCGCTGCACGGCATCGGAAGTATTACCGTTCATCTCAGCGACCTCGAAAATTGTGGATTCGACACTAATATGAATAATTTTTATCAGTTTTATGTATTTCCCTCTTCCCTCCCCATGTTGCAGGGCAGAATTTGGATGTAAACAAGATTGGAAGTATCACTGTGCATCTCAGTGAAACAAAAAACTATAGGTTCGACACTAGCATCGGCCATTTTCGATCACACTGGTCCACATACGTATTCTTGTTTTGAAAATCTCAGGTGGACTACATGTTTTTGAGGTCGCTCATTCAGAATCTGGCATTCGTTTTTTTTTCACCCTAGAATTACCAGTAATTCACTAATAACGCACAAATCTATTAGTACCTGTTTGTTCTGTAGTCCATCAAGCGCTCACTAGATGGCAGCAGTCCATCTCTAAGCAATTATACAGATTATGTAGGTATGAGGAAAGAAAATTAGTTATAGATTTAGTTCATATAATTTACAGTTATTTTTATCTCCAAATTAAATTGTATAACGTGCATAACAATGTCCCAGACAACCCCTGGTACATTTTCTTTTGTACGTCAGAAATTGATTTTTTTTTCAGTTTATGTATGAACAAATCAACTTGCGTAACATTGATGAATAAAGATGTAAATAGGTTACCCTATTCCCACACCCCTAAAAAAGTATCGTTAGGATTTTAGTTGGATTAGCTTCTCCTGTGATACCACCAATCACTTGTCGGTACCATCTCCCTGCAGAAATATGACATTCCTCCATTTCCGTAAAAGGAAAATGCCCGCCCCATTTTAAGGCCAGATAAATACGAGATGTTAGTGTAGAAGAGGACTTTGGTAACCCTACTTCAATGCTCTCCCGCCGAAAATCAAATTCAAGCTCACGTACATGAAAAGTGCGCGCGCTAGCCACTTATCTAACTGGCTCATGAAATATATATATATATATTGTTTAAATACCGTAGACTCGAATTTCGCTAGTTTCATTTTATTACGCGACTTCCAGAAAACAAATAACATCAATTGAATATAATTTTATAATTAATTTTTCATTGCTTCTCTCTTGTACTATAAACTGACTAAATAATGTACGTGGTTCTACGAGTCTCGTGAAAGAACAACATTGGACTGTACCTGAATACTTGCAACTCCAGACAACTGTTCTGTACTACTTAATAAAATCAACGAATAACATTTTGCAGTAAGTTCGCTTGTAGGCGAAATATTATGGTGTGTTACACTCTGGAAAAACCCTCGTACATTAAACGAGTAGGTGGTACTCTAGTACCAACAGGGGCAGCCGGACTGGTCTCCCAAACAACATGTTAATGGCTTTCTCTTCCCTACCTGAGAGTAATCAAGGAAACGACTCCCACGGGACTCCTTGCTTCCGAATTCACTTTAAGGAAAGGGAAAAGGGAAGGAGCGATGGAAATAAAACATAAAAAGAAATAAGAGAGAAATATTGAGGAAAGAAAAGGATGATAACAACAAAAAACGCACAATACAAGAGTTCAACTTCAACATTACGAGAAGCAGCTTACGAAATAAATGGCAAGAGAAAACGTGCAAAACAAATGAATAAAAAACACTTAAACTCTTCTACATCTGGCTCCGGTAAAACAGTGGGAAAAAATGGATTTTATAGGAAAACTCAGAAACTAGAAATACATATTTTGTTCATTTCAAAATGAAACAAATGAGTTTCGTGGAACTACTATATGCCAATTCAACACTCAAACTTCCAGTAGTACATGCATAACTGCAGATTACAATAGAAGAATAAAATCAGATAGAGTCTCTACCTCAGACACTGATTCAATATCAAAATGTCACTACTCATTGTATCTTACTGTATTGGTTCTATGGAGCTCAGCATTGAAACCGGAAGTGATGATTGATGTATATCACTTCCTGTTCTAATAAAGAGATACAATCAGAGGTGAAACATATTCTTGCAGTGCTAAATCCATATATATATATATATATATATATATATATATATATATATATATATATATATATATATATATATATACGAAAATAAGCTAATATGGTATTTCCCTCTAGTGGCTATATCGTCGCTTATATGACGCACAGTCGTAAGCACCAAAAGTATAATTTTACAGGAAATGCCTTTAAAGAAATTTCAGTACAATTGAACCGTTCTACATATACAACTAAAAGTTATAAATTCAAAATTATTACCCTGTGTAAATGATATATGATGGCTCTTTCGAAGACCTGTAGCGTGCTCATTTAATATGACGTCATCGCGCTAGAAATATGTCTTACATGGATATACGCCTGTTCGTCATATATACAATCTAATCCATTTGGTATTTACGCCTTAATTACTTGTAACTTTATTAATACATGAATGAATGACTGAATTGCTTTTTTCATCCTAAATGAACTGATGGGCTTGTAGGTATGGGACATACAGTTTTTGGTAAAGTAGACTCTGAACCACTCTATTCAATAGTATCGGGCGGGAACTGAACACGTACCACGCTCTCAAAAAAAAAAAAAAAACGAACATACTAACCCACACTGAGAAAAATCCATTATCCGGACAGCGGTATATTGTACAAATACAAGGATTCGTTATGTTTACTAAGGAAATCTGTACGGAGCGTACTTTATCCATATACTACATAGGTACTGCCTTTTACCCGCTTAGATATTACATCATGTCGCTGCAGGATGTCTGACATCTAACAATCTTCCGTATTTTACATACGTATACGTATGTTAAATACTTCAGCTATATGTTAAATACGTCCATCTGTGTGTGAGATCCAGGCCGCCTATAGACACCTCTTTCTTTCGCCATGGCTGACGTCATTGAACTACCGTCTTTTGCTTGCGAAACGAGGTTGTTTACAAACGGAAAAGAAGAGAGGAAGGAAACAGATGCTTGGGTAAGTACACTAGTTAACTATTACTTTAGTTAAATATTCCATTAATTATATATTCTTTTAGTGTAACTTGCTTTAATATAGTACTAAGTAAGTAATGTAGTTTATGAATACAATTCTTACTATTGTAAAACTCGTTAATGATTGAGGACAATGGAATGGGTGAATCTGAATTTTGAGAAATCTTTAAATATTAATGTTTTGAAACATTTTACATTTCAAGGTAGCAAAATGAATGTTATGTGTTTATTCATTCCGTTTTATATGTGACGATTTATTACTTGGAGCAGTTTTACTACAGGGCTGCTTAACATAATTGCTAATAAACCGTTTTCAGCGCGAAAATTCCCTTGTGTAGTGAAGATTTAGATTTCTGGGCTTTCGGCATCAATGGCCTTGTTAGCCCGTCGCATATGAGGGATGACTTCCCTCGGTGAGCACACTATCCGGGGAAAGGAAGGGAAGAATGGATTGGGGAAAAATGGGGCCGCGGTGGCTCAGTGGTAGAGCGTTCACCTGTGGTGCTTGGGGTCCCGGGTTCGATCCCAGCTCCCGCCAAGTGAACTTTGTGGTGGACAAACACCGTGTGCGTGGGTTTTCTCGGGGTTCTCCCGTTTCCTCCCACTTTCTTCATTCCACCATTTCATACATTGCTCATCATCACCGTTTCCTTTAGCCTAACCGGCATAACCGTGGGACGTAAAACTCAAAGATTTCATTTTCATTTTTGGATTTGGGAAGGAAGAAAACGGCCTGGGACCTATATGTTAGGTACCACTCCGGCATTTGCCTGCTGTGAATGAGGAAAAGCCAAGGAAACCTCATTCAGGATGGCTGGACTTAAAATCTTTTGATACTTTTTCGACCGAGTTCCCCCACCGGGATCGAACCCGGGACCGTTCGCACCGAAGGCGAGAGCGTTAGCGAATACGCTACGCGGGGCCACTAGTGTAGTTTAGAAAACTCATTTTTACTAGGATATTTGCAAGATTTTTTTTCTTTTAGTTTAACGCCCCATGATTGTACATCAATGTAAGAGAGAAGGTGACGATGAGATACATGATAATGGTGGAATCAAGAAAATGTAAGGAAACTGGAAAGTCTTAAGAATAACCACAACTACAGTGTTCACCAAAAGCCTATTTGTCGGGAGCAGGAATCGAACCAGGGACCTACCGCGTCAGAGGTAAGCGCTCTCAGAGCTTTCTTTTGTTTAAAGAACTTGTTTACAATGATATATATATATATATATATATATATATATATATATATATATATTTGGTCTAGGAATTAATTCGTGCGGTTTTACAAAAGATGGCGTAACTAGCTTATTGTCCTATAGTTTCGTTGATCCAAACATGCGTTGAAAACTACTGTCATTGAGCATCTTGTTTAGTATATGTCAGTTGCTTGAAGCGGAAACAACATTTTTTCTTCAACTGAAAATGGCGCATTTTGTGCCTGATAAAGTGTTTTTGCGGGGAGTTATTCTTCATTGCTTTAACATGAAGAAAAGTGCTACCGCAAGTCATCATATTTTAGTGGAAGTGTTTGGTGACCATGCTCTAGCTGAGCGAACGTGTCAGAAGTGGTTTGCACGGTTTAAAGGTGGTGATTTCAGCTTGGAAGACCAAAAGCAATTTGGACAGCCAAAAGAATTTGAAGATGAAGAATTGAGAGCATTGCTTGATCAGGATTCGTGTCAAACGCAGGACGAACTTGCAGAAGCATTTGTAGTTGAGCAAACAACAGTTTCCAAACGTCTCAAAGCCATAGGAATGATTCAAAAGATGTCTTATTGGGTTTCACATGAATTGAAAAGAAAGACGTTGAAAGAAGAAAAACCGTTTGCGAATTGCTGCTTCAAAGACAGAAAAGGAAGGGATTTTTGCATCGAATTGTAACTGGTGATGAGAAGTGGATTCATTACGAGAATCCTAAACGAAAAAAGGCCTGGGTGAAGCAAGGTGAACCAGGTCCTTCACAACCGAAACGAGATGTTCATTGTGCAAAGGTTATGCTGTATATATGGTGGGATTTGAAACGTGTGGTGTACTATGAACTTCTGAAACTTGGTGAAACTATTAATGGACACCGCTATCGACAACAATTAATGCGTTTGAAGCAAGCTCTGGCCTGAAAACAACCAGAATGGAATAACAGGCATAATAAACTTATTTATCAAGATGATAACGCTCGACCACATGTCGCAAAACCGGTCAAAACCTATTTGGAAAATGTCGGATGGAAAGTGTTACTCCACCCGCAATATTCACCAGACACTGCTCCGTCTGACTACTACTTGATCGATTGCATGAATAACGATTTGATTGGACAGCGGTTCACTTCTTCAGAAAATATCGAAAAATGGATCTTTGATTAGATTGCGTCAAAAGATGAGGAATTCTTTCGACACGGAATCCGTAAACTGCCTGAAAGATGGGAGAAAGTAGTGGCTAGCGATGGACAATATTTTTGTTAACGTATTCATTTACTTTGTTTTTGAAATAAAGCTTCAATTTTTATTAAAAAACGCACGAATTAATTCCTAGACCAAATATATATATATATATAACGAAGATATTGACATATTTTACAGCCTCACTGAAATTAAAAAAAAAAAAAGTAGTCAGGGAGAGCTTACTTGTCAGGTTTTTATTTTTTAATTTAATTTATTTTTATTTATTTATTTTTGCTTTGTTATGTTCCCTAGTTAATTAATGTTTGGGTTACTGAAAATTAAAACCTTTTTAGTATTATTGTTATGTCATCACTTTGGAACCAAAACGTTAGATTTTTTTCTTGTGTTTTCATATAGGAAGTTGGTGAGTTTGTGCCTTAGCACTGGTTTGGTTTCTAGAACGTAATTGAAGGTCATGTTGAGTTGAGTCTTGGTGGGTTTGAGTTCGTGAAGTGTCAGGCACTGCTTGTGCCCCTGTCTTCCGTTTGTGATGTTTCCTGGCTTTGGGCTGTGACGTATTTATGTTGAGGAGTACCAACGCAGGCCGCGTGATATACAGGTAGCTACAACACAGCTTCAACAGTTAACGAGTCTTTGAATTTCAGCTTTCGTTACGGCGTGACTAATGCAGTATAGTGCTAGATTGAAATTCTATGGGTGGTAAAAACGGTATGGTAAGAAACACAACGTAATAGTTATTAGTTTAATTAGTGTTTCTTCATAGTATTGTTTCACTATTTCTAGAAGGAATTAAGTATTAACGAAGTAATGAATAAGCAAAAGCACACATTGATTGACGTTTACTATTTCTCATACTCCATTGAGAATGTTTTGATCCTCAGTTGCGCAAACATCCAATGTGCGTTTATTTTCTTTCTTTTTTGGGGGGTTTACACTGCCTCACAGATGAGCTCCCTCGTGGCTAAGTGGTTAATGAACACGCCTTTGGCGTGGGACACCCGGGTTCGATTCCCGGCCGGGGGCCGCGGTGGCTCAGTGGTAGAGCGTTCACCTCTGGTGCTTGGGGTCCCGGATTCGATCCTAGCCCCGCCAAGTGAACCTTGTGGTGGACAAACACCGTGTGCGTGGGTTTTCTCGGGGTTCTCCCATTTCCTCCCACTTACTTCATTCCACCATTTAATTCATTGCTCATCATCAGCGTCTCCCTTAGCCTAACCGGCATAACTGTGGGACGTAAAACTCAAAGGTTTCATTTAATTTTTTCTTAATCTCTTGCACCGACCGACCGATCTCGATCAAATTTCCAACGTAGATACGGTTCTGGCCTGGGAGTGTTTTTAGCTATTTACTTTGACAGAACTTAGGGGAGGGGGAGGAGGGGGACAGAAAAAATAAATGACTTAATTTACTTTGAAGTGTAAAAGTGCGAGCGTTTTCTTCTCTCTCTTTCTCTCTCTCTCTCTCTCTCTCTCTGTCTCTCTCTCTCTCTCTTCACTCCTCCAGTCTCCTCTCACTTTTAGGGCCGCGGTGGCTCAGTGGTAGAGCGTTCACCTCTGGTGCTTGGGGTCACGGATTCGATCCTAGCCCCGCCAAGTGAACCTTGTGGTGGACAAACACCGTGTGCGTGGGTTTTCTCGGGGTTCTCCCATTTCCTCCCACTTACTTCATTCCACCATTTCATTCATTTCTCATAATCACCGTCTCCTTTAGCCTAACCGGCATAACCGTGGGACGTAAAACTCAAAGATTTCATTTCATTTTTTCCTCTCACTTTGATTTCATGATTTCGCATTCTGATGAAAAGTATTAAATACCGCCAGGAAAAGTACTAATATATAACCTCTCTTTTAGGCGCCCCTCCAACCACGCGCCCGGGACACGTGCTTTGCTTGCTCGCCCATAGCTGCGGCTCTGTGAGCTACATAAGTAACATACAATGCTTACGTAATACTTTGGGTCATAAGTACTATTAAGAAAGGAAGAATTGCATTTTTTTAACTTTGGGAAAGGAGCTACTATGGGATTAAAGATAAGGTAGGAAAGGCAACACATTCCAGTCTATGCTTTCACCCAGCAGACATATTGTTTGGAACCAAAAAAATGTGACTTTTGGAATCTTGTACTTAGGTTCACAGCGGAAGCGACGAAATAACTTGAATCATCCATTGTAGCTCTCCCCGCAACCAGTTTCTAAAATGTTGGCAATAAGTTTGCGAAACGAGAGGTGACGACTCCAATTTTGGGTGAAAAGTCGCTATAAGAAATAATCGAGAAATTCATTGTCTATAAGCATTGTAAAAGTTGTAGATGTAAACTAAACAATATGTTCTACTCACTGGCGCAAATCCCGGGGGGGGGGGGGGATGACGGATACATGTCCCCTCCAATCTTGGAACTGAGGGGGACTTCTCCCAAATAATCCGATTTGAAATGTGTTTTTTGGGAGAAATTTGATGATTTTTGTCCGATTGCTACAAAGGAACGTGAGATGTCCCCCAGAATAAGCCTCAAATCTGCAGCCTCCTAACGCTAAAGACAACTCTGATCCTCCACAACATTGTTTTTCAACTTCATAAGTATTTTGGACATCGCCAAAAAAAAGTATGGTAACGGTCTTACCCCCCTCCCCCCCCCCAATGTTGAAGACAGATTTGCGCCGCTGGTTCTATTCACATCTTTGTAAACAGGGCGCAACCAATCCTTTAATTCAGGGATCATTTCAGGTTGTTTCGGGTACTTTTGTTCATGTTGTGGTCAAAATAGTTCCGAAATAATTAACACTACAGTACTTACGTTAAGCAATTTTTTGTAAAAGAAAAAGTGCAGAATAATTAAAAGACCCCAGAGGACAAATATAACAAACACCTTCTTCGCCTTTTTTCACGCATCTATAGCTAATCTTGTTGCTATCGGTAATGATGTATTACGTGTGTCTCTCAACGGAAACTCTGCGAACTAAAGGACATCAAGTTTGTAGTTATTCTTCGTTAGAGGGCAAGGGTAACATAACAATGCAGGATTGTGGAGTAGTGAGTACGCTGTATTTCCAAACTCTTCATCACTTGCGCTGATTAAAACAAACAAACAGAAAAAAAGAACGTAAAAACTGTTTTGAACTAATAATGCTTCTCTACAGATGAACATTTTGTTTGCAGCAAAAAGTCGCTAAATGTGTAAGTAGGTAAATCGTTATTTAAAAATCACCCAAAAAAGTCTCCAATCGGATTTTTTTTTGTCGTTATCGTAGGGCTACCATACGTCCCGTTTTGACCGGGACAGTCCCGTTTTAGGGGCGTGTCGCGGCCGTCCCGTCAGTAGATGGAAAAAAGTAGTATTCGTCCCGTTTTATGTAAATGAAAGAAGTAAATAACAAACCCAGTACCTTTACTCCTTTTAAAAGTATTAATAATAACAAAGCGGCAAAAATTGAACTGAAAATCCCTATATTAAACATACTCTATAGTTCGCAGTACTGCTCGAAAGGCAGCAGAGGTTTTAGCAGTTGGTTGTGTGTTAAACAAACTTCAACGTGTCTTTCCTTTTTCATAAGTACCCGCTCTGTAACGAAGAGAGAGAGGGGGAACTCTGATATCAAGGCACTGATAAGAACAAAGGTAGATCTAAAAGTCTAGTGTTGCAAGAACCTGTCCCGTTTTTAACTGAAAATTTTATGGTCACCCTGCGCTATCGTTGAGGTCGAATTCCCCTTATTTACCGACTTTACCCAAAATTGGCAACATTGACCCCCACCGAACAACACCCCGTCATCTTGAGCCTAGCCAGCATAATAGTGGGACGTAAAACTTAAAGATTTCATTTCGAACAACACTCCCAGAAACCTACTGTTATACTATTCTCAAACCACCCTTTCGTACAGTTCTCCCTATTCGAAAAAAAAATGTAAATAGCAGTGTTCATACATAAATATGGAACTCAATTTCCCTGAATTTTGCAGGTTTTCCAGGTATTAATTTTGCAATTTCCAGGTCTAGTGGAAGAAACTAATAGTACGAGAACACATAAATTTTAAGAATACTATATTTATATATTTGAGAATGGCCACCCTTCTCCCCAATGAACGATTGCAATTAAATATTGAGTCACAAGAAAATAAATAATTAAAATAAATAAAATTTAAGTTGAAAAATATTAAGTTGAGAAGCCTACTAAGGGAATTATATAATACTTTTGTTCCATACTTGAATACATTCAAAATATACAAAAAAATATTGGCTTGGGGAAGAAAAAAGGGCCCGCGAGATTTTAACTGATTCTTGTAGTACTCGACGACAGAAATAGATTACTGAAAGAATTTTCAAAATCGGCACAGGCAAACATGAAGAAAATCGCATTTTCAGGTACCGGTTCAAAATGGGAAGAAAAAAGGACCGCGAGATTTTAACTGATTCTTGTAGTACTCGTCGAGAGAAATCGACTAGTGAAGGAATTTTCAAAATCGGCGCAGGCAAGCATGAAAAAAATCGCACTTTCATGTACCGGTTCAAAATGGGGAAGAATAAAGGGCCCGCGAGATTTTAACTGGTTCTTGTAGTACTCAACGGGAGAAATCGATTAGTGAAGGAATTTTCAAAATCGGCGCAGGCAAACATGGAGTAAATGGCATTTTCATGTACCGGTTCAAAATGGGGAAGGAACAAGGTCCCGCGAGTTTGAACCGCTACGATGTATGTTCACGAATGTGCCCGTCTTCTCAAATTTAGTTAATTACTGTGACACTGAAACATGTGACACAGAGTCACATTGTGGATGACTCTGCAATCGGCAACCACTGCACATATACTCCTCCCGCCCCACAGTTTGATTATTTCGATCCATTCCTCACGTGCTAACGGCATGGTTCAACATCTGCAAGAAAGAGGTAAATGTAACGTTCAATTGACAATAGCTTTTCACCAAATTAAGCTGCATGAAATCTGATTGCATATTTGACATACTGAGAAAATTCTAGCCCGTGGCCATATGTATCACATATCCCACCAGTTCATAAAAATTTTGAACACAAAATTACGGTCGTCCGTGTGACGTACTCTCAAAAGGCCTAATGTGTATCACCCACCTCACATTCAATGAAACCACATCCGTGTAGAATTAAGAAAGGAACCTCTTATGATGTATACAGGATGTCTCAAACGTTCCCTGACATAGGGTAACTCTGTTATTATCAGAGTTACGACAAAATGTAAGAGGAAAAACATCTCGAAATATGACGTTTTCAATCTAAAGTGAACACTTTTTTAAAAAATCGGACAAGATGAATGTGCTGTATACTCTTTATTCACCCAATTTTAAATGAAAATGCAACGTTGTCATTTACCTGGACCCACGACATAAGTGAATGAAGTTACTGTTTGAAACGGGGGCTGGCCATCGACATGTTAGCGTAAAAGACAGTAACTTCACTCACTTCTGTTGTGGGTCCAGGTAAATGGCAACGTTGCATTTTCATTTCACATTGGGCGCATAGAGAGTGTACAGCGCAAACGGGTCATCCGATTTTAAAAATTCCTTCACTTTAGATTGAAAACATCATAATTGGATATGCTTTTCCCTCCTACATTCTGTTGTAACTCTGATAATAACAGAGTTACCCTATGTCAGGGGACTTTTGAGACACCCTGTATGCCTTATTTAATGTATGTTTGATGTCACTATAACTGTAGTATAATTTAGTTTGTTTAAATTTACAATTTAATACAAGTAGATTCGGATTTACATGCGTAGGATTTTGTATGCATCTAACTAATGAATTCTTTTATTTTTATGCTTAACTTAGTGACTTGGCTTTGGACTGCAACTGATTATTGTAACCCATTATTGCTTGAGAAGAAACAAGATATCCGAATCTTCATTTGGAGAAATCAAAGGTCTATTGGAAAGCTGGGGATTACAATCATTAATTTCTACATTTCAAGGTGCGTAGTAAATTATATATTGTGTTTATTGTTAAATTACTATTATTGGGTTTAGAATCAATGAAGCACTTCATGATATTTTATGGGGATCAAGATGGGTGCCGGATAGATAAGTATTTGAGCGTCAGGCTCTTATTTCTTTTCAATTTAATATTTAATCAATGATTATTTTTCTCCCTCATTATTCCACCAAATCGTATTCCAAGATCATATATCCATTTTTGTTCGATATATCCATATTTTTGATCTCTTTCATATTTCTATATTTTCGATTTTTGATATTGTTTATATTTCGATATTGCTGTATTTTTCGATATTTCGAACAAGTTTCGATAGTTTGTCGACATCGATTATTTATATCTAAATTCGGATATCCCAAAGCCCTATCGAGCACCCTCCGAAATGAAGTTTTTGGCTATGAACCTGATTAGGGATGCGCACGAGACAAGACGAGACAATTTTTGTTACGAAATTCGAGACAAGATAGAGCTTTTCCAATAGAAACGGATCCAGTTTTCGAGACGAGACAACTTTCGCGGCACCTTTTCGAGAGGAGACAACCTCAAATCTTTTCTCTTGCGCATCCCTAGACTTGATCATGAGTTATCAAAAAAAAAAATGTTAATGAGAAATAACATGTAAATACAATATAGGTAGCTAAAACATTTTTGTTTTCATTCTTCAGTAATGCATTGTTATTAATCACAGGGGGGGCGGTGGCTCAGTGGTAGAGCGTTCACCTCCGGTGCTTGGGGTCCCTGGTTCGATCCCAACTCGCGCCGTGTGGACTTTGTGGTGGACAAACACCTTGCTCGTGGGTTTTCTCGGGGTTCTCCCGTTTCCTCCCACTTTGCTCATTCCACCATTTCACTCATTTCTCATTATCACCGTCTCCTTATCCTAACCGGCATAAGCGTGGGACGTTAAACTTAAAGATTTCATTTTTTATTAATCTCAGCATTTTATAGTGTATTCTTAAGCTTAAGGTGATGTATAATTAAATTTTGAATTCAGTTAACTTATTTTGTTTCTCAGATTGTTTTTAAAATGTATGTACAATTGTTTATGTTCATTCTCGAGAGTTTAAAGTGACGTATAGTTATTAAACATAGTATTTAATATTGTACTCTTAACGTGGAAGTGATATACAGTTAACTTTTGAATTCAGTTAACATTTTTCTTTCTGAAATTGCTTTAAAAAGTATGTAAAAACGTTTTTATTTTCTTTCTTGAGTGCTAAAAGTGATGCAAAGTTATTAAGCTTACTACTTTATATTGTATTCTCAACCCTAAACTGATACACAGTGCGTTTTTGAATAAATTGTTTGAGTGATGTTATTTGAGTGATGAACACTGGTAGAAAATCCTGACTACTACTGGAACATTTTGATTTTAAGGTGACGACTACTGGTGCAAGGATTTTAAAATATTGTTTTTCCTTCAAGGGCTACTCCTTTTTGAATTCTGACTACATGGTCACTATAGGAAGGATCAATGAGTCTTTCCAACTATGGTACAGCTCCGACAGATTCACGATGCTCAGAGAAGAGACAAAATAGTATGTTTTCAAACTTAAAGTGAGAACCACTGGCGTTTTTACCTTGCTATGCAAAAGTAAGTGAGTACTCCAATGGGGTTCCAATGCGGTCCCTAATTTCTGCATTTTAGATATATGGAAATACATGTCTCTAAAATGTAAAGAACTGTTTTTTTTAGGGGGGGGAATAAACTATAGGTATGTGGGGCTTGCATACTTGACGCTACAATTCGGAAATTGAATTAAAATATGACTAACGGCTATCAAGATGATGTCAAATAAAGGGAGGACCAACACAGTTAAGGGGTTTTCGTGTTAGATGCTAAAATTTCCGAAATCGGTCATGGAAAGTTAATAAACACCAGTAGCAATGTCATCTTAAAGTAATTAGATATCTTCATGGGGTGTTAGAACATCATGGAGTCTACCAAAATTAAATTTTAAAAGCTTTTGAAAATATAATCTGACATTTGTAAACAGTATTTGAAATATGTATTTACCCAAAACTTCCAGCTAGTACATCTAACATCTGGAGAAACACTGTGAAATAAAAGCTTGAAACTTCGGAAACAATTATTGGTCGCAACAAAATTAAATAAGATGGTACTTCTATGGGTTAAATCAGTACCTCAGTACAATTTCGATCGAAAGATTAGTTCAGTCCTAGGTTTTCTTCAGGCAATTCCAAGGGTTCATCGAGCTGTGCAAAAGAATGAAAATTCGCTGTCAATATCTAAGATAGTAAATAAGATATAAGGAATTATATATTTTATGACGTGAAAATAGAGATCTTTATGGATTTGTACTTTTGGGTCTTTCCTATAAGAAAAAAATTCAGAAAACTACTGTATATACCTTAATAGACAATTCAATGGGCGGGGACACAGTAGCTTAGTGGTAGGGTATTTAACTAATCTTTTTTTTTTTTTTGCAGAAACTATTGGAGTATTCACTTAACCCATAGAAATACGATCATACTTAACTCCCTATTTAATTTTAAAATTAAATAAAAGGAAATATTTCAGTGTAGCGACCCACGATTATGCATTTTAGTCTCAGGGAGATTATGATTAAAGCAAGTGAATGTTGTTGACAGAATTGATGGAATGCAAAGGTGGGAGGAGAGTACCCCGAGAAAACCCACGAATACGATGTCCACTACAAACTGACTTGGCCGTGGATCGAACCAAGAACCCAATACACCAGAGGTAAGCACTCTACCACTAAGCCACTGTGCCCCCGCCCATTTAATTGTCTATTAAGGTATATACGGTTGTTTTCTGAAATTTCTTCTTCTTACAGCAAATACTCAAAAGTACAAATCCATGTGGGTCTCTATTTTTACGACGTCATAAAATACATAATTCCTTATATCTCGCTTGCTATATTAGATAGACAAAAAATGTTCACTTTATTTCAGAGCCCGATGAACGCTTGGAATTGTCCAAAGAAAATTTAGAGCTGAATTAATCTTTCGATCGAAATTGTACTGACGAGTCTGAGGTTCTCACTTAACCCATATAAGTACCATCTTATTTAACTTTTGTTAGGATCAATAATTGTTTTCTGAAATTTCAAGATCTAATACGCTTTTATTGTATGGTGTCTCTCTAGCTGCTAGATGTACTAGCTGGAACTTTTAGGTAAATACATATTTCTAATACTCTTTACAAATGTCAAAATATATTTTACAAAACTTTTAAAATTTAATCTTGGTAGACCCCATGATGTTCTTAAAGTCCATGGAAATACCTAATTATTTTAAGATGAAATTGCTACTGATGCTTATTAATTTTACATGACCGGTTTCGGAAATTTTACCACCTAACACGAAAACCCCATAACTATATGGATCCTCCCTTTATTTGACAATATCTTGATAGTCATATTTTAATTAATTTTCTAAATTGTACTGTCTAATATGCAAGCTCCACGTACCTATGGTGTCGCTTTTTATTTCACCATATTTCGGTAACTGTTAGGCGTACCGACTTGCGGTTTCGGTAAACACACACCTCTAACGTTCTTTAAAACGTTATTAAGACATATTTTAGAATATTTAGAAATGAGAGTTCTGGGAATATCATGGTACCCGAAAACCCCCATCAGGGCGTGTGTGTAGTGTATTTAATTGAAACTACTTTTGAGGTTGTTGTAAGCCCTCGTAATTACGTTTCCGAAACTGCACCATCTAGTACGCAAACTCCACAGTTCTGTAGTGTCGCTCTTTATTTTCCCATATCTCGATATCCATAAGGCTTACCGAGTTGAGGTTTTCGGTAAACAGATGTCAGTTCCTTACATTTTAGAGACATATATTTTCATATATCTAAAAAATACAGACATTAGGTACCCCATGGTAGCCCGAACACCATTGAGGTACCCACTTACTTTTGAATGGTAATACATTTTGAGTTGTTGTTCAGCATCAATAAACACTTCATAGTTTTTCTACGTGCAACCCAAAAGTCCATACCTGACCGAACAGATTTTGTCCATTTAATCTCAAAAATGTTAAGATACTTTGTATTGTTAAGTACAACCAAATTAAGCACACTGAATATAACATTTTAAATATTTTCTGATTTTTGTTGCAGGTATTTCGTGCATCAAACCAGGATTCTGCTTGAAAGACAGTCAAAAGAAGCAGTGTACGTTGTGGCTAAAAGTACGCCCTTTCTGAAGACAGACTCAGTTGTACTTACATTATTTTGTACGAATATATAACCCTAATAAAGATACTGTACTACAAATTATTTCTTTCTTCCATAAATTATAATAAAATATTATCTCTGTTTAAAGAAAATGATTGTTAATGTTAAGTCATTTTAATTCTTTTTCTCTGTAATAAGAACATTATCCCTAGCAATATTTTTTATCTTTGTGCTATTGCGATTGGATGAAGTAAAATTCTATACGAAGCACTATTATTTCAGACATGCATTAATAACTAATGTATTGTTCTGTATGTAAGACAATGTGTATACTGAACATGTCTAGCGAAGGTGTTGTTTTAATACAGAATCTATAACTCAGCTTTTCAGTAGTCAACTTTATTGGGAATCCGAAGAAAGAAGTTAAAAAAAAAAAAAAAGTTGGACTTGTGTGTGTTCGTGTTGTGTGTGTGTTCGAATTCTGGACTAATCCAAATTATCCAGAGAAATCATTATATATTTCTTTGTTGCTATTTCAGATGTATCCTTTATCCAAGTCGTATGAAACGGAGACTTCATACATCGCTATACTTTGTATGAACTATGTTCCGTATTTACTTAATCACTTTGTAACTTTCTCTAGTGTTGACAAGGCCGCAGGTGTCAATCGAATAGTTTAGTGTTTCACTCATGTCACCTTGTGACTAAGGTACGTCCTGTCGGTATATATATGGTACTGGGTTCAATTAGCGATAAAATACATTTTTAGCGTTAAACAAATGCAAAAATCTACACGAAATGAGATACCGTGATCTCTGACTTACGGATAACACCAAGCAACTAATGGTACTGAGTGTGATTTAGTTTACTAATTACTATTTGGCTAAAATCAGTGTTCCTTTATCTATAGTTCTTTTCGTGCTTTGAATTGCAAAGTTTGAAATAACCGTTTTAAATTATTGTGTATATATATCTTCCGAGTAATTCTGAGAATCATTGCTCTTTCTTTAAGCAATGTATGAGACTGTTAAATTGCTCTTTCCTTAAAATGTTGCACTAAGAAGGATGCATCCAGGAAAGTCCAAATTTGCAGAATGTCTATAGCAGGGAAGAATAAATATGTTTAGTCGATGGCTGCACAACGCCTCCGCTGTCACCACGTTGTCACACAGCGAATACAGCGAACGTTTAAGAGTATTCTGCACTTACTATTAGGTATCGGCCTGGGAACTTTGGCGCATCTACCCAGTCTCCTTCTTGGTGTTTCATTTTTAATGGCGAATACTGAGTAGGAATAATATTGTAAGCGAATGCGTTTCCGGCTGACACCACACTTTTAATTATTGCGACATTTAAAAAAAAAAATACCTGTTAATTAAAATGTACAGAGAAGTTATTTCTGGAAAATTCTATTCAGGCCTCTTGTGGTAACAACTGCACTTTAGTAGAAGATACTATTAAGGAAAAGAATGAGGTAAAATAATCTTTATATCGTACAAGCAATGGATGATAACAGCTTAATAAATGATTGTACGTAAATCTTGTTTGAGTTTGAATATAGGATTGTATAAGGCTGTGCATTTTGCATTATTATTGAGGTGCTGCAACTAACTAACTGCAAACCATATGATAAATTCTTACAGTAATATATCACATATTGATTTACTCTGTATGGAAACGAAAATAGTTTAATATATGGTTAACCTCCTTTGTGCCAGGGGCGGATCCAGAGGGGGGCGATCGCCCCCCCCCCACAAGAGGAAACTTTCTTATTTTATATATAAATAAACCCATCCATAACAAGTTTGGAGCTCTTAAAAGTAGCAGTATTACCGCCGACCGCCCCCCCCCCAGAAGTCCGTCCTGGATCCGCCCCTGCTTTGTGCCCATAATTTTAAAATTAACGCTTGTGTCACTTTTCAACACTTGACTTTGCAGTAGCTTTCCAACGAATTAGCAGGAAGCCCAAACTTATAGGACACCCTGCAGGTAAATACATTTCTTTGGACAGTTTCACTGCTCCAAACTAAGATTTGAAAAGTGTAGTATTGTTAATTTTATTATTATTGGCACAAAGGAGATCAACCATATTTTAAGCTATTTTTGTTTTCATACAGAGTAAAACAATATTTGACAACATTACAGTAAGAATGTATCATGCACTTTGCAGTATGTTGCAGCACTTTAATAATGGTGCACTATACGTACACTCTAGATCCTGCATATGTCCGATCCATACATTACAAGAAGGCAATACGTATTCGATACAGGTAAAATCTGTATATTTCATATGGACAACCTATTAGCTATATACATCCAATCTATACATTACATATGGCCAACCTGTACGCGACATACGTATAATCTATATGCTGCATGCAGACAGTCTGTAAGCTACATATATGCACTCTGTATGGTGCATACGTATATTCTGTATGCTGTATCGGGACAAGCTGTGTGCGACATAAGGAAAATCTGTATAATACATAGGTACAATACGTACACTGTATCTAGTCGTACGTATGGGGCACAAGTACAATATAGATGCTGTCTCGGGGTTGAACGCAAGAAACATACGTACAGAACGTATATTGCATACTTCTTGAAATCATGCTCCGTCCTGATAGTCAGTGTATGTCGTCATTATTAACCCACATGCTACATACGACCCTGACGTCACAAAGCTAGATATTACCTCCGTATATACTTGTTACTGCAGATAACGTCACACGAATGACGTCATTGCACTTGTGCAGACAGTACGTATAATACATACTTTTTCAGCTATACGTTTGCTGCAGGATGTTATATACGGTTGTACGTTAAGTCCAGAAACTACAGGAATTACGAATGTAACCTACGTTTTTAAGTATGCCACCTACATTTTTTTTTCTCAGTGCACTGGCCTCCCCGAGATCTATTAATACAAGATTGAAGTTTCTTATTTTGACGTTGATTTTTATAAAGTTTTGAGTTTATTTATTTATTAGGTACTCATACAAATTGCCGATACATTGGAATTTAAGAAATGATGTAAAATAAAATTGATATTGCTAACAGAACTACAAATAACACGTTTTGATATGTGATTAAAGTACAAATTCAACTATGACAGTCTTTTTTAGTATATTGCAAATTTTATTAATAATTTTGAAAAAAATAAATAAATAAAAATGCTGAAATATAGATCAGAGTGAAAGGTCTCGATAAAATTTTAGTAGAAACCAGTAAATGATATCGCATAAAAGCTGCATTGTCACTGAATAAAACTCAGTTCCAGAAGCATTTATTATATATTGCCAGGAAACGTAACTACCAATTATGTTACACATTTTACATGACGGAAAGACATAAGCGACAGCAATGGCGCTCACGTCTTTACGTAAAATATTAAACAATACAAGAGTGTCGTTTACGCCAGTTGAACATTTCTTACTGGAGAAAAAAAACTATTAGAGATATAATTACGCCGCTTCGTCAGACGATAGAGTAAGGTTTGAGGACTCCCCAGTTGAAATATCTCGATTTTTGAAAATTTGGTGCTTACGTCTCTACGTCATATAAGCGACGATATTTGTAAGCAATAGGCAATCGTAGAAGTTGAGGAAGAGGAGGCATATCAAGGTGGAGGCACTGCATGAATGCTATCGAATTTGCTTTAAAAACAGGTGTGTTTAACTAATGTAAAAGAAAAATAGTAGTGTGACTGCAAATTTCAGTTGATGAGTACTAAAGTATTATATAAATGCAGTATGTGTATGTGAAAATTCTAAGCATTGCGTCGAGATCCGGTGACTGTTGTGAACAAAGACATATAGGCCCCATGGCGCCATAGATGCAAACAGTATTGAAAAAATAACGAAAACAAATATATTTGCAAGAGTACTTCGGGGCAATTTAATAAAGAAAGACATGTAGTAAAACGATACATGTATCATCTTGCCCCATTATTATTTATATAAAGAATACAGGGAAGAAACACGTTAAGTCATACTTTGTAAATTATTCAGGAGAGCATATCTAAAGTTGGGAAACCTATGCTTTTCTCCTTGAGGGCTTGTAAGCCTGTGCGCGATTCATTTAATACCAAGTAAAAATGAGAGAAAGAACTTGCGTCAAATGATAAGAAGGGGAAACGAATTCTGGGGGAAAATATCAAGAAGTCATCAGCACCCAAACGTGAATATTACTGCTCAGTATGTTCAGAAAACTATGTCGATCCACCATCCACTGATTGTATTGAGTGATGTGACTGCAAACACTGGTTTCATGAGAAACGTACAAGCTATAAAGATGTTAGTCCTTTTATCAGAAATGATGAGTGATATCTGTAAGTGGTGAATGATTAGTGATAGGAATTCGACACACCTCAAGTTTCACATCGCATTTGTTTATTTTGTTTTATTATTATGATTTATATTGTATATTACTTGAATTAAATAATTCGCTTTTCATTACAATTATTATTAGCCAAGAATATGTACTAACAGTTTTGTTTTAAAGTCATACAATTAGAAGGATAATCTAAATATAGGCTATAAGTAGATTAATCCTTTTCAGGTTTCTATTTTCAAGTTACGAATGCAGTATTGGCCTACTTTTTATTATTATTATTACCTACATCGTCGAGATCTCTCAGAGTATCATTTAGAGTATCATTAATATACATTTAGAATGTTCTATACAAGTTTATTTGTACTTTTAGATTGCAAAAATTATATATTATATATATGTAAGGAAAGCATTAATATTGTATCAGTATTAATATCATCTTGCCCCGGTATGTGGGGTAAGATGATATATTACACCTAGTCATTAAAAACAAATATTCCTCGGCAACCACTGAGGGAACATCAATATCACTTTGTTGGCATTTTTCTAGAAATACCAATCTTTCTGTCGGTATAAAAAGCTGCAACTTGCGGTCAATAGTACTTTCACCACTTGATAAAAGACAACAATTGTATAATCTTGCCCCATCTTTTCCATATATATATATATATATATATATATATATATATATAAAGGTCGAAGCAAAACTCATTTTTGGGACGCAGAATCTGGGTTAAAAAAATATAAATGCTTTTCAAAATTTCTTATCGATTTCGCTCTATGGAGATAAGTATTGAAACTAGAAGTACTAGTAAGTTTCAACAACTTACAGTTTCAGAATAGTGTTGCACTTGGTGATGATACGTGTTCTCTCTTGAGAAGATAGATGCATTGTTAAAAACGGTTTGTCACTGTTGACTACAGTCCGCGTCTTGTTATAATAAACGTTGAAACTGTAAATCGTTAATTTTACCACTTCAGACTTGAACGCAGTGTTGACAAAGGAAGTGGAACTTCGGAACACTCAACTGATTGCAGAAAAAATAGCTTATCGATATATCTTACTGACTTTGCTTTATTGTAATCAATATTGAAGGTGGAGATACCAGTAAATTTCATCCACTTACGGTTTCCGTAGAATGCTTTGGGTAATAATGGTATGCTTTCTTACAACGCTTAATAAATTTAAAGAACAAAACCCCTTGACATGTATTATCGCTTCTGTTCTATGGGGATCTATCTTGAAACAGGATATGGTTGACTTCTAGCACTTGCAGTTTGAACAGAAAGTTAACGCACGATATGGAACATATTCTTGGAAAGCAAGATCGATTACAAAAAAGCAGTTTCTCGATATTGTTTTACCGTTTTTGTTCCATAAAATTCAGTATTCAAACTTGAAATAGTAGTAAAGTTCAACCACTTCCGATTATGGTAGTTTTCCAAATGATGGCTGTATGTTTTCTTGAGACACTGAAACAATTGCAAGAAACCGCTTGTCGCTATATATGACCGTTTTTGTTATATGGTGATAGACGCTGAAACTGGAATAGGTTAATTTCAACCACTTTTGGTTTCAATAGAGTGTTGTAAGCAGTAATGATAATACTCCCATTCGATTTTTAAAAAAATGATAATAAATTTTGATATTTATTACCGTTTCAGTTATATTTGTATTAACGCTGAAACCGAAAACAATTGATTTACATCACTTTTGGCTCAAATAGAGTTAACGGAGAGCATAAATTATTCATAAATAATAAATAATACTTAATAAAAAATATTTAAATAATCTGATAACCAGATACCTTCTTAGGAAATCTCTAAGATAGAATGACGAAGTAAGGACTTAAATAAATAATAATAATAAAAGGAGCGTCATTGTTTTTCATTATTATACGTGTTTGTTATAAGCAATAATTGATCATTATTTTTTTTAAAGTAAAATAATAAAATGTGTAATTTCGTTTCCATTTCCACCGAAAATATTATACAAAAGTTATAAATTGCGGTATAAATTTAAGTTTCACAAATTAATACGCAAAACCTTGTACATCTACATATAAAAATAAAATGTTGTTTATATATATGGTTTAGTTTGGTTGAAAGATCGAGGTTTGATTGATTTTCAAATTAAGTGTTTTGCTTGAAAACAAGACAAGATAGGATAAAATCAATTCGAACTCAATGTTTCAGAACCTACGTACGTGTATTTTTTAAGGGTATATGTACCCTTATATATATATAACTGCAGATAAAACAAGAAAGTTTCACGAAAACTTTGTTATTTGTCCAGCTGCTCTAATCCAGTCCAAACACAATGCGATCTCATCAAGCTAACTTTGATCTCCTGAAAATTGGATCTGATGTATCTTTCCACTTCCATCAACTGAAACTCCAATTTTCCAAGTTTTTCTACTGAACTAAAGGTTCTGTTCGTGACAAATTAATATTTACTGCTATGACCCTTCCTTTTTTTCTATCTGTTTTGACCGAGGCTTGGACACAGTTTGTACACATCCAGTTTTCCCTTTTTCTTTATTTCTTTCCTGAATTCTCACTGAGTATTAAAGCACAGAGCAGAATTAAACTTTGAGGCTCAATCCGCTAACGCTTCTTTTTCACTTCATTGTCGATATGTAAAAATAAAATAATCACTGGTCATATGTTTGCTCGTTTTCGGAAATAAGGAATCTAGTATTTCCAGAAAATAATTTAATGATTCTTCTATAGAAAAATGAAAATAAATAGAAACAGAAGCACAGTTGTTCTGGGAATTAAATGCTATTTTTTTTTCTTTTTAGTTTATAAATGTCTATAAATACGCGTAGAACATATACCATAGTCATAATTGTTCTTTGCTTCTTTTTATTTCTTAATTTATTTTATTTTTTTTCTTTTATTAATTATCATTACTGTTATTTTAGAAAATTGTTTTCACATTACAACTGAATCAGACATGACAAAAGTTGTAACATTACTAATACGTATAATGTTGCGTATTTATTTTAAGCTTACTTCCTAGGGAGTAAAGGACAGTTCCATTTTCGTGTTTATCTACATATTAAAACGCAAGATTTATGTGATTGTCCCCAATCCTTTCGACAATGAGATCTCGAAAACCACAAGTACTAAAAACGTGTCGTTTTCACTGGTCGATTCCAAATTTTGTGTAGATTGTCCAGTTATAATCGAATACTTAAAAAAAAATGACTGTTATGACTTCATTACATTTTGGGGGGTATACTGGAAGTGTTGAATTTCTTTTTTTTTTAAGTAATGTATCATATGCTGCGAGCTATACATTTCAACACCACATAGTTGTATATACGTGTTGCAAGTCTCTCAGGCGTTCGTTTCATGCCCAATTGATAATTAAAAACGAAGCCTAACCATATATCCAGGCTAAGTTGAATCTTTATTGTTTGGGATGTTTTGTCCAATGATATCATATACCACTGAGATTATAATTAATTGTGTATGTAATACATTTGCTTATTACATACTGCATGGAATAAGAAAGAAAACACTGATCATACATGAATTACAAACTCCAACCGGAAGTAAGCTCAATCTTGCAAAAAGTGTGAGATACTGAAATAATAATAATAATAATAATAATAATAATAATAATAATAATAATAATAATAATAATAATAATAATAATAATAATAATAAACTCGCCTTTATGATACCCCTTCCCAATTTTTATCAAGACTTGTGTCTGTAAACGGACACGTACATATATTGTGAGGAATGACAAGGAAATTTATGCTCACATGTGAATGATGTGTTGTGTGGAGAGCGCAGGTTGAGCTAGTAGATATATTAAAATGATAGGTTTATCATAACTGATAAATGATTAGGTTTATATGTTTGTTTTCAAACAAAAGTTTATTGTTTGTCTCCAATCCTTTTGACAATGGGATCTCGAAAACCACAAACGATAGAAACGTGACGTTTTCACTGGTCGATTCCAAATTTTGTGTAGATTGTCCAGTTTTCATTCAAACTTTCAAAAACCGTGTCGTTATTGTTCTATTCAACATTTTAGGGGCCGCTTAGCGCCCATAAGATTAACATTTTGCAAACCGAAACTAGGGTGTTAGGCAACCAACAGAAACGTTATGTATGGCGGGTTGACGGACATTGCAGGCACTTTGCTTAAATCTGAATGCCAAAGTCTCCTGCACGTTGGCAACTTCAAAGGACTCAAGAGAAGCAATGAGGCGTACTCGGACGGATATGGATTTATTTAAAAAATCCACATGATATCGTGTTACTTCTACAAACTCTCTCCAATATCTACCTAGGTATACAAAGCAATTCACTTTCATTGTGAGTTTTCTAACTTTTACTTTTGTCAGTAAGAAGACATGCACAGTAGGAGGGAAATGCATGCTCATATGCGAATGATGCGCTGTGTAGAGAGCGCAGGTTCAGCTAGTGTATATATTAAAATGCTAGGTTTATATGTTTATCCCAAATCCTTTCGACAATGAATCTCGAAAGACACAAGTACTAGAAAAACACCAGCGCGTTTTGGCTCGCTGATTCCAAATTTTGTGTAGATTGTCCAGTTCTAATTGAATATTTATATAAAAAAACGTGACCATTATGTTCTATTACATTTTTAGGAGTACACTGGAAGTGTTGAAATTACAAAAAGCAACATATATCCTACGAGTTATACATATATACTTTAGCCCCGATGAATAAGTAGACAACTTGCGAAAACAAAACGATACAAACAAGGAAAGAAACACGTGTTTTCTAATTCTGTAAACTTGTTCTCCAGGTTATCAATATTTTCTTGGTTTGTGTCTTTTGTGTTAAGTGACATATTCTTTTACTTCTTCTCTTACATACCATATTATTATGTTTGTACACTATAATATTACCATATTCGCATTGGAAATATAATTATTTTATTACTACCTCATTTCGTTTTTAGTCAGACTGGGTTGTGGTGTGGTCTAGAAAGCTAGACAACCGACATATTAGACATCGCGGGTTCCAATCCCGCCTCGGACATATTTTTGTTGTACTTTTCGCCTTACATCCATTGTTATCTTTCTCTCCCATAGTGATTAGGATCCCACTTTGCACTCCTATATAGCTTCGTGGATGATGCGTTGTGTAGAGAGAGCAGGTTCAGCTAGTTAGGATTTAAAATATAATATGCACTTATTCATTTCGTTGGACTCACTAAAATATTCTAGTAGTGCGAGAAAAGGAATAAGAGTAAAAATCTTATACTGTTAGATTGTATTTGCCCCACTTTCAGACGTTAAGGAGCAAAAATATGACGTGTTATGTATTTCCTTCACTCTCCTGAAGATTTTACTTATTTTTTAACAGAATGTTTCCATTTCTATTCAGAACAGAATAAACTATATTTTTTCTACGATTGTGGATATACGCAGTTGGATCTACTTCCTCCTCCGTTTCGAATTTTCTATCCGTGTAAATAGCACCTTGCACTTATATGAGCGTAATGCTATAAATGGCTATCCATTAACAGTTATTTAATAGTAATGGTTTTCCATTACAAGTTAAACAGTTAATTTTGTCTATCAGGGCCAAGTATTTAAACTGTTCCGAGTAGTAAAGGCAAAATCATCAACAGGGGATTAGAATCAGTGATTAGATTTCGCGGCTTTCGGCATCTAAGGTCATGTTTGCCCGTCACTCATATCCTCCTCGACGATCACACTATAAGAGGAAAGGGAAGGAAAAGTTGATTATAAATGAAGGAAGCGGCTAAGGAGCTGTATACTGGGCATCATTCCGGCATTTTCCTAGGGTGAATGAGAAAACCTCACCAAAAAAAAGTCATGACTAAGGATTACTTACCTGACAAAGCTTTCACAATTTTTCGACCTACTGTCCCCACTGGGAATCAAATCTGGTACCACTCCCATTAAATACGAAAACGTTAGCAATTACGCTACGCGGAGCCACAAACTCATCAACAGTTGCGTGCAATCTGACGCTCAGGGATAGCACTTGCGGTGCTCGAGTAGTAATAGCAAAGTACAGAGTGTCACCAAAGAAATACAACCAAAATTTTGATCGAGCATTTCTTTCTTTATTTCTTTTTTTTTAAGTAAGAGTGATCCAGACATGATTTTTGTGACAAAAAAAAGAGTTGTCAGTTTTTTAACTGACCAGAAGTGTAATTAAAATATGAAAATTGTTTATAATCAATTGCGAGGAACAGAAAAAAAAATAATCGCGGTAATTCTTATTTTAAATGATAGTTGAAACGGCTATATATTTACAGGGCGCCCGAAGAAAATTTCTAGAGGGGCCCCTGCATGGTTACTATATTATGTCTGGTACTTCTGATATTTAGTATACGTGGTTTGCTATATTACGTATACATTTTCGTGAACCAGGGGGGTTACCCTGCCCTTCCCCTCGGGCGCCCATATTATTTACGTACTCAGAAAAAGATAGAAATAAAAAAAAATAGGACACTCTCGCAACAATGTTCCAGCAAAAAAAAATGTTACCACAGGTGTCACTCATTCTCGCACATGTTGGGCAACGTGATTTATCAATAAAATATTAAATTGATTTTTGATATAATAAAAATAATTACTCAGTAAATAATTATTAACTAAATCAATAAATGCTTATTATTTCACTTATATTCACCCGATGTCAATGTGCAACTGTACCGCGCATTCGCAGCCCACATGCGTGAGATTGGCACAAGTAAGCAACAGTATCTCGTTAGTCACGTAGTAGAGCAGTGGGGTCAAACGTAGTCTGATGCCGCCAAAACTCAACCGATTCTAGGAAGAGTTCCTTGTGGTCCTTTCCGACGCTAAGTTCACGGCGTCTTGCATTGCAGAAATGTGTCAATGAGTAACGTACGTGCAGGTCATGGCACTGTAAATCGTATTATACGGAAACATGTAGCAGAGAGTCCTGAATCTACCACACCAGCGCCAACACCTAGAGTCGTTTCCAAAAAGGGATCATGAATGTGGTACAAGGACAAACTGCGTCTCCGATATGTGGAGCAAAACGTCAAAATCAATGCTGCGTACTACTAGACCCATGTTTTGACTGAAATGCACCAGCATGATATCCCAGCATTGTACAGACAGGACGTGAATCAGGTTGAACTGCACTGTATCCAGCCACATGGCGTAAACATTTCTGAAATGCTATCACGTATGAAACTAAGAAAATGGGAATTTCGGGATTTCCCTTCTCTGACATCCCTGTCAAGAGTCCGGATGCCAGCCCAATGGACTATTGTACTTTCGGACTCTTCAAGCAGCGCCTGTCCCATCATTGAGTACGCACCATCATCGGACTCTGGAAAGCTTGCAAAGAGGAGTGGGAGGCAATACCCATGGTCCACCTGCAACAGTCTCCTGCGTTGGAAATGCTGATGCCTGGCAATAGTCAATAGAGATGGCTTATAGATCGAATACAACCGGAGGTAGAAATACAAAATTTCCTAGGTAAGAGGCACATTCAAATTCGGCTCAATATAAGTGAGTCAACTTCTGTATTAGGAATAACCAAAAAATCCGGAATCTTGAGAAATCCAGAATTCGATTTTTTTTTTTTTTTGACCACGAAATGCAGAATCATAAAGTAACTCTTCCACACAGTTGGACAAAAAATACTGCAGAACACTGCTTTTATGAGCAAAGATCTGCAAAGCGATTTCAGAACAGCGCAAATGAACATTGCCATTACCACGTCTCGATCCAGCACATATTGCCTTCCATTAATAATAATAATAATAATAATAATAATAATAATAATAATAATAATAATAATAATAATAATAATAATAATAATAAACATATAAATGAATCGAGTGGTCCTGATGGATATAATGTGCTAGATATAAATTACGTTATATATATAGGGTGAGTCAAAAGTCCTTGGATACCTGTATAAGTTTGAAAATCGATGGGAAAAGTAAAAAGTGATGATGGGAACAGAGGTTTGATGAGGGACCGCAACTTTTGGAGTGTATGTCATTCAAGGCCACCATCTTGAAATCCACCATTTTGCATTCAAGTCATTTTTTTTAAATGGGAAGGGGGATGTATGACACATCAAATAACACTAGCTTGAGCTCAGGAATTTAGTGGTGTAATTTGTTTTTTTTTTATCTTGTACAGTTTAGAAGTTATTAATGTTCAAAGGTGGGAAATTACCTTGATACTGAATGCTACAACACATGTTCTACGTGTTGTCCAGCCCGCGCAATGCACAACTGTAGTCGCCGCAACCCCTCTGACTGCACACAGAGGAAAATGGCTCCTGAAATTTGGTCAGAGGCTTGTTGGATGCGTTCCTCCAGGTGTCTCAAATCACGGATTGTCTCAGCATATTATCTGCTTAAGATGTCCCCATAGATAAAAATCAAGAAGCGTTAAGTCAGGGGATCTGGGCGGCCACTCCAAGGGAACACGGCGACCAATCCACTTCCCTGGCAGTTGTTCATCCAACCATCACGGACACCAAGTCCATAGTGTGGAGGGGCTCCATCGTGCTGAAAATAAGATGGGAAAATGCCGTCCGCGTTCAGTGTGGTTGGGAACACAAGGTCCTGCAACAGCATCAGATACTGTGGTGCAGTTAAGGTGTTGTAAATGAAAAATGGCCTAATGATGCGGGTGTCCCGTATGCCGCACCACACCATCACCTTCGCTGGACTATGTTCTCGACTCGGGTCACCCAGTTCGGATTTGCGTCACACCAGTATCGACAATTATGTCGATTAACCTCCCCGTTCAAAGTGAAATACGCCTCGTCGCTGAACAATATGCTCTTGGCAAACGCAGGATCCAGTTCGTGTTGTTCAGTAGCCCACATGCAGAACTCCAACCGGCGATCAGGGTCATCCTCGTTCAGTTTATGTTGCATGTGCAGTTTATAAGGATGCCACTGATTGGCGTGCAATATCCGGACAAGGGAGGATTGGCTTGTTGCGTGCTAGGGACACACGACGGGTACTTCGTTTAGGACTTTTCACAAACGACGCAACAACCCCCGGTGCAGTTTCCTTATTGGTGGCAGTCTTTGGTCGCCCACTACGTGCCCTATCTTGAACAGAACCCGTCTCTCGGAATTTGGTGATCACGTGAGCCACCGTGCTGTGCGATACTGGTTCTCTGTCTGGGTGCAGTCTGTTGTAGTCAGCTGATATTGTTCGGTAGTTGCGTTCCCCTGATATAAGGATGATTTCGATCTTCTGTTCACGTGTCAGATCCATTTTAGATCACCTGGAACAAAGATAGAACTGGGCCAGTATCAAGGCAATTTCCCACCTTTGAACATTAATAACTTCTAAACTGTACAAGATAGAAAAACAATTACATCACTAAATTTCTGAGCTCAAGCTAGTGTTATTTGATGTGTCATGCACCCCACTTCCCATTTAAAAAATTGACTTGGTCCAAAATGGCGGATTTCAAGATGGCGGTCATGAATGACATACATTCCAAAAGTTGCGGCCCCTCATCAAACCTCTGGACTTTTGACTCACCCTATATATATATATATATATATATATATATATATATATATATATATATATTTGTGTGTGTGTGTGTGCATGTATGCATACAGGGTGTTTTAAAACAACACCGACAACGTTTGGGAGGTGATTCCTGACATCAAGATAAAACAAAAAGTATAGACCAACCTGGGTTCAAAAATGCTTCCTTTCGGAGTTACAAGCTGCCGAAAACATGAAAAAAAAATAAAATTTAAAGGTCCATAGCTTCAAAATTATGGGACCTACCGTAGTCGGGTCAAGACTTTACTTAGGAACTAATATGTGCCCTAGTACTCACAAACTACCTCTATAAAAATTGTTACGGTAGTACCTTAGAATTCTGAAATTATTTGGATAGGGCACATATCAGTTTCTAAGTGAAGTCTTGACCTGACTACGGTAGATCTCATAGTCTTGGAGCAATGAACTTTTATATTTCAATTTTGCATGTTTTCGGCAACCTATAACTCCGAAAAGAAGCGTTTGTGCACCGAGTTTGGTCTACACATTTTTTGTCTTGTATTGCTGTCAGGAATCACTTCCGAAACGTCTGTGTTGTTTTGAAGCACCCTGAATATGCACTTATACAACATACAATCACTAGCTCCGGTAATGATATTTTTTTTTTACGCCACTGCTTCTCCTATCAACCCTGATTTAATATGCATATTATGCAACACTAGAATCTAATCTCAAACGTATATTAATTTGCAAATTATTTTCATAAAGGAATTAATAATTTTGGGATCGCATTATACTACAATAGCTGAGGAAGTTTATTTCTTCTCACATATGCATGTAAGAAAGGGTAACGGGAATCTGTTCCGTTGAATTTCATAATACTATTTCCGCATGCTTATAACTTACTAATAAAACAAGCTAAACTAACTATTCAGAATGCTATATTTAAACTACTTAATATTATGCATGCCTGGAGGAAATGTTTTCTACACTGCCAGTCAAAAAAAAAAAAAAATCAAAAACGTCATACCTTAATTTCCAGCGATTTCCAGAGATTTAACTACTATATACATCAATCCCGAAATAAATAAATAAACCCATGCTATTATCACAACATTCATATTACATTGTTATGATTTCTGTACTATATGTGTACTGATTCCTCTTATGTGGTTTCTCAATCCATAAAACTCATCGTCCTTTACTACTATGCAGTGGCGGTTTTAGCAGGTAGGACGGGTAGGCACAAGCCTACTCAAAAATTTTATAAAATATATAAGTGCTAAAATATACAATAAAGAATAAATATATTTTCCACTATTTATATTAATGGCAGAGAATTATTTAACAAATAGCATCAACCACTAGTGTAAAAATCATTTCCTACTTCCATTAATCAATCAAATGTGTATTTGTATCCATAAACGAGGGAGCAGACCTACCCAAAATTAAAATCTAAAGCCGCCCCTGCTACTATGTGATCGTTGTATTAAACCATGATCCAAAATTGTAAAAGCTTTTTCCGAATTCCAGAATTTTCGTGAAATTCGGATTTTTCTTCCAAAATCAGGATGTTTCGACTTTCAGACCTTTTTTTCTTTCAAAATTAAGAAATCTCGAAATTAATTCGGAATGGTCATTAAATATATATATAAGGGCTGGGCAAAACAGTTTTTTTTATAAAACCGGAAACGGTTTGTAGAAAAACCGTAACCCAAAAACCGACATTTCGGTTTTCTTCAAAACCGGTTCGGTTTTCACCAAAACTGGCTTCCGTGAAAACTCTTGGAAAACACATAAAACTATTTCTGTGGAAACGGATTTGGTTTCCGGAGAACAACGAAGCACTATTCTGGTCAGAAAAAGAACAAATTAAAAAAAACTGGAACCGGTTTTGAAGAAAAACGAACCGGTTTTTGAGTAAACCGATAACCGATTTCGGTAAAAACCGAACCTGTTTCGAAGGAAACCGAAACCGGTTTTGGAGAAAATCGAAACCGGTTTTTCTACGAACCGAAAACCGAAAGACCGGTTTTTGTGCCTACCACTAACACACACACACACACACACAGACACACACACACACATATATATATATATATATCGTTGCTCCTTTTTGTTTTAGATTTTGTTTTTGCGTAGCAAATTGCTCATCAAATTAAATTTATATAGCATTTTCTGAAGTGTAAGAAACTATTATTATTGTGTATTTAACTATTTTAAGTGGATATGACATTCAACAAAAAAATAAATAAATAAATAATTTTGTATAGAATACTACAAACAAAATATAAAAATATGATAATGAAAAATAAATCAAAGCTGAGGAAAATGTTGTGACTAACACATTTTTTTAAAAGTACTGTTTTTCATTCTACAGATTGTGTAACTGGTAGCTGGTTTTGTAACTGTTTTCAGCAAATGAGAAATTGGTATTACGTAATACCAAAGTGAACTTTCGTCTTATCTTCCTAAAATAATTCCACATAAACTTTTGTTTTCCAACTAGTATTCAAATATTCCGCAGTTCCAGCACTTGCTCCCATTTTTAGTAATGCGAAACTGTACATTCTCTTCTTCCCCTACAATAAAACAGAAGAGAGCGTAGCAAAATAAAATGTATATAGGCCTATCTGATTCAATGCTATGAAACAACTAGATGCCATTTGCGAAATCACCGTAGCTTGAAGCAAGTTTAACAATATAGAAGGGAAGAAAAAAGAGTAATGTTGAATTGTCGTTGTGTTAGTTAATGTTTAGTTTCCGAAAAGTAAGCTGTGATATTGCGTTTCGACAGCCACTTGAATCGCTTTATTTCCATATGTATTATAGTGTCAAAACCCACAGCCTATTTTGACGTCAATTCTATGGCCAGTCTCTAGTAGGCCAGGTGGTTCCTAGTTGATTAATTTTGTCATATATAACCTAAAAGGCACCTAAAGGGGAAATAGCATTTTTTCTCTTTCCTTTCAGAGGATGTTTATCCCTGAACTGTAAGTACATATGGTATCAAAAGAGGACCCTCCTCTCATGAAGGAAATATGATCATACTTGAAAACAAAATAAAATAAAGTAAAATAAAATGATTGAATTCGGCAATACGTCTATTGGCCATACATAGATTGCATTTTAGGATATAATGTTTCGTTTGAATTGCATTTATGTGCTTTTGTGTAGCAATCTGTGATACGACATCGTTTTGAAAACGCTAGTGTGAGTATATATACGCATACTTTTGACTGTAGGTTTCCCATTACACTGCACACTATATGTATAAAAAGTAGTGTTGAGCAAAATAAATAAATAAATAGATATATTGTTATATACACACCTGCTACACAGACTTTCATGAAACGTCTTTAGCACATTCGCAACTGAAGCTAAATAACATTTATTTTTCAGTAATTGTGGTAGTGGGGAGATGCAAAAATAGAGTTGGTTGCATGAGGCTCACCAACCATCCTCTTTCCCAGTCTAATAATTCCCTCTTTAAAACTTGGGAACACTTTAGGAAGTGTGATAGAGCGTAATGTCATAAAAGAGAAGTTTTGGACTGACTTTAATGACCCCTAAAGCAGGACCCCTACACAAAGAAGAGGAGACGTAAGCATTTAGAAACAGGCTTTGCCACGTAAAGAATGCGAGATTTGTATGAAGAAGAGAAGGAGGTGAAAAGAAACTGATGGAAAGGAGCACATAAGAGACAGAAGAAGGTAAAGCTATCACCTTTTCCAGAAGAATGTTTTCAGGGTGGTTCCATAATGTCCATCCCTCTCTTAATGATAGCATAAAGTTAATAGGGTATCAAGTCATTGTACCCCTGGATTCACTAATTGCTTTTGGAGGGAATCAAGCTGGAAGTGTTGGGAGAGAAACTTTCAAGGTCTCACTACGACGAAGATCTCTCAGTGCAAAAAGAGAAGACGAGCGAATCGAAAAGAGGCAGGGGTTACATTTATTTGTTCTCAAACTAATGCACATGAATTTTCAAATATGGTGGTGTCGGGAAACCAATTTCATATCTGTAACACTGTGGTATATGTAAAGAGTTGATAATATTGCAATCTTTTTGTATGAAAGAAGAACTCACACAATGTGCGCACACTTAAGTATCAAAGTAAATACTGCATAGTATATTGCCACACAATTCTTGAGGAACCAATTATATGGATTAACAAAGATAAAAGTTCATCGTCACAGAAGCAAACCCTTGTCACTTAATTCTATCGTGCCAAGATTATCAAATCTGAGTTGCTAACTACCTACGATCCTGTTTTATGATGTGTATATTCCTACCTTCCTTGGTACATCCAGATCCAACTTCGCCTACATATTTCCTGATTACGAATGCATATACTCTCAAGTAATAAGTCCGTTCCCTTAAACGTCTTTATTTTATAATTTGTATGACATTCGGTGACGTCTATCAAGTCATTATAATGCTCACTCATTTTTTTGTCTGTTTTATGTCTCCTTTCGTGTCAACTGTTTTTTTTCAAAACTTTGTTTCAAAAATCCTCAGTGCCTGTTCATTTTTTTCTATATGTATCATCAACCGAAGTTTTGCATCCATTCAACACGATGACCACAACTCAGCTTATATATGTAAATATTTAATGTGTTCTGTGCTTCTATGTGTTTTGTTCTGAAAAGTAGCCAACATTTTACACACTTATATTATTATTATCTTCTTGTCTTTGCTATTATTTGTTAACGCTGCACATCAATAAGCCTATTTATCCACTCATTCCTCTACTTGTTAGCCTACTGTTGTTAACATGTATGTTAACTTTTCCATGAATATGGTCTCAGTTTGTTAACATGTATATACGCCGTGTAATATATAGTAATTTCTACATCGATTTCAATTTAGTCGTCAAAAATACATTCGTATTTTCCTACATTGATTCCATCGCATGTCTAGCGAACTAAAATTTGCTTGAGAGCGAGCCCTCGAGGTACTTCTGGAGTAATGCAGAAAGTAATAGTCTTGATTAGCGTCATAGCACTTACTGTAGTTGTGATTAACTAGAGCTGAGAAATACCATTTCTTAGTATTTAAAGATATACGTACGCGCGAAATGGTTCAACAATTTATGGACGTCTGGCAGCTTTGAAAAGATTAAGCAACAAAACACTGACTATTTTCAACTCACAAGGTTTGCGTATATTGATTAACTAATATGATGCTCCTTTTCAACATCAAGAGTATAACACAGGATCAAAGCCGGATCCAAATTGTTATTTGGTTTATTGAAGCTTAGTAATCCAACCGTCTATCGAAAACATGAGCACATACACTGGCGTCATAAATTAAGCAACAAATGGAAACTCGGTGTATAAGGAAAATAAACGCATGCTGTTGAACAAACTGTTACTCAAATGAAAGAAGCATCTATTTTACACCGTACAACAAGGAAAACTACCAAACGAAAGTACACTCGTGGGGAAAAAATGAGGCTGGACCAAGGTGGCACTGAAACTGGGAAACACTGAAGCCGCAAAAGGATTGTTTGCTGACGCTAATAAGGGATATGATCACCGCGCATAGCAGTGCAGGATTCAAAACGTCGTCTCATGTTGGTAATACGTCTTTGTACCAGCTTATTTGGTATATGGGTACATTGTTGACGAAGAGCCCGTTGAAGATCTTGGAGAGTTCGTCGATGGGGAACAAGCCTTGCAATACGTCGCTTTAGAGCATCCCACATATATTAGATAGGTTAAGATCCGAGGACCTCGATGACCACTCTATTCGTTAAATATAGTTTTGCTCCAATTACTGATCGACCAGTTGTGATCCATTGGAACGAGCATTATCGTCATGAAGAATGAATCCCTGGTCTCTAGCACGTGCGAAGAGCACAACATAACAATCTAGAACATCATCCTATAGCGCTGGGCTGTCATTGTGCCACACAGAAGAACATACAGATCTGCAGGTCCTCCAAGTGAGATGCCACCCCGCATAAGCACAGCTGCACCAACATACCCATCCCTTTCAGGAATGTTGAATGAATGGTAACGGCTTGCTGTTTCTCGCCAGACCAATCTGCGTCGAGAATCACTGTTCTCAAAAAATCTACTCATCAATAAAGAGAACTGACTGCCATTTCTCCTGGGTCAAATTCACATGTCCTCTTGCCCAATTTAATCGCTGCATCTTGTGACACCGGATAAAGAGTACGCACACCACTGGACTTCTGTCATATCACTCACATTCGTGAGGTCGCCTGCGTACTGCACGCGTTGACAGAAGACGTCCAGTAGCAGCAACAGCCTCCACACACACTTGAGTTGTTGTTGCAGACCTGTTTCTCCGACTTTGTCAAACTGGTATTTCGATCATCCCTGGCCCATGTCACACACGGTCGACCGCCACTGTAACTTCTCGACGCATTTTGCATTCTCTGGAACTTGCTCCATAACCTGCTGACCACTGCTCGATCGACATTGAACCACCGAGCCACGTTGAGCTGACGCTGCCCTGCTTCCAATCTACCGATGCCATGCCAGCGTAATTCATCCGGCAAATGATGTATCGTTGCCATATTCGCCTGTTTCACTCCACTTGACTTGCCACTGCACTCTACACACACTGTCAGCTAACAATTCCTTGAGCTCATGCAGTCCTCACCCGTACCTGTACTTTACGATGTCGTGTAAGGACAGCATAATCGCGAAATCTTCCGCACAATCTTTCCACGATCATTCGTTAATGCTTGTTGTATTATGACATCCATTTTCTATGTATTTCATCACCACTATCCCCGTCATTTCTTTTGTATTGCACATTTTGTCTTTGCTGCTTACTTTATGACGGCCAGTGCATATAAAAATAACTTGTGCTAATTCTGAAAAGTACTTACAAAGCTTACTGTAAAGGCGAACGATCGGACAATGACGGGTAGTTATTCTAATATACAGAAAGAGGAAAATATTATTAGTGCATGCATAGACAAACATATGGTTGTATGTTTTAGAAAACAATTATCTGGGGACGAGAGAACTTCGTCAATATCCTACAACTAGGTGGTGTAAACGTCTATGAATACAAAATTGTTTTTTATATCAGACTTTGAGTTCGAAATTTTAAGAACAAAAATGTTTTATGGGAAGGAACAAACTTTCGTCTATAGTTATAAACATAAGTGGCCAAAGGAATGTTTAAATTCTTACCACAAAAATAATTGAATATCACTTAATGAAAACCCCAACTACAAATTCTATACAGTTTGAATTTGAAAACAAGAGAGTTGCTTCATGGTGGAAGGAAGAGGAATAAAACTTACCGTTTTTCCATGGTAATATCTGGTACAAAAAATCCCTGGTTCAACTTCAGGTCATGTTGACTTGTGGTAAACAACATCGTATCCGTGGGTTTCTCCCGTTTCCTCACCATTTTTATTTATGTATTTATTTTTTTTATTTTTTATTTTTTTCAAAATCGTTCCCTTTGATTAGTCATTGATCTCTTTCAGCCTGAACGACGTAACTGAGAGACTTTATTTTCGTTCTTTTAAAATAAACAACCAAACAAGTAGACACGAGAGCAGTAAACGTGTATTTCTTCTTGTATTAACGGAAAATTTTAAAAGAAAAAAATCTCGAATGATCCAGATATGCTTTGAGTAACTAAAGATGCCTATAAATAGATAAAATCACTATATTTGGATCACTACAAGCCCATTGCAAAATGTCACATTGGACAGTTATGTAATTCTTGTTGCTTGTTTTCAGCAACGTGGTGGGTACTTTTAATATTTGGGACGTCCAGAACACAGTCGATACAAGTTCAATTAATAAATTTGTGGGAAAAAGGAGGATAAATTTGTACCCTCCGTTTAAATGCACCGCAAAGTAAATAGAGTTGATTTCCTCTTTTTTTTTTTCAATAGCGATACTTTGTATTTTTCCTTTAATTTATTCATATTTGGGGTGCACAATTTTTCGAAAAATATGAATTAATATTTGATTTTTATAGTTTAAGTATTTGTGCAGAATGATAGTTTTAAGATTATAGTTTGCGTTGCTTGCTGTCAAGCAATACTTCTTTCCTCTGGGGTATATGAGAAACAATACATCTGAAATTCGACTTTTTTAAGTATAGCTTGTTAGTAACAGGGGCGGATCCAGGGTGAACGATCGCACCCCTCAGAAGAGGAAACTTTCTTATTTTATATATATAAATAAAACCCATCCCAAAGTTTGGAGTCCTTAAAAGTAGCAGTATGACAACCCACCGCCCTCCCCAGAAGTCGGTCCTGGATCCGCCCCTGGTTAGTAACATAAGTTGTATTGTGAAATATATATATATATATATATATATATATATATATATATATATATATATATATATATATATATATATATATATATGTGTGTGTGTGTGTGTGTGTGTGTGTGTGAAGTGAAATATGTCTTACCATTTTGAATATTTTTTTTTGTACTCTCAGTAATTTTAAACGAAACTGTTCATTATCCCAAACTCGCTTGCTCCGTGAATTTAGTCGGCAAAGAGTACTCTGCAATTATACACTTATTGCCAATTATCATGCTTTTCTGGGCTTCAAGTGGCCGAAATAATTTGTGACGGTCCACTAACATTACACAATTAACATCAATTCATACAGGTAACACTTTGCAAGTAATAGCTCAATAATGAACGTCTGCCAATAAGTAGCAGTTGACCTCAATGAACTTCAAAGTTTCGAGTCATTTGTTTTTCACGTCGCAAATAGCCAATAACCCATTTGTAGTACTTATGTCTCATAGCAATACATTATTAACTACTTTCGATGAACAAATAGTAGTTGCAAATAATATAAAATATCAAGTGTATTTACATACGAAAACACATTTGAAAGTAACTGGGATACTTTGCAGTCAATAGTTGAACAACAGAGTTTCTGCATTATTTATTTGAGCGTTGGGATATTTTTAGATCACGCCGAAAGCATACGCAACCTTACAGTTTCACTTGACGTATATACAGGGTGTTTCAAAACGACAGCGACAACGTTTCAGAGATGATTTCTGATACCAAGATAACAAAAAAAGTATATACCAATCTCGGTGCACAAATGCTTACTTTCGGACTTACAGGCTGCCGAAAACACACAAAAAATGAACTTTAAAGGTCCGTGGCTCCAAAACTATGAGACCTACCGTAGTCGAGTCAAGACTTCACTTAGAAACTAATATGTGCACTATCCAAACATCCATGTCTCAGAATCCTGAGGTACTCACACGACAACATTTATAGAGGGAGTTGGGCCACGGGAATATAATTTGAAGTACTCAGCAGCTCCCTCTATAAAAATTGTTGCGGAAGTACCGCAAGATTCTGAAACTTGGATATTTGGATAGGACACATACTAGTTCCTAAGTGAAGTTTTGACCCGACTACGGTAGGTCCCGTAGTATTGGAGCTGTTGGCCTTTAAAATTTATTTTTTTTCTGTTTTCGGCTGCCTATAACTCCAAAAGGAAACATTTGTGCACCCCAAGTTGGTCATCTTGTTGTCAGGAATCACCTCCGAAACGTTGTCAATGTTGCTTTGAAGCACCCTGTATACACGAGGTGCAAACCAAAAGTACGGGCTGTTTTATTCTAAAGTCCACTTCTTCTTATTTTTATGTCAAGGAAGCAACTGCAGCGTCGGAAATCTCAATACTTCTTCTCTAAGCGATGCAGGTATTGTTATTAGATGGTAGCAGTTGAGTCACACTGTCTGAACGATAACGATGTTTTTCTGTTACTGTTCAGGGACATAGAATTTTCGGTTGAAGAACAACTGTTAATTGTGAAATTCCTCAGCGTAGCTAGACGTCTATATTAATCACCAATTAAAAGATGTATCTGGTGGTAGTTCTCTTGGAGAAAACACTGTTAGCAAGTGGATGTGTGAGTTCAAATCAGGGCGGACGAGTATGAAAATGAGCAGAGGTCTGGACTTCCACAAACAGCATCAACTGACGTTAACACTACTCATGTTGAAAATTTCATCATGGGAGATAGGCATACCATCATGCAAGAGATTTGTGGTACACTGCTGCTAACAATATGAACATTTGAACGAATAATTGCAAACAAACAGGGCCTAAGGAAAGTTCCTTCTCGCTGGATTCCACAAATGCTTAATGACGATCAAATAGAGGCAATGATTTGATCTCATTTGACACACTTCAGAAGAGAGGGACACAACTTTTTCAAATTCTCCACCTTCGAAAAATTTTATCAGGTGGCATCCGATGAGAAAGTGTTGTACGCTACCCTCTGTCATTTCCCGGGAGTAATATTGCCCCACCCTCTTCTGAAAAGTCATACAATTACGGCGAATATTTTCGTACAAATGTTCGCCAAAATTGACTGAGAGACGACCGTAAATGGCAAGTGGCAATTTTATCCTACACATAGGCAATGCACCGCCACATCATGTTAATGTTGTGACCTCATTCTTGGTTGACCATGACATTGAATTTGTGCCACATCCATCTTTCTCAACAGGTTTTACTACAAATGACTTCTGACTGTTCCAAAACCTCAAGGATTCTCTTCGTTGAAATCATTTCGCTAGTAGACCATCCCTGAAAAGTGCTTTTTTTTTCAGTATGTGAAACATATTCCCGAAGATAACTATACCGCTTGCTATACAAAATGGACGAAGTAATGGCAACTATATATCAATAAAGCGGGAGAGTTTGTTGAAAATGGACTCATGTTAGTTCCCTGTATGTCCTTGTTCTTGGAAATTGGAACGAAATGGCACCTACTTTTGGTGTGCACCTCGTATACATATATCTATCGGTAACTGCTGGCCAGATTTGAACCAACTTTTGTAGGCAAGTAGCCAACCATGTAAGTAGCAAAGACTGCCATGTTTGGTAGCTGGGTTCCACCAGAACAAGAGTTTCGGTATGTTTGGCTCGGCTCGACTTTTGATATTTTATTTATCGGTAACTACTGGCTTCATTTGAACAAGGTTTGGCGGGCAAGTAACCGATTGTCTAAAAGATAAATATTGTTATATTTGGTGGCCGAGGCTCTTCGGCAACAGAGGTTGTGTTCCACAGCTTTGTATAGGCCTATATATATATCATTTAGATATTTTAAACGAAGACTCTTTTTTTCATTGCCAAGACCATGAATAGATGCTTTGAATGGATTGTGAGAATTGATAATGAAAAGCAATCTCTTTGCAAAGTGAACTCATCCTTGAAGCTTCTCTAAAATTTTGGTCTCATGTTTGTACATATGAAGCTTGGAAAGGTAGTTAATTATCTATGAATACTAGGCATCAAACTACCTGACGCTACAGCATGGATTACCCACCTTAAAACACTATGCAAAGCTACTTTCGTGTAATAAAAAATGAGAAACACGAGTAGAAATGAAACCTAGAGACACCTTACAACCTTCACTACTTCTCTACCTCCTCCTGTGTGAGAAGTTCTTTGCCAAGTGTATAGTCATTTGACACGCAACTATACATCACAAAGCATTCTAATAAGCAATCGCTTACGTAGTTATGTCATATACATTACCTGAGTGGGAGTTAATCCTTTGACCCACGCTTCAACAAAACATGCTTACATGCAATTTATGTCTGTCCGTGCAAAGTAACATATCATTGGCTTTTTATCGCTATTTCAGACAATTCGCTTGATATTTGAGCCGGCACTTCCAGTTGACTGCTTAATGGGTAAGGCTCCTTCAGTAATACGTCTTCTGTGTTCTTTGTTCACAGATGCCAACAGAAGAAGGAATACATGCATGAGAGGTCATTAGGGTCACAGATTCAAGAATTCTACGCAGCATTCCGCTATTGTGACTTAACACCACTAAACAAAGTAAAAAGTTCTTAAAAGCTTCCTTGAATCCATTTAAACTACCAAGTTATTTAAAATAATTCTCTATTACATGTGATTACCTAACTCTAGCAAAAATAAATATAGAGCAAACGCAAACAATTTATAATGCTAATTTCACACATATTTAGTGAACGATTTATGCAGGTGTGAAGTGTTTAATAGACTTTTTGCTTTCTAACATTGAAACATAAATATAGAATATTCTAAAATATATGCATTTATTATTAAGTTCGGAACTATACCTGCATACGATAGGGGAAGCTTGTATATGTCACTGCATCGCATTAATGGAAATGCTAAAATTTATTTCCCAGTTTACTCGAAAGTAACAAAAAAAAAAAAAGTCTTCCTCTGAGCCGCTCAGTCTATTTATTGAAGCGCATTCCTTTCTTTGAGGTTTGGATTATCTGGTATGAAAGTCTCATAGGAATACAATATATTTAAATTATTTCCAAGATTTTTAGCAAAAAAAAAAAAAAAAAAAAAAAAATGAATGAATAGGCATATTATATATCCCATCATTTGAGTGCATTTTTAATATATATCGTAGGAATCAGTTCTTGTCAATCCACCGCAGGATGAAGGTCTCTCCAGCTGTTATCCAACCAATCTATATTTGACAGTTAGTGTTTATTTATTTTCAGGTTAATATTCGTTACTTTTGTTATTTCTCTGATTCATGTGATTATCTTCCTATTTGTGCTGGTGATTCATAATATACCGTACATACAGTATATCCATGCTACAGCATGTGGTTATAGATGGTGAATTCAAAATAAGTTTGTCTAAGGCCTTCTAGAACATCTTCTAAAACATGCAATTTTCTTAATTGATTGATTGTGTAGGAGTTTAAGACCCAATTTTAGCACCGAAATAGTTTTCTGAAGTAGATCTACTTTAGATGTCATAGTTTGTTCTACAGAGTTAGACAAAATATTCTTTAAAATGATGCACGTGATATTCCCTCTTCTATCAGTCGAGTACACATTTCGTAAAGATCGGTAGACTTCATTTAATGTAAACACCTGTTAAATGAAAACTTGCATAAACGAATTTAACTTAAATGATCATTGTATTCCTTATTATAAGAAATATATATATATATTTCAAATATAATATAGGATGTTTACAAAAGTTACTGCAACAATATTAGATATGTCTCTGCTCTATCATGAATTGATTATGAACGTCTGCACACAAAACAAAATTGCATCAAACCACACTTTTAGAGAATTTTGTGCAATATCCTGTGAAAGACAGAGTAATTTTGTTGGTTTTGTTTCGGCTGTGCTATAGATGAGGTTCGCTTCGCTTGCAGTCATTGGGTGGCGTTACTTAGTTGCGTCACTGCTTGTGAAAAGATAGGCAACCGACAGCAGATACCGAAGCTTCTTGTTCTTTTCTGTCCCCATTCCTTTTATTGCCCAAGTTATGAATGGTGATGCCAGGACACATAGAAATACATGGAACACGCAGAAACACACATATAGCTATTCATGGTTCCAGATAAGGGGGATATTTTAGGTTCCCCAGATGACAGTTGACCTGAACTAGCTTGAATGAGGTTCCTGAGGATTCGCAGGACGGCTCTCTTTCTGCCAAGAGGCTTGGCTTACAGGAGGATTTGCATGAGAGCAATCCTGTCATTAGGACTATATATGCATATGCATATTATTTCCATACTTTTTCTCTTTAAGGTATTGCAGCTCCAAAGTCAACATAAACTTTGTAATTAATTTCTCAATTTATATTCTTTTCTTAGACGCAGGTAATACTCTTCCACTTACCAATATTTTTATTACTTAGAGTTTAATTTCATTTCAACACCTACGCTACTAGGCTACATGGGACGTAGATCTACAAACCACAGTACCTGCTATCGGAAATCGAACCCGGCTCCTGCAAGGGGTTCTAAACACTTAGCCACAAATAATCCCATCAATATATGTTTGGTTTTGTCAGTAACATATTTTCTTCCTTTACTTCTTTCCTTAATGTTTTAATAATAATAATAATAAAAATAATAATAATAATAATAATAATAATAATAATAATAATAATAATAATAATAATAATAATAATAATAATAATAATAATAATAATAATGTTCAAATGTTTATTAGGGACAAACAGCTACAGCCACAAAGTGCCCCCAAGAAAGATTATACACATATAGGGCGCTTACATTTAAACATAACATAAAAATGAAACATAAAAAAAAAAAAACATGCAATGGGTGTTACAGATGAACATACAGTGAAAATCATAATGAAAAAGCAAATAAACATAATTATCATCTCAAGTACAACTCAAACAAAGTACACCCAGTCATGAGACTAAAATAATAACATATTGATATGAGTATACAATAGGGAAAAGTATATAAGATATTAAAAAGGAACATACATATAATCATAAAGTTACAAATGAAAATACATGAAAATCATAAAATAATATAAGCGTAATTTTCAAATCAATTGACACATTAAAGTACACTCATTCAAAAGGCAGAAATGAAAAATAATAAAATAAATATACCAAAGAATACAAAATAGGCGTATGGCATGTAAAACTCATAACCAAGATAAGAAAAAGAAAAAAAGAAGTATCCGAAAACGGAAGCAAGGATAAAAGAGAATTATTATTATTATTATTATTATTATTATTATTATTATTATTATTATTATTATTATTATTATTACTATCATCATCATTATTATTAGTTTGCGGTTCGCGGTGGCTCAGTGAAGCGCTCATCTCTGGTGCATGGAGTCAATAGCTTCATTCCAGTTCCACAAGCGGACTTTGTGAAGGACAAATACTTTGCGCTTGGATTTTCTCGTGTTTCTTCCGTTTCCTCCCCCTTTCTTCATTCCGCCATTTCATTCATTATCGTCGTCACCATCTTCATTAGGATATGTGGATGATTGTGGGATGCTGAACTTCAAAATTTCACTTTCTCCCTTAATCTCTTATTTTTGGACTTCAAAAAAAAAATGTCACGTTGGTTCAAAGACAACCAGTAAACAAATTCGACTGACACAAATATCTTGCTTTCCAAACGAGCATACAACGAACGCACACTTGCAATAAATATCATTCTCATTTTCTTTATTTCTTTTTCCATATTTTAATTTACATCGTAGATTTTACAATGTGTATCAAAGACGAATTGGGTGAATGGGGATTCTCGTGAGAGTTATTCCAGACCAATTCTTGATGTAATGTAAATAACGAGAATTTCTTCTTTTGCTGTTCTTAGTATTTGTTTCTCTTCTAGATAATTGTTTATAGAATAATGATTGCGGTAGCAAAGATAGTTCTGCTCACACTTGATGAAAGTGTAACTTTAAATTAAGTTAAACACAATCACGTACACGAATATAAATAAAATATATGCATTTCTTGTAGTAAACGAAATTAATCTCTGCAGGTAGCAGAACAGCAGGTTGTGTTGTCAGAGTAAGAAGTATGTATTTTATTATTATTATTATTATTATTATTATTATTATTATTATTATTATTATTATTATTATTATTATTATTATTATTATTATTATTATTAAAACATTAAGGAAAGAAGTAAAGGAAGAAAATATGTTACTGACAAAACCAAACATATATTGATGGGATTATTTGTGACTAAGTGTTTAGAACCCCTTGCAGGAGCCGGGTTCGATTTCCGATGGCAGATACTGTGGTTTGTAGATCTACGTCCCATGTAGCCTAGTAGCGTAGGTGTTGAAATGAAATTAAACTCTAAGTAATAAAAATAGTGGTAAGTGGAAGAGTATTACCTGTGTCTAAGAAAAGAATATAAATTGAGAAATTAATTACAAAGTTTATGTTGATTTTGGAGCTGCAATATCTCAAAGAGAAAAAGTATGGAAACAATATGCATATGCATGTATAGTCCTAATGACAGGATTGCTCTCATGCAAATCCACCTCTAAAATAATGAAATGAAATCTTTGAGTTTTACGCCCCACGGTTATGCTAAAGGAGACGGTGATGATGAGTAGTAAATGAAATGGTGGAATGAAGAAAGTGGGAGGAAACGGGTGAACCCCGAGAAAACCCAAGCACACCGTGTTTGTCCACCACAAAGTTCACTTGGCGGGGGTGGGATCGAACCCGGGACCCCAAGCACCAGAGGTGAACGCTCTACTACTGAGCCACCGCAGCCTCAATCCTTCTCTAAGGCAAGCCTCTTGGCAGAAAGAGAGCCGTCCTGCGAATCCTCAGGAACCTCATTCAAGCTGGTTCAGTCAGGCCAACTGTAATCCGGGGAACCTAAAATACCCCCCTTATCTCGAACCATGAATGGCTATATGTGAATAATAATAATAATAATAATAATAATAATAATAATAATAATAATAATAATAATAATAATAATAATAATAATAATAATAATAATAATAATAATAAAATCAAATTAAACAGTTTCCAAATAATAATTGATTTAGAAAGTCTATTGACTTCGATCCTTGGTCGTCGAAGCTAAATAGAAATTTAACGTTCTACTTGCAGTAGGCATTAGCGAAGAGGCGGGTAATTATGGTGTACTGCACTTCCCTTGCAACCCTCCTGTGCATGTTCTCCTCAACACCTTGTCACAATATCAATCTAGATAAATTTCAACAATCCGATTTTTTTATTCCTTTTAATGAAATTCTTAGTGTTGAACTATTAGGCACGAACATTCAAAACAAATTTCTTTCATTATTGCGCCAACACATATTGTAAAACTCAAACACATCATTCTTTGTAACTTTATTTTAAACAATAAGAAAAGATCGTGAATTTGTAGTAATTCAAGTCTTTCTTCACAGCATATGTAAAATGAAAATTCATTAAAATTTATACTAAAACGAAATAAAGGTATGCAATAAATAAGTTTTTCATTATTATTTTCTATTGTGTGAAAAATTTCCCCCATCGGGGAGGGGTAGAAAACCCGCGAGTAGGGCAGTTTACGGAAAGATCAAATGTGCACGTTTCGTCTGATCAACATTAATATATATATATATATATATATATATATATATATATATATATATATATATATATATATATATACATTGACCAGTGGTGCCCACCCCCCTTATGTCTATGACGCACCCCCCCAATTGTCTATCCGTAGGTGTTCTTCCATGAAAAAATCTTCTTTTCGATTAATTTTACCCCCCCCTCATCAAACATATTTATATAGATTTTAACCCCCCCCAAATATTTCAATGACGCAGTTTGCGTCATAGCCCCCCTTGTGGGCACCCCTGCATTGACATGAAAATACACTGGCAACCTTGTGCGGTGACGGTCAGTGCAGTGTCCTCGTAAGAAGGCTACAATTTAAAGCAATTCTTTTCCTCGAGTGACGGACACTGATGAGACAGTTGCGCGAGAGCGGTCGGTGACGGCAACAGTTTAGTGACGGCAACTGCAGTTGCCTCGTACGAACGCAACAATTTAAAGTAGTGCTTCACAAGCAGTTGCGTCACCGAGTTGAATCACTCAGTGACTGAATATGAATAAGCAGTAATGGGGAGAAATGACGCACTACATTGCACATATTTTAAAGAGGCTAATACAAAAGTAAATTAACTTAAGTGCTTATACTTATTGATTGCCGTGGATAAGCAGAAGTCCAGAAAAAAAAATGTGTAATTAGAAACATTTCCAATAGTCATACATTGTAGAGCCTGTCTATCTCATCTGAGCCTTCGAAAAATATGTGAAACATACTTCGGCCCCAGCCCCGCCCCCTGTGATGGAGGAAATCTTCCCTTTGCTTACGGAAAAGAAATGAATGACCTCCACAGTGTTGCCAAGTTGCCATTCAATCGTTTGGTCTTGACAAGTGAAGATCATAGGGTACTTAGAATGGCTAACAAGACAGAGGATAGCGATGACCGTGAAATAATTCATTCTGGCAACGCTTCTGCATCTAAAAATAGAAAGATCTCGGCTGCAGCAACTTGTGCCTCCCCTTTCGAGGGAGGTACGGGGAAGCATATTTAACAGCAGAGCCAGAAGGGTCACAGTTGAAATAGAAAGGCTCTAAACCATTTTATTGTGTGTTACTGAATCATTGCATAATTTATAGATTTTACCCAGACCACTATATCACTAAATTATAACAAACAAGAAGTGTTGCACGGATGGCTGTTGAGTGCTGTAATAGATTATTGTCACTGTTGCATTGCTTAAAAATGTATGCAAACAGTTTATGTTAAGTTGTGCAATAACAAACTAATACATTCGTTCCTTTTCCAAATAAGTTGTCACATGTAGTTTACAAATGATTACTTGATAAAATTTGCATTCAAAAAATCGAATCGCTGATTAGAAAGATTAATCTATACCCACCCAATAGTTAGTGTAGAAGTCAATTGGTGCTTCTTTTAAGCTATCTGCATACAGTTCTGTGGTCTGATCCCAGCTCTTTCCGCCTAATGACTCAATTTGACATGAAGGGGCGTTTACTTTTGTCTTCGCCCGAGTCGCTCAATTATGGAATGATTCGATAGTCATGATGAAATGAAATGAAATCTTTGAGTTTTATGTCCCATGGTTATGTCGGTTAGGCTAAAGGAGACGGTGATGATGAGTGATTAATGAAATGGTGGAATGAAGAAAGTGGGAGGAAACGGGGGAACCCCGAGAAAACCCACGAGCACGGTGTTTGTCCACCACAAAGTTCACTTGGCGGGGGCTGGGATCGAACCCGGGACCCCAAGCACCAGAGGTGAACGCTCCACCACTGAGCCACCGCAGATAGTCATGATGAAGGCTATAGACCATCAAAGAGGTAATTTAACGTATTAAGAAAAAATAACACGTTAGGTAGAAATACAGCAGTGAAAAGTAGCCAGATTCACTGTTTTTTTTTTGTTTGTTTGTTTTCTTCACTAGTTTTAAAGAAAATATATCTCATGGTAAATCCGTTTAGAAACTGAGCTCTCTCGTTTGTAATTTTCCTACGCATCTGTATCTCATGGCACTTGCAATGTATTTCTCAAGTATGATATAAAGGCATGGACACTCAGTGGCCCAGGATAAATTCCATATTATGTTGACTTCCGGTGAACAGCATACAGGACTGGCTCTACCATATGTGCAACACGTGCATTTGCACGGGACAGCAAGTTTTGAGGGGCGGAAAAATCTGTCATAACTATATTACGTAAAATAAATATTTATTGTTAGAAACAGACTTCATGATGATGGTAGTTAAATTTACCTAGTTGATATTGTACTTTAACACTACATGCAGAAGTAATGTTTAGGTAATATTCGTTTAAGGTCACAATCATATTTCTAAAGCAAATAGTCAAATAAATTTGTCTATAAACCATTTTTGTTTTATCATTAACCAGCACAAAATTAAATGGATCGCTCCTTACGACTACTACTTTGACGGAATTGTTAACGACAAATGTGTCAAGTGTAACTCGATTGCCTTTGTCAGGTGTGTTCACTGTGAGCAGAGCATTTGTGCAAGTCATGCACTCTTTTCTGAACTACATATTGATTTTACTAATTGAGGACTTTTCTGGAAGAAAGACCCAAGTTCAATTATGACTCAATTCCACTTTGGTCATTTTCCCCTGAATTAGCAACTTGTTTATGCGATAACAAATGCTGGTTAATGATAAAGCAAAAATGGTTATACCGTTGGATTTATGGTAAAATTTGCTATTAATAAGGTGTCACTGTTATGCGTTTTGTTTAAAACTTTTGTCTGATTCAAAATGGCGGATGGCCGCCATCAAGGCAACTCTTACCATAGACCTAATATTTATCCATCTGCTTTTTATTTAATTATTATCATTAACACAAAATTTACAAGGTGGGGTAAAGGACTAATACATATGCAGCAACAATATTTAATTTCCGTGTAACTTTTTACCAATTACGCGTAATTCAAAATTAACATCACCGTTGTTCTTCTGATTAAATTTGCGCCTTAAATCATGTATCACATGACCCTATTCCTATTTTAAAAACTTAACCTTAATTCAAAATGGCGGATTTCAAGATGGCCGCCGTAAGGTATACCCTTACTATATGACTTCCCCCTAGTCCTAATATGTACCCATATATTTGTTATTCATCTTTTGTCGTTACAAGAGGTCTTACAGAGCTTTTACCTCCAACTGTATGAAGACTATTCTGTACTTCCATGTGATGTTCTGGTAGCTATATCTCCTAAACCCCTGGAGCTTCGCACCTAAAACTTCACTGAAACACTGACCACATTTAGTACTACTTTCTCATATGTGTCTCAGTCAGCAACTCGATTCACCCAAACGTAAGGTTTACTTGTGAGTGCGACTGTTTTCCCCTCCCCTCCGTTGTTCCTGATGAGGTAGCATACTTAAAATTGTGACTTTTAAGATTTGTTCTTTTTGGAGAAAGGGGGCGGCAAATTACCTAAGGGCGGCCCTGACAGCATGATAACAGCGGATTTTTTTTTTTTAAGATTCGCTTGTTTCCATGTTTAGGTACTGAATCTTCCATAACGATTCTTAAAAAAGAAGAAGAAGAAGAAGAAGTAAATGTTTCCTCTATTCTGCACTGTATAAATAGGAGTTTAAAATGCAAGTTATTTCATAAATAGGAGTATTAATAATAAATGTTGCTAACGCAAACTTTCATCGAATGAAAATGATTGTAACATTAAAAGGATATTCTATCACACACACACACACTCACACACACACACACACACACACACACACACATATATATATATCCTTCAAGAAAGAAAGGAATAAATGTGCAGTGAAAAGCTGTCGTTTCCAAAAGTAGGACCTGAATAGTTCATTTGTAGCACCGACCAACGAGCAATTATTTTCACGAAGGGAATGATTCCCCTATGAAAATAATGGAAGAAAAAAATACTATTCCAAATTCCGAGTGTTTAAATTTGTTACCCATACACCATGCATATATATAAAACGGAAAGAGCTGTATTATTTAGCTAATATCCTCTTACCGTAGAATGCTATCCATCATTATGCAAACTAACTTTCCGACGGAAAGATAAGAACAAGATGGGAGGCAGAAGATGATGTAAATTAAGATTCCATGAATATAATCTCCATATTCCTTCAAATTTATGTACGTCGGTGATGTCGTTTGAAAGCATTGTTGCTCCATTGGTATTTTCCCAACTCATAAGGAAAGCAAGTAGTTTGAAAAGAAAGAAAAGAAAGAATAAAAAAAATAAGAAAAAGAAATCCACTAAGTGCTACAGATTTCCCCTATTTCGTTATACATCTTCATCCGTGGTCTATTTCAGAAAGAGGAAAACGTAATGGAATCCAATTTATTTCCCTTCCGTCATTTCTTACCTAAAGTGTCCTCTCTTCAGAAAAAAAATCTCGACGATAAAAGCTTAGGAGTCAAATGCAACTACTTTATAGAGAAAGTTAATAAACTGCTTCTGCGTCGTCTCGACGACTTTTCTCGCTCCCTTCTTCTTTTACTTCACAATGAATAGAAAAATGTAACTAAAATATGAAATATGGAGAATACTTGATTAACTGAACCTAACCATAATGACATTAGGGGAAGAAACAAAACATGATCAATCTTCATTTACAAGTAAAATTTGAAATAGTTCCTAATTTAATTCATTTGACTAGTATGAGTTGGAAGCGATATATCTCTGGAGGGGCTGTTTACGAAAAAAAGTGAGGGAAGTAAAGACAAATATGGTATTGCATTTATATTAGCTATATTTTTTCTACATCCAGACCAAATACTCAGCTCAATCAAAAAACTGATTAAAGACACTTGAGCTCGTTATTCACTTTAATCTATTGATAATTTGTACTGAGCACAGAAATGTTTTATAAATATTAAAGTTGACAATTATTGGAGTTTCGTCGAACAACCAGGAAGGACTGTGAAACAGCGCGGTGAACTATTATTTGGATAAACTAACTCAATGTTGTCCATATATGATGCCATCACACGAGAACTAATGGACTTGGGTTGTGTGCATAGTGTATATATGCATATTTCGATTTTTTACAATATGAAAAGCACTTGAATACATAAAATCAATTGGAAAATGTCTACAACTTCACGAAAAAATGGCTTCTTTATACTAGAAAGGGAACAAATAATTTAAGTAGTCATGATGTAGGAAAATAGGCGCGAGAAACTTCGGTTTACCTATAAATTTTTCAATTCAATGGTCTCCATTAAAAGTGCAATCGCTGTTTTTTTCTTTTTCTTTTAGCTGAAATCCTTCTGCAAAAGCTCACTTAGCTAACGTTTTGTGAATCATTTAGTTAACTAAACGTGTTCTTAGAAAATATTTTCGAAAATATGTTAGCAACTAATTTTCATAATGTTTAAAAGTTCAATGTTGAAAGTTTGTAGATGAGCAGTTCAGGTGTTTAAATGTTTAATACCAAAAAATGTTTAGGACCCCGGGCCATATTACTCTTTTTATTTATTCTTTCATTTATTTCACTTTTGATTTTGCTTTTAATGTTTTTCTTTTTTTGTAATGACTTTTTTCGGCACTTGAACAAAATTAACAGATTTCGAGTTATTGGAACCCTGAACCCTACTCATTTATTGAGTTTCAAATACCGAAATAAGGAAGAAAACCGATATATGCAGCACTAAAATGATAAACGTAAAGATCGCCACATTAAATATTCTTCTTCCCATTTCTTGCACTAAATCAGATTATACTGAAATTGTTACTGAAATATTTATTAGGCAACTACGAACGAAAATATGACGTGTTTACGAAAAATTTCGTCCTAAGGAAGCTCACCTCCAAAAGTAAACTACTCTTTTGATGTTTTCTTTTTCAGTGGGAAATGATATTTCAATTAAAACGCATGAGGAATATTTGAGGAAGACGTTAAAAATAAACTGCCCTTTGTAGATGTTTTAATGATAACTGATTCACACAACATTATAGGTTATTAGTGAAATATTTATTTACAAAAATAGAACAAAGTCGCCTGAGTCTCTTTGAAAAAAATAGTACGAGAAGAACTCACTCCAAATGTAAAATACCATCTCCCTAGGACAAACGAGTTATGCTATATATTCAGGGTATAATTGGAATAACTATTTTCTTTCTTAAATGAACGCAATCGTTCGAGTAGTTGAGTTTTGAGAAAATGGTTCAAAAGGAACTCATACCAAGAGTAAAATACCCTTTCTAGATCTTTCCGAGGGAAATTACATACCAAGTATATGGTTGTTAATGAATGGTAACAAAATCGATGGAGTTGTTTCTCAGAAAATTGATATTTGTAATTTTCGACCTTCAGTACACTAAATGTATTTTTATTTTTATTTTATTTTATTTTTTTTGAATAGGAAGAAAAATCGAAAATGTCCCTAAAAAGCATTATAGAAGCGTAAGTTTATAATTTGGTGCCGATATATTAAACAGTGTGGTCTCTATGCGAGTATACATGCATCGTTACGAACGTTTATTCAAAAGTCACTTTTTCAGCATGTTGGGGACATGAAATGTGCAAATCTGTTGAAACCTCAAATTCCAGTTTCCTTTTCAACGATCAGCATACTTTATTCCTATCATTGCTTGAAAATTAAAAGTGAAAAAAAAGTACGATTTCGCTCTAGTTTTGTAACTCCCTTGCTTTGAATAAAACTAAAACCTATCCAAAGCAAATTATTTTTAATAAATAAGATGATTACAATTTCGGCAACTCATCATTGCCTTAATCAGACATATTATGGAATAAAATCTATGCTACGGCTTATACATCATTTTGAGAGGAGGTCATTTCCACGAACTTCTTTCCTTTCATTCTTAACATTTAATTGCATTGGTTCCTAGAAATGAAGGAAGGATCTCATTTGTTCCTAGATATGACCTCCCCTCATTTGAGACACGTACTGTAACAATAGTATTTACTAAACGTGATTGTTTCATCAGATTTTGGTTTTATTTAAAATACGACTTAAATGCTTAAAATTTCACCTTGCAAAAATAACTATATAAGTGTTACTTTTCGAGCAACCTATGAACAGAATCTCGAGTTCTGCTCTCAGTAGGGGGTACTAAATCCACCTCCTGATATCCTAAGTAGTAGTTAGGAGCCCCTTTCAAGCAGTTGGTCCTTTCTGATATACGGTAGGCTCAATGTTGAAAATGGCGTTTAACTCCAACAAACCCATCAACCAGGTGACTCATTATATGTAAAGAAGTTTGTTCAATTGCACAGAAACTGAACAAATTATCCAACGTAAATATTTAATTAGATTACCTTAGATACTGTTAATTGCCTAAAACTTCAAGAAAACGGGCATTTGTAGTAAATTTAATATTGTTATATCAGTCATTGAATATACACCTTGTTCATTAAATTGGATGTTAACTGAGAATTGTACATTTTAATTGAGTTAAATGACAGTATAGCGATGAAAGCATATTTACAACAAATTCTTCATTGTATTTACTTTGTGATGGATTATATGAAAACAAGAAGAAAACTCGTGCATTGTACGCTACTGTCATAACTCATACTTACTTGTACAAACAAATGATATAATATTAAATAGAACACGGACCATATATATATCCTGCCATTTCTCCTGAGGAGTAGAAACCAAACCCTAACACATCAGGTCGTCTAAAATGGCGACGATGGGAAACATAACGCTATTCTGCTCGTCAAAATAAAGCGAAAATGCTATGGGGATAATAAAATACCTTCCGATGCCTCCTTAAGCTGCTACGGGAAATAAAAAAAAAAAAAAAAAAAAAACACTAACTGGACACGTCGCCGTTTAACTTGGATCCATTGTCATTTATCTATGAATCCGTCAAGCAGTTATATCGATTGGTTCGGTAATAGGTGTTTCTAGTGTCAACGTCTATTGATTTTAGTTGTTATCCGGAAATAATTGTTGTAACTATTTGATTGATTGGTAGATCTACTCTATGGTTCTTCATAGTGCAATTTCCGTCTTCAGACAAGTATCCGGAAATTATGCAATTGTATATTTTTTCGTGTTATCTTGACTCGTAGAATAATGTTCTGTAGTCCACAGACTCCATTTTTTTTAGAACACTCAATATATATGCGTCCATATTATAATCTTATTAAGTGTGTGTTAAATAAAACGACTTATCTTCATTTCCTCGAGCAATTATAATACTACTTGCTCCCCAAAGCTTTTGGCTCAGCTGTACATTGCCTACACACTACCGATATCTCTTGGCTTTTACCGAGGCAACACAGCTCGCGACAACTATTAGTCTGACTGTGAACTATTAGATTCTAGGAAGTAGCTCGACTGGCAGATTGACAGGAATTGAGTTGACAATTACAGTTAGCAATATATAAGTACTTTCGTCTACGCGTTTATGCAGCCCATAACTGCTAAATGTTTTGAAGTTTACATATTCTCGTTCCTCGCAGAGTGAACTTGTCTTATAAACATAATTAATAGTAACTAAGTATTTTTGCCTAAATATTTCTGTAACGTAACTCTTTAACATGTTAAAATTTGCATATTAGTATTACAGATTGATATGATTTTGTTTTATAGATGAGACTATCCTTTGGCTAGCTGGGGGCTCCGCCTCCAGACCCCCGAGCTTGCTCGGTCTACGGCCTCGCATCTCTTAGGCATCAGCCTTTGCATCAAGAGTGAATTTTGTGCATTTGCTCTTTAATTATGTTCCCTAAATTTGGCACATCTGGGGGCTTTGCCTCCTGACCCTCACGTTTACTCGGCCTACGGCCTCATACCTCTTAAATCCACAATTCTACCAAATTTCATGTTTTTTCCTATTTCAACTATCTAAAAGATAAGATTTTGTATCCCAAGAAAACGCCCATTTAAATAACATGGTAATTTCTTCATCCCCCTTTAGACCCCTTAAAAACAAACAAAAAAATCACTTTTGGAAATTTCCCTGTAGGTTAGTCCCAGAAGGCTACAATCATGCCAAATTGCATTATTCTAATCCTGCCGGAAGTGCCTAAACATGTTGGGTGTAGAAGATGTCCCATATAAATAACATGGGAATTTTTTTCAGTTCCCCATAAAACACACTACATTTGGATTTTTTTTTTAGCAATTTACTTAGTTAACGCTAATGACAACCTATAAGCATACAGAACATCAAGTTTTTATTCCAAATTCAAGTACCTAAAATCAGATTATAGGTCCAAAAAAAGGCCCATTTAAATAGCATGGGGAATTTCTTCATCTCCCCTTTAAACCTCCTAAAAATTAAAAACGTTCACTTTTGGCAAATTTACTGTCAGTTAGTCCCAGAAAGCTACAACCATGCCAAATATCAACTTCCCACGTCAACCGGAAGTACCCCTTTAATTTATGTCAGCTCATGTAGTTATTTACATAAGTTACTGATCTTAAAACGAATTACAAATGCTATTTGTAAGAAAATTACTTATTTTCCATTTCGATATTGGAAATTTTAAAATTTATGTTTGATTGGGCAAGACGTAGTAAGTAGTCCCTAAGATTTGTGCATGTGCGTGTGTCGCGAAAGAACATGTGCTATTCTACTGTTACAAACATAAAAGCTGTAACCAAAGAAAAGTCTATATTTTTCGTCCAAATTTTCTCCAGTTTCCTAGCCCGACTCATTCAATGCAAAGTCTATATTCAGACAAAACAAACTACAACAAACTTTTTTCTTACTGTGCCCGCAGATATGGTGTGTCTGAATGTGTCTCTTTTGGTTTTATTTTATCCCGATTTCACGATTATCTGGGCTGTTGGCTGAAAAGTATATAACGTTACATCTTGGAACCAGATATCTTAGTGAATCTGAGGCACGCGCCACAGTGTCCATTCCACACACACACACACACACACATACATACACACACACACACAACACTCAAGCATTCCTCTGGCTTTCGTTCTTCTTTTATCTCATTTTACTTATTGGCCTAGTCACATGGGAGTACACCATCGAAAGGACACGCGGGAAAGCTTTTCCAGTAATGAAATGAGACGGTATTCGACTCTTGTGTTATGCTTCTTCTTTCTTCCGTTTTGCCATCGAGTTCTTCCCTCAATGTGGATAAGGAAACGCATGAATGAATCCATAAGGAAGAGGGAGAAAGTAAAACAGTCTCAAATAGGAAGTTGTCATAGAACTAGACTATGATAGAAACTGTGACAGTAAAATAACACAAATCAGAAGAAGAAGAAATACTAAAATAAGCAAGTGTGCGAAAATGTAGCTACAGCAAATCGAAGACATAATTTCACTTCTCCCTTCCAACAGTTCTTCCTGAGGTTGAATATATCGGAAAACCATTTAGGTGGAGCTTTAAAGCTGCGTGTTTTGCTAGGAATGTGCAGGAGTGGACTGTGGTTAATGTTCGGATGTACACCAAAGCCTTGAAATGATACTCGTGAACAGTTCGGTATAAGGCTTGGAGCTAAGTTTTCTTTCTGACGGTCCCCTCTCTCGTTAGATTAGCAAAAATGCTGTCCAAAAGTGACCTACAGGCTGAAACGAACCAGGGGTTGGAACGTCATTAATTTCACTTATGTCGAAACAGCATTAGAAACTCTAGGGCAAGGTGATCAACAACCAACCTTGTAGTAGTCGTGAAACTGGAGACATCTTTAATTTTAAACTTAGTAAATGGGATCCTACGTGTCGCTGAAATACTTTGCTATTTATTTATTTATTTATTTAATTCATGTTGGAATGAATTCCGAGATAACTGCAAGTGTTCTCAAACAAGTGATACACGTAACATTATCATTGTAGTAATCTGTAGCTAAAATACTAAAAAATAAGTAAATTTTGCTACTTCTAATTTAAGTTATTTTATCCTTAAAGGTAACTTTAATGTTGATTATGGTAACCAAATAATAATATACGTACACGTAATACATAATATATTAGTAAATATGTATTTATGTAAAAATGTATGTAGCTAAATTCCCGTTCTTCTAACGGAAATGAGAAGTTTATGGGGAACAGTTAAACTTACTTCCTCCTTAGATACTTAATTCAATCAAAGTGGCATGATGGAAATACAGAAGATACTCTATTATCCTAACTATATATAAAACTACATGAACTGACATAAATTAAACTGGTACTTCCGGTTGGCGTGGAGAGTTGAAATTTGGCGTGGATGATAGTAACTTTCCGGGACTAGCCGACAGAAAAGTTGCCAAAAGTGAAGATTTTTAATTTTTAGGGGGTCTAAAGGAGGGATGAAGAAATTCCCCATGTTGTTTAAATGAGCTTTATTTTGGACCTATAATATCATGCTTTAAGTACTTGCAATTGGAATAAAAAGTTCAATTTCGGTATGCTTGTACGTTTTCTATAGGATTATAGGGTATATATATATATATATATATATATATATATATATATATATATATATATATATATATATATATATATATATATATATATATGAGGATAAAGCTTGTATATCAATACACACTTTCCCCTTATACCCACTCTGTCCATCAATACAAAACTTGGTACAGTCAATTCTTACCCCCAATAATATTATATGAAATGCATTTGGATTGTGTGCTTTTCCCCGCGGCCACTCCAGAGGGGTTCAAAGTTGATGGAAGAGATTTTTGGAGAGCATTTTCCTGACATTCTCCCAATTTTGTTACGCTATGGACGCTAATATGTAGCACCTTTGCAAAGCTTGTTTTATGCTGAAAAGAATGAATTATAAACTATGACTTTCCACTGAACAGTGTTGATGCAATAGTTATTTAACTGCGAGTCTACGATTTACTATATACTAACAGGGTTAATGGGCCTCAGGGACTTACTCCGTTGTCCATGGCACCTATTTTTTGTGTATGAACATTTCTTTGTTATGTTTATCGAATGGACTAGGTTTGGTTCGGATGTCCGGATGACAAGTTCATGTCGGTTCCTTGTTAGATTAAATTGTATTGGAACTATCGCCAGTCAGCTTGGGATGCACGAAAACGACTGATTCGACATTAGTATCGGTCGTTTTTGATCATAGCTAAGGGGTCTTACATCCACAATGCGGTTTCCTGAACCGTAAGTAACCGGCATACTAAGTTTGGTTAAAACTGCTCCAGATGTTCTAGATTTGTGTTTATATATATAAATATTTGATTGCTTTCTTCTATTGATTACGCATATGAAAACAAGGAACCAAAAATTGCCATATGCGGATACAAGAAAATGCTTTCTTGTTCTATCAAGTAATTTAATTCATATTCAAGCAAGTATTCTACTAAATTTCTTCCGAGTCTAAATCTCTCTGGAAGGAATCATCTACCTTATCGACGTTGATTTCTGCCATTTTTTGATTCAATATAAATAATATTTAATTATATGCATGCGCTTATATTCATGGTATAACAGTTCTCTTTCGATTCAACATATCATCGAGGTTCGGTGATAATCATTTCTTAAAAACGCGACGTTGCCCTTTAGGTACATTTTAGGTGCTCAACAATACAAACCAATCCACCACGGACCATGCACCATATTACCAGAGACTGACCGTAGAATTGACATAAAAGATACCATCTTCATTTCCAAATTTTCATACATCTGGAAACAAAACATCTTAATGGACAGCTGGAGAAAGAAGAAAAAAACAGAAAGACAGGGAAGAATATAAACACAAACTAGAAGAAACCAGGACTCTGCATAGGCTGTAGGGCCGTGGCTTGAATGAGAAAGCAAATATTTTCTTTGCGTGACTTTCTGTGTATCGGTATGGATGTGTATGGATACATGCATGTATTAGAGCATAATGCTTAAAGAAACATAAAGACAAACGTTTAGCGTCACCTGGTGTTCTATGTATGAATGTTAGTTTTAACTCTTTTGGAGCAAATGAAATAACATAAAATATAGCGTTTTTGCGTGCATCATTTGGTACTTTGTATTCAGGGCAATATATGTAGTATCAAACAGAAGTGTGGTTGCATTTTGTAGCTGAAAAGATTGAGTGATGCTCACTAGAGAAAGACGAGAGAAAGAGGAGAGAAAAGAGACAGCTGACAAAAGAGGGTTTCGGGAAATTCCTCCGTCGCTAGAGTAGAAGAAAAGCGAGCAATAAAGAACACTAGAAGAAACACATGGAACGGGTGGATACGCATTCCTATTGCACAGCAGGTTTTAAATCAGCAAAGAGGTTGACCGACAATGCATTCCCAACAATGTGGGGTATTCTCTTTATGTCACTGCATTTTGTATCAAAGATTTAGGTGTATATACGTAGGTGTAAAGATTATTTTTAAAAAAAGCGAGAAAAATAATTATCTGGTTTAGAAGAGCCAACACATCTCTTGTAGGTCAAATTGGAAGTGAAAATCTTTTGGTAACTAACTATATACATTACCCTTTGCTGTTTAATTATGTGATAAGAGGATGTGTAATATGACATGTTTTTTGGAGAGCAATGCAATGAGCATTATTAATATTACCATAGCACTGTATTGCATAGTTGAAAACAAAACCAATTATGCAATGTTTTTTTTTAAGAGGTTTGCGGCATCTAAATTTCACTCTACATATGTTTAAGCCAGTTGCGTTATGCTTTATGGGGAAATCATTTTCAATATGTATTTTTGGTTTAAAACTATTTACTATTGTGAGAACTTCATTTAATTTGAAAGCTAAGAATTATTATTTGCGTAATAGTGATAAACTCTTGACTCAACCAGAAATGTATGTCTGTTTATTCTGAAAACAAAGGAACAAAGAATATAAGAAGAACCCTTTTTTATCAGTAAGAGGGAATTGGATCTATTTCGGACTTAATCTTTTTCATTTAGTTGTACGCAAATTTTACAATTGTGTCATATATTGTTATGGACAATTAATTACGTTTGTTATTCGAACACAAAGGGTAATTTGACATTTTATTGCACTTATTTATGATATTGAGTGGAACCAAAATAATTTCCCATCCACCACCGCCAAGTCGTCCGAACATGTGACACGACCATATGCAGAATTTGCATGTTTAAACTCTGTGCTGGTCTTTACATTTTACCGCGAATACCATTATTTGGCACGGAATGACCAATATCATAATACTCTGCATTTTGCAGTTGAAAGCCAAAATCAGTTATTTGATTCGGTACAATAAATGTCTTACGCAAAAAGGTAACGATATCTGCTGTTGTAAGTTCATTGTCTAAAAGAAAATACTTTCTAAATTTTGAGTTTATGTACAACTCTTTATTGGCTTTATTTTTACTCCTTTCTGTTTGAAATGTGACTGGTTATTCCGCTGTCGTTTCCGTTATTCTCTCTATCTCTGTTACTATTATATCGACTATACTTATTTATTTTTTTGATGTTTGCATATGTTGACATTCATAATTTGCAAGAGCATTGACATTTTTTAATTAGTTAGAAATAATATTTCGTAACTTTTCCCCCTTATATCTCTTGAAGGTGTAACGTAAGTTATCCAACCTATTTTCGGAGTTTATCCAGATAACTTGATACCTTTTCCTTGTGGCAAGATTCCTCGCATGCTTAATCAGAGTTCATGAAATAACTCATTTTCAATCACATTTATTTTTTACCAGTTTTGAAATTTCGTAGTTTTACTCTTGTTTCTTTCACTCTTTCCTTCCTTTAATCAGCACTAATATCAATATGTGGTTCTCTGTTTCTTCCAACACTTGGTTTTATACTTAACTGTTTCTATTTGATAGAGAAACTCTACCGAAGTTTTACCATTAACAAAGTACATCCCCGCAAGTTTATCAAGACATAATACAATGCAACAAAGTATAATATCCTCTGTTATAATAGCTACGATTTGTTTATCACCAAAGAATGATTTGTCTATTAGGATTAGTATGTTGTATACGTAATTTTCAATTGACTCATTCTTCTTGACAACGTATATGTTCGGAAAATAGTCTACACTTTCTTTACGTTGCTTAAAACAATTAATTTTATTTTAATCCACTTTACATTTCATCATGAATCTATGCAATTGGGTACAACAAGTCTTCAGTTCATTTATTGTTTTATCTTTGAAAGCCGTGGACAATATATATATATATATATATATATATATATATATATATATATATATATATATATATATATAGTACGCTACTAACTACCAGGTATAATAATTGGCTATAAAAGAACTATAAAAATAGTTAGGTCCATTATCGAGTCATTTTCTAGTCTAAACTTTGTAATATTGTGTTGTTTCAAAAATACCTGCATTACCGCTATACTCATATTTATATTAGTACGGATAGAATTTCCTGTATTTCAGTTTTTGATCCTTACTATTAGTGGAATGCTCCTGATTTTGTAAATTTCCACCTCCATTTTGGTGGGACTTGTAGATTCATCACACTTTCTGAGTGATCGTTTGGATGAGAACTTAATATAACATATATTTTCCACCTTATTTTCATTCTTCACACGATCGACTACTTTAGTATTCTGTATAACTAAGGAAGCAATCGTGCGAAAAGGCAAATCTAATTCACGATACATCAATATTTCAGCAATTCCAAAGCCAACAACCTCTTGTTTCATTTAGTGATGGGCAGTGGGAATATTCCCGGTTGGAAGGAATTTAAAAATTAGTAATATTCCCGGGTTTTTTCCCTGGCCTATAAATTCCCGGGAAGGAATTGATTTCTATTTCTTTACTTATCTTCCAAATTATAAGAACCGTATGACTAATTACTTTATTTTAATATATTATGATTTACTTCTAGGTTTTAAAGAATTTGGAGGTTAAAAAAAAATAAAATTATTTGACGGTATTTTATATACTTAATAATATGATTTTTTTTTAACGTTCCATTTCCATTTGCACTAAAAAGTAAGGTAATTGTTTAGTATTGGGGGGCGAAAACTAGCAAAAAGTAGGATGATTTACGGAAGAAATGAGTTGGTAGTGATGTTCAAGTAGTCAAGAAAGTATCAAACACATTTTTTTTAAGGCAGTAGGGAATTTATACTAAAAAGAAAGGTAAATGGAAGTCATTTATGTGAGAAAAGAAAGTGAATTGTTCGTAACGAAGATAGAAAACAAAGTGTCATGCGGGGCTCTAACCCGCCTTCATTCGCTAAAGCTCGCTCAGCAATGCTGTCTGAATTTAATGTTGGTAACGTAATTTAACGTATGAAACAATAAGACAACCGCATCGGAATAGAATATCGCAAAAAGGCAGGTGCAAAAGCTGGCATCCAATAGTATAGAACAGCCAAAATTAGCAAAGTACTAATTTACAAATGATCAAAAGGAACCATTTTGTAAAGTAATTTAGAATTATGTAGAAATAGAGATGAAGTACTATTAATAAACCCTGAACCACCATTAGTAATAGACGTCGGTCTGTCTCATCTCTCTGACTCGAATTTCTGAAGGGGTACTCGGACTTTTTTTACATGTGAATTAACGTATGGAATTTCGAGAAATAGGTAGAATGAAAGGTCGTGTGTGGCAATGTTACATGCTAAAATATAAAGATGCAGTTTGCGTCATAGCCCCCCTTCTAAAAAATAAACATTTTAAAGAATCCTCTGTGGACAACAGTAATAATATGCTGTGATATTAAAATTAATTCCACTTTGAAATCATAATATAGTAATAGAATGCAATTTTCATTCTGATTGTACATAAATTCCCGGATAAATTCCCATTTTGGGAATCTTCCCGGGAATATTCCCAGGGAATATTCCCGAAAAATATCTTCCCGGGAATTTACCCATCACTAGTTTCATTATCATCGACGGTACCAATTAAGACGATAAATAAAAAAAATAAAATAAAATAAAACGGAGAGATCCAAAGATACAATTTATCTTTCCTTTTTACCTTACTACATATGTTTCTCAATATTATTTTTAAAAGAATAGTTCTTAAAACCCAAATCCGTTGTTAAAAATGACAATAGTTTTTTTTTTGTGTGTGTCGTTTATGGAACTCTTTTAAAATCCATTTTTAACATGTTAGAACTTTAAATTAAGGACAATACTGCAATGATATGTACTATTGTTTAACCTACTACTCTTGTTTGCTCTTAAAACATAAGACTCAATTAAATTGGTTCAATATTTGTGAGTACCTATTCAAATAGCGTTTTATATGAGTACTTAGTAGTTCATGTATTCGTTTTATAGGTGTAGTTGAATGAGTCAAAATCTTGGATACCCACAATATACATCTCTGACTGAAGAATGTAGTAGACTCTACAACGGACTTGCTCACCAGACAACGATTCCAGTTTCTTTTGGTGTCCCTCCGTATTGTTAATGATGTAGTTTAAGGTACCAACTGGATTGTCAAGCCGGGCCGCGGTGGCTCAGTGGTAGAGCGTTCACCTCTGGTGCTTGGGGTCCCGGTTTCGATCTCAGCCCCCGCCATGTGAACTTTGTGGTGGACAAACACCGTTCTCCCGTTTCCTCCCACTTTCACCATTCCACAATTTCGCTCATTACTCATCATCACCGTCTCCTTTAACCTAACCGGCATAACCGTGGGACGTAAAACTCAAAGATTTCATTTCATTTTTCGTTTTCATTGGATTGTCAAGCCGTGTGAAATATTAGAGTAAGGATCAGGAACCCTCTTTGATGTTGAGTCGAACCCTGCTCAGGATATGCATTGCCCTTTCACCAAAAAATTCATTATCACATTGTATTTGTCACCACACCTTCTAGCCTAAAAGGAACAAACGTGGAACACAACACTCAAGCATAAGATAAAACAAATAAAATAAACGCATAATTTCGGGACGTAGTATTATGCATTTCATCATTTTCAATAGAAATGACGCTTAAAATCAAACTTCACTGTGAACATACTTATGCTCTTTGGTTACCTTCATTTCATAATTAAACTAAAATATTTTATCCTGCAGGAAATATAGTTATAATATCACATATGGTTTTATATATCTCCTTGGGTCATCCTAGGCAATGTAAATGTGGTAGAGCGCATCATTTTTATGAGTTATATTCACCATTTTATTTCATTCACTTCATCACTAAAAAAAAAAAAAACTAATCATACAGTTGCAGTTGTCGTGGTACACTCCGCATAAAAAATGCGACAGATAACGCTCTGCCGTTAAGCCACCAATATACACATTCTTACCCCTATAATCGTGTCTGTTAAAAGAGGCTCCCTCTCTCTCCTCCTTTCTTCTCTCAGAATACTAAAATTAGCTAACAACATGAGCGCAATTCTGATTTCAAACTACACATGTATTAGTTTCGATAAAATGAAATAACAAAACCGAGAAGAAACAAGATTCATAGGTTGATGTAGGGAGAAACTGAAACACACACATGAAAAATTGAAACCAATGGATGCCTATTACACAGAGATTCAGAAATGAGGCACAAAGGGAGAGAGAAAAGAGGAGAGGAAAAGAAGAGAAATAAAAGATATAACAGATAAAACTGTGGAATTCAAACGTAGTAAGAAAAGAACCTAACATTATAAAGTTCCGTTTCCAGAAATCCAACAGTAATATAGAAATAACGTTTGTTTTTACATAGTTTTTCAGAACTATTCGAATATATAGAGGATGCTTTAGACATTCATTATGTCACTTTCATAATGGATAACATACTCGCTTTTTAGTAGAAGTGTGTATCTCCGAGACACATCTAAGATAATGTCAAATATTTAACACACATGCTTTGTTTCTGTGTGGTTCGATTGCGAATTCGGTAGTGTTAATTGGACGTACTGATCAAAGATACATTCTAATATGCCCAGTAGTTAGCGTTGCTCATATCCTCCATTTCAGACTTCTAAGGCAAACTGAACAAACAAAAAAGAAAAAGAAAGAAAGAATGAGAAAATTGAAGAGTGAGAAGAGTGAATAGACAACTATACTGTGAAGGTGAACCTTTATTATTATTATTATTATTATTATTATTATTATTATTATTATTATTATTATTATTATTATTATTATTATTATTATTGTCTTTGCTTTGCCTACACTGTTTATATCTGATTATTTGTATTATTTCATAATCTCCTTGTAATTTATTTGTTATTATGTTCAATATATTTAATTTCTTAATAATATGTTTTGCTTGGTTTAATAGTTATTGAATCGTGGTTATGTTGTAACTTTATTTTATAATTTAGTCTGTATGAAACTTATGTGTAAAATTTTTATTTATTTTCTTTTTTTTTTATTTAGTCGAGATGATTTGATGTATTTTAATTTTTTTTGTTGTATTTGTATTTCTCTCGTAATCTTTTATTGTATATTATTGTACATATGATCATTTTGGCCTTGGCTGTGGTCTTTATCATCATCAATAAATAATAATAATAATAATAATAATAATAATAATAATAATAATAATAATTATTATTATTATTATTATTATTATTATTATTATTATTATTATTATTATTAGCATCAATTACCCGCTTCCTTGGGTTAAATTGAGAAAAAATAGTAATATGTTCCGTTACTCAGTCACTGTTTAGTATTACTAAAGCGGTCTTTGATATCGGATATTTTCGATGAGTTTTATATATCCTCTTCACACCCTATTTTGTGGGGCACGGCATCTGCAGTGTCATTGTTTATCTCAGCGAGCCGGACAACTATAAATTCGAAACTGATATTGGTTATTTCGATCATATTTATATGTCTGCTCCCCTCCAAGAATTTGGATTTAAACAGCATCAGATGTGTCACTGTTAATCTCAGCGACTCAAAAAATTATAGATTCGCCACTAATACCGGTCATTTTTCGTTCTTTTTTAAATGTCGCTCCCCTTCCCCATCTCTTAAGTTACACCGTCAGAGTGATATGACAGAAACCATCTCAGGTTCGAACTTCATCTATGTTAAGAATTTGATCGAGATCGATCCTTTGTTTTACGAGTTATCAAGTTTTATTTATTCTTTTTAACTCCTCCCTCCCCTCACAACTAAGTTATATCGTCAAATTAAATAGATAAATACTATATTAGGCCCGAACCTCATCTATGTTGAAATTTTAATCAAGATCGATCGGGTGGTTCAAGAGTGATGAAATCACAAATACAGTCACGTTCATTTTCATTTTTCTTATATATATATATATATATATATATATATATATATATATATATATATATATATATAATTCTCTCCGGCCCCTAAGTTCCACCGTCAAACTGAAATGATAAAAGTCGTCTCAGATCTGAACCTTATCTATGTTGAAAGTTTGATAAAGATTGGTCTGGTGGTTCAAGAGTTATTACGTTTTACTCATTTTTATATATCAACCCTCCTCCCCTCCTTCGACCCCTAAAGTTCTACTCTTAAAATGAAATGATAAAAAAGGTTCCTAGGCTCGAACTTTATCAATGCTCAAAATTTGATCGAGATCGGTCGGGTAGTTCAAGAGATTAGGAGCCACAAACATAGTTACTTTCAATTTTATAAAATAGATTATTGTTATTATTATTATTATTATTATTATGGTTATTATTCACGTACTTTTGAACTTCCACGGTAAAACTACTGCAAAATATCTTTTATTTCTTTATTTTTTCCTGGATTGTATGTTTTCCTTTATTAGTAGGCATTAATTTCTATCTAGGCCGTCGAATAAATGAGTTTCTTTGTGAACTTTGGTGCAAATAACGTTACATGAAGAAGCTGGTTCGTTCCAAACATCAGGGCTAAAGTAAGTAATATTTGGCTTGTAATTTTAGTTGGCATCATAGTGTACGGGTAACGTAATGGCCTTATATATAATACAGTTATCTAACATGGGTTCAAGTCCTGTTCACGCCAGAGTTAAATCTTTTACAAAGTGATTGTGAAGAATCGACTTATCATACTGGACAAACAATACGTAAGAATTTGGAAGCAAACACCTGTATCAAGGTAGAAACGATATACGAATGTTGGTTGGGAAAGGGCAAATGAGTTACCAGGACATTCCAAAGACATGATTGATCTGTAGGATACATTTTTCGTGTTATCGTTCTCAGAAAGGAATACTACACCCTTTGTTTAAAAAAGTTTGGCTACAACTATCGGTGGTGTAGTTGTACCGTGCTAGACTTCTACATAGCAAATCTTAGTTCGATTCCCCATCAGGTAGTATGATTTTTTCGCATAAAATAATGGCTGCAAACAGAGATTTATCTTCTGATGGAGAACTTACAAAGCATCACTGGCGATAATTCGAGTAAACAATGTGTGCGTTCTACATCATACACTACAATGATAAGTATGTTTAATATTTATATTAGCCTCCCCTCTCTCTTTCTTGATATTTTGCTATCCTCTCTTTGCATCTTTCACTTCTCCCCATTTCTCTCTTTCACACACACACGCACTTCATGTTCCAAAGTTAAAACGGAGCAAGAGCGAGATATACCTGGTCTGGATAATCTAATTAACTGAGAACTTCGGCGTCGTGCTTTTCGTGCTCTGGAGATAACATCTCCAGTCCTGGTCATCTCTGACAGAAATTCTGATTAAACGCAGGGGAATAAGTAAAGTCTGTTTTTTATTCTCTGGGTTACGAGTCTCGGTGGAATTACCGGGTCACTACGGATATGAATCCTCGACCCAGTGGTGGTCTATAACCTAACCAACATCAGCCGACTGACATGATGATCCGTTTGAGCTCTTAGCGTGTTGATTCTATCTGTACAAATTACGTTACATCCGGAAGAGATGAAATCAATGCTGGATGTTCGGAACAGATACATCTTCGGAAAAGACTAGAAAATTGTAGCCTCTTTGGCTATTAGAAAACATAATTTTATTTATACTAGTTCGACAGAAAATTTGTTTCCACCCGATAATTCAATGTGTTTTATTCACGTTGAAATTTGAAACATGCTAAATCTATGAGGAACATAAACTTTTATCTTTCGAACATTTGTAACTTTTCATTACGATACAGTTCAGACTTTATACAAATTTAGCAATGAAGTAGTACTTTTCAATTTTCTCATTCTTTCTTTCTTTCTCTTTTTTGTTTGTTCAGTTTGCCTTAGAAGTCTAAAATGGAGGATATGAGCACCGCTATGTACTAGGCATATTGGAATGTATCTTTGATCAGTAAGTCCAATTAACACTATCGAATTTGCAATCGAACCACGGGGAGACAAAGTATGCGTGTTAAACTTTTGTCGTTCTCTTACAAGGAACCCTAGGTATCTGTCAAAGCCCGATTTTTATGAAACTGTATATAAATAGAGTACCTCGGGAAACACACACAGCTAAAATTGTAGCTGCAGAGTCCAAGACGTTGGAACACTAGAGCTCGAGAAAGATCAAATGTGGAACGTCAGTACATTAAGGACATGGTGAGAAAATGCAAGTTTTTTCTTTAAAACTCGTCATTGTAACCACACGAAATGAGCATACATGGATACGAGATGGTAGATATGATCTGTTAAAAATGATGAAAATAATATCCGTCATCTTTAAAAAGGCCATGTTGAAACTGGTGCGATTGGTATAGATGAGAAGAGGGTCATGCGATGCATCAATTTGAAGATAAATATACACACACACATACAAAAAAAAAAGGTGGTGAAGTTTGTTGTGGGATTACATTATTTCTGTGCTTCTGGCAGAGTGGTTTAGGTACAAGATGAGCAAAGTGTATCTCATGACGCTCGAGCAGATGCAGGTTATGGCGCGCTATGAGTGGGATCAGTGCAAGTAGAAACACAGAGGGAAATATAATTTTAGCGCTACATGATTTGTGTCAGAGTCAACATATAATTGGTGTGGATGTGGATGTGATTACATAAACCACTCTTCCAGAAGCACAGAAATAATGTAATCCCACAACAAACTTCACCAACTGGTTTTTTGCGTCTATTTATCTTCAAATTGATGCATCACATGACCCTCTTCTCATTTACATCAATCGCACCAGTTTCAACATGGCCTCTTTCAAGATGGCAAATATTCTTTTCATCACTTTTAACAGATCATATCTACCATCTCGTATAAATGTATGTTCACTTCGTGTGGTTACAATGATGAGTTTTAAAGAAAAAAAACTTGCATTTTCTCACCATGTCCTTAATGTACTGACGTTCCGCATTTGATCTTTCTCGAGCCCTAGTGTCCCAACGTCTTGGACTCTGCAGCTACAATTTTGGCTGTGTGTGTTTCCCGAGGTACTTTATTTATATACAAAGTTTCATGAAAATCGGGTTCTGGTAGATACCTAGAGTTCCTTGTTAGATGTGTCTCTTAAATATATAGTTCTGCTGGAAATTGAGTGTGTTATCCATTATGAAAGTGACACAATGAATGTCTAAAGCATCTTCTATATATTCGAATAGTTCTGAAAAAATATGTAAAACAAACGTTATTTCTATATTACTGTTGGATTTCTGGAAACGGAACTTTATAATGTTAGGTTCTTTTCTTACTACGTTTGAATTCCACAGTTTTATCTGTTCTCCCTTTTATTTTTCTTCTTTCCTCTCCTCTTTTCTCTCTCCCTCTGTGCCTCATTTCTGAATCTCTCTGTAATATGCATCCATTGGTTTCAATTTTCAATTGTGTGTTTTTCAGTTTCTCCCTACATCAACCTATGAATCTTGTTTCTTCTCGGTTTTGTTATTTCATTTTATCGAAACTAATACATGTGTAGTTTGAAATCAGAATTGCGCTCATGTTGTTAGCTAATTTTAGTATTCTGAGAGAAGAAAGGAGGAGAGAGAGAGGGTGTCTTTAACTGATACTATTATGGGATAAGAATGTGTATATTGGTGGCCTTCTGCACGGCGCACCTGGCAGGCGTCGCAATTTTTTGATGCGGAGTGTACAACCTACAGGGCAAGAATATAAGCCGTTAATGGACACACGATAATTAGTACCATACTAGTGATTCTTGTGATGTTGCAATGTTTATTATTTTTTTCAATCTTCTCATGCTATCATCGTTAAATATAATACAATCTTTAGATCAATTTTCTTTAAGTATTGTAGGCTAAAGAAAGATAATGATGAATGTAAAAAAGAACAATTCTGATTAAATTTGTGAAATATTAGTGGAGGAGGAAATTGGAGAAACCAAATAAAGCCCATATATGTAATGCTGAGTGGATTGATTGATTTTATTTATGCAACACTGAGGCTTTCAAGAACGAAGTTTACTTTTTCCATAGCTCTTGACCCCGGCAGAACTTGAATCAGGTATAGTTGGTGGGTTTACAGGCCCTTATGCAAAATCACGTCACACATATGATAAATTACCCTTCCTCACCGCACTGTATTGTAGCCAAGATAGGTGGGTTACAGGTTTATACCACAGACCTTAATGCATAATTCTAGAATCGAAATTGAATCCAAAATAGATGTAAGCTTCGACACGTATTCCAAGTGTGACAACCACTATTTTATGTATAACAAAACTAAAGGCTCAGATGAAATTCATATGCAGATGCAATTTGGAAACTTGTATATGTAGTACACGTGTACAATTATTTGGACTTTGCCTTATTCTTAAGCTAGTTTATGAAGTTTAACTCTTGTTTGAGCAACGAAATTATACGAGACTTGGGCACCAGTTTAACACATGTTTTCCCACCAGATATGAATCTTGTATCGCACACTCCCTGAGCGCACACAACAAAAGAACTCTAATCATTCAACCTCAATGAAGCAGCATCCTGCTCTTGAGTTACCGCTCTAAAATTCAACATGATTCATTGTCATTGGAGTGATACTGTAAAGTAATTCATAAATGTTAATTTTAGGAGTTCATTTCTGAAAAGCCGAAATCACTGAGCATAATGCAAAAGTTTACAAAGTATTGTCATAATGACTTTTAGTGTTTGAGATCATAATTATGCTCATAACAAGTCAAAATGTTATTTTAAATCTAAACGACCACGAAAGTAGACTGTTATATGTGAGCAAATTTTGAGACTGCTGTGTCTTAACATCTTGGTGCATCATACATGCAAAATAGTAATAAGGATATTCAAAACGGAAAGAATATTACAGTTTCACGATACAATGTCTTCAGCTGACTCCAACAAATAGGACATTGTATTACACGAATCGGATAGAACTATATCACATAGAATCAAAAGTTTCCAATACACTGTGTTAGAAGTGGGAAGCGGCGCAGCATGTGACACTTCCGAGATCAATACGAATGATCGTTTTGGTATCACAATCTGTTCCGCTTAAGGGAAATAGCAGGGAAACTTTCCATTCAAAAAAGACAATGGCAAATGTATATATTCAAGAAATGTTGAAACAATATGGTTACGTAACTAGTCACATGGGAAACACAGTTATGTATGTATTAAATTTATTTTTTCCTCTTAAGCATATGCTTGAGCTGTATTTTTAATATATTACCAAACTATAGCGTTTTCTTTCAGGTATAATGATAACGTGTGGCAAATATGCATGGGCATGAATATTACGTGAATTTAAAATGGGTTCTCGAGTTTTGTGAGTATGGTATATAAGAGATTGTGGCTCAACTGCTTAGGCTACATTCTAGCCTTTATTGTGAGATAACCTAACTCATTCAGGATAAAACTTGTAAACTCAAGTATTCGGGACCTCACATTAAATTATCGGACCACATGAACGGTTACCCACAATATAAGAGCTAAGGCTCTCTCTTCTCAAAAAAAGGTGCCCTTAAAGTGATATCTCGTCTCTGACTGTGTATTTATCTCCAGCGAGAGAACTCTATATCGTCTCGTCACAAAAAAGGTATGCCCCGTTTCGTCTCAGTCGTACCAACATGCCATATGCCCTTACTGCTAAAAACGGACATTAAACTCAAAAACAGCAACTGAAATGTTACACCGATGCTTAGAAATAAATATTCTCTGTTTCATCAGACATAGAGACTCAACTGGGACATTCACTTCACCAATAATATTGTGGTACCGTCTCGCAGAATTTGAGAACAGTGAGGAAGTATGAGCAATAATGCATGATTGACAGCTACTGTTGAGCCAATAACATTAAAGCAACACAGTAAAATAAACTATATTGTCTATAATATCATAATTATGTATGAATAGTCTCCTCTTATTTCTTTTCTTTAGTCAAAATCATTGTTTTGGCCAATATCTTAGTTCCCGTACTCCCTAAACATATTGAGACTATTTCGAAATGATAATTATAAGTAATAAGTTTGAACGTGCTAAGTTTGAATATAACTATCTTATCTTACTAATATGCATTACAATGTACCATTTAAATATGGTTGACTTCTAAGTAAAGGAAGACAATTATTATTATGTTCTTTTAAAGCTGTGCTGATGCTAATGGTAGTATGGGCCTGAGTTGGTGTAACTTTTCTGATTTGATGAGGGACGTCACATGACCTGATCACGTGGCATAATGTCATACGTGTCAATGTTCTCTTGATTTTGGTGAGGCTATCTTGGGTCATCCCCTGAATTTGGGAGAGGTAGATAGGAACACTCCTTACGTTTTAGAAATTGTCAAATTTAAACATTGGTATGTTAGCATAGGAAAGGGATATGTATATATGTAAGTATAGGTGGTCCATCTCATTCTCATTCATAGGTAAAACGAATGCCAAAAGAAATGTAAATTTCAAAGGTTTTTGACCTATGTTATCCTCTTCGATGAAGTTTATTGCCTTATATGATTGTCCCTTTCCGGCCGTACCCGCATAATCGTGCTGGCACCTTTTCTGTATTATACAAGCGAGAATTTACCATTTTTCACGCTCACTATGGCTTCAAATCGCGTACAATTGTGCGGGCCCACTTTCTCAGAACCTACGATGGACCCACGCATTTTTTTTTAAAATGAAAATGTTCTATACATGTATCATGTAGTACAGAAAAAAAAACGGTTTCATGAAAATAATTTAAGAATTTCTACTCCTGTGCGGAAAGGGTTATATGGGTAAGTGCAAGGGGCCATTTCCTTTTACAAGGGATGGATACATTCATGCTCACGTCTTAAATTTTAGGAGCGGTACATCGGACCATCACTTAAATTTCGGGAATTGTCAAAAAATCGGTAAATGCTCTCTAGGACACACACACACACACACACACACACACACATATATATATATATATATATATATATATATATATATATATATATATATATATATATATATATATATATATATATATATATATATATAATTCGGGCTGCACATCTTGTCATTCTTGCGTATAAAAATACCAACAATTAAAATACCAACAGGGTTGAAAAAAAAACATATATATATATTTTTTTTAAAAAAGACCGTTTTTATGTTTAAGAAGTTTTTAATGTTTAAAACAAAGTACTTTGTTTTAAACAAAAAAACACGTTTTAAATGTTTATTTTGTTTAAAACAATAATCTAAATAGGCATATATATATATTACATTTTTACACTCTTATGCATTGCTTGCCATCTATATTCAACCGCTAGATCAAATTTCGGAAACATCCCTAATTTCGATCCGCCCAAATGTTCAATTCCGGAGAAAGAAATCAGGATTTTCGCAATCTCCGTTCACATAATATGTAGTTTAGTTTCTTTGTGTTACGTTCTACTGGTCGTCTGCATTCTTAATATTTAAACGCCCATTGACGCAACTGCAGTGTCAGCAGGGCCGGATTTCCCAATAGGCCCGGGCCTATGGGCGCAAGCTCCCAGGGGGCGCACGGCCGAGAGAAAAAAATAAAAAAAAATATGTAGAAATAAAAATAAATAGCCATAACTTAACATATTTTTTGAATTGATTAAAACAAAATCAGGCTAATAAAACATTCTGATTTTGAAGTTCATTGGAACAAATAATTGTTGGTAAAGTTAAACTATTTTTCAACATTATGCATCAACTTCGTTACAACATTGATCCCAAACACTGGAGAACTGGCTGTAATTTTTTAATAAAGGTTTTTAGGAAAGTTATTTTAACCAGACTAGGGGGCGGAAAAATATTGGGCCTAGGGGCGCCAAAATGCTAAATCCGGCCCTGTGTGTCAGGGCTTTAAACCTCAATGGCTGTGTCTTAAACCTCAAATTAAGGCTGTAAGATGGTTTTGGTACCAATTTATTCCTGAAAGATGCAGCTTTGCTGTTGTGCATTTTATGTATGTGGGAGGAGGGTAAATATCGTGTTTTTTTTGTTTGTTTTATCAACAGTTATTTCTGGGGCCATTTCCCCTCTTGGAAGATAGATTCATAAAATTTGTTACGTGAAGCAATGAAGTAGGCCACTACATGGTAATATCGTGTATTTGCACTTCTTGCTTATATAGGAGAGCAGGGAGGGGACAAAGTTAGCCAATTTTTGGAGTTTAGGTTTTTTGACATAAATTACATTTATTTTTACAACAAACATCAATAGCTAAGTCCTTAATGAAGCTAGAAAGATGATTTGGTACCAAAGTATTTTTGAGGGATGAAGCTTTCCGTTAGTTGCATTTTATGTATATAGGGGGTACGTATGTACGGCCGAGAGAGGGAGGATGAAGTTGTTTTCTTTTTTTTAATGTTTCATAATTTTTTTTTTCATCGGGTTTTGGCGGGTATTCCTTCTCCCTTTGTGGTACATCCATAAAAATTGGTATGTGAAGCAATGAAGTAGTCCCCTACATGATAGTAACCTGTATGTGTACTTGTTTATAGAGGAAGAGGGGGTCAAATTTAGTTAATTTACATTTATTTTCGGGGCGGTCCCATATAACACAATATATATTTCACTGAAGTGGTCTAGGAGCATAATTCTTGTTCGTATACATGATGTGTGCAGCAAAAATGATTTGCATATGGACGTGGTACTACAGTGGGGGAGCGGAGAGAATGTCTAAATCAACAAATGTTTTTTTCTGTGCATATTTTTTTTAAAATGTTTCCTACATAAAACGAATTCATTACGCAATGGCAGCAATGGCTATCATTTCTTATATTATTGTCACAATATGTGGCCGACATATTAGCATCATTTTGTCAGCGTAGGGTGACTGCAAGGGTTGCCAGGGCCCCGCAAAGTCAATATTTTCATATTTTTAATGATTACGAATACGGAGGGAAATTCACGAATGTTACCCCGTTGAAATTTGTGGTCTATAAGCTTTCCAATGCTATATAACTCATGACTCCGTGATAATTAGGGGGGTCACCAGAGCCCCAAACGTGAGTCTCCATCCCTGGCGGGTGTCTAGAGTTAATTGTGTTGTTATGCTGTGGCCGTCCGTAGACACTAATCGTTATTAGCTACCAATGTTGAGATAGAGATGTATCTTGAAAACTGTTTAAATATGTCATTTGCTCCTTACCGGCTAGTCACTGCTCTTTTCCCTGAGTTGTATTGTATTTGTCAGAGCATTTCTTCTAGCTTATGATGTGAGAACTGCTCATTATTATGGAAATTATAGTAATCAAAAAATACCCAAGTTTTGAATTTGCGAATTTGGATCTTAGAATAGTGTATAGTGTGTTTAACCTCCGTTATTCTTGGAAATTAAGAAATGTTCAAATACTTCACTTGAATTTCTGTTGGTTTAGTTATACGCATAGGCGCCTACTTTGGCGGAGCAGGACACTTTTGCCCCTCAATATTTAGAGGTGGGGTCCTCACCCCTCCAATATAATCCGGCCGAGGAAGAATTAATAAAGAGGAGCGAGAATTCCTGTTGTAAACTTTGTCATTCCTTTAATTCGTTAGGGACAGCCTTCTAGGAATGGGTACGAGTCGAGCTAAAATTCGACTCGACCCCACTGTTTTCAAAGTTCTCTTAGTTTGAAATTTTTTTAGGCATGGTATTATAGCTATGACTCACAGTCTAAGGTCTTCGATGGACAATCTTAGGACTTAAAATCTGATAGGTAATTATCAAATCTTATTGATATAAAACAAAAAAAAAATCACACTTTGAACCTTAGAATTTGTAGTCATGATCCATAGTCTAAGATCATAGGTGTAGTTGGGTAATCGACAACTCTTTATTTGTTAATCGAATAGATTAAAACCGGATATAGTTTGACGCTTTTCTTATCACAACATTTTTTGCTTGCCAATGTTTGTCTTGCTAAATAATGTATTGTAATTGAGATTTTTAAACTGAAAGTTTTGATTTAATACATTTGAAATTTACTACTCATAATATAATATTATTGGTGTAAAGTTGTAATTGACGCAACTTGATTAGGTGACAACATGAACATCTTAATTCATAATTTGGAGGCTTTCGTTTACATTTTTAGCTTGAAAAATAATTTTAAATCACTGTCTTTTTAAAATTTTATTTTGAAAATATTTGAATCCCAGTATTGTAGTTACGATTCTTAGTCTGCCATTATTTCAAGTTATTATACATGCAATATGATTGGCTGAGCATTTTCAAACATTTTATTATTTCTTTTTAAAAAGTTTCAAACGTTTTGCTATTTTTCTGATCACTTTTGAATTTTTAGATGCTTAGTTCGATCATTTCGATTTGAACATTTTTGATAACTCTTAGTTTTATATTTTGAAATAAAAAAATAGTTTAAAAATTTTAAGTCTGGAAATTTGTGTTTGAAAATTTTTATTTTAATTTACTTTGAAAACTTTGGATTATGCTGTTTCTTGACAATTGTTTTAAAATGTTATTTTAATACGTTTTTTTAAATTTTTGTAACATTGAAAAGCTTTACGTTGATTATTGTACAAGTTGTTGTTTAAACAAAATATTGCTCTTGTTGGAAAGTTCCCGTTTTTTTTTTGTTTTTTTGTTTGAAAATTGTGTTAACAAAATTTTGTCTATCTGAAACCTTTTAGCTCACTGAAAAAAAATGCAAGTGTATGAAAAGAATCAACACACTTTAGAGAAACGTTTCAACACAAAAATTTCACCATCGTTGTGCAACGATACGTCAGAACAAGTTTATGTAACAGCAAAATTGGATCACATCCGTTATGACGTAGATTCTTATTCTTGTATATAAGTATTGCTCAAAATAGTATTCGTCATAACAACATCATGGCTACTTGTTTATAGTTTCTATAGGCAGGTGATGTCTTAAAATCATGTACATCATGTTTTAAAATAATCAAATGCTCATGTATAGTTTTCGAGGAAAGAAAACCTAATTTTTGTGGTTTTAATATGTATGTCGTTATTTTCCAATACTCGTATATGACAGCTTTCATTTTGAAGGAGGAAATTGTTACATATTTATACACTGTATATGTAACAAAATACACTGTTAGCTGGAAGATTGCATATACTGTTTATACTTTCCTAACGGTTGCACACGTAAACCTCTATGCACATACAACTTGGATACTCTCCCGCATGACATTTATTCTTTAGAGTTATTTCCGGCTACTGAAAAAGAAAAACTACTGATGGGTAAGAAGCACAATAAAATCAGTATATATATATATATATATATATATATATATATATATATATATATATATATTGGTAAATCATGCAATATTTGGTTAGAACTTTGAAATGGCTGCCACGCCGAATCTTTCTCTAGCTGTCTCCCTTACTCCCTCTGTCAACCTCTCTCCGAAAAGTTTATTTTTCTCTTCCTGTAGATCCACTTCGGCGCGAACGACGACGTATCCCTGGCTCCCATCCTAAGGTCACAAATAGAAATGTCATTTCAATGTGCTCTTTGCATCCAAGACGTCGAATCAATCCTGCTCTCACCGCTCACTTTTCCCCTGTTATGATTCCGAGCCTCTCTCCCACTTTTCAACAATTCCCTTGCCCCCATACCGTCCTGCTCGCTCCTTTACCTAACGTCAACGCCTTCACTGCATCCGTCACGAATGTCTGAGCCTCTCCAGGGCCGGACCCAGTGCGACATTCTCTCATAAAAACGTCCCCACCAGCTATTCTGTGCCGTATATTGCACAGAATGTCGTGGAAGAAAATGTAAGGAATAGTATGATGGGTCCACCTAAAGAGAGAGAGAAAAAAGAAGACCACCACCGTCTTTTCAGGACAAAGCAGTGAAAGGAAAATTGTGGGATGCGTCTTTCAATATGAGCTTTAAATGCGAGCAAAACAACTGTGGGCGAATGCTCTTTGATGTTCTAATTTTGGAGACTCGCATATGAAGCTCAGTAGCCTCAGCTCACATATGCATACTTTTTGCTTTTCATTGTCATTGTCAGAAAGCACATTGGATGCACATTCCACGAATATAAGAAGCTTAAAAGAATCAAGCAAGAATCTTTGATAAAATTGTCATATTATTTTACATTTAATTACAGTTTCAAGTTACGATTTCGTAACTCATCTGTGTATATTAAACAAATAAACATTGCTTTTGCTTTTTCTGAATACTTAAATTGAATACGTAAACCAGAAAATTTATCATACGAATAATTAGCTTTATAATAAAAACTAGCATTTTACTAGCTAGGGCCTCCGCCCTCCGGATCCACTCGCGTCTCTCATGTATCAGAATTTGCATCAAGAGAGAATTTCGTGCATTTTCTCTTTAATTACATTTCCTCAATTTGGCCCAGCTGGGTGGTTTGCCGCCTGACCCGCAAGTTTATCCGGCCTACGGCTTCGCAGTTCTCTTCGTATTTCAACTATATATATGTTTTTTATCCCATGAAAACGTCCATTTAAATAACATGGGAATTGCTTCATCCCGCTTTCATACCTATTAAAAACTAAAAATATTCACTTTTGGAAATTTTCCTGTGTGTTTGTCCTGTAAAAGCTACAATCATGACAAATTTCACTATTCTAATCCTGTCGGAAGTAGGTGTGGGTGTGGAAGATGTCCTATATAAATAACATGGGAAAGATTTTTCAGTTCCCATAAAACCACTCTACATTTGGAAATTTTTAGTTTTGGCGATTTATTTAGTTGACGCTAGCGAAAACGTATAAGCATTCCAAGTTTCAAGTTTTTATTCCAATTCCAAGTACCTAAAATATCAGATTATAGTTCCAAAAAATGCCGATTTAAATAACATGGGGAATTTCTTCATCGCCCATGTTGAATAACACGGGCTTCCTAAAACTTAAAAATATTCACTTGGACGTTAAAAATATAACGGCAATTTTTCTGTCCGTTAGTCCCGAAAAGCTACAATCATGTCAAATCTTATCATTGTAGCCCTACAAGAAGTTCCCAATAATTATAGGGTATAAAAGATGTCCAACATAAATAACACAGGAAAGATTTTTCAGTTCCCCATCAAACCATTCTAAAGCTGGACATTTTTATTTTTAGTTATTAACTTAGGTAACGCTTAGAAAAGCGTACGAGCATACCGAATTTCAAGTTTATGTTCCAATTCAAAGTACCCACCTGCTGTTTCCCGTCACCTATGAGTTTTAGCCGTGAGTTTGCTATTCCATCACTCTGTACAGTGTTTCTTGTTACACACCCGTTACACACTTTCGTCATTTTCGTGTTACACACTTTCGTCACGCTCGAACCACAACCGAGAGACAACATTTTTGCTCCTTGACAATCAGATAAGTTATCCCATTCACATTATCACTGACTACTCAATTCACGGCAGAATACCACTTTTCTGCTCTTCACGTAATGCAGAGTTTACCCTAACCCACCACCATCTGCTGCCCGGCAATACACTAACCGCCTGACTCTTGCCATACTATACATCTGGCGTGCTTCCATTACATTTATAAGTATATATATGAATTATTAAATAATATATTACTAAATTAATAAGTGTAATTGGCCTTAAAACTAGCTTATTATGACATTCGAGCAATACCTCCGCACTACGTATAAACACTTTTCGTTCAAGCAGGGAGAAGTAGGGAGGTTAGTGTTTAGCACGACTTTCAACAGCGATATCATATGAAATGCAGACCTCCAGCTTAACGTAAATCGGAAGAATATGAGCTCCCACCGAGAATCGAACGTGAATCTCCCACGCCGAAGACGCATATGCTAACAATATAGCGTAGGTGAGATCCACATTTCATTCAATTCATCCCATCTTATTAGGCAAATAGCAAGCGGTGTTAAAGGCATGCATATTTCAGTGGGCAGCCATAACCAAATGATTAATTGTACTATACTCTACAAGTCTTACGACATTGTCTCTAACACGTGTACTATAATGTCGAACACCATTGAAATTGCTCCACCATTGATGAACGTACTTTCTGAGATAACATAGTTTATTTTCACATTCAATGAGATCTTGAAGTTTATTGTAATTTCACAAGGTAATATATATATATATATATATATATATATATATATATATATATATATATATATATATATATATATATATATATATATATCGGGTGTTGCAAAATAAGTGTTACAACTCTTGGGAGGTGATTCCTACCACTGACACAAGAAAAAAAGTCCTCTTGAACTTTCGGCTATCGGACATAGTTTCAGATCTACGAGGCGCCGAAAGCGTGGGAAAATGACTTTCGGACGCCAATAGTTCGGAAACTATCCAACGTAAAGAGGGCGGGTAAAAAATTCACTGAAGAAGTCATACCTGCTCTATTGAATTTTGCATGTTTCACAATCCTACCATGCACGCGCAAGGGATTCCCCAAAGGAACGTAGGGAGTCCCGGATAATCTGCCAAATGAAAATTGGTCTAAATGGATATGAATTGATAGGGTTTCTACCAGGTAACAATAATCCGTTTGTATTAAGTCGATATCTGGAACAAATACAAAATGGCGGACACCTTCATGCCTGTTGTGTGTGGTTGCATAATCGCCAGGTACAGATGCTGGCCAACAATGACGTTCTGAGTATTGAGAGTAGGGAATTTGTACTCAAATGCTTTAGAAAGGCATCTGGAGTGTCGGTAGAGCACAACAGATGAAGCAGGGTGATTTACAAGTGTGGAAACGTAACAAAAAATGTCCAGAAAAAATACACTCATATTAAATAAACGTGAGTTCAAACCGTCGGAAATGTAAGGAATAGCATCAAGAACATGAAAGCCATTGCCAATTTACCAATAATATTCCATCAATCCAATGCAATATGATGTGCATCGTTGCATACTAATAAGGATGTAACAACTGAGGCTAAGTTGAAAATATGCAAGGGGACTCACTAAGAAACTGGGTAAACTAACTGAATGTCACTAGTGGGATCGCATGATCGATATTGAAATGTGACCAATGTGTGTGTTGATATCAAGATGTAGCTAATGGACAGATGTCAACATGTCCCACTACTGTTGGGACACCGTCTCACGTACGAAAACAAGGAAACTAAAGTTGTACATTCTGCTATTAAAACTGGTGCACTTTTTGGTAGAACGTAACTAGAACACGATTGTATCAATGTCCCTCTGTTTGGGACACTGTCCCACAGTCGATACATATGAAAATAAATCTTTTAATCCATGGTTCAAATTCAGATAGAGCGTTAAAATATCAAACTTGTATCATGTCCCACGTCTTTTGGGACAAATGTCGTACTCGAAATATAGGAAAATACCTCCAGAAATTCGTATCTTACACACAGTGCACATGCCAAGACAAAGACGAAAATGAACCAACACTACAGTTGGAACATCATACATATGGAAAATAAAACGACATGAGAAATAGGAAGAAATGTCTTAAAGCTCTGATTGTTTACAACTGTGCAGTAGGAGTAACAAAATAAAACACACAAGCATGTCGGGAGGCTGTACAAGAGCGCTTGCCAAACAAAGTGGGTACTCCTCAAAGAAATGAATACAGAGAAAACGAGGCTCCCTCGAGCCTCAGGGCTAGAGCGCTTGCTTTCGCTCGCGTGGTCGCAGTTTCCAATCCTGTTGGGACCCCAAGGCCTGAGATTCAAGACCTGAGTAGTTATTTTCCTATTTTTCCAAAGTAGGAGTAACGGTGTCCCAGGAGCAGTAGTGTCGCATGTTGACATTTGTCCATTAGCTACATGTCGATATCAGCACACACATTGGCCACATTTCAATATCGATCATGCGATCCCACTAGTGACATTCATTTAGTTTACCCAATTTCAACTTAGCCTCAATTGCTGTATCCTTATTGGTATACAACCGTGCACATCATATTGCATTGGATTGATGGAATATTATTGGTGAATTGGCAATGGTTTTCATGTTCTTGACGTTAATCCTTACATTTCCGGCGCTTTGAACTCACGCTTACTGAGTATGAGTGCATCTCTGGGCATTTTTTGTTACGTGTTTAGACACATGTGAATCACCCTGCTTTATCTGTTGTGCTCTACCTACACTCCAGATGTCTTTCTAGAGCATTTGAGTACAAATTCGCTACTTTCAATACTCAGAACGTCACTGTTGGCCAGCATCCGCACCTGGTGATTATGCAACCACACACAACAGGCATGAAGGTGTCCGCCATTTTGTATTTGTTCCAGATATCGACTTAATACAAACGAATTATTGTTACCTGGTAGAAACCCTATCAATTCATATCCATTTAGACCAATTTTCATTTGGCAGATTATCCGGGACTCCCTACGTTCCTTTGGGGAATCCCTTGCGCGTGCATGGTAGGATTGTGAAACATGCAAAATTCAATAGAGCAGGTATGACTTCTTCAGTGAATTTTTTACCCGCCCTCTTTACGTTGGATAGTTTCCGAACTATTGGCGTCCGAAAGTCATTTTCCCACGCTTTCGGCACCTTGTAGATCTGAAACTATGTCCGATAGCCGAAAGTTCAACAGGACTTTTTTTCTTGTCTCAGTGGCAGCAGTCACCTCCCAAGAGTTGTAACACTTATTTTGCAACACCCGATATATATATATATATATATATATACATACATTCCATTCTTTTTATCTCATATTTAACTTTCTTATAGATAAGAAAACCAAATTATATATATTAAAATAACATTGTCACTCAAGTTACGGTATGTCACTGTGCAAAATTTCATAATTTACGACATCGGGATATGAGTTAACATGGTTGCAAAATCGGCTGACACGAATGAACCATTTCAACTTAAAGAAAAGAATGTAAAGAGACAGGTCACGATGCACAGAGTGTGTGCTCTACTTCATCTTGTCTCGCTTTCATAACCGAAAACATATCTAGTTAAAATGGAACATCTGAGAATAAGTAGGTAAGAACGCATACGTCACCAAAAATGTCGCCAGCCCCCTATCACTTAATTATTATCTGTCTTTTTAGGAATTTCAGCTTATTTTTGTTGTATATTGTATACCATTTTACGCTACTTAGGGCGCATTTTATGCCCTTTTATGATGAATTTATATTATTTTATACTAATTTTCTATTGTTTTTCGGGTATTTCATGCTAATTTATAGTGTTTTGATTATTTTATATCGATTTCTCCAACATTTCTAGTAATTGTCAGTGTTGCTAACTAAAATAAATTGTTAGGAAATATTTTTGTTGATATACTTTGATATTAATCCCTTAATTATTTAATTAACATAATATTATATGTTATGATACTATATTTGAAATATTAAAGAGTTAGATTCACTTCTTTCCTTTTGATAAATAATTGAAAGCATAGGGTAACACTTGTACAGAAATAGAGGGAACCATCAGAGGAAGAAGTTAATTTATGACTTTAAAGCTATGCATCAACTGGTAGACTTGACCGATGACGAATATAAATATTATTTAGATTTGTTGGCTTATTGTCCTTTGTTGTGCCGTATGGCACCGTTGCCGAAGGAGGGCTTTTGTTAACATCCTTCACTATACATCCATGCACGTTTTGGAATTTTTGATAACAGGGCGATGTTCTTCGTATTGTTGACGGAAATATATTTGGAATGATTACGTGAGTGGATTCACGTACGCAGGGGTTGAATGTTTAGATTATATTAAAGAAAGTGTGTGGAATGACTGGACATGGGGAAAATTCCAGGATTTTCTGAGAATAAGACGGAAGACAAAAAGTAGTTTGGAAACACAGATGATGATTACTGTATTGAATTTTATGTATTTGAGTTCGAGAATTTATTGTGATTGTGTTTCGTCGTTGTTGTTTGAAGAAAGAAGGTAAAATATTCTCAACTTTATTTTTGCCCAGAAACTTATTAGAATCTAAAAAAAAGATAGATTTACGATTAACTAAGAACGAGGAACGGATGATAATTTGCTTTCCATTGCTTGAATGAGGTTAGTTACGGCTAAAAGAACATTTTTAATTGGCCTGTCCCATGTCAACCAACTTGTTTTATGACCCTGCCACCTGAGGTTAGGGAGAATCGACACTTATTTGCCTGACTTTTTTTTTATTGCAGGGGGTAATAAATTCTTTACCAGCCTTCAGGTTTATTGGGGTCAATACAAACATTACCTGAGGTGAGTCTTTCTTTTCTCCTTCTGCAGGTAGGCTTTAAACAAGATTTTATACATTTTTTGCATAAATTAGTTTAATTTTAATAATTAGATTAATGATTTAATTATGCATGAATATTGATTAATTGGTGATGAAAGGGTTAGAAAGAATGATTTTTTTCGTGTTTAACATTTGTTTTAGTGGTATATTATGATATGTACACTATAGAGTAGTATATATTGCACATACATATATTGGATATTGTGGGAGGAAAGGGACACAACTCTAAGAAAAATATATTATGTATTTATATGGTGTTTTTACTAGATGATATGGGATTTCAACATAGAGTTTCATGTTTTCAATTATGTTTGGGTGTAATTGTGTACGAAACTCAGTTCAATCACAAGTTGCATATGTATATGGGTACATTTTTGTCAATAGACGTATGTTTGCATGATCTTCGATATGTGGACAGGAATATATGTACCATTTTGCATACATAACATCTTTAGTATGCATGTAAGTGTTTTAACACCACCTTCAATGTAATGTAATGTTTCATAACTTCTCTTTTTGTAAGGATGTTTTCATCACTTGCACCTTATGGATTGTTCTGTAGGCATATATATTGTGACTCTTTATGTATACAACTGCTTTAGCCTCGCCTTCAACGTAATGTCGGGGTGCATAACATCTACTTATGTTGTAATGTTGGCTGCACAATTTCCACTTTTTGGTTTGCATTTTAAACTTATATATTGTGACTCTTTATGGATGTAAATGTTTAATTGTCTTGAATGTAATGTTGTTTTGCATAACTTCTTCTTTGCTGAAATGTTGTTTTGTATTGTGAATCTTCACCTACGTACCTGATTTAACCAGTCTTTGAATGTAATGATGGGTTGCATAACATTTGTTATGCTTGTAATATTGGGTGGTATAACCGTATCTTATGTTCGCATTCTAGACTTATATATTATGACCCTTTGTGCACGTGATTTAATCATGCCTTGAATGTAATGTTGGGTTGAATAACATCTTGTTATGGTTATAATATTGAGTTGCATAATCATATCTTATGGTTTGTATTATAACTTGACATGTTGCGATTCTTTAAGCATGCAAGTATTTTAACCGTGCCGTGAATGTAATGTTCGTTTACATAACGTTTGTTATGCTTGCAATATTGGGTTGTATAACCGTACCTTGCGCTTTGCATTGTAGACATATATTTTGACTCTTTATACATGTCAGTGTTTAACCTTACCTTGAATGAAAAGTTGTGTCGCATAATCCTTTGTTATGGTTACAATATTGGGTTTAAGACCCACGTTTTTGGTTTGTACTGTAGACTTCTATATTGTGACTCTTTATGCATGTATGTGTTTTAACCATGCTTTGAATGTAGTGTAGGTTGCATAACCTCTTGTTATAATTGTAATATTGGGGTTGTATAACACTACTTTGGGGTTTGTATTTTAAGCTTATATATTTTGACTCTTTAAGCATGTGTTTTTAATCATGTATTGAATGTAATGTTGTCTGCATAACATTTGTTACGTTTCTAACATTGGGTTGCATAACCTTAACTTTTGTCTGTATTGTAGTCATATATTGTGATTCTTTATGCATGTATGTGTTTTAATTATGTCCTGAATGCATTGTAGGATTACATATTGTAAGTCTTTACGTTGTTAGTGTTTAACCAAACATTGATTTTATTGTTGTGAGGATGCATTGCATCTTTTTGCTGTAATAGCGAGTTGCATAACCTTAACATTTTATTTGTATTGTCTTATATATTATGACTTTTACGTATGTAACTGTTTGTTAGACATTTCCTAGTTTCATTTTAAGCACATATAATATCAATGTAGTATAATTCAATTGCTTTTTTATATCTTTTTAACTGGTCATTGTGTGCATCCTTTTAATAAAAAATATTGATACGTCCACTTACTTATAAAATGGTTTCATCTTGTAGAAGGCATTATGACGTAGTTGATTTCATTATGGTTACAACTTATGTTGATTTATCGTAGGAAAATTTTGTGTTACATAAATAACCGTATATGAACCATATGTATTCTTCCTTTATGTTATATAGAATACACATACTTATTGGTAAGATACCAATATTTTGTATAAAGGTTTTTGAGTGTCACATAAATTATTATAAAAACACGTGAAAGTATACGTGTGATTGGAAAATAGTTGATATGACGCATAATATGTATTCTTCCTTTATCTTATACAGAATACACATACTTATTCATATGATACCAATTGTTAGATGTATATGAGTAAACACATTATTAAATTGGTATTACTTATTGTGTTGTTTAAAATAATTAATTCATTAATTAAATGAAAATTTTTATACAATTTCGTTTATGTATTTTTACATTTTGATATTCTCAGACGTATGTTTACATTATTTTTCAGTCATTCGTAAATTTACAATATTCCAAACATGCGCTTTCAATATTTACACATTTAGATATTTATAATATGTACTTGATATTTACTTACTTATATTATTTACAATAGCTAAAACAACAATATTTACAACATAGTACTTACATATTATGATATTTACAATATTTACATATATACACGTAGGGAAGTGCCAATTGATGGATGTCGTGAAAATATGTATGAAATCTGCCACTGTAACGTATCGGAGAATATCATGACTATGTCAGTATGTTAGGATCACGAGGACACGCTGTTTCCTTCTACATTCACATATTTGTTATTTGCATTAGATATATACAAATATTTACAACACACTCATACAAGTAATACCAATCATTCGTCACGCCTAATACTTTGGAAGCCGTAGGCAATGTTACAAAGTCAGACAAACTATCATGATCAAGTCGTCGTTTTTTATCGTCAACATTTTGGTGCATCTTAATTCCGGGCCTGGACAAAATGCAAACCCGGTTTTCGAACAATCCTTCATGGATTGTTTAACTGTTTCTTGGCAAATTTATCGCGAACTAGATTTTAAAAAAATATCAAAATTAATTTCTTGACCCGTACGATGATTTAAAGTTATTACCATAATTTTAAACGCATAATCTACTAACCCGTTCCAACCTTTTACAAACGGTACGCGTAATTCTTTGGCCCTAAACTTATAAAAGCATTAATTTCCTACCCTTCTGGATCTTCGTTAGTTAGTTCACTCAGGAAGGAACCCAAGGAAAGCGGAGGTTTTTCATTACGAGGCTGCAGAAACATAAAACTATCAGTGTCGCAGTAGAGCACATGGTCAGGCCCTACTATTGTCAAGAACTCATAAACTTTTAGACGTGCCCACGAGGTGATGAACGCGGCAATGTCAACATTCGAGAACTTCCAGGGTTTGTTTTTGTTCTCAAAGTTTTTATACGTTACAATGAGATGCTGCTCTCGAATAGGTAATACAGTTTGCACCTCATATTGCGGTGACCATAGATAAGTCAAAACATTTTCTGGGGTATCGCCAATCACCGATTGCGATAAATCCGTTCGCTGTCCCAATTACCATACAATGAATTGAGGAATATTTTATAAATATACCTCAATCCCGGGTTCAATATTTTCTTCCGTTAACTGAATGCCTTCATGGGCATAATAATCTTCAATGTATTTCTTTTTGTCTTCTTTGCTTATGGAAGAAGCAGGAAATCCCGAAGATATCTGCTTGATTTGAAGAAAGGAATTCACATAATCTTTAAACAGACGATCTGAATCCCCTTCTTCAGGATTCATGAGTTCGAATTCCCAGATCTCAATTACTTGCAGAATTCTGTATTCGAGCGGCAAAGCTACATGGAGTTAAGGGATACAGTACGTGACCGTTAAATCACGCTTGGAATCGCAATGTATGCAATTGTCAATACTTTTTTCCATACACGTACGGCACATCCCAAACAAAAGCCGACCATTCCACGCATATGGTAATACCGGAAAATATAAGTGTTTTGGGGTCAAAGCGGTACATTTTACTAACCCATTAATAGTTTTCACTTCTGGAAAGTGCGGCTCCTTGTATATTTTTGGTTTACCTGTACGCATTTTTACGTGCCATCACCCAAGGGTATAACGATGTTATATCATAATATGCCACGGTCTCTTCGCTGGTACATTCATACAAAGCATTAAAGCATTCAGTACGATCCTCATGAAAACTATCCTTGGGTATTACGTGGTCAACAAGATCCTTGCATTGAGTTTGAATAAATCCCTGTAGGGTCTTATCAGTGATTCCATTCGCATTCCGACATTTGAATGACATTAAGGTTTAAATTCTTTATGAATGCTATTTTCCTGGTTCTTTCACACCGGGCTTGTAAGGATGTACCTTGCTTAGAAGTGGAATTCAGGGACGCTTTTCTAAGTGCAGGACAGAAAGTGAGACACCCGTGGGAAAAACAAGCATGAAATTCGAAAACTGTATCCTTAGAGGGTCAAACCCATCGACCTTATACCTCTCAAATCGTTTTTGCAATTCATTCCCGGAATGCTGAATTCCATTACCCCTGGTACGTTCTAAGTAGCGCAATCGTACATTGCCCTCAGGCTTTGCTGCTCACACTGGTCAAACCCATAGGGTGGAATAAATGGAATACTTTCCTTAGGTAAATATAAGGTACGATAGGTAAGTATGCCAAACTAGCGATAGTGGGTGAGGCGATAAAACATTGATTGCAATTCGTTTTTTCCTCAATTAAGTTTGAAAATTTAATTGCAGCCTCTGCTAAAATTTTGACATCATTTTGACAATACACCACCATCTCCTTTTCCAGGTCGTACTGATTGCCACTTGCTGTCCGTTCTTGGTGCCAGGCGATAAATTGTTGTCTTTCTTCCATGCTCCTCAAATCAGGGTTAAAATGTTCAAGAGTAGGAACCAGACATACATAATTTTAAATTTCTAAAGTGTTAAATAAATATGGAAGATCTACTTTCTTCAAATTTTCAGATAGGCCTAAAGTTTATGGGAGTTTTGATAATTTAACTCCCATATACAAATACGGGTCACGGAAGTAAATGTTTTTTCCAAGCGTATTTCAACATTTTTTGCCCTGGCATTGTTATTTCAGGTGTATGATTGATAATCAACGTTTTATCACAGAGCTGCGTATCATAATTACTTCCATTATGGGAAAGTACAATTATTCTTTTAAACATTGGTCCACTTATTAACACATGATAACAAAATCCATCAAAGTCATTCAACTCAAACGAACGGAACCCATTTTAGTCTCCGCATACAAAGCAGGGATCATCCAACTTTGTGTCCTTACATTTGTCGCAGGCAGGAATACAATTCACGAAATTCACGCGATGTTTTTGCTCTTCCTGTTCATTTTTAGGAAGTAACGTCGTTTGTACATCAAAGATGATGTACAAAAATATATCTACATGCTGCAAAGTAGCAGCTTGAACAAAACAAATGTGACCATCGTTCACATGCTTATAATATGTTTTACAATAGCGTTCACGACCATCGTGTTCCGACTTACGCCCTCGCATGTCAACCATATCACCACATAGGACACAGATTATCTTTTTCACAGAAAGTTTTCCCGCGAACTATCACCGATTTATGAATGACAAAACATTCTTCTGAAGAAAATAGTGCGACAATCATCACACTCATGTTTAATGTCAACATAATCAGAACTTTAGTGATACTTCTCACACATCTTACATCTGAAGTTACACTTATGGTTTCCTGTTGATACTTTCCTTCCAAACAATACTGACAATACCCGTGCTTGTTCAGGAGTGTTATAATATTAGTAATTAATTCATAATATCCTTCACTATACAAAATTAAATTTTTCTTTGATCCATGAATTCCCGGATAAATTAAAGTGTAGTCCCGAGTCAATTGGTTCTTCTCGTAGATGACAATTGTATAATGAGACGCTATCATATTTTAGAACCTTTTCATATCATCAATAGTACACCCATTACGGACATCAATGGCAACTTTAGCACTGACACACAAATCATTTGCTTGTTTTAACAATCGTTTAGGATGATTTCTCAATTCATATATGTAGTTACGACGCTGATCAGCCCTACCCTTTCCAAGGACAATGCTCTTGGGAAGGCAATACACACCCTTTTCCAAGGTGATAGTACACTGTTCCATGTGTCTTACAAGATCAGTATATTTAGCTGAACCCATGGTTCGACACCTACATTTACGTGAATCTGCAAAATGAATTTCAAAAGTTACTTTTTCACCAAATAAATAATTTTCGTTATTATATAAAATATTTCAATACTTTGAAACATAACCTCAGGGCTCAATTGGGACTTTGACGCCACGACGTATATATTGGTTTCTTGATCGTGGATAGAGAACTTGCTATTGTCATGCCAACATAAATGTGATTGTCAACATCGTTTAACGTATGCCCCTTTACAAATTCAAATGAATGAATATATCTTTCTGGGTCATCAATACCAATGCTGCGCATGCGTTCAATGGTAACTTCCTTCCCTGTTAATCCAAAATAAGTATAATGTCTGGTTGTAGTATTGACAATACGAAATATTCACTTGTTCCAGCAATATACATTACAGGTTATGTACAGAACTAGTGCCAGGCTCTGGAAAAATACCGAAGAACTCATTGGACTCATTTGCAGTTAAATCGGTAGTTTTCCCTGCAGACACAAGTTCCATAAAGTTATCACGAGCTAAGTTCCTCATATTGTTCTGACGAAATAAGCCTACATGATATAAATCAATATCTTTTGAAGACTTACATTTCGTCAAAACAACATAAGGATCATAGCCAAAATGTATGAAAAAAGCATGCAATAGCTTGGGATAAGCATCATTGCTTACCCTTACACCCGTAGCATGACATGGTGTCAATACTTCCCGTGATACACTTGAAAGTTTATCGGGAAATCCATTAATACTTTCAGACAACTATAATGATAAAGTTCCCGTAACTTTTCAGTTCACCATAGATGTACTTCTAAGTTTATCGGTAAATCCTTCACTACTTTCCGCTAATTGTAATTTACAAACTGGCTTAATAAAATTATATTTAAGCTAATTACAGCATGCAGCGTACAACCAGGAAAAATTTTCACTTTAACACTGATTCTTTAATACAGACTGCTTGCACAACTTTGCTTTCCTATAAGCGAGCAGCGAACAAGAAATTCCAAGACTTCTATCAGATACCAACAATTACACATGAAGTTTCCCAAAATTACCGAAGTTTCCCGTAGATTGCCAAAGTTTCCAGAACTTTCTCGAACTTTTCCAAAAATGAGAAAATCGTGTAAGTTTTTCAGTACACTGACGATGCTGTTAAAATTTTTCGGCAAATCATGCAGTACTTTCCGTTAACTGTAAATGTCAATGTCCCGTAATTTTTATCTAACTTTTGTACGTTTATCATTACAACACGTAGTGTACAATCAGGAATGTCTTCGCAGCCGTAGAGCTTCTAAAATGATTCCGCAACAATTTTGCAAGCCTTATATAGACGCAAAACATAATATAGTACCCAGACGTATTAAACAAAAAATCTCGTACCCAGATACATCTGGTTTTAGTTTGGTTCCAGAATTACTTGATTTTTTTTTTCAAAATTAGTAACAACAATATTAAGAAGTGCGTTAATTATATTACATTATAACAAGCAAAAACTAACTTCATGAGCATTGCATATCGTTACACAATATGTTGCAACATTTTGAACTAATCACAACATTGTTATTCACTTAATAGAACAATCTTTAATATATTAACAAATTGTATACTAAACTCAGAGCAACAAAGCTGCATACTGCTATATAGTTTGAAATACTAATATTGACAGCCATAAGTTGAAACATAAAAATATGTCTTTTAACACAACGCTTGTAGAGTGTGATCTTACTATTTCACTACATGGTACTCTTGAATTTTAAAATAGGCAGAAGTAAAATTTTAAAAGCACACTGTTGCAATCCAATATGCAGATTAAAAAAACTGCAAGTTACGATATAAAAAATGTAAAACTGAAAACAGAAAAATGCAGAAACAAAATTTAAAAATCACAGTGTTGCAAACCAAAAGTAGAGCTGAAAGTTAAAGTACAAGTTACGAAAAAAAGTAAATCTGAAAATAGAAAATGCAGAAACAAAATTTAAGAATCACAACGTTGCAATGCAAAATGCAATTCTAAAATATCCCTCAATTCATTGTATGGTAAATAGGGACAGCGAACGGATTTGTCGCAATCGGTGATTGGCGATACTCCAGAAAAAAATTGACTTATCTATGGGCACCGCAATATAAGGTGCAAACTGTATTACCTATTCGAGAACAGCATCTCACTATAACGCATAAAAACTTTGAGAACAAAAACAAACCCTGGAAGTTCTCGAATGTTGACCTTGCCGCGTTCATCACCTCGTGGGCACGTCTAAAAGTTTCTGAATTATTGACAACAGTAGGACATGACCGTGTGCTATACTGCGACCCTGATAGTTTTATGTTTCTGCAACCACGTAATGAAAAAAAAATCCGCTTTCCTTGGGTTCCTTTCTGGGCGGACTAACTAACGAAGTTCCAGAAGGGTGGGAAATTAATGGATTTATAGGTGCAGGTACAAAAATTTACGCTTACCGTTTGAATGAGGTTGGAACGGGTAACCAGATTACGTGTTTAAAATTAGGGTAATAACTCTAAACCATCGCACGCGTCAAAAAATTAATTTTGATCATTTTTAAAATCTAGTTCGCGATAAAGTTGACAAGAAAAAGTTAAACAACCCAGGAAGAATTGTTCAAAAACCAGGAGTGTCATTGCTTCCAGGCCCGAAACTAAGACACACCAAAATGTTGACGATAAAAGACGACGACTTGATCTTGATAGTTTGACTGACTTTAGGACATTGCCCTATGGCTACCAAAGTATTAGGTGTGTCGAATGATTGGCGTTATTTGTATGAGTCTGTTGTAATTTTTTGTATATATTATGTAAATAACAAATGTGTGAATGCGGAAGGAAACAGCATGTCCCCGTGATCCTAACATACTGACATAGTCATGATATTCTCGGATAGGTTACAGTGGAAAGTTTCATAATTATTTTCACAATACCCGTCAATTGGTACACGACACCCTACGTGTATATATGTAGATATTATAAATTTCATAGAAACGTAAATAGTATGTTGTAAATATTGTTTTTGTAACTAATATTAATATGTAAATATCAAGTACATGTTATAAATATGCAAATATGTAAACATTCAAACCATACGTTTGAAATATCAATATTGTAAATTTACGAATTAGTGTAAACATAATGAAAATGTTCGTCTTAAGATATCAAAATGTAAAAATATTTCAATGAATACTACCATTATTCAAAATATTTAATTAATGTGTTAATTATTTTAACACAATAAATAATGTAAATTTTAATAATGTGTTTTATTCCTATATATCTAATAATTTGTATCATATGAATAAGTATGTGTATTCAGAAGAATACATATGTTTCATATACGATTATTTATGACACAAAATGTTCCTACGATAAATCAACATAAGTTATAAATATAATGAAATCAACTACGTCATAATGTCTCCTACAGGATGAAACCATTTTATAAGTGGACGTATCAATATTTTATTAAAAGGATACGCACAATGACTTCAGTTAAAAGATATAAATAAGTAAATGAATTATACTACATTGATATTATATGTGCTTAAAATGAAACTAGGAAATGTCTAACAAACAGTTACATACGAAAAAGTCATAATATGCAAGGCAACATTACAAATAAAAAAAGTTAAAGTTATGCAACTCGCTACTAATGCAAAAAAGATGCTACATCCTCCCCACAATAAAATCAATGCTTGGCTAAACACTTTCATACGTAAAGAGTTACAATATGTAATCCTACAATACATTCAGGACATAATTAAAACACATACATGTATAAAGAGTCCCAAAATATATGACTACAATACAAGCAAAAGTGAAGGTTATGCAACCCAATATCAAAAGCATAACAGAGTTTATGCACCCAACATTACATTCAAGGCATGATTAAAACACTCACATGCATAAAGAGTCAGAATGTATAAACTTGCAATACAAACCATAAGGTTCTGTTATGGAACCTCCATATTACAACCATAACAAGAGGTTATGCAACCACCATTATATTCAAGGCATGGCTAAAACACTTACATGCATAAAGAGTTACAACATATAAGGTTACAATACAATCCATAAGGCAAAAATTATGCCACCAACATTAAAGCAAAGGAGAGTGTTTGTAATCCGACATTACGTTAAAGGCATGGTTAAAAAACATACATGCATAAAGAGTCACAATATAGAAGCCTACAGTACAAATCAAACGATGTGGTTATGAAACCCAATATTATAACCATAACAAAGAATTGTGCAACCTAACATTTCATTCAAGGTAAGGTTAAACACTTACATGCATAAGGAGTCACGAGATATAAGGCTACAACAAAAACATTAGGTATGATTATGCAACCCAATAGTATACCCATAACAAGAGGTTATGCAATCCAACATTACATTCAAGGCATGATTAAAACACAAGCATAAAGTGTCCCAATATATAGGTCTATAATGTAAACCTAAGTTACGGTTAAGCAACTCAATATTACAAGCATAACAAAGGTTATGCAACCCATCATTGCATTCAAAGCATGGATAATCAGTTACGTACGTGAAGAGTCTCTATATATACAGCTATAATACCCAAACCAAAAGTAGGGTTATGCAATCCAATATTACAACACATAAGAAATTATACAAACCAACATTACACCAAAGAAGTAATTCAACCCACGATTACATTCAACACATAATTAAATACTTACATCCATAAAAAGTCACAATATGTAAGCTTAAAATACAAACGAAAAAGTGGATGTTTTGCAACTAACATTACAACATAATTAGAGGTTATGCAACCCAACATTACGTTGAAGGCAAGGTTAAAACAATTGCATACATAAAGAGTCACAATATATATACCTAGAGAACAATTCATAAGCTGAAAGTTATCCAACCAACAATACAAAAGGAGAAGCTATGATACATTACATTACATTGAAGGTGATATTAAATCATGTACATGCATACTAAAAATGTTATACATGGAACATAGTACATATATTTCTGCCCACATATCGAAGATCATGCAAACATACATCCATTGACAAAAATGTACCCATATACATATGCAACTTGTGATTGAACTGAGTTTCATACACGATTATACCCAAATAACAATTAAAAGATGATAGTCTGTTAAAATTCCATATTATCAAGTAAAACACCATATAAATGCATAAGATACTTTTCTTAGAGTTGTGTCCGTCACCAACCACAATATCCCATATATGTATGTACAATATATACTACCCTATAGTGTAAATATCATAATATACCACTAAAACAAATGTTAAACGCGAAAAAATCATTCTTTATAGCCCTCTCATCACCAATTAATCAATATTCATGAATAATTAATTTATTCATCTATTTTTTTTAATAAACTAATCTATGCAAAAATGTGTTAAAGGAATCTGGTTTAATGCCTACCTGCAGAAGGAAAAAGGAAGACTCACCTCAGGTAAAAATTTTATTGCACCCCCAATAAACCTGAAGGCACGTTAAGAATTTGTTAACCCCTGCAATAAAAATAAAGTCAGGTAAAGAAGGGTCTATCTTCCCTAACCTCAGGTGGCAGGGTCATAAAACAAGTTGGTTGATATGGGACAGGCCAATAAAAAGTTTCTTTTAGCAGTAAAGTACCTCATTTAAGCAATGGAAAACAAATTATCGTTCGTTCCTCGTTCTTAGTTGGGATGGCCACATTTTCCGGGAAATCGGAAAACTGAAAATATTTTTCCGGTAATCGGATAATTGAACACGGAACATGAAAAATTTTCCGGAGAAACGGAAGAAGGAAAATTTTCCGGAAAAGCGGAAAACAGAAAATTTTCCGGAAAACGAAAGATGAAAATTTTCTGGCAAAACGGAAGGCGGAAATTTTTTCCGGAAAACGAAAGACGGAAAATTTTTCGGAAAGGTGGAAGGCGAAAAAATTTCTGGAAAATGAAAATGTTTACTTGGAATAGAGACATTGGTCGTCTTAAATTTAAAAAATAACGAAAAATGCTACGCGAAAACAAGTAAATCAGGCAATGCCCTTCAACTCAAACTTAACAGTGGATAGGAGAGGAAAGGTCGATTAAATCAGCGTCGAAACATTCCTTCCTGCTACAACTATTTGTACACTTTCTTAATCACGTACTTTTTCTCTTTACCTGAGGGTTTGCGGTTTATTCGTTTGCACTGGGAAATTCCGATGATGCGAGTATTTCGGGCAATCACCGATTATGCTTGTACCTGAGGGCAGACCCCTGGCAATGTGTTTTTGTACAACTGGTATGTTTATATTCCAGTCGTTTCTTCATTGCTTATCATGATCATGGTGGCCTGTCAAGGTCACAGGTCCTGCGGGCCCGGTGCAGCTCCCTGGAAGTTCATAAGGACCCAGATATTTTGCATAATTAGAATTCAATATGTCTTAAAACCCTCATATATATATTCTGCATCTGAATGGATCCCCAAAGTTACAGAGAAATCGGCGCCCTAGATTATATAGAATTCACACGCAATAGTTTTGTATCATTTCATGGCGGGATTACACTACGCATTCGAACTGTGCTCAGGCGTTAGAAAATCGGATTTACATTCAGAAGACCGATGTCCGATTCGAGGGCCCTATAGTCCCGACTGTTTTTTTCTGTAAGTTTATTACTAAGTTACACTCGACGTGTTCCATATATGTTTTAACCCGTAAGATAAATTCAATTCTACTGATGAAATTCAATTTTCCACTGTACCCAAGTATTACCATCTTGCAACTATTGTCGTCACGATTTCCAAATACCGGTACCATTGACTATTCATACCACAGTATGTAGCACTACTTGCAACTAACGCCAGCTATACATATAATGATCTATTCCACATAATTCACCTCATAACTTTTCCGTCAATTTCTCTTAAACTGAAGGAGGATTCCACCTAGTTATCGATACATCAATTCAGTTATCAATGCTGACTTATTACCTATGTTTCTGTATGCATTTGAAAGTTTTACTTATTAGTCTACATTCATGTTTTGTTACTAAATTGTCAACTCCTAATGCAATCAAAGTGTTTATTTTTTTGTTTCAGAAACGTAGATGATAATCTAGGTGCTGCTACTCTACATCTCAAATTATCGCTTCACCTGGCGCAAGCTCAAATGCATCTAAAGTAAGAGAAAGATCCCAGAAAAAAAGTTTTACAAATAAGGGAAATAGTAGAACGTAAGAAACAGAAAATAATTCTGCCTTATCTTGATAGTAAAATAAGTAATATGGTACCAAAGGATGTTCTTCCTTTGCCTTTCGTTGAAGCATTCGGTTTCTTGAATTTATGAATTAAATATAACCAAGTTACCAGTCACCATCCAGGCAAACTGTGACTCGCCGTATTGGGGCCTTGTTTTCTAAGGACAACTGTGGCTGAGGAATCGATTGCTTTGACAACATATAGCTCGACTTCGCATGCTACGGAAAGTTATATTACAACTTCCACTGTATGTTTCCACACAGCCCACTATATGCTTCCATTTAAGTTCAATAAGTTCAGTCCTTCAAATGATTGAAATAGAAGAGAGGCACACAAGGGTAAACCTAACTCAGCACATAGCACATGTTGCAGAGTAGTGGAACATTTCAAATAAAATACATGCAATTGTCTATGACAATGCTAGTAATATCACAAGTGCTTTACGAGAACTTCCGTATGCAAACATATGTTGTTTTGTTCAGACCCTACAAGTCTCTATAAAAAGGATCTTGCAATAGAAAAAATCGAGAAAATATTAATTGTTGCTAGTCGGATTTTTTCCCACTTTAAATATAGTACGTTGGCAGCGTCAGAACTGAAAAAAAAAACGGTAAAGCTTATTAGTATTGGCAGTACATTCCCTTATACAGCAAGTTAAGTCTCGGTGGAACAACATACATTCAATGCTTGAGAGAATGATAAAACAAAAAAGAGCTCTTAACAATGAATTATCAGATAAAAATGTAACAAAGGCGTCAGATTCCAAAACGCGTAACCCTTTAAAGTTTTCCACTTTCTGAGGTAAATTTTAGACTTTCACTTAAACAGCTACTGCTTCCTTACTATTTATCGTATAATCAATGTTCATACCTCGTTCTTCTCATGATAGAGCATACTTGCCAACCGTACCACATGTTCATATCATAAATTTTAACCGGAAAAATAAAAAAAACGGATTTTTTTTCTGAAAAATCACCCCTTCGTAACACTTGCACCCCTCGGGCCCGGCCTCGGTTTCACGTAGGGATCTAAAGAATTGATAAATATCCAAAGGTACGCACAACCCTTATGCAAGTTTCAATCTAATATCTTGTAAACTAAAGGCGTGAAAAAGTTTTGAAATTTGCCTTAAGAAAAAACGTCACATCCCTTCGCCACACTTCGAGCCGCCAAGTTGACTATCCGGTTCCGAAACGCATCTGCGGTGTTCTTTGGTCCATCGTTAGCTTGAAAAATTAAAAAAAAATCCCGGCTTAAATACATGTTATACAAACTAAATAAGCGGTCAAAGACGATAGTACGCCATGGTATATAAATATATCATAACTCTTTAAAAGGCTAAATTTCCTACTGACTAGGGATGACCACATTTTCAGGGAAAACAGAATAAAATTCTTCCGGAAACTGGAAAATTAGAAAGGAAAGGCGGGAAATCTTCCGGGAAAATGGGAGACGGAAAATGTTCCGGAAAATAGGAAGACGGAAAACCTTCCGAAAAAAAAAGGAAACGGAAAATTTTCCGGGAAATCGGAAGACGGAAAGTTTCGGGAAAAACGGAAACGAAAAAAGTTGAAGAAGGAAAATTTTCCGGAAAAAACGGAAACGAAAGAAATTTCCTGAAAAACGGAAACGGAAAATTTTCCGGAAAATCAGAAGACGGAAAATGTGATTTCTGGAAACCGCAAACCTTTTTTTCCGGCAATGGCCATCCCTAGTTCTTAGTAATCCCACCTCTATCCTTTTATTATTGATTCCTATAAGTTTCTGGGCAAAAATAAAGTTGTAAACAATTCTTCCTCTCCGTTTTTCATTTGTTGGAGTCTTTCTACACACGTTAACAAGTTCCATCTTCAGCCTCAAAGCCCAAACAAGTTTGAACAGAAATAACTATCTCTTACCATTGAATACGTTCCTATTTCTTAAGAACCAAAAAGTTCTTATAATTCATGCAAATTTAAACATAAATGAATACAAATTAACATAATTAATTATATTTTCTTCTTCTATTCCATCAATATGTTGTCTAGATATAATATACATATTTTATCTGTCTATCAGTAAAAATATAAATAATCAATACAACGCAACAAGGACACGATGTTCTTCCAACTAGCAGTTAAGGGCAATCCTCATTCACTCCATATAATTGCATTGGGTACAATTATTTAAATATTTTACCTTCTTTCTTCAAACAGCGACAAAACACAAGCACAGTAACTTCTAGAACACAAATACATAAAATTCAACACAGTCATCATCATCTGTGTTACCAAACTACTTTTTGTCATCCGTCCTATCCTCAGAAATTCCTGGAATTTTTCCCATGTCCAGTCATTCAACCTACTTTATTCAATATAATCAAAACATTTAACCCCTGCTTACGTGCATCCACTCACGTAATCATTCCAAATATACTTCTGTCAAAAAATACAAAGAACATCGCCCTGTTATCAAAAATTCCAAAACGTACATGGATGTATAGCCAAGGATGTTATCAAAAGCCCTCCTTCGGCAACTGTGCCATACGGCACAACAAAGGACAATAAGCCAATAAATATAAACAATACTTATATTCTTCCTCGGTCAAGTCTACCTGCTGATACATAGCTTTAAAGTCATTAATTAACTTCTTCCTCTGGCGGTTCCCTCTATTTCTGCACACCTGGTACCCTATGCTTTCAATTCTTTAACAAAAGAAAAGAAGTGAATCCAACTCTTTAATATTTCACATATAATATAATAACAAATAATATTCCGTTCAATTAAAATAATTAAGGGATTAATATCAAAGTATATCAGCAGAAAAATGTTTCCTAACAATTTATTTTGGTTAGCAACACTGGAAATCACTAGAAATGTTGGGGAAATCTATATAAAATAATGAAAACACTATAAATTAGCATAGAATACTCGAAAAACAATAGAAAATTAGCATAAAATAAGATAAAATCGCTATAAAAGGGATTAAAATGAGCCCTAAGTAGCGTTAACCATTTCAGGTACCTGGGTTTTGGGGTATTTTTTAGACTTTCAGTCAAGCAGCTACTGCATCGTCACTATTTATCTTAGAATCATGACTCTTACCTCATTCTCTTCACAATGGAGCTGGCTTTCAAATGGTCCCACTTGCATGCTGATACCATATACCAGAAGAGTGAAAAGTGGTCAAAAGAAAATTTCGGGAGTAAAATGTTCACATTTTCTTCCCATCTGGAACGGCCCTGTTTGAACGTAGAGATCTAAAAAAAAACTGATAAATAGTACTTGGTAGACTTAATGCGTGTGCCGAATTTCAAGTTTCTATCTTGAATACTAAGAGCGGAAGAAATTTTATTAAGAATCCCCACAATGCCTCAAGTTAAGGCAAAAGACCATGATCTCAGGTAAAAAAAATCCTGAGACATCTCTATTTACCCTAGGACTATAATCCGCCAATCATTTTCTTCAGAATAGAACTGCCTTTCAGCTGGTACCATTCGCATGTCTCCATCATGTATTTAAGGCGGGAAAATCCAGAAACAATGGATTTTTGGTCTAAATACCCTTTTTTTTAATTTTTGCCGCTCTGGACCCCCCTGTTTTAAAGCATATACCTGAGAAAAATATGTTAAATACTACTTGGTGGACTGAATGTTTGTCCACAATTTCAATCTGCTACGTGCAAAAATAACCACGCAAAAAATACCGAAAATGTCCAATATTCCCCTATACAGAAGTATATTTTGATAAAAAAAATCCCTGGGACATCCCTAGTTATCATAGGGTCATGTTTCGCCCATCTTTCCCTTCAGAATAGAACTGCCTTTCAGACGGTATGACTCACGTGTCTCCATCATGTATCTAAGGCGGGATAATCCCGAAGAAATGATTTTTTTGGTCTAAATTTCCCTTTTTTCCAACTGTTTGCCCCTCTGGACCCCCTGTTTTAACGGAGAGATTTGAAAAAAATATGATGAATACTACTAGGTGGACTGAATGTTTGTTCACAATTTCAATCTTCTAGGTACAAAAGTAAGCCCGCCAAAAAATATATACCGATAATGCCCCATATTCCCGTATATAGGATATTTTGTAAAAAATCCCTAAGACATCCCTAATTACCCTAGGATCATGGTTTGCACATCGTTCTCTTCAGAATAGAACTGCCTTTCTGGTGGTACCATTCGCATGTCTCCATCATGTATCTAAGGCGGGAAAATGCCGAAGAAAAAGGATTTTCTGGTAAAAATATCCCTTTCTTTAACTTTTTGCCCTTCTGGATCCCCCCTGTTTTAACGCAAAAATCTGAAAAATCTGGTAAATATTACTCGGAGGGCTGGATGTTTGTGCAAAATTGCAATCTTCTACGTTCAAAAATAAGCCCGCCAAAAATAATGAACATAGGCTTAATAAAAGAAAATATATATTTTAAATTATGACGTCACCACCTTCTATGTCTCGACGCAGAAAGGTGTGAAACCATACGTAAGGTCTTCTACTATGCCTCTGGACTTGAAAAACAAAACAAAAAAAAAAACGGGCGAAAAAGCTCAAATAGGAAAGTTATAACGCAATGTACCATGAAACACCCGTATGGTACAAATTGTACCATGGGTTCCCCAAGGGGTTAAAGGGTATACAACATCCAACAAAAAAATGAAAAAAATCCATAAAACAATAGATAATTAAATCATAGAGGTTGGCAACACTTTTGGTGACGTATGCGTTCTTACATACTAGAATATTCCTAGAGTGTTATGATTTGCATTGTTTCGGTAGAATCAGAAGTAAAATGTAATGGTTATACTTGTTTTTTATTAAATATTATGAATGCAAGCATGTTTCAGTCTCATATCATTTTTTAAGGAACTATTACTCGAGAAAGTGACACTGAAAGGCCATAAATGTGACGTTCTGTCATTTCACGATTCATATCATACGATAACACAGGCATAAAGACGTTTTTGCACGATACTTACCTTACAAGGTAATGACTCGAAAATTCCCTCCAATATGACTTAACTTTGGGCTATTGCCAACTTTCATTTAAATGTACTTTTTCTGTCCTACGTGGAAATGAAACCTGCTATGTTATTAAGGTATAATTGTAATCAGTATTTAAGAAAGTTCCAAAATGTTTTATTACAGGAGCTATCAAATATTTATTTGTATATAGCATAACGCGAAACTATTTAGAAAAGAAAGTGAAGATTGAATGAATTTTTTTGCTTGTTTAAATTAAATATACAATTATAGGAATCAACTATAATATTGCATTACTGTATTTCTGTACAACCTCAGAGGAACTTTACTATGGATGTCTGAAGACAACTAAACAATTTAAACAGGTTTTCACGTTTTTAATAGCAAGTCACTTATGACTAGTCGGAAAGATTAAAAGAAAAAAAAAGAAACAGTGCAAAAGAAATTTCTGATTTTTATATATAACTTATTGCTATACCTGGGCAATAATTATGAAAGTGATAAAAAAAATACAAGAGTTAGCACATTTTGATTGCATAGTTACTTTCTCGTTTTTTTCACTTCACTTTGAGTTTTACGTCCCGTTCAGCAGCGAGGCCATATGAGACGTGGACCTACTGATTAACGTGGAATCCGAACCACATGAGCACCCGCCGTGAATCGAGCCCGGGTCTCCCACGCCAAAGGCGCGTACGCTAACCGCTTAGCCACAAAGGAGCTCTTTCTCGTTTTTTTATCTTGTTATTTAGAACTTGAATAGTTTTCTTACGATCATAGTAAAAAAAAATATATACTTCACTCACTAAATCATTTAATCATTTCTGCATGTTACTCCTTACGATCTTGTTTCTGTGACGAGTAATTCTTTCTTGCTGTGGCACGTAGCAGCCAATTTTATCTGGTGACTGTCTAGTTGAACAATTCATCCACAACGCTGATGAAGTTTGTCTTTTTTTTTCTTCCCTAACGGACAATTTCTTCGATCAATTTGTCAAAGTGACATGTTACGGATGGTATGGAGCTTCTTCATTAGCGTTAAAGGTTGGGGAATTTCGGTTGAGATATCTTACTAGCCTCATCAACGTAAGAAAACTCTTAAAAACAAAGTGATTACTTCAAATTAATTCGCTTATGACATTATATTTAACGTCATTTTTAAATAATACTATAATTTATATCAATTTTTTTCTGTATTTTTGTTTATTTTTGTTAACAAAGAATCAATTTTAAATACGATATCAGAAAAAATAAATATGTTTATAGCTTAGATATTATTCACTATTCTTTTTTTCTCTAAGCCTTTTGTTTGTTCTACATTTTACTTTAAAATTGTCCTTAATTAAGAGTTATGATCATTTTCTTCAACTTGCCTTTTCTTTTTGGTTTACTCACGAACCAACTTCCCAATGCACAAATATTAATGCGCAAACCTAAACATGATAACAGTCTTTGTCTCATTAATAAACACCAAAGTGCTTTAATTTTCCTTATCATCACTACTCACTTTTAAATAATTAAACTCCAAAAATACACTATAAGTTGCAATTGAAGTGACACAATATACCCAGGTATAACTGCAGAAATATACTGAGAGAAAGAAGTATGCGACATATGTAAAAAGAGGTCACATGCGTGAATTCTGTAGTTTTTGGAACTTATCGTACAATCCCATGCAACACCCTGCATCAAATATATAACGGAAAACTTATTCTGTAACATATATATTTTTATAGCACTTTATGTATAAGTGTTACAAATAAACGTAATTTTCGCCTGTCTATAGTCGTTGAGGATCTCACATGCATATGGACCTATAACATATAGCTCACGTATGTAATATACGGAATAATGTAAGATGTTAGGCATCCTGCAGCGGCATCATGTAGCATATAAGCGGGAAAAGGACAGTACTTAAGTAACATATTAATAACTTATGTTCTGCGCAATGGCAAACATAAAAATTCCGTATATTTGTACAATATACCCTGTCCGGATAGTGATTTTTGTTTTCTGTATACACAAATATTAATGCTCGAATATAAATATGGTTAACACTTTGTCCTATTAAAAAAAAAAGTCAAATTATTTTTTTTTTTTAAGTAGCAACTAAACTGTCACACTAGGTTTAAATCCATAAATTACTTGAACGATAGCGCTATATATTGCCGTCAAGCAAGCAGGCAGTGCCCGTAACAACCCTGTGAACCATTACGAATTAGCCTTACACAGAGACTGAGATATTCAGCAATTATCATAAAGATCACCTAAGCTAAACTAAAATATTGATGTTAAAACTCACAAACGACTATCACTGACCAGACAACCTCTAAAATGAAATGAAACGAAATTTATAATTTAGCGTTCCATTGTAATACTATTTAGGCTAAACGACAGTATGATTAATTAAAACAATGATTATGGACTAATTGATGTAATGGCAGTGCGTGAGAAAACGGGAAAACCCCAGAAAAATTGACGAACATAATGTTGTCCACCACAAACTTACATGGCTTGGAAGCGAACCAGACATCCCTTGCAATAGAGGTGAGCAGTCATTACTAGTTCACTGTCGTTCTCCCAGACAATTTCTAATTGTGTGAGTTGTGGTAAGCACATAGGCTCTCATCATAGTTATTTCTAGGTTTCGAAAAAAAAAATAAACAAATGTATTTCTTTGAATTCATGTAGCTTCCTCATTGTCTCATGATATTATCTATATCGGTAGTCCAACTCAGGACCAGTTACACTGAATAGAGTAACACTAATCGCCTTTCTGTACAAAAGTATATTTATTACTTACCACCGAATTACCCCTTCTATGAACGGTAATATATTAGATTAATAAAGAAAATATTTGAAAAGCAAATATATATATATATATATATATATATATATATATATATATATATATATATATATATATATATATATATATATATATATATATATATATATAACTTTCCATTTTACGGTTCCGGAAACTTGCTGGTGAAAATCTGAATTCACTAAAATTCCGAACACATTGTTTCCTATTGTTTTCCTTGTTTTTATATGTGTGCAACGAGGGTCGGATCCAGGATTTTCTGAGGGGGGTGCACCAATAACTACCAGCACATTTGAATTAAATTTGAGTCTTTTTAAATGCCTTTAGGCATCTGTGATGTGAATGAGGAATTCCTTTGGAAATGCTTAGTGTCTGCTCTCGATGAATTATTTTCCTTCAATCTTCAGAAAATCTACTTAATTTATTGATATTGCAAAACTCACTGCTAGCTTCTCACTTTAGGTAGTGCATATTTACAACGAAGGGGGGCACGTGCACCATTGCACCCCACTAAATCAGGCCCTGTGTGCAACTGTGTAACGTTAAGTTCTGCAAGGCTTCCAACGCAGGCGAGACCGATCGTGTTTAGGGTGTGCGAGAATCTATCATTTTCTAAATCAGAAAGGTCAGATTATGTATTACGACGATTTGATAGAATACTTGTAAGTGTTCATTATGAGTGAACCAGAGGAATTGTCTTCACATGCAATAAGTCCATGTGCAAATTTTGTTCTGAGTTCGCTGCAGTTGAAAGAATGTCCTCTGTCTCAAAAGATGGCCAGTATCGCCGACAGTATATCGGATATCTCGCAGTCAAAATGTTTTCCTTTCTCTCAACATGCTATACACACTAACTGTGAAATCAGGAGATTCTAAAATAAAACAGTAGCTCGGATATTTGTTATGAAGACCTAAAGCGTAAATGTAGTTAATAATGGACGAAAGTATAAAACACAACATTTATGATACTTCTTCCTACCCCACTCAGTTAAGAAATTTCGAATTAATCTTTACAATACTTTACAATTAGCTTTTAGTCCATATTAAGGAATCATTTTGAGAGTCGAATAATTTCGCAAGCTTTTAGTTGTGCATGGCAATTTGAATCGCAAGTATTTTTTTTTTTATCACGAGACAAGATGAGATGATAAATAATTGTTTTACATTTTCTAGAACTATCGTATCATCTCGATTGTCAGGAATTCTTTCTCGTCTCATCTTGATTCTCGACATATAATTTATTGTCTCGTCTCGATTTTCGGGAAGCCTTAAAAGACTGTTTATAAAGTGGCGGGAAAAAATGTTATGTCCTAATAGACTAGCTGAATTTGGATCAAGTTCCCTAACGACAATAAAGTAAAGTCCTTACCTTTATTTGACTAGCTACGGAACATTAAAATATCAACAACTTACCTGAAAGTAAAAGAAAAACAAATCATTAATTATAGCGAACTTACGATTTTGTTAAACCATACTCATTTAATAAATAGCAATATTGCTTAATTAAAGCATGCACAAAATTTCAAATTATGAATATTTCGGAATGTCAAGAAATTATTTTAATTATTTCTATTTTATATACAAGTTGAATGTACTGGCTTCAGTGACATATGCAAGGGTAGTTCACCCCATTGATCAATATGCCATGGGAAAATAACATTTATGTATACTCAAAACACACATGATTTGAGTTAGAAAAATACATAAAATTAAGTGTTTGAACTTCAACTTGACGAAATTCTGCGTACGCAACTGGCTGGTTCATTATTTTTAGCTATAAAAGTTAGGGTAAAATTAATTTAATTATTGATTACGAAATAAAATATGAACTTTTCAAACACATAAGTTGTACTTCCAATATGTTCCAACTTATCACACAACATAACAATTTGCATTTTTTTTTTTTCAATTGACGTACGTTTAACGTATAGTGGAAACAATGATAATATAATCAAACCTTTAAAAGATGCCGAAATAACAAAATGTGCATTGTTGCTAATGGAAACTCGTGTACTGGGACAGCGATACGAGAAGTGACGGCATACCATAACAGGGATTTTTGAGAGTTAGGAAAGGATATCATACAGGGAAGGCTAGGATTTCTACGTTGTTAGGGTTGCTACGTGTCCCGAATTTTAAGAAAATTTTCAACGTCCCAAATTATGCCTAGGAGGAGCGCATTATATGCCTGGTTATCAAATTATCCAGAATACTTATAGAATACGCGACATAAATTCTTAGTGACACTTGCTACAGATGTACACTCATGTCCAAAATTATTGTCGCATGTCTATAAATATGTTGTTGTAGGAATATAATTTGATAACGAATTCGCCTGGTATTTCTTATAATGTTAGTATGTGTATAATCGGCAAAGATAAGCATGTGGCAAATTTCATGTCAAAAGACAAGTAAATAAGAACAATAAAACGAAAATAAAACTTTATTGTCCATTTAGCAACATTTTATTTTACACATTCTAATTTTCCTATTTATAATTATTTTGCGTATGAAATTTACAACAAATATGCATTTCCCGATTACGCACATACTATCAGTTTTAAAGGTGTCCTGCAAAATCATTATGAAATTATATTCTTACAAGAAGACGGTTATAGATATGCGACAATCATTTTGGACATGAGTGTACATATAATTATATCCGTATTTTTTGTCGTGTTAGCAACAGGGAAATTACCACCTAGGATGCTACTGTTTTACTGACTCAATTGTTCACATAAATTATGTTCAACTAACCGCCAACAATTTGCTTCAGTTTAGTGTGTCTTTGATTTGCATTTTCCTTCATGTTACATGCATTTCTTTCTATAATTCTTTATAAATTATTCCATGCACAAATTTGGCTATGAAAACCTGGCAGTCTGCACATGTTCGATAAGTATGTTTCGGTTTAGGCTTACAAAAAGGTAGAAACCATAGACGTTATCTATCCTGGGTCATAAGGTGAAGGCTGTAGCTAGATCAACTGTCAAATTAATATGCTAACTTTCAATACGTGCAAATTAAAGGATCGAATAACTCGAACACACGCCATTTTATTTTTCTTATTGTGAAAGAGCTCTTTCAAATAAGTTCCGAACTGTATTTATCAATGATATGTTACTATATCATCAATTTATTATTAGCAAATCCCGTAATGTTTGTTTTTCTTTTTTTCGTTTACAGCAACAAAGAAGAAACTATTTAATCTTATTAATGAAATGTACATCTCGGAAAAATATCGAGAGACTTTGAGATAAACATATTGGTACCTATCCCGAAGAGAAAAAGGCGTACGGAAATGCGAAGAACACAGAACGTTAAGTTTGCTCTCTTATGCATATAAAGATATTGTGCAAAATTATTGCAAAAAAGAAGAAGAATAATGGAACATCGAAGAACGGTTATCGCAGATTAAGTTTGGATTCAGGGGGGAAAAAAAGAACAATGGAAGTAATACTGAGTCTACGGTTGATCATGAAATAGCACATCAGAATAAACAAACCAATTGTAATAGCATTTGTAGATATAGGGAAAGCTTTTGGCAATGTCGATTGGAATATCATGTTCAGAACGTTGAAGAATCTGGAAGTGGATTACAGAGACAAAAGAATAAAATACCAACTTTATAGGAACCAGAAAACTGCTATAGGAAGAGATCAGAAGGAAGCAAGAATAAGTAAAAGATTAAGGCAAGGATGTGGACTTTCACCTCTCCTGTTCAACGTCTATATAGAAGAGGCTATGAAAGAGTTCTTTGAAAAAAACAGAAAGGAGTAAAAGTAAATGATCAGGAATTCAGCACAATAAGTTTTGCTGATGGCATAGCATTGATAGCAGATAACGAAACGGACTTGCAGGAAGCACTTTCAAACTCAAACGACCAACTGAAAAAGAACATGCAAAATGTAAATAAAAAAAAGTGATAAAGTGCACAAGAGCAGGACAAGAAGAGGCAAACGTATGGCTATACGAAGAGAAAACCGATGCTCCTCTATTTAGGAAGTATAATATCCTCGGACGGAAGAAGTGTAAAAGATGTAAGTTCAACAATAGCACAGGTTAAACAAGCATTCAATAGGAAAAGAGGGCTACTAACATCAAGAAATTGTCGTTGGAGGTTCGTAAACGATTTATTAAGACACTGGTATGGAGCGTGGCGCTGTACGGATCAGAGACGTAGACATTGAGAAAAGCTGAAATATAAAAGCTGGAAGCATTTGAAATGTGATGTTGGCGCAAAATTCTGCGTATATCATGGACTGAAAGGAAAAGGAATGAAGACGTACTAAAGGAAGCTAATGAAGGACGACAGATCATGAAGATAATAGGAAAAAAAAAAGAAACAGCATACTTGGCCATCTTATTCGGTATTCCGATTGGATGACCGTGCTGATAGAGGGAACGGCAGAAGGAAAACCACGGAGAGGAAGACCAAGGATAAAATAGGTAAATGCAGTTACGAAAAAGAGGTCTATCAAAGTATAAAACAGTTCTTCCAAGGGATATAAAAGTTTTAAAGTTTCCATGTTGCCCAGCACGTGAACACGCATTCCGTGAAGCACGTGAACAAATGCAAACTGTGCAATAATTGTGAGGGTCGGTAGGAATTTAGTTTGTCTCAGGTTAGTACAAATAGGTCTATCAAAGTATAAAACAGTTCTTCCAAGGGAGATAAAAGTTTTAAAGTTTCCGTGTTGCCCAGCACGTGAACACGCATTTCGTGAAGCACGTGAACAAATGCAAACTGTGCAATAATTGTGAGGGTCGGTAGGAATTTAGTTTGTCTCAAAATAGTACAAATACATGAGCTGAGTGACTCCATAGTATTGAAACAGAGCTGCACGCCTTCGAATTTCATGGGACAGCAGGTGTACTAACATGACTCAAACCTACTAGACGGCACGACACGTATAGTGTGTACACATATTTCCAGTTAGATCCAGGACTTTTGTGTGAAACCAACTCGGCAAAAGCTTTCTAGCTGAGTTTTTTTCCAACAGTAAAATTCGATTATGGCGATGGTATGGTGTGGGATGGTTTCTGCCGGTACCGGTTGAAACTGTTTTTTCTATTGAATTGACTACGGTTCATATCAAGAAAGCAATGACATCTTCCACCAACCCACCATTGTTATGAGTGTTATGGCAATAATTCTCTCAATGACTGAACTAGTCTCCTCAAAGTTTCACCATCAGCCCCATGATGAATCTGCAGGATGAATTGGAAAGCAATTTTAGGTCACATTGAAATTGTCTCAATCCAACGGCAGTACTGAATACCGTATTTAGGGAGGAATATGGACGGCAACAATGCCTGATGTTTATCAGCAACTAGTGGAAAGCCTTTATAAAAGTACACGCTGCGATGTAGCCAAATTGTACCTCTACCCCTTATTCAGTAAGTTGTGAACGTTCTCACTCTCCATATATGGAAGTGAGGTGGTTGTTGGGAAGTACTGTATATATCGCATGCAAATTTATTATCAATTTAACGTTATTTTCGCTCCAGAATAGAGAAATGAATTGTACTATTGCACTAGTTATCATAGTTTTCAGTATGCGTGCAACATTCTGCTCCGATTCTGCATAGATCCCTGCCACCATCATTACTTGCACTGCACGATTAACTTTAATGTAGGCACCTCTACGCATATCCCACATTTTAAAAACCAATTACTTTAAATCCCGAACTAAAAGCTCAATGTACGTAGTGTTCAATTTGAAAATACAGCTGTTCTGGACTGATTGCAAAGGCTGTTGGGTTCTAATCTGTATGTGAGTTATTGTCAGGAATAACGAAAGTTCAATATATTTAATATATGTTTTCTCCTAAATAAGTGAATGTGCCACTTCCTCTGTATACTTGCATTATCATGTACTTCCTCTTATAAGAAACAGCTATAATTTATATTCGATACTAAATATTTTCTGCAAATTTGACTTCTGTCCATATTAACTACTCAAGAGTTTGCACTAAATATTTACTTTCTCAGATCTCAGCTTGTTATTTCCCAACTCGTGCTTGCTGATGAATGCTACATTGTGATTTGTGTTTGTGGATTATATTATTATTATTATTATTATTATTATTAGTAGTAGTAGTAGTAGTAGTAGTAGTAGTAATAATAATAATAATAATAATAATAATAATAATAATAATATTTAACGATCCACACTTATGCCCTTTAGGCTAAAAGAGATGGAAAATAAATAAAAGTAAATTATTGTGAAATTATAGTTCTGTGCTCTCCCACCTGGAATCAAACCCGGGACCACGTGCAGCAAAGGCTCATACGCTAGCCAGACCAGCAATGAGGGATGTATGTTATTTCCTAATGCAACAGCAAGGTTATGGAAAACAGGGTTAAAAATTGAAATTAACTACATGGACTACTTGGGTTTTCTAGAAGGAGTTGTATTTGCAGAAATATTTTAAGCTTAGGACGATACACATGGACCAACGCACTACTCTCTTATTTTCTGTAGAAGATAATTTCTTTCTGAAAGATTTGCAAATAGTCATAAGTTTGAACACTTTTTTGTTTGACCTCTTCTTCACTTGCCAATACATTAAGATACATTTCGCGAAATCACATTAATACAATACTTTGACTTTGTGAATACACAGCAAAATAAACTGACCCAAAAAGCATATAAATGAATAACAGTTTCTGTGTGTGCTAATTTCCTTGTGAAAACACACTTTTCTTGATGAAAAGAAGAAAATAACAACGTCAGTATTGAAATGCAACACCATAAAATCAATGTAAACCACGCCTCTGCTATTCATTTGTCTGTATGTCTAAGATTGTATTTTCCAGTGGAAGAAAATTTCCTCAACAGAGGGTAACGACCACGGATCGATTTTTAATTCAAGAGCACAAATCGGAGGAAAAATGAAATTCATTATGTACATGAGATTATTTATATAGTGAGTGAGTGAGAGAGAGGGAAAATGGAGAGGAAAAATGTATCTTCGCGCCAATGCGGCAAGTTTTAAATCGACAGTCATTTGTTTTAGTAAGTATGAACGTCAAGCTAACCCTTTCGTTTCAAATTTCATTGGCTGAAGTGAAAAAAAAAGTACTCTTCGCAGGAGAAAAAAAAGTCTGTAGAACTTTCCGTGGGACTCTTAATTACAGTAATGCTCCATATTTTCATATTAAACTCATCTCGACAGAGCCGTCACGCGAGAAATGTCTTATCTACCCTTTCTGCTGACGATGCTAACAGAGAAGTTACAAAAAAAGGTACCTTTCTGTTCTTAAGACTAAAACGTGTGGTACAATAGGAGCGAATAATTACAAAATTGCACACCAGGGAGAGTACGAGAGCCTAAGAAACTTCATGAAATGAACAAAGGGGGAGGGACAAGAAAAATAAAAGAAAATAATAAAAGTAAGAAAAAAACGTAATTGCGGTATTCGTATTTTGTTTTCTTAGCAAATTAAATTCTCTTTCCTTCTGGGTAACTGTATTCCTTCTCTATTTTGCTTTTTTAATTCTTTCTTTTGTATTTTCTTTTCTGTAGCAATTACTTGGCTTCTGCCATGAGGAGCCTGGAATTCCTGCTGCTGCTGATAAAACTATGAATAAATGTTAAAGAAAGACAAAAAAAGTTGAAGTCCTAGGGTTTCTTTATATTTCCTTGCTTCTTTTGGGGGATGTTATTTTATAAAATAAGGTTGAACTGCAATTTCTTTACCAATCGTAAAATCGAATCAATTAATTCTTCTTTGTAAAGTAAAATTCCCTGCTCATAAACAAAAGGGAGTTCAAGAAAATCTGTCCATTCCTCTCCGGAATAGAATTGTTTATCTTAAATGAAGCAAAATTTTCCGAGTTGCAGCTTACCTAAAGCGAATATCATATTTCTTAAGGTCTCTTAATACTGATAAGTGGGAGTAAATTACTGAGCTATTATTGATGATAACACCACCCTAAATACCTAGAGAAGCAATTAAGAAAATACATGATTCATGGAAATCCACAACAAAAGATACGATTTGCAAATATAATCGAAAAATTCCAGATTAACTTCACGCAATAAAGCTGACTCCACCAGAAGACAAGATGGGCTAGAAATCCTAGAAGTTTTGAGATCTTTGAAAGCATCTTGTATACATTATCCCCCCCCTTTCTCTCCAAATAATCAATCTAATTAATATGACGGTTTCACTACCATTTTTTTTAAAATATAACATTATGTACATTCCGAAATGAGTAAATGAACAAAGCAAAATAATTAAACCAAATGAGAAGATATTTAAATACGGAAGGAGTATTACAAATACTTACAAATACTTACAAAATATCGTTCAATTTAGAATACTACAGAATTCAATGTACAATTGCATTGGAAAATATGTAATTTAATTCCTATTTCACTTTTGTTACATCGTGTTTTAAATGCATGTATGCATAACATGCATTAATTATTATAAGGCCAACGTAAAAAAAAAAAACAGTAAATATCTCCATTTTTATCATTGTCTATTATTTCTATTTTTTAAGGCATTTTTGAAACAAAATTGAGAGGGAAAAAAGAGGTTATTGGGGATAACAACGAGCATGTCTCATTTACAGGATTCATGAAACAATAATTTAGTTTCTCGATAATCGAGATAACGCAGAAGCTGGCTCGTTATTCAACACCAACAAGAAACCGTCACCATGGAAGCGCAATACAATTATTTATTCCAATAAACGGGTAGTAATTTTGTTGAAAAAAAAAAATCAATCAGAGAATATATTGTCAATATATTGGTCATAAGATGGCAAAAGCTATGATAAATTTTTACGTTACATTTTTGCTTTCTTTTTACAGAAAAAAATATCACGGATAAATGCACTACCACACCACTAGTACAAAACGATATTTGTTTTATATAAATATGTTCTGATTAAAATTTACATACGCACAATCCGTCTTTGTAAACTATAAATTAAATTTTAAGACAGTTCAGTATGTAACAAATAAACGTCTTGCTAGAATACATTCTCTTGAACTCTTAATAAATATTAAGACTAATCCAACATTGGCATCTTTTTAGAACAATCCTTCTAAAAACCGCCAAATAAAACGGTAGTCTGGAAATAAAGATCTAGTGATATTTCGTAATCGTTACGAATTCTTCTTCTTCTTCTTATTTTTCATTTTCATTCTCGCATTCTTTATACTTTACAATAATTAAACATTAATTGACGTTTTGAAAGCGATAGCAGTCTAATCTACTGTATGGTTGTTTTTGAGAAATTCGTCCGCTTGAATTGGAAAATAAATAATGCATTCTGAGTTATTAGTTATGCAACTAATTATGCTTAATATATATATATATATATATATATATATATATATATATGTGTGTGTGTGTGTGTGTGTGTGTGTGTGTGTGTTCACAAATTATCCTTGTGCTTTCGACATTACATAAGGAGTGTAGGAGTAACTCATTAGGATAAATTTTACAGAAAGTTGATGCTAGTTGCAGAAAACGAGATTCTATATTTAACGAGGTAGTTAAAATGAGTATAGCGTAAGTGTCTCCCTTTGAATGGATAATATGCATCAAAAAGAGTAAGTAATAACAGCACATACGCTCAAAAAGATAAATGACTGTGTATAAGTTATCCGCTTAACATTAGTGAGATGATTTTCCCCTTTTTTAAGTGCTTGGACAATTTCTGTTGTTGTAATTAACACCATGTCATACTTTTCTTTCTGTAGATGAGACGGAGCCTATCATTACGATATTTAGTCACCAGATGTTACATATTCTCTAATTAGGCTGAGATTTTAGTTCAGCACATGAATTGTGTACACAGGTGGTGCGATGTTTACCATATTGATCACGTAATCCCTGTCGCGTTTGGGCACAAGTTGCTCTAGGGCAGGCATCGACGAAGCGATTTCTGTGATCTAACATCAGTTTCTGGAACTGAGACAACACACTGTAATTACAATTTCGGCTATACTCACGAAACCATCCCCCACCCAAATAAAAGAAAAAACAACGGGAAATAGGAAGTGGGAAGGAATATTGTTGCTAAGATCGATTGACTCACTTGTATGTGTATGTGTGTGTCTGGGATAAACGGAGTGTAAAAATCAGTCACAAAGAGTTCGTAATAACCTTCCGATATCGCTGAATCAGAACTTTTCTACGCCATTGCGTCCTTTCCTCATTAGGACTCCCAACGAACATTATTGCAATATTGTATTTCTGTCAAAATAAGGCAGTGATTTTTCAGTCGGTTTCATCACTTTCATTTGCTAACCTTTCTTTTCATTACTGGCACCCATTCGAAACATAACGTGCAGTGCGTACCATTAATCGTAAAACTATTTGTCACATGCTAACAACATTCAGTCTCTGAGTGGGGTAGTCAGTTTGTGTGCACACACGCAACCTGATATAGCACGTATACTGGCCGTTATATGTTGTATCTCCATTATTATATCCAGTTTACATACATAGAAATATTTAGTTTTGTTACCTGACGTATATGCAAAGATTAACAAGGACAGACTTACATTATCATTGTCATTATCTCGTTTAGGTTAATGCATGAATATAGTGGTCGTACCATTTCAGTCATGGTAATATATTCTGCTGAACATCTAACAAACAAATTCCACCTATAAATTACACATTATTCGTTTGTGCATGCTTTGCACTGTCAACAAAAGGAATGTTGATCCTTAAAAAAAAAAAAAAAAAAAAAAAAATTGGAGAGATTTTCATCAGAGAAAGGTAATATTTTAACATTAAATTTCTTATTTATTTATTTATTTATTGATAAATATGAAACGATTTTTTCTATAAAATGCTAAAATATAGACATAAATTTGTCCCGTGTAAATTTGTCAACAAAGTTTGTCCCGTGATAGCATAATAAATTTATATACAGTTCATTCATTGATATTATACGGGCGTGAGAGGGTATAGCATTATCTTATCCAGGAGAAAGCACACCGAATTATGTCCGCAAAAAGCTTTTTATATGCTGCATATGAAATATTTAAAGCTTACCAGTGGAGCTCTTTGTCAACCTTATTAAGTAAAAACACAAAGTACATCAACTAACACATGACTGTACAGAGAATATTACAACCACAAACATTATAAATGCTATTTTTATACGTTTTGGGTTAGCTGCTAACGCGATCTGTTCATAATATTTGTAAATATAGTATAATGAAACTTGTATGGTGCATTTGCCATACACACTAATTAACTGTTAACCCGCTTTAGCCCATACTATCGTAAAATGAAAAATGCAATATGTATATCATTATAAGCAGTTCTCACTTATCAAATAACCTAATCGCCTTTATGCAGGTTGGACAGAAATCACGTAATAGTGAAATTCTCTGCCTTTCGCTAGAATTTATTCAACAACTTCTTCGTCGTAAACTCTGACAGAGAAAAATGTATCAATTTCTCTTCCCATTTTGGAAAGAAATATAAGACAGTCAAATTTTAATCTTTCAGAATTCTATGCTTCCTCTCTATCCCGTTAAGCTTTGTTGCCGTTTTCGGAATGGCTGTAGTCAGATATCAAATAAGAAACTACTTTGTCTTCTGTGTAGAGTTCCTTCATGCCTCCTTACCACTCACAAGTCTATCCTCATCTTACAGCTCTCTGCTCTACAAATCTCCGTAACCACTTGGATTTTATTACTTCCATATTTCAAAGTCCATCCTTTTTGGGAGTATTCCTCATCCATGCCTTCACTCGCACACACATCCTCCAAAGAACGGACATCTATTTATTTGAAGTTTCTGAACCAGGAAAAAAAGAGGTTTGGAGAGAGACGAGAAGAACAAACATAAAAGATATGAAGGAAGTGCGAAAGCGAATGTTTTGGAGCTCTTTGCCTCGCAAGCACTGAATCTCTTCCGGAAGTGTGTTGTGAGGATCAAGGGAGAAACTGCTCATACGATGCCGGAGAAAGGTGAGGAATAAGATGAACAAGAAAATTCTCAAGAACCCGTTATCTGATCCTTTTCGCACATAAGGTTCTATCCACGAAGTCTAATTGCTCGTCTAAAAGACCTTTACGACTCAACTTTGTAAACCTACAGATCAGATTAGAGCCACTGCATTATGGATTCTAAAGCTCAGCAATGGCTTCTTTATTCTCAAGATGAAAAGAATCCAGAAAGTGTGTCCAGAATTTCGAAATATGAGAGTGAGGGTTGAAGCAACTCGTAGAAATCTACAGAGGTGTTGGCATGAAGTAGGGGGATAGGCAATTCTTTAGACACTGATAAGGGGAGTGAGAGAATGTGTAAAATCAATGTGTAAGACGTTTCTTTCTCCTAACTTAGTAATCCCAGCTTAGAACACCACAGGGTGCGTATGTAGAAAAATCCATTCGCCCTCCTCATCCTGGTTTGTGAAATTTATCTCACTGCAATCACAATACGTCAGAGCTTTGAATTTATTTTTTCCCTTCTCTCTTTCTCTTTATCTTTTCGATGGACGGGTCATCTTGCTTTCCACTCCCTCTGAAAGAGAGAGAGAAAGAAAGAGAGAGAGAGAGAAATAATAAAACTAAGGGCTGTCCACTCAGCTGCCTTAGAGACCCTTCCATAGTCCCAGAAGAATTATGGTGAAGGGATCTTTAGTTCCCAACACCCACACACTGACTCCGCGACCATCTTCACTAGTATAACGACAACTGCAGGAAAGGTCGAACTTAACGCGCGAATGAACAAAATTCCCTCTCTAGTTCCCGCTCTGTTCCGTGTGTTCACTAACTCTCTAAGTCGTATATCACACACGAAAATGCTCCAGATGGGAATTATGGTACTAGAAATTGTCTTATAAGTAAAAACAGCAGCTTTGATCCTATAGTTTTTCTTCCCCCTTATAGGTCTCCCTTAAGTTTGCTTTCCACTCAGGTAAGATAAAACTTACGTTTTCCCTTTAGAAAGAACGGTTTTAAGTGCCAATCACTAATTTTCGGTTACCGTTCCTTCTTTCAATATGTTTCTTTTTTGTTTGTGTTTAAGAATGGCAAAACAAAAAAAAAAAAAAATATATATATATATCACACTTAGAATAATTGAATAGCAATCGAAATTATTGACAGTTCCGAAATTCGTACATACAGACCATTATCACGAATTGTGTGCATTGCCACTAACCATCTTCATATAAAAAAAAGAGAGAGAGAGAGAGAGAGAGAGAGAGGGAGAGAGAGAGAGATGAAAATTGAAAATAAATAAACTAGTGTAATGCTGGCTCAATATACCTCAGAATAAGCAATAATATTTCCTTTAGTTCCACTATTTTGTATTTTCTAATGCATATTTTATTCAGTGGTGCCCCCCCCCCTTATGTATATGACGCATCCCCCCAATTGTCTATCCGTAGGTGTTCTTCCATGAAAAAAATATTCTTTTCGATTAATTTTACCCCCCCTCATCAAACATATTTATATAGATTTTAACCCCCCAAATATTTCAATGACGCAGTTTGCGTCATAGCCCCCCCCCCTTGTGGGCACCCCTGTTTTATTACCGTGTTAGTTAAAATGCCTGTTCTTTGCACGAGAACGATACAATTTATGCAATATATCATATTTGAAGAGACGGAAATACGTTAAATAAATAAATCGTGAAGATTGTTACCGTCGGCGTTATTCCTCTCAATATACGTGAAATAAATAAATACCGAAGAGCAAAGTTTTCGGTGTTTCCCCTATCAGTTGCCGGATCAGCTGCCATGTCCCTTATTGCCTAAACTTGGATTCAACTGTCATCAGAACTGTTATCAATCAGCTTAGCTATTCCGAAAACTATGGATTCAACACTAAAATCACTCATTTTGGACATGCAATTTTTCACGTTCTTTCAAACACCCACGACGATGGGGGCTAAAACTGAACATACGCGGAATCAGAAGTGTTACTGTTCATCTCTGCAACTCCGAAAACTGCGAGTTTGACATTAATGTCCGGCATCTCGTGTATTTATCATGTCATTTTATGCGTACATTTTGACCTCTCGTATTTCTCTACCCCCTTCGTGCCGAAATTAAAAAAAAAAATAAAGAAAAAAGGAAAAAAAGAAAACAAAAACGTGTTTTGCGCGCATGAAGAGAAAGCTTACAATTCAGAAATTAAGATATGCGTTCTCTTCTCCCGGCAATAACATTTTGATTTAAAGGCATCTAAGAATTCTGCATAATCAAATGGTTAAGAGTGTCAGATCCCGAATACATTTTGCGCCACGTGAAGGATAAGTCTGTATTAGGCTTGATTTATAAATAATGTCCGTTCCGAATTGTAGCACGCCCAGAACATATTGTATCAGAAACGTAAGAATTTTACCATTGCTGATAAATATAAATATTTATTTGTAGCGTTACGTATCCGTTCAGATATGTAGCATGTTCAATACGTAGCGTGTCAGAAAACAAACATATACTTTTTGATATCAATATTTATACTTAGTGCTACATATTCTTTCAGATACATAGCGAATAAGATAGGAAAGTAAAACCATCCAACATACTTTTTTTTTTTTTTTTTTTTTTTTTGAAAAATCGAGGCTATTGTACATATACCGTTCGTATCTAACTGAACTCATCCCATTAAGACCAAAGTTGTATGATGACAGATCTCGATCTACTATAGTGTATTATATTGTATATTATGATGTGCAGGCTTATGGTTACCGAGTTATGGGCGGTAGAATTTTGCGTCATATTTTCAAAAGCACATTCTACATACCGAACTCAATGCGATCGGAATCAAACTTTGCATTGTGGTAGGACTTCGCCTTCTGCAAACGCACTTGAAAATTTTGTTTTGCAGCCTTACGATTCCCGAGTTGTGGCAAGTCAAATGATGCTTCATTGCGAAAACCGGTCAAATATAGTGTGATGGTAAACCTCGCTCTAATTCTTAGCGTGTGAATTATTACATTATAAAGACTTTAGATTTCCGAGTTACGCACAATCAAATTTCTAAATCACTTTACTTAACAAAACATGTAATAAATACAGTTCGAATAACAATTGAAGGCCATTTTTTTTTACGAAAAAGACACTAATGAAGTAAGACTATTTTACGACGATACACATCTCACTTGCAAATTGAATTGAATTATTTATAGTTAGCGTAATACAGGGTGTCCAATATACAATGCAACCTGGAGTTTGGAACACTAGAACTTTTGAACCTCAAGCGATACACAAATAATGGTTATATCAAAATGAATCTTTGTTCATGCACATATTTTTAAACTGGAAAGCAACGATTGAAATACAATAGGAACCACACAGTGTTGCCAGATGTAACCAAATGTGTAAATCAATTTTCTTTTTTTTATTTTTTTTTCTTTCTTTTTTGCGCTATTGCCATAAACGATGAAACTGGAAATAATTAATTTGAATCACTTTCGGTATGAGAAGAGGGTTAACGAAGGACATTCAACCTATTCTTGGAACACTTTACAAGAAACAATACTTCAATATATGGTATCTCTACAGGTTTTGCTCTTATACCTGTCGACAGATGGACGGACAAAGCCGTTCTATAAGATTTCTGACACTTACGCATAGCATTTTTTGGAAGTCTGAAAAATATTACATCACTTAAAACTAGCGTAAAGTATCCGATTAGACATTATTGTACCAGCAAAATGTATATTCAATGCAAAATGTAAATATTTATGTTGAGCGCAACGTATTTGTTGAGAAATGTGTCGTGTCCAGCTTATTGTTTGATTGGGGACATTCTCTTTGAGAATGTTTTACTTTACACACTATGCATCTGAGCGGATATTAGGAAAAAAAAATCTAATCCGTGGACTGTTCACATCGCATATATTATGTTGAGTGGTATGTTGGTTTCATTTGGTGATAGAAATAAGAGAGACATGTTTTCGAAATTTGCATATGATGTTGAATCAGTAATCAAATACTATTGTTAAATTTTTGTTCTACATCTCATGTAGATAGTTCGAATTTTGTACATTTGTTAGTTTGTTTTCACTAATTGATAATTCATGTTGAAACGAAGACAATTGATAGTAACAACTAAATATAGCAACAATTGAAAAGACTAACAACAAAATGTGTTTGTATGTCCATCATCATTATTAAATATGCCATAATAAGGATTCTAGAATTTTACATGTGGGTTATGGAACGGATTTCATTTGTGGCGTATTGTGAAGGGAGGTTGATATAGATCTCTCGAAGTGAGCGTTATTCAGTCGTTCTCTATCAAATTACAGTGCTATTTGCGTGCAAATCACACCTGACATTACAATGAACATAGAAACACTCGCTATATCAGAATATACGTAACAACGTTTAATATTTCACGTCCAATAATACGGCTACATAAATAGTATGGACAGATCGCAGAGTGGACAGCAGACACAGAATAAATTAAAATTATATATACACATATATATTTCCATTTAAGTTCAAAAAAAGACGAAAGAGTAATGTATATATGCATGTTTGTATTGTGTTAATACATATTGCAAAACAATAATGATAACAACAATAATAAAAGCAATCCTGAACGTTGGGTTAGTAGAACACGTTGTTATGCACATGTAATGCTGCATTATTGACACATGTTATGTATATTGAATGACTTTGGATAATCATGGCTAGAAGATAATCCATATCAGACATGTTGTACAGTACTTCTAAAAATACATAATATTATATTATCATAAGACATGAACTACGATTTCTTTGTTCTGCTATAATCAATTTTCAAATATTTTCTTGTTACTGCTATCACGCCATATACAAAACAAATTTAAATTTGCATCACAATTTATATTTTTTTTATGCAACAGTTTCATCAGAGCAGAATGTATGCACTTATTTTACCGTTTTACATGGACATGGGATAATAATAATAATAATAAAAACTTTTTTTAAAGATATAACCAACTGTAACATAATTTACTGTAACAGAACAAAAACAGTAAACGATAGCGAGAAGCGTTTTCTTTAACCGGTTCGACCTCTCAAGACAACATATTATCACCACTTGCTAGTAATGGGCGCAAGAGTCATAGTCTTAAAGTTTGTGCAAGAGTCTTGTATGCAACACCAAGACCAAGACCACGGGTGCAAGACTAAGACCGTGACTGCAAGTCCAAGACCAACACCAAGACTCTTGAGCAAGATTTTGCACAAGTACCGGCTCAGTGGTAGAGCGTTCACCTGTGCTGCATGCGGTGAATGTGGTGCAGCTTGCGCCATGTGAGCTTTTTTTTTTTTTTTTTTTTTTTTTGGTGGGCAAACACTGTCTGCGTGGGTTTCTGTTTTTTTTTCTGTTTCCTCCTACTTTCTTCAGTCCACAATTTCATTCATTTCTCATCATCTCCGTCTCCCTTAGCCTCGATGCATAATCATGGGACGCTAAACTAGATATTTCACATCATCTAAAAACATATTCCGAAACTAAAAGGAAATATATTGAAAATCGGTAATTCCTTACACTATAGGTACTGACTGCATGGGTATGGCTTGGCTCTGAGCCTCAAGCATCCTTTGGAAATTTTAAATGTATGTTCATAAAATTAATATCGAAATAACATTTCCATGACATTGACAAAAACTTAGTACATGTGACCGCAAACTTGATTACATGGCCGGATGCTTATACGTTGTAATTGTTTATCAATATAAGTTTTAGCCTCCTTAAGTACACGGCACATCGAGGATTGAACGACGTAACATTATACAACAATAAATAATCCATATTCGCAAGCGAAAGTGATTTTGTACAAATATTTCAAACAAGTTGGAGTTTGATGCCGTTATTTTCTATTTCTAATACATGTCAAAAATAATATAGATTGAGTTTACACAAAACATATAGACAGTTGAGTATTTTTTTTTTAAATTCACTCATTTTTTTCTAAAATATTAAGAAGTTTGATTATAATCATTATTATTTTATTTTTCTCTCTCTCTTTTTTTGGCCAATATTGCTAAACATATCATCATCATTGCTATTCTGCCATTAATGATATGCCACTTGTTGCAACTGAGAACCTTCGGTGAACGGTGGTCCTCAGCTAGTCTCTTCGTTTTGACACATCAATTTTCTGTTTTAATACCTTCCTTCAACTACAGTCTCCTTCGTCCCCTCCCTCCCTTTCCTTCCACCAATACAGTTCCTCCTCAGCCAATGTCAAAACCTTTTTCTCTTCCTGCTCTTAATTACATCTATTTTTCCCCTACTGCTACCGTTTCTAAAACTTCATTCGTTTTCCGTTCAACCCAGCTAATTATCTTCTTCTTTGTCCATGCCCACGTTTCGAAAGCCTCCATTTTTATCGCTTTTGCGTAATATCCATGTTTTTGCCTCATAGAGTACATATTGGAATTAGTAAAGCAAAATTTAAATATTTAATTCGTAGTTTATTCAATACAAAGATTAGCTAATTGTGATTGAAAAGAAAAAAAAAATGACACTTTTAGAGTGTAAAAATAATTTTTCAATTCATAGTATGTCGGTAATCTTTGCGGTCTTGGTTTTCTTTCATGCGTCTGAGGGCTAGCCTCCCCAGTTTGGGAAGATAAAAATATTACGAAGCATTGTGATTTATCTCATAAGTAGAGAAGCGTGGGCATCCATTGAAAAATAAAAATAAATAAAGGTCATCACCTATGTTGTACACTATCTTCATACTTACACGAAAGTAAACTATATTACGTTTAGAAACATACAATATATTTCCCTTACTATTGGAGCAGTGGAATTTGTTATCCCATATATCCAGCGTGCTTTCTAAAAGTACTGCAGAGGTATGAGAAAAGCCTTCGGGTCTCATCCTAAACGAAGGGAAAATCCCAGCCTACACCTCCTCGCGGAAGAAAGCGGGCAACGTCTTAAGGTCAACATACACTAGCGTATTTTCAGCGCGCATTTTCGGTCCGTAAAATGATGTCGTAAATTTCGGTCCGTAAGTTGGCCCATACACCTAGCGTAAAAATAGGCGCGTAAAAGAAGAAGAAAAAGAAGCGGTCATTTTTCGCTCTTCCTCTTGCCTGTTGTTTGAGCACATGGACGTTTTCCAGTTTACTCAAGTTGCTAGAACAAGATGGATTTATCTGAGGCCATGGTTTTAAGTGTAGGTGCTATAAACATTGTGTTGTTAAGTAAAAAAAATAAAAAGAAAGCATAGAAGAAACAGACTGGGAGCCACGCCGAAGAGGATTAAAAATTAACATTTATCTATATTACGTCCAAGCAGCTCAATCCACTTGGCCTAGTTTTGGTACAATCTTAGATCATTGTACTTAGTGATCTGAAATCACTAAATATTTATATGAATCGTACTTCGAAGGAGGAGGACACAGGACAGGGAAAAAGTTATATTCAATTTTTTACGATGTAAATTGCAAACATTTAAATTTCTAAACAGACACAATGATGATTCAATACAATCTGAACGAGCTTGATGTGTGGTTTCCTCTTATCTTCCGAAATAAGCCTATTGTTTGGAACTGCAGTTTACAAAGAATAAGGGAGTAAAGGAGTGTTCCGATAGTTGAATAATTGATTGATTTTTTTGTTATACAATGTTTTAGACTGTTGACTTTGGTGGTTAAAAAGTGGGCTACTGAATGATAAATTCAATTTAAAGAAAATATGATTTATTAATGGTTGCAGCTTTCGTTTTTTTTTTCTTACAAAATTAACGAAGAATATAGTAGTAACAAATAGAATAAATTATCCCCTCACGGGATACCAATTTTTATTATGTTATCCACAGCTCAAAATAGGCCAGAAAGGAAAAACAAGACTTATACAACTACCTCCAGCCCCAGGGGCGTCGTTAAGGGGGGTAAGGGGGGAGCCTCCCCCTCAAAGGTACCAATTTCTTGACAAGTTGGCAAATTAAAATACCTAGTTGGCAACTTGAAGAATGCTGTTTGGTTCAATTGACTTATTTGGTTTAACATTTTCTTAGATACCCAGTTGCTGTAACTTATCAGTTCTTTTATAGATTTGGCATAAATTTTGTGTAGTTTCCTATCTTGAAATAAATTGATATATTCGTTTAAAGCTCCTTTACTTGTTGCATGTGATCACACTTCACTTTTGTTCATTTGATATTCCTAAACATTTTGAAGAATCTTCAATAAAAAAATCGAGAAATTGTACCACTGACAAAAGCACAATAGAGATGGCGTACAAAATTAAAACAAAGATAGATAGAAGAGGATTTTCGGTGGCAGTTATATTGGAAACAAAAGCATTTGATACAAGAGCGTATACAAGACAACAGGCATATTGTGGAGATTAATGAAACTAATAAGAATTGATATTAATAAAACAAGAACAAGGCAGTGACTGGTTAGTATAAACTTTTTATTTCAGTTCTGTTTTGCAGTAAGACTTTCTATTCACAGGGCTTTTCGAGTAGGGAGAACTGAACAGAAGTGTGTTTTGGGAATGGTATAGCCAGTGCCTTGTATAAGGGGGAGAGCGGGGCGACAGCCCCAGGCGCCGAAGTAAGGGGGCGCAAAATTGAGATAGAAAAAGAAGAGAACGAAAGAAAAAAGAAAGAAATGAAAAATTAGAGGAATATTACTAGTATGTACTTAAATCCTCTTTCTGCTTTAGGAGGTGGTTCTATAATGTTGCTCATGTTAGGAAAATATGTGTGCACATATATAAAATGGAAGGGAAAAAGTAACAAAAATTGCTCAAAATCAAGGAAAATCAGGGTTTATTTCTGAAAATTTTCTTACGCTTCGTGTCAACCATGGTGGCGCTTCGCGGTTGGTATGTCGATCTCACTCATATGTACGGGGGCGCCATCGTGTACTCTCGCCCCGAGGAAAATATATGCGCACATGTATAAAATGGAAGGAAAAAGTAATAAAAAGTGCTCAAAATCAAGGAAAAGCAAGGTTTAGTTTTGAAAATTTTCTTACGCTTCGCGTAAACCATGATGGCGCTTCGCGGTTGCTATTTCGACCTCACTCATATTGTCCGTGGGCGCCGTCGTATACTCTCGCCCCAGGCGCTGATTTCCATGGCACGGCACTGGGGGGCCACAGTAGGTTTCTCAGGCGTTCGATGGGGGGAAGCTACAATGGATGAGTCGAGTCATTTTGTAAACCTAAGTGCATGATTCCAAAAGTCACATTCTGGAGGGCCAAACAATACATCTGCTGGGTGAAAGCATAGACCGGCGTGTCTTTCACTTCATTTTGATACAGATGAGTTGTCATTCCTACCTTATTTTTAATCCCGTAGTTGCTTCTTTCGAAAAGTTAAACAAAAATTGAAGTTCTTCCTTTCTTTATAGTACGTATTTATAAGTCAAAGCATTACGTAACCATTGCATGTTACGTAGTTCACAAGGCCGCAACTATGGGGAAGAAAGCAATTCACGTGCCCCGGGCGCGTGACTGGTGGGGCGCCTAAAAGGGAGGTTAAATATTAGTATTTTTCCTGCCGGTATTTAATACTTTTCATCAGAATGCGAAATCATGATATCGAAGTGGGAGGAGACTGGAGGACAGAAAAAAAAACTCTGCGCACTTCTCGTAAGGATTGGCTGGCGGGGATTACCTAAACTATGATAACCATGAGTTGTCAAATTAACAGTTATGCATCATGGGTGATGATAATGATCCTGAATTGAGCTGTGAAATTGGACTCGAAACCGGGGGGTTATTCGTATTCATATCTCAGATGGGGCATGAAATGGGACGAATATGAAAATAAGGTTGCTGTAAAGTTTTCCACAGGGTTGGTAAGTGTGGCATTTTTTTTTTTTATCAAGACTTGGCAATTTCAAGTTTCATTTCTTCCCCCCCTCCCCCAATCTTGTAACGCTCGCTACGCCGCTGTCCAGCCCCATTCTTTAGAAATAGTTTGATCCTTGTTACCTCGGTTTTTGTAAGTTGAAGGGATCCTCCCCGCTGCTTCCACCTACCTTTTTTTTATTTCAAAGTTTATCTTGCCATTTGGTTTTAATCTAGTTGTTAAAAATCATTTAAATATTTATTTATTGAAAGGTTGGGTGTTAGCGGACTTGGGTAATTTCATCACCGAAATTTTCGTCACCGGTAATTTTGTCACCAAAATATTAGCATGTAGGTTATTTCGTTACCGGAAATTTCGACATAGTAATTTCGTCACTTGTAATTTTGTCACCAAAATATTAGCATGCAGGAAATTTTGTCATGGTCATTTTTTCATCTTTGTTGAACTAAGTAGAGACAAAGTAAACGACCGAAACAGCTGACCTTATCTTAATCAAAGTTGGAAAACAATTCAGTTAGTGTTCGACTCTGGAAAATCAAAGTTTCGGATACTCGAAGCAAGAACAAACATCAGTAAAATAACATAATGTCAGTTTCAGCAAATGTTAAAAGCTCAGGCAAAATGGGCCAGTAATGGATTTATATATCACTATTTACAAATATAAGTTTTGGCAATATTAAAATTTGTGAACAGAAAATTAGCAAACAAAATATAACTTGTATTAATGCAATAAATGGTTTACATGTTCATTCTACTATAGGAAACGACAAGCATTTTTTTTTTTTTTTTTTTGAAACATTTAGTTCCAGTGTTATACGTTAAGCACAAAGACTAGAGCCGTTTCTAAAAGATCTGAAACACTCTTCTAGTTTGCTGTTTGGGTGGTTGCCCCACAGCATCTTGATGAAGCACAGCTGAAACCGTTGCTTCAACTTGTTGAATTTCATGAATAAGCTTCCAAATAGTTGCGTGGGACATTCCTACTAGATGATGAAACTTCTAGTTCCACAATTCACAAATATTAATTATCCTGGAATTGCTGCTAAAGGTAGCCTGGTGAACGTTCCAATTGTCTGGGGGATATAGACGGGGCACATTACGCAAACAAATATTCCCAGCCCGAGCTTTAACAGGGCGATACGTGTTTGACACGTAAGTGCTATCAAAATAGTCCAGAAGTTCCAGCTCTTCCTCCGAAGTCACTTGTATTAATCGATGCACATCTGCTATTGGAAGAAATGCAAATCTGTTTATTTTCTCGCAAAATAGACGAAAATTTTCATTGCTTTTGTACCGTTCTAAGAGTCCAAGCTCTTGGACCTTCCTCCATGTTGACTGAGTCAGGTGAAAAAAGTAACGCTATAAACGAATTGAATCTCCAAAAGTTGCATTTACAGCCAGCATTTACGCTATATCAAAATCCATTACCATAGTTACAGGTCCGGATATTCACTAAATTCACTGCACTGATGCACCACCGCACGAAACAGTTCTTCATAGGAATTTTGTGTCTTGGTCTACATTAGGGTGTATACCTAGTAAAGGAAGTCTCACCTCAAATAACATACACTTTTTTTGGCGCCATTGAAAAGTTGGCGTTCACCATCCATGTTTCACTTTTTAATAGCTTCATAAGGCTATATTTAAAGGAAACATCCGGAAATATTTATACGTTTTTCTTCCTTTATAGAAATTTGGTCTCCACATATATCCAATAACAATTTGCCAATGTTTACTCAGAGTTGAAATATAATTCTTTTAATGGCTCCTAAAAAAAAAGCCACTTTTTTCAAATGACTCTGTTAACTTGGAAGGTCCAAGAGTTTGGGCTCAGAGAACGGTACTAGAACGATGAAAATTTTCGTCTATTCTGCGGGAAAATTAACAGATTGGCGTATCTTCCCATATTTGTTTATTATTTTCTGTTCTGAAATTTTGATATTCGCGAAATTTAATATTTGTAAATAGTGAATAATGAACCCATTAGTGCCCCATGTTGCCTGTGCTTTTAACATTTGCTCAAGCAGACATTATTTTCTTCTACTGGTATTTGTTCTTGCTTCGAGTAACAGAAACTTCAATTTTGCAGAGTTCAACACCAACTGAATTGTTTTCTAAGTTTTATTAAAATAACGTAAGCTGTTTGATCGTTTGCTTTGTCTCTATTTAATTCAACAAAGGTGAAGAAATAACCGTGACAAAATTTCCTATATGACAATATTTCTGTGATAGAATTACTGGAAACTTTTATCTCTTGTCTCAAATACAATATCTAAAATATGTAACCCTTTATTTAATAATAATAATATATTTTGATTATGCTGCATAGTTTTGGCAGTTGAAGATTAAAGAAAACAATTTCAAAAACTTTTTCGAGTTCATTCATTGTACTTGTATTATGTTCTAAAAGACACTGATGATGAAATTATCATGACATTATTTTCAGTGACGAAATTACCTATATGGTAATATTTTGGTGACAAAATTACCGGTGACGAAATTACCGTGACGAATTTTCCGGTGACAAAATTACCGTCGCCCGGTGTTAGCATGCGGGGTCAGGTTAAATTCAGTTCTACTCTGGTTTTCGTTTATTGCCAGTTTATCACTGTTTATTTTCATGTTTTCTTTAAATGTAGTCTTTAGTAATTTACTGTATTAAAAAAATGTTTTAAACTTAATGACTTTTTTCTTCGTTCTTGCTGTCGGGTATGTGACATGAGGGTAAAATCCACCCGAACTTGAGGGTTTCCACATATACATACAAATCAATTGAGTAGTAGTAAGGGCGAACTCAACATCGGATAATTTTCTTTAAATTCGAGTGATAAATTTCTAAACTTAATACCTTTATCAGATTTCCAAGGGAAGGTTTTCGAATTTTCTTCCTATCCCCCAAAATAAAGGAAGTTCACTGATAGATGAAAATAAAAAGACAAACGCGATTTTATCGAAAATGACTAACGATTCTTCTCGTACATCAATATTTCATTACCACTTTTACTATTTGGCATAAGTTATTTCTGTGGTAAAAGTACAAAAAGGTTAGTTTACTCTTGTCTATGAGTTTTTTCGAGATATTTTCTCAAACACGAGTCAGTTAATTTTGTTCGTAATTGATAAATAAATGGTTTATTAATAACCGGACAATATGACGTAACTAATTTTCCCTGAAAAGATCCACAACGGGTAGTTTACTCTTGAGGGAGAATTTTTTTCGAATTTCTGAAAAACGCCTTAGGTGATAGTTCATATTTCATAAATAAATGTTTAATTAATAGCCTGCAATATGGAAACATCCACACGAAGCAGTCTTGAAGATGAGTTTCTACTATGTTCAATATGTAATGTCTATGAAAAATATACACTATTAAGTAGCAGATTGCGTCAATTATGTCAATTCTCCTAATAATGATGCATATACTACTTACAAACATGGTAAAACGATTGAGTTGTTCGTGAAATAAATTATTTAAATGACAAGTATTGAGTGTCACATAATATTTTATGGCAATATACCTTAAGTTGACATTTATCTAGGAAGGTTTGATAGTACTCCCAACACTGAGATTGAGAAATGCTTTAATAAGTTAATATAAATTTATGAGTGTATTTCCTGTAAATGGGTGTAATTTTCAATCCTGGTCTTAGTTATGATCTCTTTTGGGCTTACATCTATTGTACTTTTCAGGTAAGTGTTCGTAAACATATCCCCATCATGATGAGATATAATACAATGTTGAAAAATATTCAACATGCCCGGCACCTCGAATTGAACCAGAACTTTTACGGCTGGGAAGCAACCATACAGAAAAAAAAAACTGTACAACGATTTGCTATTTGACTTAGTATATAAGCATTAATGATGAAATAGGATTATTATTAGATTTAAATATTTGCACAAACTGAGGTTTGGAACAATATACGAAGAAAGAAACATTATATATCGTGGTTTATTGAATTTTTTTACGAGTAATATCAAGATCGCGTGAACAAATAGTTACTTTCTGAACCTATTTCGCTATAAATTCGTGTAAAGTTGAGAAAGTATTTAAAATAACAAGCAGCACATTGTCAAAATAGCAAGAATCGTCATCGCATTTCGATATTCAAACTCAATGATTTGCTCCGTGTTATCAGGGAAATATCGGATAGTATCTTGTTCAAGGTCAGGATTACTACTATTTAAACTTACAGATACAGTACTAGGCCATTTTACTCTGAAACATTTTAACAATTTGATAACAATTTAATAACAATTTGAGGTCAAGATGGTACAAGACAACAGCAACATTACAAAAATAGCTTATTTATAGATGATCTGAAATTATACTCACTTGAAAAAACGTCTACAGTTTCTGGTAACTGATTATAGATACTGATCTAATTTTGTTTAGAAGAGACCTTTGGATAATATTAACTCTCACAGCTCGAGTGTAAAAGAGATCACTAGACCGTGTTGTTCTCGCGGGTACGCGAAAATTGATCTGACTTAACAACTGTTCATATGATATGTGGCCATTTATAATTTTTTGGAAAAATATTAGGTCAGAAATTTTGTTTCTCACTAGGGGAGGTTTGATATTGAGGGATTTTAAAACGTTATTTTTTGGAAGTGTTCGGAGGTGAGGTACTCGGTAGGATACAATGGCTAAAAAGAAATTAATTACGGAATTTATTTTTTTAAATGAGTAGGGCAGGCCATAGACCAGATAGGAGAACAATACTCAATAGTGGGAGCAACATATGATTTATAGATAATTTTCAATTCGGCAAGAATTGGCCAAATGCTATTGGCAGTCATGCTTTTTTTTAAAAAAAAAATCACAACAGAGGGCCACAGCGGCTCAGTGCTAAAGCACTTATCTCTGGTGCGTGGGGTCCCTGGTTCAATCCTCGTGCAAATAAGTGTGTGGGCAACATCATGTCCGTGGGTTTTTTCAGGGTTCTCTCGTTTCCTCCCAAATTTCATTCCACCAATTCTCTCATCATCATTCACTTGCCTTAATTATTGTATTCTTTAGTCTAAATGGCATAATCGTGGAAAGTTAAACTCAAAGATTTCATTTCAGTATCACAACGTGGGTAACTCTGAAGGTGTGACTTCATCTTTATATGCGCCTTTACCTGTGTGAAAAAAAATAATATCCAAATATTAAATTAAATCTTAAATTCCTAGTCGAAAGGCATGAGGTTCGATAAGTTTAGCGAGCCTATATGAGAAGTAGAACCCGAACTGCATGAGCTCCCGCCTAGAATCGAACAGGGCGCCCCGCACAGAGGACGGGTACGCTGACTATATAGCCACGGAGGAGCTCTCATAATTTGCGAATTCAGATTAGGAAGTATTGGATTTAAATACCTTTTTCTCTGTGCACTCAAAATGAATTATGAATTTTAATTAGGAAATAATGTCTCGTTTTGTGCAATAGGAAATATTAGTTTAGCCGAAATCGTATCTTGTATGGAAAGACTGAAACTAGATTGGAATGATGATTTCTGGTGAGTCTACCAGCAAACCTCAGCAACGATTCGCGAGGACAACACAAGAACAGGTTTTCTCTTCTGAAAACAATAAGACCAGACCAGGGAGAAGGCCGTGGAAAGGGCAAGAGACCACCTGCTGCTCGAAAACCCTTTCATCTGAGCCGTTTTTACGCGCCGTATTTACGCTCGAAGTTAAAAGCAGCCAGACTTTTCCAGCGTATAAAAATTCGGTACGTAAACGTACGCCAGGCCCCATACACTAACGTATTGACAGCTGCTAACAAGACTAGCGCAAGAAATTTTATGGCTACGGCGGAAAAATACGTCAGTGTATGGCTCGTATTATACATTATATAAAATAGATTATTAATATTAAATAAAGAGTTAAATATTTTAGATATTGTATTTGAGACAAGAGATAAAAGTTTCCAGTAATTCTATCACAGAAATATTGTCATATAGGAAATTTTGTCACGGTTATTTCTTCACCTTTGTTGAATTAAATAGAGACAAAGCAAACGATCAAACAGCTTACGTTATTTTAATAAAACTTAGAAAACAATTCAGTTGGTGTTGAATTCTGCAAAATTGAAGTTTCTGGTACTCGACGCAAGAACAAGCACCAGTAGAAGAAAATAATGTCTACTTGAGCAAATGTTAAAAGCACAAGCAACATGGGGCACTAATGGGTTCATTATTCACTATTTGCAAATATTAAATTTCGCGAATATCAAAATTTTAGAACAGAAAATAGCAAACAAATATGGGAAGATACGCCAATCTGTTAATTTTCCCGCAGAATAGACAAAAATTTTCATCGATCTAGTATCGTTCTCTGAGCCCAAACTTTTGGACCTTCCAAGTTAACAGAGTCATTTGAAAAGAGTGGCCTTTTTTTTAGGAGCTATTAAAAGAAGTATATTATATTTCAACTCTGAGTAAACATTGGTAAATTGTTATTGGATATATGTGAAGAAAACAAATTTCTATAAAGGAAGAAAAACGTATAAATATTTCTGGATGTTTCCTTTAAATATAGCCTTTTGAAGCTATTAAAAAGCGAAACATGGATGGTAAACGCCAACTTTTCAATGGCTCAAAAAAAAAAAAAAAAAAAGTGTATGTTATTTGAGGTGATACTTCCTTTACTAGGTATACGCCCTAATGTAGACCAAAACACAAAATTCATATGAAGAACTGTTTCGTGCGGTAGTGCATCAGTGCAGTGAATTTAGTGAATATCCGGACCTGTAACTATGGTAATGGATTTTGATATAGCGTAAATGCTGGCTGTAAATGCAACTTTTGGAGATTCAACTCGTTTATACCATTACTTTTTTCACCTGACTCAGTCAACATGGAGGAAGGTCCAAGAGCTTGGACTCTTAGAACGGTACAAGAGCAATGAAAATTTTCGTCTATTTTGCGAGAAAATAAACAGATTTGCATTTCTTCCAATAGCAATTAATACAAGTGACTTCGGAGGAAGAGCTGGAACTTCTGGACTATTTTGATAGCACTTACGTGTCAAAGACGTATCGCCTTGTTAAAGCTCGGTTTGGGAATATTTGTTTGCGTAATGTGCCCTGTCTATATCCCCCAGGCAATTGGAATGTTCACCAAGCTACCTTTAACAGCAATTCTAGGATAAATAATATTTGTGAATTGTGGAACTAGAAGTTTCATCATCTAGTAGGAATGTCCCACGCAACTATTTGGAAGCTTATTCATGAAATTCAACAAGTTGAAGCAACGGCTTCAGCTGTGCTTCATCAAGATGCTGTGAAGCAACCACCCAAACAGCAAACTAGAAGAGTGTTTCAGTTTTTTCAGAAATGGTTCTAGTCTTTGTGCTTAACGTATAACACTGGAACTAAATGTTTGAAAAAAATTTGCTTGTTGTTTCCTATAATGTTATGAATAATAGAAAATGAACATGTAAACCATTTATTGCATTAATATAAGTTATATTTTGTTTGCTAATTTTCTGTTCTGAAATTTTAATATTGCCAAAACTTAATATTTGTAAATAGTCATATATAAATCCATTACTGGCCCATTTTGCCTGTGCTTTTAACATTTGCTGAAACTGATATTATGTTATTTTACTGATGTTTGTTCTTGCTTTGAGTATCCGAAACTTTGATTTTCCAGAGTCGAACACCAACTGAATTGTTTTCCAACTTTGATTAAGATAAGGTCAGCTGTTTCGGTCATTTACTTCGTCTCTACTTAGTTCAACAAAGGTGAAAAAATGACCATGACAAAATTTCCTGCATGCTAGTATTTTGGTGACAAAATTACTATGTCGAAAATTCCGGTGACGAAATAACCTACATGCTAATATTTTGGTGACAAAATTACCGGTGACGAAAATTCCGGTGATGAAATTACCTAAGTCCGCTAACATCCAACCTTTCAATAAATAAATATTTAAATGATTTTTAGCAACTAGATAAAAACTAAATGGCAAGATAAACTTCGAAAAAAAAAAGTAGATGGAAGCAGCGGGGAGAATCCCTTCAACTTACAATAGCCGAGCTAACACGGATCAAACTATTTCTAAAGAATGGGGCTGGAGGTAGTTGTATAAGTCTTGTTTTTTCTTTCTGGCCTATTTTTGAGCTGTGGATAAGGTAGTAAAAATTGGTATCCCGTGAGGGGATAATTTATTCTATTTGTTACCACTATATTTTTCGTTAATTTTGTAAGAAAGAAAAAAAACGAAAGCTGCAACCATTAATAAATCATATTTTCTTTAAATTGAATTTATCATTCAGTAGCTTACTTTTTAACGACCAAAGTCAACAGTCTAAAACATTGTATAACAAAACAATCAATCAATTATTCAACTATCGGAACACTCCTTTACTCCCTTATTCTTTGTAAATTGCAGTGCCAAACAATAGGCTTATTTCGGAAGGTAAGAGCAGGCACGTAGATTTCATAATTGGGGGCGGGGGGGGGGTCCGAGACATGAAATACTGTGTTTATCATACCAGAGTTCGATTATTCTAAACTATTTTACTAGTAACATATATTGGTTCGTTTAGTCAAGATTTCGTGATGGGGGGGAGAGTTTGATATGAAATATTGTGGTTATCACACCAGGGCACAGTGGTTCAGGACGAGCAAAAAGCTGGCCAAAACCCAATTTTTGAAAATTGCATTAGAAGGACACTGGTTTGTGTATGGGTTACGAAATATCCATAGTTTATTATATACAAATAATGAACACGAGTAACATGTAACGTGTGAGTTAGAAACGGTGAAAGTTAACCATTGTGGACGTATCTGTGAAATAGCTGTCAAGTAGAGTATTTGTCATTCAAGTTCATGGCTTGGTATCTGAGAATATGTGCTTACAAGAAACATTTGTTGTATATGGTACCAACATACCTCTCAAGTACTGCAACTGTCCAAAGTAGCTATGCAGTATCTTCCATATCTACGTTTCCTCGAACAAAATATGTTAATGTGACAAAATCTAATTTGCTTTAGCAAAAGGTCCACAAAACTACAGAGATTTAGTATAGTGCCCAGCGTTCCCCAGCAGAGTTATTGAAATGGCCTGAAAGAATAATCCATGATGAATTGTTTTTCAGGAAGTTTAGGTGCGAATATGTGCGAATTCGTGAAATACGTGTTCCTTTGTGATTGTGTGTGGTGACAGGACACTGAAATTAATTATTCCTACTTTTTACGTGCAGGACTTCTCTAGTTCATAATGATGCTGAGACGCATCCAGGTCAATGCAAAAATGAGATAAATGTAAGGACGTTGTCAAAGGGAACAAACACAAATGTCCAGACCTGGGTTTTGACGTAATTGGACCTTGGTGATCACCCAGCCCACGTTAGTGAAGGCATTCGACGAATTGTTTCCAGGTTTTGCAGCCAAGTGTACCAAAAACTGTATAAGAGTGGCAGAAATCATGACATTTCCTAAAGACACATACAGAATGGCTTGATAAGGAACTGACATTTAAATTCCGGAGACAGATAGAACGTCGATCAAATCCTGGCGGTTGTCCATCGAAGGATTTCAGAGAATCTATTGACAAAACTAAACGGAGGAAAGCGGAAGATTTACGTACATCTGCAAGTACGTCGGAACTGGCTTTTGCTGCCAAAATGAGGCTTCGGGTATCAGAACAACAAGATGCAGAAAAGTTACTTCGCAAGGTGACAGAAACAACTTCGACTAGAGTTCGTAAGATGAGACAAGCGTTTATGAGCGCAAATGACCAGAGCATTTTACTCAAACCGTGCACAAAAGAAGAGGCGCTTGCATTGCTTCTCGATCGTAAGTTAACCAAAAGCCAATACAACTGTCTACGTCTTGGTGTCAAAACACGCAACGCAGACATTTATCCAAGTTATCACCAATTACTCAAGGCTAAGAAAATTGTTACCCGTTAGATGAGAGTATTACTGTTTCAGATGTCAGTGCAGAAATTAAATCGCAAACTTTATTGTAGAAAAACGTTGAACGAGTCCAGTGCATCGAACAGCAGATTCAAGATCATCTATCAACTGTGAATGTCAATTGATTCCAATTTACTTTGCATCACGAGCTTATTTTCACTATGGTCGATGGAAAAGTTGAAATGCACACCTGAACAACAAATCTCTTCAAAAGTGTTATATTTGCAAAGCATCTCCCAAAGAAATGAACGATTTAGAGAGAGTTTCTATGAAAGACATAGACGCATCTACATTTCTCTTTGGATTGTCAGTATTACATACGTACACACGATTTTTTGAGAGCCTCCTTTATATTGCATATAGACTCGATTTCAAGACATGGCAAGTTCGAAACAAGCACAAAGAACTATTGAAATCACGAAACCATGAGATGCGGAAGCAGTTTAGAGCAAAAATAGGCCTTAATGTGATATACACAAAGCAGAAGATAGTGGAACAAGCAAGAATGGGAACACTGCTAGGAGATGTTTTGCGGACTCACACCGATCTTCGCTAATAATGGGGATTACTGAACAACTGATTACACGTTTTTCGGTGATACTATCTGTAATCAATTCTGGACTTGATATTGATCCCAACGCTTTTGACAGTCACGCACTGGAGACAAACTCTTTGTTCATCTTTGCAGTTGGTTCTATGCATCTGCTAGTGTCCGTAAAATTCTTGTTCATGGATCGGCTACAAAATGCCATTTTACCAATAGATCAGCTTTTTGAAGATGCAAAAGAGGGACGGAATAAAGACTTACGAACATTTCGGAAAGATCACTCACGCAAATTCTCTCGCACTATTACGAATCAAGATATGTTCCTTATTACTTCTGATCCCTTTCTTTCGCATATTAGGCACATGGCTACCGGGAAGAAAAGACGTTGCTTGTCATATGAAGGACGACTGCTGTTAAAGACGTCGGAGCGTGGAGCAGAAGGAGCCAACGCGGCGTCCAGCAAACAAGAGAATGAAGGCATTCCATTTTTATTCAGCGATATTGACAGTGACAGTGATGATTGACGTACAAATGTGGTTTACAAAATCAATTCTCGTTTTTCATTTATGTATGTGAGTGTAATGAAGACTTGTATGTATGAGTGTAGTGCAGATTTTTATGTGTGAGTGTACTGACGTAATGCATACCAATACGCAGTACTTTATCAGTATTTACAAACATTTCCTACTAACTCTCTCCTGCATATAAGGCTAATGCAACCGAACGATGAACGTGTTCGTTAATTCTCAGTATTATAAATATACAATTTTCACATATTTGAGGCATTAGAAGCATTTTGTACATTGTTATAAACGGTTATAGGTTTTGGCCAGGTTTTTGCTCGTTCTGAACCACTGTGCAGGGGCTTGATCAATTTAAACTATTTTACTAGCAACATATATTGGTTTGTTAAGACTTTAAAATTAGGACATGTTAGCAAGGCCGCCGATTTCTCAGTAAATTTGGCGGGTCCATTCAGATCCAGAAGGTATATATGAGAATTTTAAGACAATTGCATTCAAATTATGCCAATATACGACAACAAGGGGGCCCACATGATCTTTGGGGGCGGGTCCCCCTCGGGCCTCCAGGATCGGCGCCCATGCATGTTAGTAAGTATTTTAGTAACAAACTATGAAGAAATCTCGAATAAAAGAATATTTATAAAAATATTTTTTTTTTAAATTTACGTTCCTTCTTCTGTTCATCTAAATATAATAATTTTCCTTTCATTATGACTTCAATTATTAAAAAAAAAATACGTATCTAATAATGTCTTGTAAAATATTATATATCTGCGTCCCTTTCTCTTTTGAATCAACTGTTAACAGGACTTGGTTTCCACATAACTTTTTTGTTTTATTATTCCGTCAACTACTGTCTGTTCCAAATGACAAGTTAAAGGAGCAGTAGAAAACCGTTTCTAAAATAACATGATTGATACTACAGGGAAGCGATGATAAAAAAATGGTTTTTATTTTTAGCTGTATTTTTATCTTTATATTTTATCGTTATTTTTGACGCTGATTCTTCCTATTTCTTGTTTCTTTTTGCTTCGTCATTCCTTAATTTTTTTTTATTTCTGGTCTCGAAGGAAGGGGGGGGGTCCGGACCCCCCGGACCCACCCCTTGGCCACGTGCCTGGTAAGAGGAAACGACATATCAAGCTCGTTCAGATTGTATTAAATCATCATTGTGTCTGTTAAGAAATTTAAATGTTTGCAATCTACATCGTAAAAAATTGAATATAACTTTTTCCCTGTCCTGTGTCCTCCTCCTTCGAAGTATGATTTATATAAATATTTAGTGATCTTAGATCACTAAGTACAATGATCTAAGATTATACCAAAAATAGGCCAAATGGATTGAGCTGCTTGGACGTAATATAGATAAATGTGAATTTTTAATCCTCTTCGGCGTGGCTCCCAGTCTGTTGCTTTCTTTTTATTCTTTTACTTAACAACACAATGTTTATAGCACAGATCAATCTTGTTCAAGCTACTTGAGTAAACTGGAAAACGACCACGTGCTCAAACAACAGGAAAGAGGAAGAGCGAAAAATGACCGCTTCTTTTTCTTCTTCTTTTACGCGCCTATTTTTACGCTAGGTGTATGGGCCAACTTACGGACCGAAATTTACGACATCATTTTACGGACCGAAAATGCGCGCTGAAAATACGCTAGTGTATGTTGGCCTTTAGGCGGCTAACGTAGGTGGGGACCGACCGACTCCCGGGATAAGGAGTCAGCTTCTACCAAGTGTCAACGGCCTTCTCGGAGGGCGGATGAGCAGGTGGAGAACACTTACTCGTCCTTAGAAGGGGAAAGTGTCCTAAAAGGCGGATGAACTACTAGATAGTCAACGGCATGGAGATGTGGAAAGGAAATGGGAATACTACCACATTATATTTTTCCCAGAAGAGACGAAGAAGGAGAATAAATAAATATGTTGGTTCTTCCTGATGTGAGATAAAAAAAAATCCGGAGTTAGAATAGTACCCCGTTCGGATCTCCGGGTGGGGACTGCTCCGGGAAGAATCATCAGAAGAGAAAATAATAATAACTTTAATTTCAGCATATGAACCTGGAACGTACGGACTCTACGACGTGAGGGAAAACTTGAAAATATAAAAGTGAAAATGGACCAATGTAAAGCGGATATAGAGGGTTTGAGTGAAGTGAGATGGCTAGGGAAAGATGAGATAATATCGGGAAATTGCAGCATATACTATTCGGGTGGCGATAAGGGCGATAATGGTGTCGCGATAGCAAGGAAAAACGAAGTAGCAAGAAGTGTAACCAAAGTGGAATACTGCAGTGACCGCTTGATGTTTGTAAAACTACATGCAAAACCAGTGGATAGTGTGATAATACAAGCGTATATGCCAACACCCGGCCATGATGATAATGTAGTAGAAGTAATCGATGATCACATTAGTGACATATTGCATCAGGAAGGAAGATGTACGGTTAACGCCGTAGTAATGGGAGACTTCAACAGCGTAGTAGAAGAAAGAGCTGAGAATACAGTGGTAGGATAGTTTGGACTACCTAGAAGAAACGAACGAGGTCAAATGCTTATCGATTTCTGTAGGTAACATGATCTGGTGGTAGTGAACGCGTAGTTTAAGAAAAGAAAAAAAACAAGCTGTACACTTGGAAAAGTCCAGGAAATACGAAACGCAACCAAATCGATTACATTTTTGTGAAGCAACTTTTCAGGAATAGTGTACGAGACGTGAAGACACTGCCAAGAGCGGGCATTGATTCGGATCACAATCTCCTAGTAGAGAAAGTGCAAACCTGGTTAAAGTCGATCAAGAAAAATGGGAAGAGAGATCGAAAATGGAACTTGGAGCGACAAAGAAATATCGACGATAATGTGAAAGAAGAAATTGAAGAAAAAACTTGTGCAATGGGCGATGTGGTTGACAATATAGAGAATAGTTGGGGAAAAGTTAAGCAGATTCTACTTGACACACTCCAAAATAACATTGGCGGGATGGAAAGAGCACCGAGAAAACCATGGATAACTGAAGCAATGATTAAGAAGACGGACGAACGCAGAAGGGCGAAAAACACGGACATCAAGGAATACAGAAGGCTGAATAATGACTTGAGAAGAGAGACAGACAAAGTCAAAGAAAAGTACATGGAACAGATATGCGAAGAAATAATGGAACTTCAACGGCGTGGCAGATATAATCTGATGTATCAGAAAGTACAAGAATTAGAAGGAAAAGCTAACAAAAGTATATGAACGTTCGGCATCGAAGATCAAGAAGGTAATGTAACCACTGATCATCAAAGAATCCTTAGAATTAGGGAGGAATACATAAAAGATCTGTATGAACAGAAGAGCCGTCCCAAAGATATTGCGATCGAAGAAGAGGAAGAGGTAGATGATGATGAAAAAGGACCCAGTATATTGAAAAGTGAAGTAGTACAAGCAATCAAAGACATGCGAAGGAGGAAGGCTACTGGAGAAGGCAACATACCAGTAGATTTGCTCAAGGCATTAGGAGACAAGCAATGAAAGTACTGACTTCACTTATTAATAAGATCTACCTGAGTGGAGAATGGCCAAAGGATTTTCTTGACGTTACAATGATTTTATTGCCCAAGAAAAAAAAAAGCAAAGAAGTGCAGCGATCACAGAATCATTAGCCTGATTTCCCATACTGGAAAAATCATTGCACGCATACTGAATAGGCGACTGGAAAGTAAGATAGATGAGGGGTTAGAAGAAGAACAATTTGGATTCCGGAAAGGAAAGGGCACCAGAGACGCTATTGGATTGTTGAGAATTATATCAGAAAGAATTCTTGATGTAAAGGCAAGGTTGTATTTGTGCTCCATCGACTGGTGAAGTTTTCGACCAAGTCAATTGGACGAAACTTATGAAAATACTTAAAAAGAATCGAAGTCAACTGGAGAGATCGACGACTCATTCAAAATCTGTACACAGGACAACGAGTGAAGCTGCGCTTGAACGAAGGAGAAACCAATAGTGTGCAGATTGGTAGAGGAGTCAAACAAGGATGTAGTTTGTCGCCCCAATTATTTAATATTTACAATGAATGTTCAATGAAAAAAGCATTAATGGAAATGGGAGATTTCAAGATTGGAGGGCAGATCATTAACAATATCAGATATGCAGATAATACGATTATAATAGCTAAAACCGAAGGAGGACCACAGGAAATGATTGACAAAACAGTTGGCACTGGAAAACTGAATGGAATGGAAATTAACATCAAAAAGTCGAAAGTCATGAGAATATCCCGTGGACACACGGCCTCACGGATCAGAGTAGAACAAGGAGAACTTGAGGAGGTTGATAATTTCAAGTATCTGTGAAGTATTTTGACGAGAGACGCTTACTGTACCAAAGAGATCAGGTCAAGAATTGCCATAGCTAAAAAAGCATTCAACAATAAAATATCCTCTTAACTAGTAGGCTCAATATTGGATTTAAGAAGACGTTGGTCAAATGCTATATATGGAGCATTGGACTGTGTGGTTCAGAGACTTGGACATTACGGAAGTTAGAGAAGAAATATTTGAAGAGCTTCGAAATGTGGTGTTGGAGGAAGATGGAGAAGATAAAATGGACAGAGGGAGCAACAATCGAATATGTTTTAAAACGGATAGAAGAAAAGAGGACATTTCTAGCCACCATCCTTCGTAGAAAGGCCAATTGTATTGGACAAATCTTGCGAAGAATTTGTCTTCTTCACACCGCGATAGAAGGAAAGATGGAAGGGAAGCGATGAACAGGAAGGAGAAGAACACAGCTGATCGATGATTTGAAAGGTAGGAGAAAATATTGGGAGTTAAAGAGGAAGCTGAAGATCGACAAAAGTGGAAAAAATATTTCCAGCCAAAATGTAAAATTAAAAAAAAAAAAACAATCCTCATTAGTCCCAGGACCTGCCGAAAGGCATTATACTTAATAATAATAATAATAATAATAATAATAATAATAATAATAATATCCAGAGTAAAATTTGCCAGTAAAATTTCCTAAAAGCAAGACTTGCAAGACTCTTGCAAGCAAGACCAAGACCAAAGGTTCCAGTGCAAGAGCAAGGCCAAGACCAAGATCACCCGGGTCTTGGTCTTGGTCTTTCATTTGCCCATCACTACCGCCTGCAACACACTACCGAGAACGTAACTGATTTAAGATTTACTGGTATTTTAGGTTCAAATACTGATTTCCATACCGTAAAACAGGTAAATGATATTGAGAACGGATCTTTTGCAATTGATTCAGCATCACAAGAACATGTTCCATCACTTTCGTTGACTCTATTCAAACGGAAAGTGGTTCAAATCAACAACTTCCAATATATCAATGTTAATCACCGTAGAACAGCAACGATAGCAAGTATTATTTTTCCTCCAACCGGTCCAGTGACTCGAGAGAACGTATAATCATCGCCTGCAACACTTTACTGAAATCGGAAGAGATTGAACTTTACTAGCACTTTTAGTTTCATTTTTCATTTTCATAGAGCAAAATCCGTATGGTATATAGAGAAGCGGTATTTTGTAATCGATTCAGGTTCTCAAGAATATATCCCAACCATTCAGTTAATCTTCTATTCGAACCGAAAGTGGTATAAATCAACTGTTTTCTGTTTTCACATAGATCTCGATGAAGCGAACACAGTAATAGGTAGTGACAATTAGGTTTGGGTTCCAGCAGTTAATTCAGCGTCTCGAGAGAGCATGCCATCACCCTCCACTACGCTCTACCAAAACCGGAAATTGTTGAATATATATTGATATATATATAAAGCTTTAGATACACATTCAACCCCTTGAAAACAAGTTTCGTCTCGAGATCATTATATCTCTCGAAACCGAAAGTTGTGATAATCTGCGTTTATTCAATTATAACACTGGTAGCATAATGTGTAAAACGGAAATTACAAGTTGCATTCAGAGTGTGGATATGGATTCATTACCAGAAACGTTTCATCTCTGATTGTGTTCTCTTTGTTGCAACCAGAATATATATTTATCAATTATAACCTCCGTTTTTAGTGTTACTCCTCATAAAGCAAGGACAGTCAAATGTAGCAAGTGAGGTTTTTTTTGATAAGGATTCAGGATGTACTGATTCAAGTTTGACCATTGAGTTAACGTAGTTTGGAAGTATATCATTGTTAGTTTCATACCGTGAGATTTAATAATAATAATAAGTACAGCGTACTGAAGGATGAAACTGAAATAATGTGAATTTCTCGAAACAATCCAACAGAGTTTTGTTTATATTTCAGAAATAAGTTTTTCAATAGCAACACCATAATCTACTACACGCAATTTCTCTGGGAAAAATCGAGAATGGGTAGTTTAGTTTTGGGGATGAGTTCTATTTTGTGGAAAATTTTCTAGAATACGACTTGGGTGATTTTGTTCACATTTCACAAAGAAATATTTAATAAATAATCTGACAATATAACATAAGTCATTTATTTATACTGAAACATTCATTAATATTATGACAATATGGCATTTGGCTTGAAACATGTACGAGAGGTACCTTATTGTATTTTTTTTCTGTCAGGACGATTTTTTAAATAAAAATCAGATATTTTTTTTTCACATTTCATAAATAAATCCATTAATATTTCTGTAGTTTGGAGTAAATTACTCCTTACAAAATTAAAAATCACAAACGGTAGTTTCTTTCAAGACTATTTTCTGTAAAGGAACTATTAATACTTTTATAGTGCTACGTAATTCGCTTCCACCAAAGTATCCACTTAGGCAGTCTACTCTTGATGGTTATATATACAGGGTGCGGCACGTAAAACCGGTCCGTAAAGTGAACACATAAAATGAAATGTAATGTATTGAATATGATTAACTACAAGACATAAATGAAATGTAATGTATTGAATATGACTACTCACCTTCACAGCAGCCTTCACAGCAGGTGCTGAAAGTGTCCTCCGCCCACTTCAACACACATGTGAGCACGATTGAGGAGATTCATATATACCCTTGTCAGTTCTTGTGTTGTAATGCTATTGGTGACATCCTGGATCCTGTCTTGAGTTCTTCAATTGTGTGTGGATTTGTTTCGTATACTCCTCCCTTTAACAGTCCCCATAAGTAAAAGTCACACGTGGACAAGTCTGGTGACCGAGGAGGCCACAAGCCTTTGCTGACTGTCCTCTCTGGTGTACACATCTCATGCACAAGGGACAATGATGCAGCTGATGTGTGGCATGTTGCACCGTCCTGCTGAAAGTAACATAACTGACGCTCCTCTTCGGTCAAGTGTGTATAAAAGTCCTCCAGGATTCCCATATACACGTCACTGTTCACTGTCGTCTCAAAGAATATGGGCCCAATAACGCGTGTGGCGGAAATGGCACACCAAGCACCAATCTTCTCATCATGCAAGGGCACCTGATGGATTGCGTGTGGATTTTCTGTCGACCAATACCGGTTGTTTTGGGAATTTCCGTACCCAGACAGGTGGAACCACGCCTCGTCTCTCATGATGAGCATTAGTGGATCCAAGAAACCACTGGCAACATTGCTCAACAGCCATGAACAGAAATGCACCCTTTTCTGCAGGTCAGGCTCCTTCAGTTCTTGCACAACACTTATCCGGTTCGGTTTTAACTTCAGTCCCCTTAAAACACGTCTGCAACTTCTCTCACTCGCATGAACCTGTTGACTCAATCTCCTGGTTGACTTTCGAGGACTTCTTGTCATTATCTCCTCCACCTGCATCTTTAATTCAGGTGTGCAGACAGATGGTCGTCTGTTCCTGGGAGCATTTTGAACCGATCCTGTACGCCGCCATGTTTCAATCAATTCCTGAATGGTGCTTTTTACTGGCACAGAACGTCCTGGAAATTTCTCCCGAAACAAATTATTTGCTTTCACAAAAGATCCAGTGAGAATGAATCCTTCAACAATGGCAACACGCTCGGGTATCGAATACGGCATTATCACACATTGACACTCACCCGGCTTAACACAACGAGGCTTTTTTCTCAACTGGTTTCGACAAGTTTCACTGGCTGCGGCTGCACGTGACTGCTGCAGGTCACGTAAGTCGACCCGACCTCGACACGCCATCTCTTGGTAGGAAGGTAGATTATTTAGGTGTTGCGAAAAACACAATATACCAGAATATTACGACGGGCCGGTTTTACGTGCCGCACCTTATATATATAGGGTGCGGCACGTAAAACCGGCCCGTCGTAATATTCTGGTATATTGTGTTTTTCGCAACACCTAAATAATCTACCTTCCTACCAAGAGATGGCGTGTCGAGGTCGGGTATATAATGATTCAGAAGGAATTGGCAATAGTGAGGAAAATGGCAGTATGGGTGATTCTAAGAAAAAAAAAAATAGTTCATATTAACATTGGTCCTAATCTCAACGGTTTGAAAGCTACAGATTGTGAACCACTTTTGACTTCATGTTCCTTATTACTCACTCTGTATACACTCTACAGAGCTGGGACATAGCTTATTTGGAAGGTAATGGAGTTGCCTTTCCAACGGTATGTAACATGGGACAGTGGTTTCTTAGGAAGGGAAGTTATTGAGGGAAATTTGAGAATCAGTGTGTTGCCATTCAACTTCCTTACATAATCTTACTTACCCTCAATAACTTTTTTTTTCTTCAAATACACCACTTCCACATGTTGCATACTGTTGGAAAGATAATTCCATCACTTTTCAAATAAGCTTTGTCCTACCTCTGTAGAGTATATACAGGGTGAGTAATAAGCAACATGAAGTCAAAAGTGGTTCACAGTCTGTAGCTCTCGAAAAATTGAGATTAGGACCGATGTTAAAATGCACTTTTTTTTTTTTGCTTAGAATCACCTGCACTTCCATTTTCCTAAGTATTGCGCATTCCACTTGGGACACCCTGTATATATAAACAGATATTTAATTAATAACCCTAACGTATGACAAGTAATTTTCTTGTGAAAAAGAAAAACAATCTACAATGTGTAGTTTACTCTTTCAGGTGAGTTTTGTTTGGGGGAAGTCGTCCGAAAACGCTTTGTAAGTTTGTTTCTCACAAGGAAATGTTTCATTAATAACTGCGGCACAACATGATATAGTTTACGAAATTGGAACGATAAAGTTTATTACTTGGCTCGTATATTTTATTTTTAAACTGTGAACTGGAAACTACTTTTTACTCTTGTCATTTCAGTTTAAAACCATATGAATCGTTGAGTTCGAAAACCGGTCATCTCCATCGATGCTAATTTACGAGGAGTGACAAACAAAACTAAATTAATCAATAAGTATCTGACATATAGGGTTGTTTTCATTTTCGGACCGTAGAACTGACCCTTTTCTGCTTTCCTAAAATTAAAGTAACCCTATATATCAGATACATAGGCCTATTGATTAATTTATTTTTGTTGTTCACTCCTCTCAACTTAGCTTTGATGGAGATGACCGATTTTCGAACTCAACGATTTATACGATGTAGCAACATAACATTTCTGGACAAATTATCTACAATAACTATGCAGATGAGTCATTTCTGGTGTTTTCGTAGACTTTCACTTAATGAATTATTACTCAAAGACTATTTACTAGATTGTATGTTTAATACCTTACATTTTAGAAGAAACATGTGGAAATTTTATAACGCCAGTTTGAATGCAGTGTTACCAATGAGAGGGGAATTATTGAGAGAAATGTAGGGGTAAAATTCACAAAAAAAATCCCTAACCGAATTTTAAGATTTTTTTGGAACTGACACGATTGTTGCCGCAAGGGTCCAAATTGTCTTAAAAATGATTTGATGTGTCGACAACGCACAATGGAAACCTGACGTTGGCTGTCATACCAAGACAAAAAGAAAAAAAAAATCTTTCTCATCATACACAAGAAATGTTGACAATTTTTCCGTCTCAGAAACAAAAATCAACAGTTATGCAAGGTCGGAAGCTTCCCTACTTATTCTATTGAAATATTTTGTGGTGTGCTGGATAGGACAATGAAGAGAATTTCAGATACTGGTACGTTTGTTCCAATGTAGACAACAAGAGGGAAATTAAAGAGACCAAAGTGGGATATTTTCCATTTTTTTCACCTAAAATCGGAAATTAAAATTTTCTGTAACTGGAAACACTGCAACATACAAACAAAAACAACTTAAAATAAACTTCGGTATCAGTCTAATATATCCTACAAGTATTGTGACTGTGTCTGAAAAAGTGAGCATGCCATTTAAAAATATATATATATATTTCTACCTTAAAAGAAAAAAAAAATCACAATTATTTTTCCACTAAGAGAGCAAGGTCTACTGTAAACCTCAACTATACTTTCCCTGATTATCCTAGTGAAACTTTCTACGGTGCGCTATGTAGGACAAAGCTGAGACTTCGCGATATTGGTAATTTTGTCCAAACGTAGCCAAGAAGACGGAAATGTAGCAAACAATAAAGATTTAAAAAAAAGTTTTCTTTCCTAAAATAGGAAATTAAAACTGTCAATGGCTAGAATCACTGCTACCAGACGGACGCAATCTATCTTAAAATAAACTCTGGTACACTACGAATAAGTTATATAAGTATCATGTTGATATCTAATAAACAAAGTTTGTAGTTAAAGAAATGATTATGGTAGACATAAGAGTAAAAAAACAAACAAACAAACAAACAAACAAGGTTTGGAACCTAAATTGGAATTTTTCGTGCGCCCACTAATTGCCCACTTGTAACAATCTATACTCATTTATGTTCAGTAAGAACTGATGTTTGACTGGCGTAAATTGATTTGCGTTCGTACGTATATGTACAGATTTATAAACATAAATTTTCAAAATTTATAGTTTTTTCCACACAAAATAGGAATATGCTAATTTTCGTAGTTGGCAACACTGATTGCAGGATGGTCCATTTGACCTCAACAATTAGGTGTTTATACGAGGTATGTACCTGATAAGTCCTAAGTAGATTTCTCTAAAACGAAGGAGGTTATAGGGAACAAACCAAAAAAAAAAAAAAAAAAAAATCTCGATTTCTTTAAAAAAAATACTCCAATTTGAGAGGGAAATTCGACACTCAGGGAAAAAAGTACAATCAGGATAAACTGTGGTCCAACAATTCTTGTCATAAAAAAATCATCCCCATATATTGATTATTGTTCACGCAGCAGAGGAATAAATAAGTGGCAACCCAGTATGCGTCGTTTTCAAGGCAGGTTTCCTAAGGGTTATTAAACATCTTACCAAGGATTTTGAAACCAGGATAGGAAAGGTAGTATTACTAATTCAGTGTTTTTGCTAATTATAGAATTTCCGCAAAGTAAGTTGAAGTTTTGTATTTCGAAAGCCCATGAGACCATTGAAGATTTCTGATTTTCCAGGGAAAAAAAATCAATACACTGTGCGTGTAAAGTAGTACTGCGGAAATTATATTCCAAATTAAGCGCGGGAGGAAATATAGCCTTGGGAGGAAGTTCCGTAGTTTCGATGGGGGATTTAATCTGCAACACCCCCTGAAATCATCACTGCATAAGGTTCTTTATTTCCATATCATGTAAAATGTGGAAGTGCACATGTTTTTTTGTTATCAGTTTTACAACCAGTTTCCAAGAATATGTATAGTGGACTGATATACATTGTTGAAAACCAAGGAGGCGCCTAAAGCAAAACGTCGGTTTATAGAGGGGAGATTTATTTCAAATATACGATGCCAAAAGAAGGAAAATCAACGTAATACTCTTTACTTCTAAAAATAGTGCACTTCATTAAAAAAAAAATCATAGATGCGTGACATACTACGTATTTTTTTTAAGTCTAACGATTTTGAAAAGAGGCTTAGGGAGACGGTAATGATATGTATTATAATGAGATAATTACTAAAAAGTAGTAAAAAACAGAAGAACCCATGCACATGTTTTTGGTCCACTAGATAGCCCACTTGGCGGGAGCGTGGATCGAAAGAGGGACCCCATGCATCAAAGGTGAGCATTGTACCACTGAGTCACGGCAGCCTCGATGAAACTTTTCGTTTGCAACAGGATTACATGATTTTGTGTAGCAAACTGTGGTGTGATACTGCCTTGAAAGAAAGGTATGTATTATATATATATATATATATATATATATATATATATATATATATATATATATATATATATATATATATGCAATCCAGACAACCAACGATTAGGTCCTCATTCATTAAGTCTTGAAGCATGTAATTTATAGGAAGGTGTGGAGATATTTATGTAGTGTGTTAAGGTACCAACATATTAGAACCTTCCCTACCACGATGATGAATGCGACGACAAACAACCATGCTGAGCTGCGAGTTTGACTCCACCCACCTTGCGTAGAGGTGGACCCTGTTGACGTAGTTAATTTGTCAATTACTAGGTGACCCAATTCCTCCGCAGTTGGATACTGTGTGGAGAATATAAAATATTGATGTTGTATAGCACAAAATGTAGAACTGAGTTTCTCACTCACAGGAATGAACGAGGATTGTGCAACCAGACTCTCAGCCCATAAATACAGAAATGAACCTCCGCGATAAACTTGCTGATCACAGCTGTGATGAAACCACACGGGGAGCCAAGAAAGCAAATGTGGAAGACAGGACATAGTGCAACAAATGAGTGATATGTCCACTTATACAATAATCATAGCATGAAGAACATAAACAAAAACCCTTGTTAGCGAACAATAAAATACTAGACTTTAATTTACACGTAATTATTCGACATAAATTGCAATCCCTTTGGTGTGAAAACAGATTCAGCACGTTGCCAGTTGATACATTGAAGCAGACACATTAATATTATTATTATTATTATTTTATAAATTCAGAATGGTATTATTACTATTATCTCATAACAATGAGCCCTAATGCAGGTTGTTGGAACACACATAACTCATTTGATCTTTGCAATACAAGGACAAACGCAGTGAACAGCTCCATTATGGGTAAGCTAGTTACCAAATTTATATTTGGTAATGGTAGTTCTGAGTCTATTTACGGCATGCTTTAGAAAGCACGTTAAACTGTAGTCCTACTCACAAGGAAACTTACAGTAGTGTCACTCACTGATTTGAATGAAATTTTGCATGCTTGTAGAACGTCTAAAATAATCGACGTGTATTTATTATTATTATTATTATTATTTGAACGTTAGAGGTGGTCTCGCAGTATAGACAGAAAACCATCATTTAATATACAAGAAAACATGCTGCCAGTGGGGTTTTAGGACAGTTGATTCTGAATCTGACGTAAAAATTACAAAATTCAAAATGGTGGATACAATATGGTGATTACAATTACTTAAAGTCCTTCGGTTTGAAATGCTTTGCAGTTAGCCAAGAACAATCATGGTTGGTAGGAGTTACTGCGAGAAGGTTGAAGATCAAGTTGAAACCCCTTTCTGTACTTGTTTTAACGGGATACTTGATTATAGTGAATCTCTGCACCTCTCACTACTTGGGGTGCTTCTCTATTCATCACGACTCTGGAACCCACCAAAGAAATAATAAACACTTCTGACCAGAGTATATACACTTGTTTATTAAAAACTAAATTACAGTGTAACGGTTTCAACATATGAATGTTGTCTTCATCAGACACTAACCTCAACACACAACCGGTTTAGTGTCTGATGAAGACAACGTTAAGTTGTTGAAACTGTTACCTGTAATTTAGTTTTTAATAAACAAGTGTATATACTCTGGTCAGAAGTGTTTATTATTTCTTTGGGGTGCTTACTTAAAATGAGTCCCCTCGCCTCTCACTATTCAGGGTACCTAGCCCAGCGTTTATTGCAAAGTCCATTTTGTCATTAGATTAGTGGAGTGGCCACAATTCATCAACTTTTGAACCTATTTAAAAAAAAATGCCTCAAAATATAAATCATTCTGGAATAACAACTAGTAGGATTCACCCTATTCATGCGTTCTTCTTTAGGCCGTGGAAAAACATCTTGGAGACATTTTCCTGACATTCATCTTCTCTACAACTATAACATGAATTTACATAAACGTAATATCAGTAACTCATAATCAGTTTTCTTCTCCCAGATTTGCAAATCTTATTAGGTATGTGTGGTACAAAAGCGGTTATTTGGAAGAAAAAAAAAAACACCTGCATTTGAAAATCCAGTAACGCCTTGTTTCAAAAAATGTTCAGTATTATGCTATTTGTGCACATTTATGGGTGATGTGCGTTGTGTAAATAATGTTTATGTATCACACATACTTTTTTTTTACGGAATATCATTAGGTAAAACGTTATCTCAATAAATTCATAACTATTGAGTTTGTTTTCTCGTATATTAAATGATTGTTTTCTGCCTATACTTGGAGACCAGCCCTAATGTTAAAAGGGTGGTTTCTACCCTTAAATCTTCACCATTGCCGAAATAAGAAAAAAAAATGTGTCGCTTAATTTTCGATGTTATACTAGTATGCAAAGTTTCATTCAAATCGGTAAGTAACACTTCCACAAATCTCCTTGTCAGTGGCGCTATTGAGTAAAGCCACATGTATAAGAAAGTACATACAAGCATACAATAAAATATGTTTTATCGTTACAAGCTAAGTGAAGAAAGCTTTCTTAATATACTAAATTTTGTTTCAAACTGTATGAAGTTATCTTTCCTTGGCATATATATATATTACCAACGTGATTTCTCACAAAAGCAGCTACTGATTCCACGTAAAATATAGTTTTGGCGAAAAAAAAAAACTCTTAAAACATACAAAACGACCAAATACAGGTAAACAATTATACTATTTGTCCGAATTGTTTCCACCAAGAGAAACTATGCTATTATTTACTTCACAACTTAAAATTTTTCACATACTAATGCTAATACTAATACTAATACCAATAATAATACATATCAGTCTGCGACTAAAGTTAGTTTCTAGTTATTAACAACACTCGATCCGCTGCCTGTTTACTTATCTACCTTCCTTTATTTGAAATGTTATAGCAATGTTCCTGAACATTAACGTGCTTTGCTCCTTATTGTTAAGTCAGGGGACATGCTAAATATGAATACGGTTGCAATTATTGATATAAAATCTATAATTATTTATCCCACGCCAATCACAATATAATTTAAGAACTAAACAGTATTATGCAGCTGCAGACAGTTGCTACCGTTCACCTTTGGGAAAGTGCAATATTTAACAAGCTCTATTGCAAACCCACAAGAAATATACTAAGCCGTAATCAGGGCCGGATTTCCCAATAGGCCCGGACCTATGGGCGCAAGCTCCCAGGGGGCGCACGGCCGAGAGAAAAAAATAAAAAAAAAATATCTAGAAATAGAAATAAATAGCCATAACTTAACATATTTTTTGAATTGATTAAAAAAAAAACAGGCTAATCAAGCATTCTGATTTTGAAGTTCATTGGAACAAATAATTGTTGGTAAAGTTAAACTGAATACCACTAATTCTAGCTTTGGAACTTCTTGTATAAAATAACAGACAAATTATGACCAAAGCATATACTAACTAATAAATAATAACGTTACAGTTTCGGCAAATTAACTTTGCCTTCATCAGACACATTATGAAATACAATTTCTAAGATTACAGCTTATATACTTCTTAAAGTGAGAGGAGATATTCCATGAACCAATCATATTCATCCTTTCCTTTAACAATTTTTAATTAATACAAATGTAAATTTTAATGATCAACTTTCACTTAAGAGCTAAACTTTTAATTGGCACACCTGTGTATGAATAACTTTCACTTTTAAAAAACATAAACTTTTAATTGTCTATCCGTTGTTCAATACACCTTTTTAACCTCTTTTTTCTTCTCTGTTTTATCCAATATCTTTCTCCATACATCATGTATATTTAGTCCGCTATTCCAATTCATAAGTTTCTCGTTTCCTTCCTTTCTTATCCATTCTGCCTCTTTCCATTTTCTTATAATGCTTCTTTTATCCTTTTCCAGCCCCTCTACGCCTTCTCAGTCTATTTCATGTCTCCCTTACATGTTTATATATAGCGTTACTATCTCTCTTCAATCGAACGTCGTCCCTGTGCTGTTTAATCCTTTCTTGTAACCTCTTTCCTGTTTCCCTTACATAACTCATATCACATTCTTTGCATTTAATTCTATATACAACCCCTTCATCACTTATTTGGATCTCTGTTACCTTCCTTTTCCTCGTTCGCAACGCATCTAACATTCTTCTGCTTCCTTTTCTGTACGTTCTTACTCCTCCTTTCCTCAATAAGATTTTTAAGACTTCCGTTTTTTCTCCTATGCTCTCTATCTCGCTCTATCCTATGCTTATATACTCACTTTAAGAAGTATATAAGCTGTAATCTTAGAAATTGTATTTCATAATGTGTCTGATGAAGGCAAAGTTAATTTGCCGAAACTGTAACGCTATTATTTATTAGTTAATATATGCTTTGGTCAGAATTTTTCTGTTATTTTAAAGTTAAACTATTTTTCAACATTATGCATCAACTTCGTTACAACATTGATCTCAAACACGGGAGAACTGACTGTTTTTTTATTTATTTACTTTTTTACTACAGTTTTTTTTTATTTATTTGCCCAAATGGCTAAATTGAACAAAACCAAAGTTATTCACCAATCTTTTGTTAATACATTAACGGTATTTTTTAAAGCCCAGAACCAAGTAAATTCCTCAAAAAACTTGCAACAATAAAATTGCATTATGGTGTGGTGTTTAAGCAATTAACATATAGGCCTGATATAATTATTTAATAAAGGTTTTTAGGAAAGTAACTTTGACCAGACTAGGGGGCGTAAAAAAATATTGGGCCTAGGGGCGCCAAAATGCTAAATCCAGCCCTGGCCGTAATCATATTTAGATTTGAGCATTAATATGTATGCAATGGCAAGTTACTTGGACAATCAAAATAAAACAGAAAATACTAAATGTAAACAATTATAACTGTAATCTTGATTGTAACCTATCACCCACAGTAGGTCGGTGGCTTGAGGGAACAACAACAACAACAACCACAATTACTACTACTACTACTCATAATAATAATAATAATAATAATAATAATAATAATAATAATAATAATAATAATAATAATAATAATAATAATAATAATAGTAATAATAATATACATTATTGTGATAGACGTGTGCATGATTTACCTCTGAGGAACGAAGTGATCAATGCTTTTATAAAATAACCATCTTCTAAGATATTTGAAATCATGATGTTAAGTCATAAGCGTCATTAAAACGTATAATCTCTCTCTGACTTTACAGTCGTTTTTTTTTTTAATCCTGTATAAAGCAAGTGCTCCCGTGTACCAGAATGGATACCATCCGTGCCTTTGGTGGATGTAGTCTCTGGATCAATTCACGGTGGAGATAAAGTTGTGGCTGTTAATCTAGTACGGTAAGGCAATGAGAGTACTACTTTGCTAAGAAGTAGCTAGCAAATTTAGGACGAGGAAGCTAGAAATTTTAGTCAATGATGTGCTGGCTACATACCACTCAATGAAAAAATCGCCTGACCAACTATATATGCTGTAAATGGTTATAATGCTCTTAGTTCAATAGACTTTTGTAAAGCCAATAATTACCTTGTCTGCCATGTTTCTGTTTTCTTTTTATGTGATAGTTTTTTTAAGGATTACTAATAACTGTACTGTAATGTTTGTTGGTATATGTGGTTTAGTGATCGTTTGTATGTGTAAGTCCTCTTGTTTCCTTGGCATTTTTAATGCCATTTCCTCAAATATATATTAAACAATAAAGCAGAAATTGTACCTCTTTCAAAGATACGCAATATATTGTTTTATTAAACTTGAAGTAGCATAAAGTAACAAAGGTACTAAATGATATATATATATATATATATATATATATATATATATATATATATATATATATATATATATATATATATATATATATTTTAGCTCAGCTCAACATTAATAAAGATGTATAAGACACTCTGAACGAGAAGTGAGACAAAAAGCATGTGTATTTACTTTCTCAGTATATCTTTGACTGTGAATCACTGGTAGAGCGTTCACCTCTGTTGTATGGGGTCTCTAGTTTGACTTCAACCCGCACCAAGGTAATTTTGATGTAGGCAAACACCGTATGCGGATGTTTTCTCGAGATTTACCCGTGTCCTCCCACTTACTTCATTTAACTTATTATCTATATCATCTTCACCGACTTCCTTAGTCTGGGTGCATAATCGTAGGACGTTAAACTAAAAAAAACAGAAGTGTATATATTTGAACAAAACTTGAATGAAAACTCTCGAAGTTTGATTGAATTATTGTGAATATTGTCACCATATATAACATGCATTTTACAACTATGGACAAAAGTGATGTCATCTATTGGAAGCGTTAATTTGCATTCTCCTTAATAGAATGATAAAGAGGGCATTATTAATACTTGTAGTGTATCCATGCATTACGTTTAGTCCACGTGACTGACATTGGATGAAGAGCTTTCGCTGTATCAACGAGCACATGCATAACTAATCTAACTGACTTGTGTTCTAGTTCATCGCCAGTCGTCTTGAGACTTCGTTTCTCATAGTTTTCTGTCAATCCCATTAAATGAATGACGAGAATACAGCTTTAACTGTACAAATTCTATTGACGTTAAACTACATATGTTTAATATATTCTTCAGATACTCCTTAATCCACATTTGAACAAATTTTTATCGTTCCTGCTGGCCTAGTAGCGTCGGGGTCTCTGGCGCACATTGTCTCGGGTTCCATTCTCGGTCAGAAAGCATTAAACATAATACAGTTTCTCCTTGAAGCGTAGGTCTACGTCTTACGTAGCCACGACACTGCAAAGGGGCGGCAAATTTTAAAAAAAAGAAACAACAACATTAAAAAATTGAGCATCTTTATTAGAAAATGTGTTTATTTATGCTTAAATAATAAAAAAAAAACACTATAACACTTATTCAAATATATGGAACAACTTTTAATAATACTACTTCATACCGGATACAGCTCCGACTTTTGTTAATATATAAGTAAATATCAATCAGTTACAATTTGTATTTTCAGTTCAACCATGTCATTGTCAAACTCGGACAGATATATGCAAACTTGAACAAAATGTAATATAATAGGGCCTATTCTTCTATTTTCTACAGAGACGAAAAAGGGAAAAAAGATTTGCATATTATTATTTATACTACATATATTTCTCATTACTTTTATTCCTTGATATACATAAAAAAATGTGCATAAAGAATATTGTATCCGAACTTTCAGAAGAAAACTTGAAACTATTCTTAAAAAAAAAGGCAGAGGTACGCAACCACTCATAGAGAAATAGACAAGACGAGATGAAAGAAAAGATTTTTTTTTTCACTTGTATGATAGCTTGGTTCTTCTCCATTACAATTACGGAGACGAAAGAATGAATGCATATACTAATATCATAGATTTTCTTACGGGAAAACTTCTGAAAATGTTATGAAACAAACCGAGAGAAGAAACGGAAAAAAATATCCACCGATTTATTCGTGCATTTTACTTACTAGGGAACTGTGAGCTTTGTTATTGGGATATATTATAAAGAAAGAAGGCACACTCAGCCTGCAAAACAAGAAGAAATGCCGCTGCAGTACAATATATCAGATTGGAATTTTTTTCTAGGTTATGCGCCCAGAAAAAGAGAAAACATAAAAAGAAAGGAATGTAACAAAGAAAATGGGAGGGAATAGGAACGATAAAGTAAGCATCGTATGTTTCTGACTTCAATGAATCTACATAGAAGAGGAATGGGAACGGAGTTAAATGCATATATGAAAGAAGGGGATGTGCAATTTGAACAAAAAGGTTTCTAAAAGGAACGAAAAATAAAATTGAGGATGAGAAAAGGCCTACGGATGAAGGGAAAAGTTCAGTAGAATAATAAGCCACTATTGGAGATTTTTTTTATTACGTCAAAGCCCGACTCAAGCCCAAGGAACAGACAACTATTCTCGGCACGAAGTAAATGACAGTCCGTGTTTTAATATATACCACAGTCTGGGCTCCCTCCTGTGACTTTTGATGACTCTCCAGCCCACGAATACCTCCTTCCATCTCATCTTGCGGACTCCAAACGAGGGCTGGCCCCACAGGGTTGGAGAGGAGGCGGACCACATACACTTGAGAATGAGCTCAGCAGAATGGGTTCCTCTACACCCAGAAATTAGCTGCTTCCCTCTAACACCATATGTAATGGAGAAAGATAGGAATATTACAAATGCTGAAAGAATGGACATTAGCTTTTTTATTTTTAATAGAGTACATATCAGCTTGAGATGGTTAGGATACACTTGAAATAATACATTAATTTCTCGTGTCGTAACCTTTACACAAGCATATTATTTTCTCCTTTGAGGTTTCTTTTGAAAGGGAGGAAGAGTCGCATGGTGCTTCTCCTGCTTTTTCCTTCATCATATTACGTTTTGTAATACAAAATAAAGTATTCATTTATTTGCATAATTTTCTCTACAGGATACCGTGAAAGTAATTTCCTTTTTCAATGACTCACCTCCCGTGATTTAAACATGGTTCATATATTTTTTTTCCATCGATATGTCTAGGAAGCGTCAAAACAAAAATTACATTCCACTGTTGAAAACAGTTTTCAAAACAACTTTATATGGTTATACGGGAAAAATCTACTTCATGGATTACTATATTATGGGGAAGTAGTCCTGTATGCATTTAAATATTTATTTAAACAACAGAAAGGATTTCTTCGTGGTTAAGCGGTTAGTGTAGGCGCCATCGGCGTTTGTTTCTCTGCTGGAGCTCATGTGGTTCGGATTCCAAGTTAAACTGTAGGCCCAAGTCTCACATAGTCTCGCTGCTGAAAGGGACGCTAAACTCAAAATCAAATCAAACCAAATCAAACACAAACATAAATTACATTATGCGTTAAATACACGAAGGTCCACATGAATGTAAATTGCTGACAAAACTTTAGTTTACATTATATACCACTATATGCCATATAATATTATTATTATTATTATTAGTATTATTATTATTAATAATAATAATAATAATAATAATAATAATAATAATAATAATAATAATAATAATAATACATGGTAATATAAATATACACGAAACGGTATAGTCAGTTCGAAATGGGAGATTTATGACGTAAGTACACGGTTTTATAATATGAAAGAACAAGCAAATACGAGGAGTATCCAATAAGTTATCTACCTAGAGAGGAAGGGACGAACAGACTATAATGACGCCTGACACTCATGCTAAGGCCACTGTGGAGAACTCGGCTGCGCAATTTGAGGTCAGTCGTAGCAATGCAGTAGCCCTGAGCAGAGTGTTTGCGTTACGCCACGTAGCGAATTTCTGCAGCATGCAGTTGCGAGGAGGACCAGTACAAATTCCTGGCTCAACTGGTGACAGGGGACAAAACCTGGATCTGCAATTAGCATCCTGAGAGCAAGGAAGAGTCCATCCAGGTCTACTGTTTCCCAGTGGTTTGCAGGCCATGACATAGACTATTTTTTTTTCTCTGAGACTTTTACGCTACCCAAAAAGTGGCGACGGTGCATAGGCCTCCATGGGACTACATCGGAAAAAAAAATGACCAGGTGAGCCTATCTGCATGTACACCATTCATTCGAGAAGGAAAGTAGGAGAGAGGACGACACAGTGTACCAACTGTTGATAGTGTACGCCCAGTCATGGATTCATAAGTAGTGTGTCTACGAAAACATTACTATATTCTTATTTGCGTGTCAGCGCTGTATTTTATCAACGTCAAATTAATTGCCAGCTCTCTCACCTCTCACTTGAAGAGTGGGAAACCAACTGTGACGTCACAGCGCGTTTAGTTGAAAATGAGTGGTTTAGAACTAAATTAACAACCCAACTCCACGGTCATTCTGTTATTTGTTCGCTTAAACTCGCAATATGCTTGCTTGCGCGGACTTCCCGCTGTCCGTCATTTCAAGCTATTCAATGTATTTTCGTTGATAAGTGTCATTACACACTGAAAAGTAATAACATTATGACAATAACCTTCATACCAAAAGGTACATTGAACTCTATTAAATCAATCAACCAATTCCAACAACTACAGGGGAAAAAATCAATTTCTTGTTCTAAATTTTGTGTTTGAAACTACCGTGTTCGTGAATTCTGCATTATTTTGTCTGCAATTGGAATTTCATAGTGTATTTAAACACGTCCCTGAACATGCTAATAAATTAAATATATTCATTCCATTGTTTTGTAAGTGCTTCCATATGACTTATCAACAATGCGTTTCGGTAAGTGTAAAGAGTTAATTTATTCAATAAAATTTAACTCAGGTTGAATCCACATGCATTACACTACAGAAATACTGTATTGCTCATAATATTATACCACCCCAAATAATTGCCCCCAAGCTTTCCTTCCGAACAAGGAACAAAATGCACCCGTGTCCACAGAAGTTAAGGTTAATTTTGCTGAATGAACTTACAGAGACAAAGCACAGACGTATATATACGTATACTATACAATCAATTAATTGCATTACTTCCACCCCAACCCCGAACATTCGTCTTCCATCATTTCTCCTAACGTCATCATGTTGTAAGTAATTTTTTTTTGTTTTTTTTTTTCTTACATTTCCGTACTACTAAATAAAGAATTAAGCAATTTCAGATTAACAAACATAGACTGGAAGTAACAAGAACGATGTTTTGATGTCACAGCACTAAGTGCATATTTTTATAAGCATATATAACTAAATGGACCGTTGAACAATACAACGTATTATAGTGTTCTTCTTCTTTTTTTTCTTAATGAGAGTTTCGAAAAAAATGAATTGCTACCTATGAATATGTATGAGAGGATGTGGAGTATTAATGTTAACAAGACGACTACTCTCAACTGATTACTCGGGTTTGAACTATGGTGTTGCAAGATGTATGACTTTGTTCTATACCCTTTCCAGGTCTGTAGCTAGGAACTGACCATGGGTCAACTAAGCCCCTCTGTGACCAATTTCAGTTTCCCTGAAACTTTCAGCTGTTTGTTGATGTGCAGAGATAAAAGCAAAATAAACTAAAATTAGCCTCTGCTCTCCACGCTGATCTTGTAGCTAGCGCATGTGACTTTGGCTACGTGATCACGCGCTTGATCCCCGGTAGGACAGCAATAAAATTTAAACTTATTACAATGGCTCGGATTTTACCTTAAATTGTAGTTCAACATATATAGACTCAGTGCTGAAAAGGGCCACTCAACTTGAGATTTAAATCAAATCCCCTCCCTAAACTATATATTTCTCACCTCTCTTATAGTGATCGCACGGAGTAGTGGAGCTTAACCTAGACCTACCGATTTCACCATTCAGTGGAACGCGAGGGTGTGTTCCGGTTGTGAGCCCCCATCCATGAAAATTTGCCCGTCTCGTCTCTGGCGCTTTACGGACGACATCTCCTGACGGAACAATGTTGTTGGCTTGACGCAAAGTTTCCTTTATTGTATTTATTTTCTTTTTTGTTACTGTATTGGTTTAATATTTTTGCTATTATTATTGATACCATTTAATTCGAATAATTGTTAGTGTCATGCTATAGTTATTTAAGTGCTGTTTCTTTATCGTTTGTTCGACAGGTCTTCTAAGTTGGCAACATTGTTGGTGCACTTCTGTTGTTTCACATTTTCTCAAGTGCGCGTTTGGAAAGCAGCTCCGCGAATCGTGTCGAATTCTTCCGATGTATCCCGTGTGCGTGGGTTTTCTCGGGGTTCTCCCGTTTCCTCCCACTTTCTTCATTCCACCATTTCATTCATTACTCATCATCACCGTCTCCTTTAGCCTAACCGGCATAACCGTGGGACGTAAAACTCAAAGATTTCATTTCATTTTCTTCCGATGTATCACACGTGAGGCAAAACAGTTCTCTGATTGGTATAGAGCCCAGGCTTTACGAGTCTCTGCGGCCACTCTAGTATTCTGGCTACGAATCTGTGTCTATCAAATGCGACTCAGGATTCGTCTGGACCCTTTTGAATAAAATGTAGAAAAAGTGGGAACAAAGCTGTAATAAGTAATTTAAAGACTTGCTAATACGAAAACTAACCAAATGAGTCTCGTACAAAAGCGTGAAACAATCAATAATGTTTTCATATGCGTCCTTATCTTGTGCAAAGCTCTTGTAGAGGTATAGTATTCTGCTACGCGAGATCCACACCTTACTAATACCAAACATTTTCTAACGGACAAAGATAAAACTCTTATATTTTATGTAAGTGTTGTTTTTCTTTGAGCGACCCCAGGAAAGACCTCAGTGCACTTTTCATACGATACTAATATCTGAACTATCTTCTGCCTATTGTTTACATTAAAAGACAGGTTATTCAAGACAATGTTCGATAAGACACGTACGGTTCATTTGGAAAATGTTAAAGAGGATTAACACGAGAGGGGTTATTTCGTAATTTATGTTCACTTCACGAAACCAAGATCACAAGATACGTGACATCTTTTCCATCTGCATACTTTTCAACCATGGTCGAGGAGAAATTAAAGTTTACAAGGCTAAGCTCTCCAATGACGCCCAACAAGAGAGGAACATATCGATATAACACTATTAGTTAGCAAATAATTGACCTTGAACATTTGAGCGTAAAAGAGAGAGGGAAAGGGGTAACATTAATAACGACTTACGTGATTTATATCAACACTCGTAAGGCAAACTGGAAAGATTCTCTTATCTAAAAAAAAAAGTCACATTTTCGTAAAAAAAAAAAAAAAAAAAAAAAAACGTGAGAAAGATAATTCCTTGCCTTTTCTAAAGCATGAACTGATGAAATGGAAAATTTTTAAATTTACATACATTGTGTATGCTGCGCGCAATTCCAAGTTTTCTACATATACATAAGATTTAATCTTTTCTCGTTAAGACCTTCTTGTGTTGATGCATGGCATAAGCTACTATGCAAGATCAGTGTCAAATGTATACTTCAACAAGCGATAAATTTGAAATGTATTTACAAATGAATTATTGTATAAATAATGTGAATTAACAATAGGAATCCTCAAACAGATGCTATATGAAACGAAAGTAAACACATAATGTAGTGTTTCTCAAAGTGTGGTTCGCGAACCGTGGGTTGGTTGCGGACTATTTTTAGGTGGGTCGCGAGAAGTTTTCCTTTTAATTATGAAATTATTTTGATGCAGAAACATATGTTGTGAAATACTAACTAACTAACTAACTCTATGGCCTATGGAACTCGAAGGTTCAATGCCGCGTTCACAAAAGCTTTCCACTGACTTCTATCCTTAGCTAATTGCATCCAGTTTCTACTTTGTATTCCAATCTCTGCGAGATCCATTTTAATATTGTTCTCCCATCTGCGTCTAGGTCTTCCTAATGGTCGTTTTCCTATGGGTCTTCCAGTCAATACTTTGAAAGCGTTTATACTTTCTTCCATTCTAGCTACATGACCCGTCCACCTAAGCCACCTAGACTTCACGACCCTAACAATGTTGGGTAAACCATATAAATTATATGGTTCCTCGTTATGAAGTTTCCGCCATTCCCCATTCCCGTTCCTCTTGGGTCCGAATATTCGTCTCAGGATCTTGTTCTCGAATACTTTCGTCTATGTTCTTCCCTCAGAGTAAGTGGTCATGTTTCGCAGCCATACAGAACAACAGGCATGATTATCGTTTTGTATATTTTAAGCTTCAAATTCCTTGACAGAATTCGCGACGACAAGAGATTTTGAACCGAATAGTAACACGAATTTCCTGCTTTTAGTCGACATTTAATTTCTTCGTGAATATGATTTTCCTCTGTTAATATTGATCCTAGATATTTGAAAGTATCCGCTTTATCAAAGTACTATGTGAAGTACTATTGAGAAAATAAAAAATGGAAGTGTTTATTAATGAGGCGAAAAGTAAGGGGTTACACAGAACACTATCCTGTTAAACAATCTGTAGAGATGCTGGGTTAGAATGGAAAGATAGTGGGTGAGTCAAAATCTGTCCGTGGCGGGTGGGTAGGAAATTGCGTCGGAAGTAGTTTTATCTCTGTGTTACCTTCGTATGGAAACACTTTAACCCTCTTTGCGCATGCGTACAGTTTCATATGGTATGCTTATTGTGAAAGAAATTTGCATTGCATTTGCTCGATAGGCACCTGCTGATATTCTCTAAACTAGTGCTACTCAAAGGAAGTACGTAATCCTAAAATAAGCATATTTCCAATTTTTATTGAATGATCGTAGTTGAAGACAATTTTGAAATTTCCCATGTTTTTTTTTTTCGGATGTGCAGTTTATCCCCCTTAAATAATCTTTTGATTGGCATACTGATTGTCCTTTTATTGGGTCTCTATTTGTCCCTCTTTCTAATCAACAAAACATGAGTATTAATTTTAATAAGTTCTTCTCGATTTATTTATTTATTTTTAATAGCTTCAGGGGTACACAATAAAATGGCTAACTGTGTCTACGGGTACGCGAGAAAGAAAAAGGTTGAATAGCACTGCTCTAAACGACTGTACCATTATATTCATAAATTTGCATTACAATTTAGTTTGAAAGTGAGATATTTACAATAGACATGGAAGAAACCAACTAAATTTGGATTTATTAAGATGTAAGCATCAAACTCTACTTTGTAACATTCGTGGTCGCTCGAGGTGTTCACAACATCCCCAAATAAATTTCATGCTAATCACTCTTACGGACTGTTATTGAACGAACCGGAATGATATATATCATTTCGAAAATTTAACTACTTTGAAATACAACACCATTTCGTAAAATGTCAATGTGAATTTGAATAAAAGTAGGTGGGCCACAAATAATTTTTATTATTTAATGTGGGTCGCAGTAAAGACAAGTTTGAGAACCACTGACATAAAGAGTAATTTTCCCAAAACGAACCTCCTGGTGCTACAATGCACATAAGACTATGGTGGCCAGTTTCTGTTGGTCCAACTGAGTGATGTATGGTTGGTGGATTAATCGTTCTTTACATGAGTCACAATGCTGGGTCCAACATTATATATATATATATATATATATATATATATATATATATATATATATATATATATATATATATATATATATATATATATATATATATATATATATATGTATATGTATATATTTGTTATATCATAAATTGAAACCGGTACTACGCACACAACTACCAGTTTGATATAAGTCCGTAACACACATCTATACAATGCACGGGAATTTGAGTTTGTTTATAATATTCAATTAAGCTATTAGCTTTCATGATTGTTGCGTGGGAACCTGGGTTCGAGTCACAGTGGAAGTACCTGCGATGCAGATTGTGTGCTAATATATAAACAAATGACGCTTGCCCTGAAAGGATATGAACTTGAGTGTTTGACCTCCTTGATGAAATTATGCGTACACTACTGATCTAAATAGGTACAGCTAAAGATTCGACTTTATGAATTACCATTATTTATGCAATTGGGTTCACTTGTGGTTAAGAGCCTAACGAGCATGTGCTTCATGTGCGTGTAGTCCTTTATTTAACTTCTGGTGTGATTGTTCTTGAAAAAAAAAAAACTACAAGATATTAGGTTAGTTTGTTTCAAATTCAGATCTCCGATCAACAATACTTTTTCATGAAACCTAGTGTTTACTAAGGGAGGCAATCAAGCAACTGTCTATGATAATTCCTACTTAGGTTCCCCAAACCCATATTGCGAATGAAGTTGGTCTTCGTTACATCCGTAGAGCAACTTATTTGTATGCATCTTAATTTGTAAAATAGTGCATTCCTTAGGAAAATTTATCTATTTTCCATGCATGTGCAGTTCTTTTAACAAAAATTGCATGAAGTGATAGCAGTTACGTTTTGATGCAGATAAAATCAAATTAATCTTTTGTTGCTTCTATTCAGCTGAAACTTTCTTTATTATTATGTTGAAAATGACCAAATATAATTTTCTTTTTATATCATAAATCATTTGTAAAATTCTTTTAAATTGGAAATTCCCATACTTATTACATACAACTGCACAAATCAATATTGCATTTAAATCCTTAAGACTCCTCATGATTAAATTGATTTCTTTAATGTCTTCGGTGCGGCAAAATCAGGTTTGATTATACCTCATTCTTGATGGTGAAAAGGACACTCAACTCCAAAATCAACACCAAACACACATGAACATTTAATGACATTTATTTCAATCTAACTTCAAATTTTAATGATAGAGTAGGGCATATTTTACTGCTGTTATGGTTAACTCAAATCTCACCCCACTAATAATAAATAAGTAAACCTATTCTTAATCCTTGTATATTAACTGACCAGCATTAAGCACAACAGGATCCTACTTGTAACTAAGATCACAGGCAAGGAAGTATCCTCCATTAACAATAGTTCCTTCAGAAAAAAACAATGTTCTGGAGGGCACATTTGGTATTCTGGAGAGCACTGATGATACTATTCTATTTAGTATTATAATATAAAGTATTATTTTGGTCTCCTCCAGGGGGCACTCTCAGAGTTCCGGGGCGAGGGGCAGTGCCCCCCCCAAATAACATGTCTGGAAGAAACACTGTCCATTAACAAATGTTATGCTTAATTCTACATGATATCATATTAACCCTAATAATATCAATTAGTGATTAAATTATATACGTATATCGTAATGCATGGTCTTTGAGGTACCATAAAAAATGTTTGCATACTATACATGTTGAAGTAGTGTCTAACATAGAAATACAATGTATAATAATAATAATAATAATAATAATAATAATAATAATAATAATAATAATAATAATAATAATAATAATAATAATAATAATAATAATAATAAACACTGTTAAAGAGAGTAAAGACAATTATGCAAATCTTGCATACGTCGAATTGTGGATAACCACCGTTAAAGTTATTGTTATCTCGACCGAGATCGTTAATGTAATCAATTCCTTAACATTTTCCTGGTAACAGATAGTGTTGAACAGAAGACGAAAAGTTTTCCACTGTGCCTCGATTCCCGTCTCAAGAACGACTTTTCCGAACTCGAGATGAGACGAGAAATATGACTATTACAATCTCATTTTCGAGAGGAGACTCAAAACGAGACAATAAATTTTTCAATTCTCATGGACAACACTAATTCATCCAAGTCACATCTCAAACATTGTTATAGCGATACACGATAACTAAATGAAGAGCGTTTATCAACGTTTAAATATACGCAAGTCACTGCACAATGCATTTCAATAATAAATATGGTTTAAATGGTGCTATATCACAATCCTCGTAGACCTCTGGCAATACGAAAGGATTCTGATACATTCTAGATGGAATTAAGAAAAAATCAGGACATATATTTTGTACATAAATTTACAAACTAAACGAGAAAATAGCTGAGAGGAAACGAAACAAAATATAGTTCTGAGAATCGAGAGGACGTGAGAAATAATTATTCCAGAATCGAGAAGAAAATACTTTATTTCTTGTCTCGTGAGCAAAAATACCCTACTCTAGTAGCGGGATGAAGTTTAAGGTTATCTAAATATTTCACCTACATGTTTAGGGAACCCGTTACTTTTTAATGATTTGAAGTTTGCATATGAGCGAAACCTACATATGAGGGCTATGGATAGCCACCATTAAAGTAATCGTTACCCGTGAAGGTGTTAAAGAGTTTGCTCTAGCGTAGTAGTGGCGGAAGTGCAACCCTGGTTAAAGTAGATCAAGAAAAGTGGGAAGATAAATCGAAATGGATTTTAGAGCGACTAAGAAATATCAATGATGATGTGAAAGAAGAAATTGAAGAAAAATTCTGTGCAATGGGGGATTTGGTTGGCAATATAGATAGTAGTCGGGGGAAAGTTTGACATATTATACTTGACATACTGCACATTAACATTGGTAGGATGGAAAGAGCACCGAGAAAAAGCTATGGATAACTGAATCAATGATTAAGAAGATGGACGAACGCAGAAGGGCGAGAAACACGGACATCAAGGAATACAGAAGGCTGAATAAGAAAATGAGAAGACGAACAAACAAAACCAAAGAACAACACACGTGACAATGATCTGATGTACCAGAAAGCAAAAGAATTAGGAGGGAAAGGTAACAAAAGTATACGAACGTTCGGCATCGAAGATCAACAAGATAATGTAACCACTGACCATCAAAGAATTCTTAAAATCTGAAAGGAATACATAAAATATCTGTGTGACCAGAAGAGCCGTTCCAAAGATCGAAGCAGAGGAAGAGGTGGATGATGATGAAAAGGGACCAAGTATATTGAAATGTGAAGTAGTACAAGCAATCAAAGACATGCGAAGGAGAAAGGCCACTGGAGAAGACGACATACCAGTAGATTTGCCCAAGGTATTAGCAGATAACGCAATGAAAGTACTGACTGTACTTATTAACGAAATCTATCTGAGTGGAGAATGGCCAAAGGATTTTGTTGATGTTGCAATAATTGCATTGCCCAAAAAAAAGCAACTAAAGAAGTGCAGCAATCATAGAACCATTAGCCAGATTTCCCACACTGGAAAGATCATTGCAGGCATACTGAACAAATGACTGGAAAGTAAGATAAATGAGAGATTAGCAGAATATCAATTTGGATTCCGGAAAGGAAAAGGCTCCAGAGATGCTATTAGATTGATGAGAATTATATCAGAAAGAATTCTTGGTGTAAAGGAGGACTTGTGTTTGTGCTCCATCGACTGGCGAAAAGCTTTCGACCGAGTCAATTGGACGAAGCTTCTGAAAATACTTAAAGAAATCGGAGTCAACTGGGGAGATCGACGACTCATTCAAAATCTGTGCGAAGGACAACGAGTGAAGCTGCGCTTGAATGAAGGATAAACCAATAGTGTGCAGATTGGAACAGAAGTCAAACAAGGATGTAGTTTGTCGCCCCAATTATTTAATATTTACATTGAATGTTTAATGAAAGAAACATTAATGGGAATTGGAGATTTCAAGATTGGAGGGCAGATCAGTAACAATACCAGATATGCAGATAATGCGGTTATAATAGCTAAAACCGAAGGAGGACTACAGGAGATGATTGACAAAACAGTTGACACTGGAAAACTGTATGAAATTGAAATTAACATCAAAAAGTCGAAAGTCATGAGAATATTCCGTGGAAATACGCCCTTACTCATCAGAGTAGAACAAGGAGAACTTGAAGAGGTCGATAATTTCAAGTATCTGGGAAGTGTTTTGACGAGAGACGCTTACTGTACCAAAAATATAAGGTAATAATTACCATAACTAAAAAAAAGCATTCAACAAGAAAGGATCACTCTTAACTAGCAGGCTCAATATTGGATTTAAGAAGACGTTGGTCAAATGCTATATATGGAGCATTGGACTGCGTGGTTGAGACACTTGGACATTATGGAAATTAAAGAAGAAATATTTGGAGAGCTTTGAAATGTGATGTTGGACGAAGATGGAGAAGATAAAATGGAAAGATATAACAACAAAGGAAGATGTTTTAAAACAGATAGTAGAGAAGAGGGTACTTCTGGCCACCATCCTTCGTAGAATGGTCAATTGTATTGGACACATCTTGCGTAGAAATCGTCTTCTTCACACCGCCATAGGAGGGAAGGGAAGTGAGGAATACGAAGAAGAAGGACACAGCTGATCGATGATTGAAAGATAGGAGAAAATATTGGGAGTTAAAAGAGGAAGCTGAAGATCGACAAAAGTGGAAGAAACAGTTCCAGGCTTAAATGTAAAATTAAAAAAAAAAAAGTCCCAGGACCTGGAAAGGCAGAACACTTAATAATAATAATAATAATAATAATAATAATAATAATAATAATAATAATAATAATAATAATAATAATAATAATAGGGTGTTAAATCAAACATAACGGATTTACTGCATCGTATATATATATATATATATATATATATATATATATATATATATATATACTCGCACATACACCACTATTTTATAGAGAGGAAATTACATGGATTCAGAAGACATATAGTTTTTCCTTCAGCACTCCGGTTGTTCACGTGTGGTGTCTCTCACGCTGCGGGAGATCTACTTCTTAGGATTTGGCGACCCGCCCTCATGATCGCAGTCCTATCTCTCCAGGGCGTTGAACAGAGCTAAGCCCATGGGAAAGTTGCTTCGAGGGACACTTTCGTCCATTATTTCTTCCTCATCTGTACTACTGCCACCATCCGCGCGGATAATTAACTCAGTGCAGGTCTCAGGAAAAAAGAGGAATGTTCACATATGTACTTTATCGTTGTTTCAGAATTATTCCTCTCATCCCGAAATGGAAATCAATAATTGCCGCAAGTATTCACATTGTGAAATTGAGGTTGTAGGATGTAAGCAAAGAGAGAGAGAGAGAGAGAGAGAGAGAGAAATATAAAGGGAAGTGATGGAGGTTGGGAGAGGATTTTGATAGCATGTGGTAGGGGAGCGAGTTCCCCTGAGGATTACCAAACTGTTTTCTTCTAGCCGTCAATAAAAGGCGTTCGAAGACCGGGGTAGCAAGAGGAGTGTTAGGTATGAAAGTCTAACTCACTACCATCCCTTTTCCGTCCCTCCACATGGAACCACACTCACACAGTCAAGAAAACAAACATACATTGTTTCAGCTCTCTCTGTCTCTCTCTGCAAAACTTATTTTATCGTTGATGTCTACTTTTCAGGATGGTCGAAACTTCTGCACGGATACCAAAATCTTTCTCTATTTTTCCTATCTTTTTTATCCAGTTTCCCTTGTCACATCATACTTCTGTTTTCTTTTCCTTGTTTCTTCTTTTTTCTTCCTTTAACGGCATTTTATTCACGCAAGTTTTTCTTTCGTCCATCGTCTTCTTGTGTCAATGCTGTCTCAAAACCTCCGAATTCACTTGGACTGCTGCCATATCGATGGTACTCAGCAAATGCTTCTTTTCGTTCTCTTCTTCTTTTCCTAACATTTTTCCACAGTTTTGCCATTTATCCCGTCCCTATGCTCCGTCTTTTCCTTGTATGCCATCACTCCATCAACTTTTACAGTACCGGTACCTTATAGCTTTGATATCGCAGCTAACCGAAACAACCAAGGAATTCTGGAACTGGAAAACATTAAATACCCTCCCTCCATGTTTTTTTTTAATGCAATATCCTGGTTCTGCAATATTAACTAGAACACTGCATATTAATATGAATATTGTATTTGGAGTAGTTACATACTTCAACATTTAAGACTGAAAGCTGGAGAAAATTTTAAACATTTGATTAACTCGAATTTTATTCTCTTCCTCAACATCACACATCTGAGGGAACACTTTAATTTCCATAATATTGTCTATATTAGTTTCACTACTCTTAGATTCTAAAATTAATATATTCGTAAGTAGGAATAGGAAATTATTCACGCATCTCTCTCTCTCTCTCTCTCTCTCTGTATATATATATATATATATATATATATATATATATATATATATATATATATATATATATATATAGATAGATAGATAGATAGATAGATAGATAGATAGATAGATATAGATATATAGATATGCCTTTTCTCATAGCATGCGTATTCATACCCTACAGGTTAACATTTGATTATTTTTACTATATATTTAGAACATGCAACGTTATTGCACTTGAATGAAACTTAAGAAAAAGAAAGAAATGAGACCAATGGTTTTATAACTCAAAATATGCTCTATATTTATTCATAGTTATATAGCAACGTCTTACACATTTTTTTTTGTTTCTTTCTTTTCTTCTTTTTTGGTAAGTATAGTAAGCAAAGGTCCTTATGCGAAACAGACATAGATGGCCCAAGAGCCTGGAGATAAAACCCAAATTCCCACAAATTTACAATAGCTTTCAAATATACCTTTCTCCTCCCTAATGTACTATTTTCCAGGTTGATTATATCTACTATTTCATGGTGGACCTGATATTTCTTCTACTGTATATTTATGCACATTGAAAGAGAAAACTTTCCTTCACCTAGCTCATATGAATATTTAGGTTTCTTCCTATATTACTAGTTGTTAAAGTAATAGCATATTGCAAGATAATCAATTAGTGAAATTCGTAAGTATCAGTTATTGTCAGCGTATCCTGATGGGCTGTAGAATATAATATTTTCAATAATATTGATTCCCGCAAAACATGTCTTTATTCAAACAGACATTGATGAATCAATAAAGTGATACAAAATTATGTGTGCCTTATTCTCCCAAGCATAACCCATATGGCGTAACCAAAATTCGAACAAGCGAAACTGTGCTGCAAAGACGAACACACTGCCAGTAAGCTGGCTATGTTTCTTACTGTTTTTGTTTCCTAAATAGAAATGATATGAGATTTCTCAGTTTAACATCCCACGATTAGGCAAGTGAATGGTGAGGAAATAATTAGTAGAATGACGATGTGGGAGGAAACATGAGTACCTCGAGAAAACCCACGGACATGATGTTGTCTACCACATTTACTTTGGCGGGAATAGAACCAGGGAGCCCATGCACCTGAGGAAAGCGCTCAACCAATGATCCATCGTGCCCTCTTTTGTTTACTAAATTGAGTTCCTCCGTTTACCGAAACGTAGAAATGCGCTGACCGCAAGAGATAATTGGAATAGAACAATATCTATAAGGCTATTAGATTTTACATTTGCCAATCACAAATGCAACATTTATTAATGAGCTTTATGGACTGGGTTTACGTTGTCAATCATAAAATGCACCAATACTCTATTCTGGTTAATAATATGTGCAATTACTCGCAATTGAGAAATTACATTTCTTCTAATATTGGATAATTTAATTGCATTACTCAACATATAAGTCTGTCTAAAAGGGTATTAACTTGAACAGGAAACAACTAAAGATTTGAGCTAGAAATCTTCCGTTTGCACTAAGATTGTATCAAACTCTTTCGAATGTAATGTCCTTCCGCACAATTCGGAGCTTTTCAAAATCAGTATGCGTGAGTAACGTGATACAAGAGGTCGGAGAGAAGCGTGAGGAAAATACATGCATGAAGATTGGACTTAGAATGCCAGAACGACGAATCACTCATCCCGAGTCTTTCCATTCTTTACGGTTAATCAATTAGATATGGTAATGAGGATGGGGTTTGAAGAACGTGGTTCTTTTTTTTCGTCTGTTAAAACAGGAGTGGGAGAAAGTGATGCGCTGTACTTGAAGTCGTGAGGATGAGGGTGAAATCCTTCGTGACTCCACTATCACTTTCTGAATACGATTAAAACAAAGAGAAACATGCATTCTGCGTGGTCCCTGTAATTTAACTGCCTAACAAGTTTCACTGGAGCGAAAATTGCTGTGTTTTCTTTTCTTTTCTTTTTTTTTTCGTTAGGGAAGCTAACAGCCATTTGGCTGAGTAGCCAGGCAGCCGGTTGTTGATCTGACTTCATGAGATTGTGCTTCTAGCTTTAGAGGACGAAGTCACCGAGGCATACATACACAAATATTGCTCTTATATTTGAATTTGTTCAAAAAAGTAATACAATACAAACAGTTGTTAAGGTAGATTTAACAGAATTAATCTCACAGGTCTAAATATGTGGAATCACTACATTTCATTAAAAAAGTAGCGATGTTAGGAAACAAATACATGTAACATATATGCATGATATATTATGGCTTTGACTTGAAAAACCGCTATGTGTAAAATTTAAAATGTTAAAGGGAACAAAAAAGCGATTACTTTGCTTCTATTATTTGCTAGGTCGGCAGGCAAAAAAAAAAAAAAAAAAAAAATGCTGCTGCGCTTTCATTATTGCTACCGCTGTAACATAAATATGCCATGTGTCTTTGAGAACACTTAGCATAAACTGGCACGAGCCGTTTTAACGCAACATCATATGGAAGGGTTTATTTTGTGACGTAATTGCCCGTTATACGAAATATTATGTGTTAGGGTCTTTGTAGAACTGTAATTTATACCAAAAGTTATCTTATATCAGTAAAAATCACATTTTGAGCAAAAAACTGCACATAGCGTTTTCTTTGAAGGCCCAGGGATGATATGTTGTTTGGCACTTTTATTGGTATAATTAAATATGGAGTATTTGTTGTCACTGCCTCTTATGAAGTCGACATTCGGGCTAATTCCTGGTTGTAATAAATGTGTTTGTGTTTGATGAAATAAAGGGCTACAATAAAGTAGTGAATCATATAAAATGCCTAACCCTTACATAAAGATATAAACCTCATGTTTAAATGTATATCTTACAAAAATCTGTTGAACAGGTTCATACATTAAATCAAGCTCATCATTTTCTTTCAATAAAACATACGTTGAAGAAAAGTTATTGAGTTTTCTGGCGTACCTGACTTGCAAAACTTATTAAGGGGAATAATTGCATTTCACTTCATTTTCTCGAAATTACTTTTGACTTACGCTATATATATATAAAGTTTAGTAGTAAGAAGGTCACATGGCTTACTGTTTTGGTGTTTCTTTTTTCTTTCTTTCTTTCTTTTACCATAAACGCATATTCAACGTTCTTTCCAACTTTAATAATTTAATAGATATTACATTCGTATCTGTTCATTAGCTTTCAATTATGTTTTCAAGATACCTTTGCTTCATCGTTTACTTTTTTTTAATTGAAAAAAAGAACACTATTATAGAATACTTGTGTATTTCAGCCCTAACTCTCCTACATGGAGTAGTTTCCAATGTTATCGCAAACGTTTTAGATAGACATCGTCACTAATTTAAATAGGTCACTTTGTTTAAAAAAATAAACAGCGATGATACAGTCGGTAAGGCATCTGCCTACCAAATAGGCAGCTCGGGTTTGACCTCCGTTTGCCAAAAATGTTTTTTTTTCTTGTTCTCAAGAAAATTTATTTTAGAGTTTATTAATTAGCATATTACTAACTTGTTTTCTTTTTAATTTTTATCTATGCAATAAAGGTGTTAGACATGCTCTTAAGTGTTGTTCGAGTATGATTTATGGTATCCTTAATAATCCGAGGTATATACTGTACAATTTTATACTAATTGTATGCTTCTTTTGAGTCATTACGAGCTGGGGCATCTAAAAGAGGTCCAGCTTCAAGACCTTTTTTATATATAGTATTCTGCTTCGAACCAACCTGCAAGCCAGAAAATATGTTTCATATCCTATAGAATAGCCGATGGAAGGACGCACTAGCATACAATCTTATAAGGCTCATTAACGTGATCTTAAGAATCGTCGATGATTCCTCTGTTGAAAGAATTTAGTCATTCAGAAGTACATAAAGTTAATAATACCCCGATGTACTCATATTGCGTATGTTCAGTTGCTCAACCACGGCAAAGAAGGTTGTAGCTTAACTAATGTTGCTAGTCTTAAGTTCAATATACACTTTTATTTCCAATGTAATAGTTTGCGATATCAACTTGAAAACCGATGGTTGACCCTAAAGACTGAATCTCTAGTTCTGCTTGGTAAAAGAACGCTTTTGCTCATTCGCAGCAATGAACGAAATATTCATTAGCCACACTGAGCCGAACCAAAACTTCTGCCGCTGACATCAACTACTTTTGTCTAAAAACTTCTTTGACGAGAGTGGTTTTTGTGGAACATACTTTATTCCAAGGCACCAAGGTTTGTGAAAGACACACAACAGCAAAATCTAACATTGCTAGCACTACTCTGAACATAGCATATGTTAATGACATTAGTTGATTCAAAACCCTAGTAGATTTTTTTTTCTTTTTTTCTTTAACTCTGAAACAAAGTTAAAATGATTAGAAGGAAATTGACTGAGGAAGTAACAATATAAATTGGTTTAGAAAAAAAATGTGTAAAATAAAACTTAATCGCAAGTGTTAACTGACTAAAACATAATTTCACGAAATGATAACGGATTATTCATTTAGTTACTGATGAATATGAATTCTGCTGATCAGAAAAAAATAAATAAAACTACACATACAATATACTAGAAAACAATTATAGACTGGTATTAGTGTAAGTTTCAAGTATTTATCATTATTTCAGAGATTCAAAATAAATAAAATTAAGTGTATCAATTAATTGAGTTGGATGCATCATATAGTACTTTATTTTTCTCAATGCTTACTTACATCACATAATAAATTGCTTTTGCAGCATCAGTATTCTGGTGTCTAACATACAAGGTCATACTTCGATGCCACATGGGAATATATTTAAACACAAACAACAAAATTTGCTGTCGTGTTATATCCTGTATCTTAGGTTGTAAAGGTATAGCCTAGGAAGTGTTCATGCTGAAATGAACCAATAATTCTCAAATACAAAAAGGAAGCACTGCTTTTGTGTTGACGTTCTTATTCAATATTTGCCGATACAACTTCTATTGGATTCCTGAACATTATATTGCAGCTATTCATTAAATAACAACGCTGAGACTTCTGACAACGAAATAGGTCATACGCAGCGAGCTCTATTATGGTCCGCGGACAAGTCTAACTACACGAGTAAACAGGGCCGGTGCTAACAATTTTGCCGCCCTGGGCGGTACTTTCAAATGCTGCCCCTTTAATAAGCAAACCTTTTTGACAGAAGACGTTCAGGTATTAAGAAAAAGTAAAGTATTTTACCATATTTAAAAATATATATGAAAATGAAACAAAAAATTGAACTACCTCTCTCGAATGCTTTAATATTTAAACGACTCCATACATGACACAATATTCAGTATGATCGATTTCGATGTACGTGATATACAGGAGGGCATACAGGATTTTTTGTTTTAAATATACTTTAGTCCGACTAAGAATTTTAATTTTTAAGCTTATTTTATATCAAAAGGTGTTTCCAATAGAGTACGGAGCAAAAAGATAATATAGTAAATCAAATATTACGGCAAAAGTAAGTAATTAGTCTAAGACTTATAATGTACTAAAACACAATAAAAATACACAAATTTAACATACTTTAATTGAAAAAAAAAAGCTTTTCTTGCTTTGATATGAGCAAATTCCTTCATCACATTCGCGTAGTCCAATGTTTCAGCCAATTAATGTTCCATTGATATCATCACTAGACCACATAAACGTGTTTGAGATATGGAAGAACGTAGATAGGTTTTAATAAGCTTCGAGTAAGTTTCGAACAGACGAAAATCATATTCACGAAGAAATTAAATGTCGACTAAAAGCAGGGAATTCGTGTTACTATTCGGTTCAAAATCTCTTGTCGTCGCGAATTCTGTCGAAGAATTTGAAGCTTAAAATATATAAAACGATAATCATGCCTGCTGTTCTGTATGGTTGCGAAACATGGTCACTTACTCTGAGGGAAGAACATAGACTGAAAGTATTTGAGAACAGGATCCTGAGAAGAATATTCGGACCCAAGAGAAACGAGAATGGGGAATGGCGGAAACTTCATAACGAGGAACTACACAGTTTATACGGTTTACCCAACATTGTTAGGGTCGTCAAGTCTAGGAGGCTTAGGTGGGCAGGTCATGTAGCTAGAATGGAAGAAAGTAGAAACGTTTTCAAAGTCTTGACTGGAAGACCCATACGAGAACGACCATTAGGAAGACCTAGGCGCAGATGGGAGTATAATATTAAGATTGATCTCGCAGAGATAGGAATACAAAGTAGAAAATAGATGCAATTAGCTAAGGATAGAAGTCAGTGGAGAGCTTTTGTGAACGCGGCACTGAACCTGCGGGTTCCATAGGCCATAGAGTTAGTTAGTTAGAGTAAGTTTCGAAAAATTTATTTCTCTACTTGCCACGGTTACTGGTAAGGTAAACAAAATCATAACTGCAACACTAACATAGGGAGCCAAGTCATATTCCTTAATTAATTTTAGTCTCTTTTGGCTTAATTATAGCGGTTAATAGTTTCAGTTCGTCTTTCAAATCAATGGGGTTAATATCTGTTGATTCTTTGCATATTAAAATGCAGGCACTTTTCAGACAAATGTTCAGGTGGCATATCGTTCAGATTACTTATATCGTAAATAAAATTGAAATACTCGCTGTGATTTTAAGTTGCTCAAGCCATTTTCTTAAAGCTAACACAATCACGTCTAGAAGTAGTAATAAAAATCGATCTTGTATTTTGTTATGTGGATCTTCAATAGCTTCATCCTCTACCTCGTACTCAGTCACGTAGCCAAGGGGGGTCCGGGGGGTCCGGACCCCCCCCTTCGGATCCAGAAATGAAAAATTTTAACGAAGTATGAAACAAAAAGAAACGAGAAAAAGATGAATCATCGTCAAAATATAAAGCTACACCAAGCGTTTGGTTACTCTTTCCTATGAGGAGCTTTGTGTGGAAGATACGGAGGAGTCAAGTTAAAAATGAATATTATTGTAATGGAGCATTCCGAATTCCATCTACCTCCATGCTAATCCTATGAACTACAAATGACGATAGACAAACCAGTTGGATAAGGTAGACTCTCAGATATAACTTAAGAAATGCCCCGAATCACCAATAATATGAGCCATTTTGAATTTCGCGGCAACACTAATCCATTTAATAGGATGTCTTTACTCTCGAAAGAGATTTCGTTTCTATCCTTGACGACATTAAACGAAGATAAGAAAAAGAAGAAAGAAGACAAAAAGAACCGAGTTCGAATGACCTCGGTAGACTATATCTTTTTCAATATTTTGTTAATATTCTCTTACTCAAGATTTCTTCATAGTTTTTTTATTAAAATAATTACTAACATATCCTCATTTTATTATCCTAACAAAACAATATGGATATGTTGCCAGTAAAATAGTTTAGATTGATTGATCTCCTGGTGTGTAACCACAATATTTCATGTCAGCCCCCCCCCCATTACGAAATCCTGCTAAACGAACGAATATATGTTGCCAGTAAAATAGTTTAGAATGATCGAGCCCCTGGTGTGATAACCACAGTATTTCGTCACGGACCCCCTATTGCGAAATCCTGGCTACGTGCCTGCTCGTACTGAATCTCTCTTTTTCCATATCCGTGGGGTCATCCATATCTAATGCTCATGCCAAATCATATCAACTAAGATAGATTGAAATTTTGCATCATTTCAGCTTCTCTCAAAATACTCAGATATATTTTCAAGAAACTCCGAGTGCATTCAACACACGAGAATCAATGATTTGGAGATTTTTGCTTACTATGTTTAGGTGGAGTAAAAAGTCATACCATATAACGAAAGAGCAAAGGAAAGTAACGTTACGCAGCTGGTTTGCTATACACAGAGCATCGTAGGCGACCATTCTATGTATTCTATTATCGTTATTTATTTGAAGTAAGGTATCATAAATCTCTATTTGATATCTAAGTGGAGTCAGAGCATCAACTCGGCTGTCCCATCTTGTGGTGCTGAATGGTTTTAAAGTGAAGCTGCTAATATATTCCTTTAGTATGACCCAACGTTGAACTGACCCAGAAAAAGAAGTCATATTTTTTTTTTAACTATACAAAAAATGAAACGGTGGACTGAGATGTTTTGGCTGCATTGTTAACGACAAAGTTTAGTAAAGGAACATAGAAGGCTTTGGAATTTGGTTTTGCTTTTCATATTGGAACAATTGTCATATATTTGGCCCTTCATGTATTCGATAAAAGTTCATTTCTTTTAGCTGTTTAATTATTACTTCTGTCAGTTCTAGACCAGTGATACCTTTTACTGGTACGAAACCAAGAAAGTGTTCGCAAATTTTTTCAAGCCATTATCCATTACTGTATGTAATTAGTACAGAACGAACGATCCTTTGCTCTGTATCAGAAATATCTGGTGTATAGTCTAGCATTATAGTGTAAGATGTTACAGCTCTCAAAAAAAACAGTATTTTACTTTCAATTTACTCACTAAGAATTGGAATTAAAAAAAAAATGGACGTCTTTTCCTTAGTAGTGGTATTTATTTTGTCCTCCCAGGGTTCTTTTAAAGTGTTTGGCCATGACGCAGACAAACTTGTATTGTTTAAATATAAAAACAATTATATATAAATATATATATTGTTGATAAGATATGATAATGAATAATTTGTAAATTGGTTAAAAACTCGCTGCTAGAACCTAAAAGTTTCTAGGTGCTGTAGTCTAGAACGGCTTGTCTCAAGCAGGAGCGTACCTTTTGCATACTTGGAGTGGAGCATTAGAATATTGCTGAATAAAAAAAAAATAAATAAAATAAAAGACACTTGACAATCTTATCCGCCCTAGCTGAAAATCTTATCTACGCCGCTGCAAGGGAAATCTTGAAGAGATACCTGTGGCTAGTAGTTTGATAATTGGAAATGAGGGAGAATGCTCTGAATTTCCTAAGTGAGTATTTTCCTGAATGTGAGTGAAGTAAGTTTAATTACATTCTCAGGGAACACAATTTTATTTTTCCATGCGAGCCTATTACGAAGCATTATATTTTAATAGCATTCTTTTCTTTTTCAAATTTTGCCGCCCACTAGACGTGCCGCTCTGGGGGTGGCACGGCTCGACCTCCCCTCGCGCCGGTACTGCGAGTAAATGTAAAATTTTGTTCCAAAATCAGCTAGCATGTCACAACTCGTTCAAACTAGCTACTGACTGTACCAAATGTCCAGACTACCGATCATGCTAATTGAATTCGATAAAACGTTGACAGCTGACACTGTGAAACTATATTTACCGTACTTTTTGATTATATCTAATAATTAAACACAAAGTTTGATAGTTAATGAAAACTTTGTAATATATATCATTACGCATATTATGTATTGTATCTTGCTAGTGTCGTAGTGAATAGCTTGATGAGGGTACTTCAATGCCGGTTTCACTTGAGTAAGTGGAATGTTATCGTACATCAATTTTGAGATCTATTAAAGAATATCATTTTCTTGTCAATTTTCTCGAAAACTACAGTTTAACTTTTATACTCTTGCACTTAATTGTATCGAACTTAATTATATCTATCGCGTGACATATGGCCCATGTTCGTTCTCACATATATCCGTTAAAAGCTAACATTGTAGCACTGTAAACTATAAATCATGATGCAATGGAAGTGTCGTGATTATAAAATGTAGTACTGGGCTTCCGCAAAACAAAAATAAATGCTATGTGATATTTAAAATAACTTAACAAATACTACAACATTAAACTATAATTGATACCAAGGGGGCACGGTGGCTCAGTGGTAGAGATATCTTACCTCCGGTGTCTGGTACGTGGGGTCCCTGGTTTGACCCAGGCTAAATAAGTTTGTAATGGACATCGTGCTTGTGAGTTTTCTCGGGGTGCTTCCGTTTGCTTCCACTTTCTCATTCTAGCATACTTCCATCATTTTCACTTATGTTAATCATCGTCTCCCTTAGCCTAAAAGGGATAATCGTAGGACGTTACACTCAAAGATTACATTTTTTTCTTTTTGTTATCATTATAGAGGGTGATAAGAAACTATTTGAATAAACTTCGGGAGCTGGTTCCCGACACCAAAACCAGCAAAAAAAAGTCCTTTGGAACTTTGGTCACTGAGGGATAGTTCCGGCGTTATAGGGTGTCGAAAGAGTGGGGAAATGAATTTCAGAGGGCTGTAATTCAAAAAACAACGCTACGTAGAGAATGCGGTTTAGAACATGACACTCGAAGTCACACCTGTTGGATTGAAAAATGTATGTTTCAAACCTCCGCAAGATGTGTGAAAGGTATTCCCTAAAGGAACTTTGAGATTCCCTATAACCTGGCAATATTTCATATAATCTCTATGTTAATTTGGGGAATCCCTCGCACACATTTTGTTGAGGTTTGAAACATACATTTTTCAATCGAGCAGGTGTGACTTCGAATGTTCTAAACCGCACTCTCTACGTTGCGTTATTTTTTGAATCACAGACCTCTGAAGTTTGTTTTCCCACGCTTTCGGCACCTTATATCGCCGAAACTATCCCTCGCTGACCAAAGTTCCACATGACCTTTTTGCTGGCTTCGGTGTCGGGAATCAGCTCCCGAGGTCTGTTCAAATAGTTTCTTACCATCCTGTATAAGCAAGAATGAAAATGTAGTTCTTAAAAGTACCAACATATGTAAAATTGCATGTACTACTTGAAAGGTAAGTTTGGCGTTCTTATTTTAATTCAAAGTTTGAACATTGACGTAAAGTAGTTTCATATGTTCTTAAAAAAAAAAAAAAAAAAAAAAAAAAAAAAAAAAAAAAAAAAAAAACCACTAAGGAAACACACTTTAAGAACGTCCGAGATTTTATTTTCATTCTGGATTATAAGGAGAAGATTTCACATCTTTGGGGAATACGTATACTCGATTTTACTTCAGACCCTTCCACACTGTAGTATTTACACACTACCCTCGCGCAGTTTGGCTGTAATGGAATTGAGGTTGACAGTCTCCCTGAAACTGTAGCAAGTGAATCCTTTTGGTTTTTGTTGTATGTCTACAGACCGTCTGGGAGTCGTACACTTTTCACACTTCTCGACTCCAGCTATCAAAGCTCGGGAAATACAAAAGGAAATAGGAAACGTCTTTCGCTCTCGGAGCCACCAACACGTTTTCGAAAGCTTCCCCTTGTGTCCTTTCTATCTTCTTCCGTATGTGTTGAAGACAGGCGAAGAAGGGATGTGAACTTCACGCAAGGCAGGTTCACCTAGTGCATAATTCGTTATCTGAGGATGTGTAGAATACAACAAAATTTTACATATAAATGAAATATGGAATACGAAATAATACATTTAGTAGTAAGACTGGATGCAAATCAGTTCCAAAGATGACTTGTATGACATCATTTTGGAAATGTATGTGTATTAAAAAATAATTAGTGCAAGTGTCTTCAATGTTCACAGTTCTATTTTAAGTGGAGACACGTAATTTTATGGGCTGACCTTGCATCATTAGACACTTGAATATGCACTTGATTAGCAAGTAATGAACCAAAGTTAAACAAACCAGAAATAACATAGATTAGAGCCAACATGTTGACTAGTAACACCCACAGTTGGCCATAGTCTTTATAGTCTGTAACGTGACGGTGTCATAGTAAATAGTTTATTCAAAATGTCATGCAACATATACTTCAATATGTAGACAAGCCGAGGTGAACCAAACTCACAAGCTTCCGGTGTGCAAAGCTGTGAAACACAACTTCTCTTGCTGAGTCGAGCCTCTTCCTGACCGATCTTGACTACCAAATATGACGAGTTTTATTTCCTAGACAATAGTCTACTAGCTCACCAAACTTCATTCAGATCTAGCCAATAGTTACCGAGAAATATTACCACATACAATGGCTAGAACAAAACCGAGTTTGACCCTGGCCGAGACCGGCCACCAAATATAGCTATATTTATTTTCTGCAAGATAGATTGTTTGTTCACCAAAGGGTATAGTCGGATAAAGAGGTTAAAAGTGCCCTTACACTGATTGCGGTGATATTTATATTCAAGGTACGTCATAACTTTAGCCAGAAAATTACGCTGTTAAAAATATCTCCTTAAATCTGAGAAACCGTTTCTTATCTGTGCACCGAGAATATCTTTTCTTAGAAACAAGAGTTTGAAATTCTCATTAATGAGAAATGAAGAAAAGTAGATGAGGTTGTATAAAGGGAAACGATAAATTATTTTGTCACTTTCCTTATGAATGAGAATTGCCAAATCTTCTTTCTAAGAAAATATTGTCTCGGTGCACAGATAAGAAACGGTTTCTCAAATTTAAGAAATTGTTTTTAACAGTGTAACTACAAATTTCTTCGAATTTCGAAGTTATTATTATAAATACAAAATCAAAGTGTTCATATTTCGGAAACGAATTAAGTTACAAGGATGAATGAATATATGGATATACTTTGTTTGAGGGATCTTACCGAGAACAAGAAACAAATCACTTCTCCCTCCAAATTTCCAGCGGAAAGCACGCCGGAAATATTCGAATTCAAATATGTTTGCTTTACGTGTAATTGACCATCTTCTATTTTCCACCATAGGAGCAGCATCAACCCCCATATCCTGACCATGGTTTGATATCCGTGGTGAAATTTGGTGTAAATTGAAGAAAACCCAAGTTGGATATGCTTGGAAGATATACAACCCGCGTTTCATCATAAATGGTTTGGCCGGCACGAATACTGAAATACGTTAAACGTTAAGTTTTCGGTGCTAGCACGTGATTCAACTAGAACTCGACTTTCAGAAAAGCGGTTTAGAAAGGAATTTGGAAAACTCATCTCGGAAATTGTGAATCTATCAAGGCGCAATGAAAAGACTTTGGGGACAACTTTGGGAAATATCACCCCTAAAATGGAAGAGTAACAATTTTGTTGAAGTGGACAAATTTGTGTGCGGTATGTGATTCAATTACTCTATTTTGAGAGAAATTGCATGAGCCTTTCTGAAAATGATTCAAAATTTCAGCTAACTCGAACTTTCGTCTTGCACATGTCTGAATATACAAAAAAAAAAAAGCATTCCGTGTGAAAAAAATACATATGCTTATACCTTATACAAAGTACCTTAATACATATGCTTATATAATTCAAGTTTATTGTTGAAAATTTACTGATCACTATCTGTCTCATAGATCATCAGCGAACAGTTTATAATGGATATATAGTCAATAAACTTATTTTTTTTTTAAATCATGCCTTTTGACCACTAATGTGTCCTTGTTCACTCAGATTGAATATATTAAAAGAGAGCGTGCTTTCGATAAAGCAATTATCAATATTCTTGAAGCCTTTCCTTACTGCAGCCTAGATAATGCTGTTTTCTTTTCTTTTCCTTTTTTTGCTTGTTTGTCTGTTTTATAAAATGAACAGTAAACAAACATCATCAATCGCATAACTCGTCCCCTCTTGATCATACTTAGCACGAGATTTAAATTTGACTTGTTTAGTATGCGTGAAGAACCATTTCACCTCAGAACTTTGGCTTCCGATTATAGATCTTCAAAGTTCGGGGTTTGATTCAATAAAATCTTTAAAAATATATATATGCATAGCTATGGAATACTGTTTGAAACATCTAGGAACGGAATTAAGTATGAATATATGCCAAAACGTATTTACTGTAGCATAATAATTTTATTTATTTATTTAAAATGTCACAACGGCACTGGTGTGAAAATTAAAACTAATATTTTTCGTAAAATATTATTTTATTTTATATCAGTGCAGCATTTATTCCTTCAATGCACTTCATGAACAGTAATTATTTGTACTCACACTAATAAAACATAACATACTTAATAACATAAAAACAACAACAGCTATGTATCGAACTTTTTAAAATATTATAGTAACATTACACAAATTTATGCTTTGTAATAAATTAAAAGTGCGAAAAAAAAATAACGAAATAGAACTACCTAAACATAGGATAGACTACAACACAGGCAACAAAACTAGCAACATTCTAGTTTTGACGAGACGTTTTATAAGCAAGAAAGGGAAAACAAAGTTCGTTCTATTATTGCTGGAAGCAATGAAAGAACGGATATAACAATAGCTAATACACGATGCGTTTTCATGTATTTTAGCTTATTATTCAAAACAAAGCCAGCGGCGAAAGAGGTAAAAAGGTTATACCGATATTTGCTTTCATTAATGCCATATTTTTTTTCCTTTTATATATAGCTACGTGGAGAGCAAAATGCATTATGAACCTAAAAACAAAGTATTACATCCTGATTCTAAAACCATGACATCTAAAGTTTTAGATCATTTTTTTTTAAAGAAAGGAAAGAGAAAGACACAACTATTCACTTGGTTTTCTCACTAAGAGCATATGGGCCTAAAAGCTAATTATGTTTATACTACTCATTGCACATTTCTCTGCGCGTCGGTCCCAAAGTTTGAATATGTTTCAAAATCCATCTTAACGCTAGACTGCCTCTAAAACAGGGCATTTCTAAACTCACACTCGCTTGTGAGAAACGTCCACGCAATGCATTAATCATGCAATTTCAATATTCATATTTAATCTGTTGATATAACTGAGAGGTTGAAAGAAAACGGATGCAACAAATGAAAATTGACATCAGAAGTGAATAAGTGTGGAATAAGCCGCGCAACCCTGTATGGACTTAAAAAGAGCTGAAGATTTACGTACTTGAAATACACACGATAAATCTAGTAAATATTGGACAATATCAAAGGGTAGATGGAGTGGGATTTTTTATCTTTAGAGGAAGAGACAATTAATATATTAATATATATTTACATAAATGTGTTGGTTGTTGAAATTTTGCACATCTTTTCAGCACCAGGACTATTTGAGACGTGTTACTAGAGTTTAAGGTGAAATATGGACCACTGGTATTAGTTTAAATTTCAGTGCATTCCCACCAGAAATCGAACCCGGAACCCAGTGCACCAAAGGCACGTGCTTTAGTCACTAAACCAATGGGGGAAGGGACCATAATTACAATAGAGTCCCCCGTTCGGTTTACATGATGATATAAAATGTTTACTTTGATTATCATTTTCATTTGCTCGCGGTAGAAGTTTTGTGGATAACATTTTTAAACGTAGTGTGTATTTTTCTTTATTTTCTTTTAAACAGCAAATTAATTAAAACTCAAGACACAACTGAGTTTATGTCGATGTGTAGTGCGCTGTTAATCTGAAAATTTCCACTGATGGTATAATGATTCCCCGTTAGTTGGACGTGTCGTCTTACTCACATCAGAAAGAAAAATAATGGCAAATAAGCTATGTAATAGTGATTAAACGAATCATTCCAGGTAGGCCTACAGTGTCCTCTGTGAATAAAGAGCTCAACCACGCATTTACTGAGAATGGATTACACATATTGCGAATCCAAGACAACTTCGAATACAAGAAGACCTCAGTATTTTGATCATGCGATAAGAAACTACACTAGCCGGGCATCATAGGCAGCTGCATCCACACTTAACTCCGACACTCAGTTTTCCTGCAATAATTCATTCAGTTTTGAATACATTTAATTTATATTTAAGTAGTTTACATTGGGAAACACGTATCGGTACAAACTTAGGTTTTCTCAGATATTCCTTTAAACATATCTTTAGTTTACAAGTATGTGTATCCATGTATGCAGTTTCTCTAAATATGTGTGCAAACGAATTTATTATGTACACATTAGTATTTTTGTTTTACCCAACCTTCGCCTACATTGCCAAAATTCTGCGTGTGTTACTGCAGTGCATGTAAGGTATAATTTCATAGCATACTATACAAATGCACTTTAAAAAAAATCATAGACCTCAGTGGAAGGATCCCATGAATCTGCGAAAGTAAAAGGCTAAACTGTTAGGCGAGGAAGAACGTGAAATTAGAGCTTAATGAAGCTTGTGATTTTGTTCAGTGGAGAAAGTAAAATCATACAATATGTCGCGAAAGTAAAACGACCTGATGGTTTTAGTCACAAAATTGCAGGGCTTGCTAACTTAACATAATGTGCGTTATTTTTAATTCGTTATTTGTTACCATACCTATATGATAACAAAAACTAAGACTAAATGAATAACGTTACTGCGTTAAATACCGTTTTAGCTGTTACCGACACAATTACGGTACTTATTAAAAATAACGTTATTGCCAGGCGAAGAGAGCATTTCGTTATTAAGATTGGGTTAGTACTGTAATAAAGTTAATATATGGTACCGTAATAGGTCTCATAAAAATGATAACGTTAAAGACATAACTGTTTAACTTAATATCATTGCATTTAATTGCAGTAAATGTATTCGTTATTTGTTACCGCTCCTATATCCTAACAAATAACGAAACCAATTCAGTAACGTTATTGCCACGAGTATTATTTCAAATGTTACTCTCACAATTACGGTACTTATTAAAAATAACGTTATTGGCAGGAGGAGAGAGCATTTCGTTATTAAGGTTGGGTTACTGCTGCAATCAAATTAATGTATGGTAACGTAATAGGTTTCATTAAAATGATAACGTTAAAGACATAACTGTTTAACTTAATATCATTGCATTTAATTGCAGTAAATATATTCGTTATTTGTTACCGTTCGTATATCGTAACAAATAACGAAACCAATTCAGTAACGTTATTGCTATGGGTATCATTTCAAATGTTACTCTCACAATCACGGTACTTATTACAACTAACGTTATTGGCAGGCGAAGAGAGCATTTCGTTACTAACGTTGAGTTATGCTGCAGTAACGTTAAAGTATGATAACGTAATAAGTTGCAACAAAATTATAATGTTAAAGACATAACTGTTTAACTTAATATCATTGTATTTAATTGCATCAAATATATTCGTTATTTGTTACACTTCCTGTATCGTAACGAAAAACGAAACCAATTTAGTAACGTTATTGTCATAGGTATAATTTCAAACGTTACTCTCACATTTACGGTACTTATTAAAAATAACGTTATTAGCAGGCGAAGAAAGCATTTCGTTGTTGAGGTTATCGTACCAACGGTGCCGACTTTCCAAAACTTATGTGGGTGCATATCAATGGCAGGACTTGTTATGCGTTTTCAGGGGAGTCTCGATATTTTTTCATTGATTTCCTTTTAGTTAAAAGATTTTCTGAACACTGTCATAAAGGGCTGTGGTGTGATAAAATAAAACATATCGGTACTATAAGGACAAGTTGGGGCTGCCTTAACACGTCTGATTTAAACGCAAGAGAAACGGGTTCAAACCCGGGTCCAAGGTTAAGGATAAGTTACTGTAATGAATATCCTCAACATATGTAATCGTACCATTAAGTGTATACTTTAAAATAACTTATATGATGCACAATGATCGCAAGAGGCAATGATATTATCACCACGTTACTAAAAGAAAACACCACATTCATACATATTAAAGTGAAAAAATCTTCATAAAAACAAATAATTTTAATGGTATTGCAGAAAGAACTGTATAAGGGTTTTGTTGTGAACATAAACTACAAAATAACTGACTTAAAGTAAATGCATGCCGAAGATACCTTGCGATCGAAATCGAGATTTAAGTCGCGGTCGCTACCTCGATGTTTAGGTCGCGATAATGAAGGGCGCACATAGCGAGGAGGTCGCACCCTCGCTGTTAAGTTCTCAGTTTAAGGGAAAATATTGCTGTGACGCATGTGAAATTATTCCGTCAGTGCACAAAAATCACTGCAAAACCAGAGTTTGAAATTGACAACACCAAACAGTTTATAAATAGGGATGGATGCGAGACGGGATATGAGAAATACCAAAGTCTCGTCTCTTGTTTCGCAAAAATATTTGAGTCTCACCTCTTGTTCATCTCTATCAATATTCTAAATCAAAGACTTTTACATTTTATTCAATTTTCTGTGAAGAAAATGTCCTCTTTCAGCACTCAGGCGAGAAGTCGTTTCCCAGTAAAATTTAATAAATAAATAAATCAGGTATGTCTTCAGATTTTGGGGTGGAGGTGGTATTAACTGCAGCAAATGAAATTTCAGCACTGCAATTCCATTATTCGACATTTCCTCCCAATGGATACGTGCCCGTCTTTACAGGTATTTCTTTGCCTTACGTCAATAACGAATTTAGAAGAAACCCTTTTTATTCATCTCGGAATTGGGGGAGGGCGTGGAGTTTTTAAGCATAGATATTATTTACAATAGCTTCTTAGCAACTGAAATGGGAATGTCAGATAAGTTATTTATTTGAGAACTAGCAGCGTTCACCCCGCTTCGCTGCGGTCACCCCGGAACGCAATAAACTTTGTTCGCCTGTCATATTATATATGTTAACATTATATCGCCTGTCATTTATGTTAACCCGCCCCGCTTCGCTGCGGTCACCCCGGAACGCAATAAACTTTGTTACTTAGATAATTTTTACTTTTTCGCTTTCAAGTGATATGATAAAAACCATAGTAGATTGCACTAATGTTAACATTATATCGCCTGTCATTTATGTTAACCCGCCGAGTGACACGGTCATGCGGGTTGCATATAAATACGTTTATTTTTACCTATGATGAACTAACAAAGGATTTGTACGTTATGGACACTTGAATGGTCAATTATCTCAAGACACTGGTAATTAAAAATTAAAGTGATATGATAAAAACCATCTAGGGTCCAAATCCTAATAACCCCCCAAAAATGAAAGAAATTGGTTCAGCCGTATTAGCGTGATGAGGGAACAAAGGATTTGTACGTTCTCTTTTATATATAAGATTATACTGTAGGTTATTATTATATAAGGCACTATATACGTTTAATCCCTTCGGGATCCTATGGTACAATTTGTACCATATGCACTTTTCATGGTACATTGCGTTATTTCTCTTCTATTTGAGCTTTTTCGTCCGGGTTCTTTTTTTTCCAAGTTCAGAGGTCTTGCAGAAGACATTACGTATGGTTTCAGACCGTCCTGCGTCCAGACATAGGAGGTGATGTCATAAGTCAAAAATTTATTTTCTCATTTTCTAAGCGTATGTTCAATATTTTTTGGCGGGCTTATTTTTCTACGTAGAAGATTGAAATTTTGCACAAACATTCAGTCCACGGAGTAGTATGTACCAGATTTTTTGTTCCGATGTCAGTGCTAAAACAGGGGGGGAACCAGAGGGGCGAAGGGGTAAAAATAGGGATTTTTACCCCAAAAATCCCGTTTTTCGTCATTTTCCCGCCTTACATACATGATAGGACCACGTGAGTCATACCGTCTGAAAGGCAGTTCCATTCTGAAAAGAACGACGGTTGAATTATTATCCTAGGGTAATTAGGGATGTCTCAGGGAATTTTTAAAAAATATACTTCTATATAGGGTAATATGGGGCATTGTCGGTGTATATATTTTTTGGCGGACTTATTTTTGAACGTGGAAGACTGAAAGTTTGCACAAGTATTCAGTCCACGGAGTAGTATTTACCAGATTTTTTGTTCCGATGTCAGTGCTAAAACAGGGGGAAACCAGAGGGGCAAAAAGGTAAAAATAGGGATTTTTTGCCCAAAAAAATCCCGTTTTTCGTCATTTTCCCGCCTTACATACATGATAGGACCACGTGAGTCATACCGTCTGAAAGGCAGTTCCATTCTGAAGAGAACGACGGTCGAATTATTATTCTAGGGTAATTAGGGCCGTCTCAGTGAATTTTTATCCAAATATACGAGGGTCGTTCAGAAAGTAAGGAACGATTGCGTATTGGGCGCGGCTCCGACCCCCTACCACTGCGATCGCGTGCGTGGCAGTAGCTCCTTCCTTTATCTCAGTGTGAGCCGAGTCTCAATGCTGTGCGGTCACGCTACTTGTTTTTACAGCGATTCAAAATGGCGGCGCCAATCGAAAATCCCGCCAAATGAGAAGTACGGAGTGTCATTCGTTTTCTGAAGGCGCAAAAAAGTTAAGCCTGTTGAAATTTATAGGCAAATAAAGAATGTTTATGGCGATAGTGCAATGAACGAGTCATCACTGAGGAAATGGTGCATTATGTTTAATCAAGAAAGAATCAGCGTGCATGATGAAAATTGGAGTGGGAGGCCATCACTTGTTACGGAAGAACTGAAGGGAAAAACTTTTGTCATCCTTCTTATAGTCCTGACTTGGTACCAAGTGATTCTCACTTATTCCCGACAATTTTGGGTAGAAAACAGTTCGCAAACGATGAAGAACTCAAGCAAGCACTGACAGCCTGGTTGAAATCTTTGGCGGCAGATGAGTATAATATCGGCATTAAAAAACTGGTCCCACATTATAACAAGTATCTCTACAACTATGGCGATTATATAGAAAAGCAAAGTAGAGTCCTGTGGCTTTGTAAATGAAGTTTTGTGTTGATATCTTTTGTTTTTATTTAATAATGCTAAAACGTTCTTTACTTTCTGAACGACCCTCGTACTTCTGTATAGGGTAAAAGTGGGGCATGGTAGGGATTTTTTTTGGCGGGCCTATTTTTTCACATAGAAGATTGAAATTTTGCACAAACATTCAGTCCACCGAGTAGTATTTACCAGAAGTTTTTTTCCGATTTCTGCGTAAAAACAGGGGGGTCCAGAGGGGCAAAAGTTGAAAAAAGGGAAAATTTGCCCCCAAAAATCCATTTTTTCAGGAATTTCCCGCCTTAGATACATGATGGAGACATATGAATGGTACCGCCTGAAAGACAGTTCTATTCTGAAGAGAATGATTGGCGGATTATAGTCCTAGGGTAATTAGGAATGTCTCAGGAATTTTTTCCCTGAGATCATAGTGTTTTATGGTACTTAGGGGCATTGTGGGAATTTTTGATAAATATTCTCCCGCCCTTACTATTCAAGATAGAAACTTGAAATTTGGCACACACATTCAGTATACCAAGTACTATTTATCAGATTTTTTTGATGGCTACGATCACACAGGGGGTCCAGGGGGGGGCAAAGTTCGAGAAACAATTTTTCCCTCCGAAATTTTCACTTTGACATTTTTCCCCGTTTCTGGTATATGGTATGAGCATGCAAGTGGTACCATTCGAAAGCCAGCTCTATTCTGAAGAGAATGAGGTATGAACCATGATCCTAGGATAAATAGTGAGGATACAGTAGCTGCTTGACTGAAAGTCTAAAAAATAGCCCAAAAAGCCAGGATCCGGAAAGGGTTAATACTCGAAATGGGGGCGGCGTGGAGTTTTTAAGCATAGATATGATTAACAGTAGCTTCTTTTTTTCTTTAAAAATTCTACAATTTATGGACTTCAGTCCGAAAACCCCCTTCCTGTGACCGCCACTGCCTTATATAATAATAAGCTACAATATAATTCTCAAATAAATAACTTATCTGACATTCCCATTTCAGTTTCCTATTTTCTTCCATTCTGTATTTAAAACGTGCCTATTATGAAGTTGTTTGTATTTCTTATTCCATATTGCTGGAACATTATTAGTTCTATTAATATATCTTTCATAGGGCCAATCCTACCATCTTCTGATATCTGTCTGATATAAATATCCTCCTGACATTTTTCCGATAAGTGTTCTACAATGTCCTGATAACAATCAGGTGGTTGATAAACCCTTTCGGCTGGTTGGTACTTTGACAGGAAGTTCAATTGCCTGTTAACAGCTATCAGCTACTTGTTAGTTGTCGTGTAGTGAATCATGGACGAAATCGAAGAATTGTTGATGTTGTCCGAGGACGATGAGGAGATTGTTCGATATATAGCGAGGCCTAGAAGACCATTTTAGCTCGAATATATGCCAATTTATAACGATAAGTAGTACCCGTTGGCTACAAGTGCCCGCACATAAGCGCCATGTAATTTGTATAGTTAGAAGATGAAGAAATATATTCTATATAAAATATAGAATTTAATTATTGAAATTGAATGATCTATAAAATAATATCTAAATTATTAATCTAATTTACATATTTTTAGAGGTGGAATATCAAATAAATGAATTAATTAAAAGCTCAGATTATGTTATTACGTGTAGTCAGTGGCGGCGATTGGATGTTAAAAGTGGGGGGGCAAGACATGATCTGAATATTTATATATCAATGTTAGTTTCCCTGGTTGATGCTAACCTTTTTTGACGAAAGGTTGCATAACTAATAGGATACTATCTTTTTCAGTTAAAATACCGTATATCGCACTTCACATTTTATTAAGGAAATTGACAAAAGCAACGCAAGTAGATACTAGTCTTTGTACAGTCACGAAAGACAGTATTCTTCAGGTGACTAAATTTCTTTTCCTAATAACTCACAATAAATTAACCTATTAGAGTACTGACTTTGGCAAGCTGTCAAGTTATAACTATTCTAAGGATAACAACAAAAAGATCCAAATTAATTCATTTGTTCCCGAGTTATTGGCAAAAGAAAATTTGTTAACTGTCAAATATTTTCTTTTCCGTGTGTACTCTTAAACAACGAAGGTGTAAGAAGAGATTTGATTTCTTGCTTATGAACACCTTAAATTCTGTCTGGAAAATTGTGTGATCGGATTATTTAGTAACAAATTTGCAAAACAAATAAATAGAAAGGATAATATTAATCATAGTAATGAATAACGAGGTTTGTTTTGCAAAAGTTATATTGAACTTGGGATTAATGAACAGTTTATAATTTTAATTAAACACATGCTATTAAATGTATGTTATTACTCTTTGAAAGACAGTAAATATTACAAGCATATGACACGACATTTAAAGAAGTACTTTTGCAGCTTCCCGAAACATGTTAAAATGAAAATGAAATCTTTCAGTTTTACGTCCCACAGTTATACCGGCCAGGCTAAAGGAGACGGTGATGAAAAGAAATGAATGAAATGGTCGATTGAACAAGTGGGAGGAAACGGAAGAGAAAACTCACGCAGGCGGTGTTTGTCCATCACAAAGTTCACTTGGCTTGAACGGAGATCGAAATAAGGATCCCACACACCGAAGATGAACTCTCTACTACTGAGCCACCGCGGCCCTTCCGAAACATATTCGTTGCTATTAGGTGCAGTTTTCACTTTCTTGGGATACATCAAAACTCAACAATACTTAAAATCACTCCATACTGCAGTTATACAAAATAATCCTAAAACCTAGAATTATGTTAAATTCACTGAATTTAATTGTATATGCACTCGTACACCCCTAAACACACCACTTCACTCGTATTTACACTGCAAAACAATGGAAAAGGTAGAAGTTGCTTCTTATGACTCTGTTTTTAATCCTTAGTATTAGAAAGAAGAAAAGACATTTTAGGTATTGTCAATTTTTGTTCATTTAAAGAATAAATTTATAAGAGATGTTTTTCTGTGTGTGCGCGTGTGTGTGTAAAACGTTATCTCAATTAGTTTCAAAGCGGCTGACTAACATATCGAGCCCTTGTAAGAAGAAACTAAAGTACACTGGAATTGCGCTCCAATACATTAATTTTTGTGCCATTATCCGTGGCAATCACAATGCAGTTCTTGTAGCTTCCTTAATTCCACGGGGAGACAATCAATACGTACTCACACAACAGCAGATATTATATGGCATCATTTTTTCCTATGAACCAGTAATACATACAATAACTTTACATTTCCAAATGAAACTAGATATATACATTAATGGGTCACTTCAAAAAAGTGGGGGGGCAACTGCCCCCCTTTGCCCCCTTAATCGCCGCCCATGCGTGTAGTATTATAAAATGGAGTGTAATATATAACGAAAATGGAGTGTGATATATAACGAGTGTAATATATAACGTTATATATTTTAGTAATGCTTCTAAGGTTGTAAGGACGAACAGCAATATTTCTATGTATATAGTACCAATGCATATGTAAGTGTAGCCTAAAAAGTGTTTATTACTTAAGTTTGTGTTTGCCTTTACGATAGTGTACCCCTGGACAATAACGTGCATAAGAAAAAATACCGGTACTCACTTCTGTTTCCCATGTTTTCAATAGGATAATTTAAACAAGCATACTGAAAACGCACTTGACGTTTCAATTGTTTTCTGTATGAGCAACAGAAAACCAACCAATCAAATGGTCCGTTAAAACCTTGATTCGGGTTAACTATCTGACAGAGTATATATCAGGCACAGTATATTGTAGAACGAACCACGGGTTAAAGTAACTGACAACTTCCTGATATCTAATTCTGACTGATAGTAATCAGAAAGAATATCAGAATATTGTAGGACTGGCCCTAATCAAATATAATAGTGCAGCAAAACCTTGAGCATAGACACACTCAATCCGCTACAGACGAACTTCTAAACAAATGAAGACTTTATTCCGTGCAGCGCTTCAGGGAGAACCAATGAAAATACGAGCCACAGTAATGCTTCCGCTGAACATCGATGTCAAAACAAACTCAGTTGTTCATCATCGTGACCACTAATTCACCCTCGCGGTCGACCTCTAGGTCGTCATGTAGCGTACGTCATCGGCATGCGCTTACCCATTTGAATCCATGTTTATGTGCTAGTATCGAGGGTGCGACCGCGACTTAAACCTCGACGTCGATCGCAAGGTTTCTTCGGCATGTCCTGCCCTTAAGTGTGCTGTTTGGTTGCCTTTGCACAAACACATTTGAAACAAACAATTATGTTTTAGAGGTTAGAAATTTTAACTTCCATCTCAATGTTTTAATTGCTTATTATTTTTTGGTAATGGCAATCAAGTGAGAAATGTTTATTTTATTTTATTTCTATCAAATTAAAAATCTCGTGGCTGCGGCTCGCCCACACGGGCGATTATTTGTGTGGGTGCTAGAGCCTCGGAGCACCCACGTAGTCGGCGCACATGTATCGTACAGTTGCAATAACTTATTGAATGCTAACTTAATAGATTGGATTATAATTTAAAAGACAGAACTTCTAAACGTAATGTAATTTCATTAAAATATACGTTATTACCATTTCCATTTGTATAAAAAAATAATGTTATTGACAGAAAAAAAACAGCATTTCGTTACTACGATTAAGAATCAGTTGCGTACAGTTGTATTAATGTTATTGAATATTAGTGTGGTAAGTCGTAAAAAAAGAAGACTTGCTAAAAAGAAAATGAAAATAAAATATTTGAATTTTACGTCCCATACTTATGCCGGATAGGATAAAGGGCATGACGATGGTAAGAATAAATGAAGTGATTGAAGAAAGTGGGAAGAGACGTGATAACCCTAAGAAAAACCACACACATTGTGTTTGTCCTCCATAAAGCCACTTGGCGCAAGCTGGCATCGAACCGGAAACCCCACGTTGCATTGGTGAACGCTCTACGACTGAACTACCGCGGCCTCATTCCTTTTTCATGCACGACTAATATCCTTTATGTAATTAAAGAAAAGTATATTAAAACTTAACCAATATCCAATATTTGTTAAATTTACGAATACGTTCTCCCAAAGGGACAGAGTATTGGAATTCCATCCATAGACGCTTCAGAAAATGTTAAGCACGGAAATTGAAGAAATTTTGATGAATTATTATCCTAACTCGTAAATGTTACAGGAAAGTGAACTATTTCAATTTTGAATCCAAACGATTAAATTATAAACAGCGTTTTACTTCTTCTGGGCACTTGTCTTTTGTGCGGGACGCCTGGGGTTGATTTCCGCCATGAGCTCATGTGATTTGGATCCTACGTAGGACACATCACACAAAGTTTTGACAGTAAAAATTACATTAAATTCCAGACATGTAAGCTTGTTTTAATCACTCTTCAATGTCATATTTTCCATTGTTTATGATTGGTTAATTGATTGGTCTGGAGTTTACCCGTATTAAGCACTGAAGCTATGTGAGACGTGGTTCTATAGTTTACGTAGAATTATGAGGACTTGATTTTCTGCCAGGAATCAAATCCTGCTCTCCCACACCAAAGGTTTGTACAGTAATCATATAGCCACGAAAATATGAAGTGTAGTACTTTAAAATTTGTGCCTGCTTACGATGGAAGGCGTTTATTTTTAAACAATAGCATAAAAAATAATAGAAAAAAACCAAGCACTCGGACTTCAGATCCATCAATTGCAACAGCACTATGAAACCTTTCAAGTAAAGTTATCTTCCAGTGTAGTTTACCAACAACAGTTCATCCAATGAATTTATGGCCGTGTCCAAAAGATACAAGTGCACATTTGAAGTACGCTTATTTCCGGAAGTGACGTCACCTAGTGTGCGTCAAAAGGTCCAAGTTCACAAGTGTGCGAGTGCATAGTGCGTAGTGTGCGAGGATGTACACTACGTTAGTATACTTGTGTGCTTAATATGGCGATTTCTCGTAGAATGACCTAATAAAATTTTAATAGGCATATTCTTAATATTTTTGTTTAAGTAAATATATTTGTGGACTGATTTTATAATAATTTACTTGATAAACATACAAGTTAGTGATTTTACAAGTCGAATATAAAAATATTACGCAAATAACAAATGTATTTACGTTATGTTCTTTGAGTATGCAATAGAATTTAAAATAGTATAGGGAAAACAAACAAATAGTTTCTTTAATAATGCTATAAAGACATTTGTGCTTAAATATTACATGGTTTATGTAGCTTAATAGTTGCACTATCGGTAATGCGGCTATTTGCACGTAAATGACAAATTTTAATGGTGTATGAATATATTAAGTTCTAGCATAGTATACATAGATTATTCATTTCTCTATAGCTACAGCTACAGCCGCAGCCGCAAATGTTAATTCATAGACACATAAGCCTAATTTTATAGTTTTGATTCTAAACGAATTCCTTTCAACGATACCATATTTCCTTGCACTTGAGAGAGACTGTAATATACCAATTACCGTACATTGTGTATTTCTGACAGGTACCGAAAAGTGAAATACAGATCAAAAATTCCTTTCTCCACATTTATCAAAGATTTCACAAATTACTCCTGGTAAGTCTTTACTATGGCCATTTCATTTTTTTTATTCTTCGATTTAGCGATTTGATCTCTTGGTTCCGGTTTTAACAACTTACCTCTTCACCCATATACTGTATATAAGTTAGTAGGTAGGTTGGTTCCTTTTTGTACCAAAGTATAATATTTAATTCACATAATATTGACGAGCGAGTGTTAGCGAGTGAAGGCTGGTTGGAACCCCGCAGAGCACTTTCTTTTCCGTCTTCGTTACGAATCGGTTCATTGAACGATTCATTGAAAGAAATGTCCAAAGTAAAGACTTGCCTTCCTCTTAATTCATATAATCCCATTACTGTACCCAGTATTAAAAGATTATGAACAATAATTTCTTCCGTATAGTTGAACAATGAGAGCCATTACATTACATACTGTATTTTTTTTCATAAAACCGTCTCTTAATTTTCATAAAATTCTTATTATATTTTTAGTAGTTTATTTTACGTTTATATTTGGACGAGGGGATTTGTTTCGTTACTGAATAACCATTTTCGCAGTGGGAAGCATGTAGGAGAGTATATTTCAAGAGAGATGTAGGGCGCCGAAAGCGTAGTAAAATGCACGTAAATGTTGAAGTGTATACAATATACAGAACTCCATTCAAGCAGGCTTATAAGATAGTAATCTCACTTTTTTTTGGTTATTTTTACCATACTACTTTCATTAGGGTTATTCGCCTTGAGTATGTATTATCCTTATAAATTGGTATTTCATAGCGACATAATAGCTTTTTTCTGTAATTTTGGTCCTCATGTTGTTCAACTTTACCATTTCTTTCCTTGTCATCCTTCTATGTGTTAACTTTTGCTGTAGATTAAGAATACGGAGACACTATTTCGATGATTTCCAGGTAAAATCAATAAATTCACAGTGAAAGAATAACATCTAAGGAACTTCAATATTAGCGCAATATGGTAGAAAGAGTTCAATCAGTATGCCTGAACTCAAAGAATACAGTAGAACTACAACAATTATACTGTAATTGTTGTGAAATCTACCGTACAGGAAGCAATTATACTCAGTATCAACCCTCTCCCAAAGTAGTTTTGTGCCACATTATTGTAAATACCGCTACCCTCGGTGTCCTAACGCTCTTGCACGTTGCCTACTTTCAGTTGCAATAAAATTCCTAAACTAATTCGCAAAAGTGTCTTCAGCGCCCTAATCACCAGTGCTACTCTTCTTTCGGGAGATTATTAAATATTCCCTCCGCAAGCATGCCTAATAAAGTAGAATATCGCCAATAGTTTAGTGTTTTTTATGCTGTTACGAGTTTATTGTGCACATAAGACAACGCACACATATATTATATATGTATTGCATTTATGCTCCGCTCTTGTTAATCTGCGCGTGAAATACCCAAAATGACAAATATTTGCAGGCACGGCAAAGCTGAAGCTGTTGGCATACATGAAAAAAACTCTTAAATCATTTTATGGTTACCCCATATAGTCAATCTGTACGGTTTATTTATCTTTAATATAACTGGAAAGTCATTCATCTAAAGAAAAAAAAGCATGCTAATTTTTTCTAGTACGCGAAATTCTCCCTTCTTTTGTCATCAATGTTCCATATTCCACCACAACGAGGCGCTGTAAGCAAGTGCTGATCAAAAGCTAATTTTACGAAGTGTACACTATTTAGTGTGCACTCCATTTGTAGACTTCGAGTGTGCATCCTCGAAGTGTGCACTATGCACTTTTGGACACGGCCTACGTTTATGTGAAAAAATATGAAACATTTTGGTTCACTGCTATTTCAATTCTATAAATATAGATGTGAAGGTCTTTCAGGCAGGTGAAGTTTACGTAAGGATTACTCCAGTAACGCCTCATTTTCTTCTTCATAACTAACTGACTTTACGAATTCTGTAGCCTATGGAACCCGGAGATTCGAAGCCGTATTCAAAAAAGCTCTTCATTGAGTTCTGTCTTTAGCCAATTGTCCTTTGTACTCCTATTTCTGTGAGATCCATCTTAATTTTGTCCTTCCACATACGCCTAGGTCTTCCTAATGGTCTTTTCCTGATTTGCTTTCCAAATTAATATCTTTAAAGTGGTTCTACTTTCTTCCATTCTCGCTACATGACCTGCCCACCTGAACTTCCTATCCTTAATGACTCTAACAATGTTAGGTAAATGGTATAAATTATGTTAATCGTTATGAAGTTTCCGCCATTCACCATTTTCATCCCTCTTGGTCCGAATATTCGCCACAGGATTTTATTTTCGAATACTTTCAGTCTGCGTTCTTTCCTCACAGTAATTGAGCAAGTTTTGCAACCATACAGTCCAAGAGGCATAATAACTGTTTTATATATTTTAAGCTTCAACTTGTTTTTCTTTTTAGAGAATTCACGAAGACAAAAGAGTTTGGACTGAATTCAATGCTTTCAATCGACATTTAACTTCATCACGGATATGATTCTGGTCTGATAATGTGGATCCTAGATATTTGAAAAGGTCTACTATGTCGAAAGTATTGTTTGATATTTTAACGTATCCATTACTTGAGTATTGTGATCACGGTGCATTTTCATGTATTTAGTTTTATTCTGTATTTACTTCTAAGTCCATATCCCTGCAGGCATTTAATAAAACCTCTGCATGTCTTTCAATTGTCCTCACATCATCTCCTATCAGTTTGACATGATCAGCATAAGCCATAACGTGCTGAATGCCATTAAGCTCTAAGGCCTTGTTGCTATATTTAATTTTCCTTATAGCATATTCCAGAACAAATTTGAATAATAATTGTTTTAGTCCCTCTCTCATTATTTCCTCCCTCTCTCAGTGCATCTCATTGTTTTAGTCCCTTCTGTATGTGAAAGATCATGGCAAAATATTTTCCTACCCGGACTTTTCTTTGAGTTTTATTTAAACATATCTTTACTAATCTAATTAGCTATTTTGGTATATGCCGAGTTCGGTAAGAATATTGTACAATATTTCCCAAGTCGTAGGCTTATCTAAAATCAATAAGCTGATGTACCCGAGTGTTGTATTCCCATTGCTTTTCGAACATAAAGAAATGGGAATTAATTCCTTTTCTTCTTTACAAAGTTATAAACTAACTATACGAAAGCAACTAGTTTCCTGTGAAATTCGATCTTGAATGCGTATCCATTAGGGATGGCCAGATCCGGATCCGAGATTTCGGATCTTGGATCCGGATCCGAAAATCCGAATCTTGGATCCGGATCCGAAAATCAGGATCTTGGATCCGGATCCGAAATTTCGGATCTTGGATCCGGATCCGAAAAAACGGATCTTAGATCCGGATTCGAAAATCAGGATCTTGGATCCGGATCCGAAATTTCGGATCTTGGATCCGGATTCGGGAAACCGAATCTTGGTTCCGGATCCGAAAATCCGGATCCGAAATTTTGGATCTTGGATCCGGACCTGAAAAACCGGATCTTGGATTCGGATTCGAAATTCCGTGTCAGAAAATTCGGGTGTTCCGAATCAGCAAAATTTTCGAAATTATTGACAAAGTGATTTTCATTCCTATGCTTAAAATAAGATTTTAAGACACTTTTGGTATCTGATCGTGTGACAGCCTTGCGTTCTCTTCATTCTGTTGATATTTGGTTTTCGTGCCTTAATATGTCACAATTACTCCAAATTTGATTGAGTAAAACTATCGGGATAGGTGAGAGCAATCTCACTGTCAGATTCGATTCTAGTGGAAATACTTGACCGAAAAGGTAGTAAATCTTTTTTAAAGCGGTCGTCCTCATGGAAATTTGTCCTTTGTTTTCTGTAACACTAGTCAAATGCTGGGATGAAACCTTAGTCTCAAGCCCAAGCTTCTTCATTAGACTCAGGCTGCTTACTTTTCTAATTCTTTCTGAGTTATTGTGGTCACTGAATGAGGCCATTTCCTAGTCGTGATGGGCTAGGCCATTGCTAATAGAACAGCCCATAAAATATAGATCAAATCAAATTAAGGAGCAACTACCTTTTCTTGCTCTTGATGAGCTTTTTTTTTTCTTTCTTTAAAAATACGTTTCTCTGTGACCGTACCACTCCAGTTAGAATTAAGAATTGTAGTAGAGATGAAGTTCTAAATGGCAATTAATGTATCAAAATCAATGTATTAATGTACTGTATGTGTATACAAAATACCATATGGAGCCTCGAGCAGTAACATGTATCTTTGTAATTAGTAATCCACTACTATTAACTCTGCATAGGTTGTATAAGGAGCTATATCATTCATGTAAACACACAGGCGGATGCAGGGGGAGGGCGAAAAGTCGGAGGGTGGTGGCTCAGTGGTAGAGCGTTCACCTCCGGTGCTTGGGGTCCCTGGTTCGATCCCAGCTCGCGCCATGTGGACTTTGTGGTGGACAAACACCGTGCTCGTGGGTTTTCTCGGGGTTTTCCGTTTCCTCCCACTTTCTTCATTTCATTTATTCCTCATAATCACCGTCTCCTTTAGCCTAACCGGCATAAGCGTAGGACATAGAACTCAAGGATTTCATTTCATAACGAATTTTTGTTCAAATAAGAAGTTTCATTTCTCTAACATTCCAGGATTCCGAGATATAAAAGTCTTTTCTCCCCGCCCCTTTTCTTCCCCTCTAAGACATACATAAAAAAACGCTTAAGTACATACCTAATTATTTCAAATGTAAAGTCCAAATACCAAATTCTATGCTCCTAACCTTCAGAGGTTCCCAGATATCGACATGTTATTATAAAAATTACAATCCCCACCCTCTTTCCTTTCCATCTCTTTTCTTTTCCTTTTTACTAAAACGTCAAAAAACACTGAAGCATATGTCAAATTATTTTCAATGAGAAATGCAAATACCAAATTTCAAGTCTCTAACCTTAAAAGATTGAACATATTAATACAATAATTGTAATCCATACTTAATTTTCTTCTTGCCCTTTTTCTTCCCTTCTGGGCCACATATATAAAAAAACGTTGAAACACGTATCTAATTATTTTAAGTGAGAAGTCCAAATACCAAATTCCATGTTTCTAATCCTTTAAGTTTCCGAGATATAGGCATATTATTACACTAATTGCAATAATTGCAATTACCACCCCTTCTTTTACTTTCTACATCTTCTCTGCCCCTTCTAATGTAAATATCAAAAAACACTTAAACAAGTATCAAATTATTTTCACAGAGAAAGCCAAATACCAAATTTGAAGTATCTAACGTCAAGAATCATCAATATTTTCCACCCCATTTCCCCCCTTCCTCGTCGAATTTCCCAAAGTCTTTTCTTAGTGGTATCCTACGTCACAAAGCCTATAAACTGTCCAAATTTCAAGTTTGTAGCTTAAGCGATTTGGCCTGTACGGTGATCTATCACTCACTCACTCAGTCACTCAGGACTTTGCCCTTTATATAGAGAGAGATTTAAGATTTTATGGGAAAGCCATGGATTTTGTCCTAAGGCCGCCAGTGTCTTAGAAATGTAATAGCTTTGCTATAAACTTTAAGCAATCAACTGACTGATCCGCGTCTATATGTATTATGTAAAATACCGCTTATGATATTTATTTTGCTCGTAATAAAAAAAAATAGAAATGATGGCGAATATTCAGACATCCATGATTTTAGCGTAATGCTGCAGGAGTTCAGATCATTGAATTAATCATAAGAGCCGACTGTATAAGATAGACTACATTAAATTCCAATGTGGCACAAAGAAAATATGCAACATTACTATGCAGTTTTTCAACGTTATAACTCAGTCTGAAAATATTATCATAGGTCTCACAAACAATCGAATTTTAATCCTAACTCGATTAATATAAGGCAGATCTATACAACTACTGACTTGAGATGAAAGTGGCATACTTGTAGTACGTTTAAAGATATAGGCCTACTAAAGGCTAAATGATGGGGTGTGCGCAACAGTGGTCTAATCCCGAAAAATGTGAAAATGAGATTTTGATGTAATCTTTTGTCATTTAAATTGAATTGTCTTCCCACAGAGTTAGATAAAATTCACCTAGTAAATTTTATACATATGGATATTTTAGTTCTGGTTCTCAATCTAAGGCCTAAAATATTCAAAACAGGAGTCGAAATCTGAACTTCGAAATTTCGGGTGTGGATCCAGGAACCGGATATCCGGATCCAAGATCCAAAACTTCGGATCCGGATCCAAGATCCGAAATTCCTAATCCGGATCCAAGATCCGGATATCCTGATCCGGATCCAAGATCCGAAATTCTGGATCCTTATCCAAGATCCGGATATCCTGATCCGGATCCAAGATCCGAAATTCCGGATCCGGATCCAAGATCCGAAATTTCGGATCCGTATCCGAGATCCGGATCTTATAGAATCCGGATTCGTCTGGCCATCACTAGCTATCCATAGATTTGTTTCTGCTGCCAATAATGCCAACTGTCACTGCAATGCCTACACGACCTCGCATCAACAACACAGGACATAGTCGCGGATTGATCGTGCGACACTTATTGCCCGTGTTCATCGGGGCTACAGGTACACGGTCAGTTCCGCATTTAGAACCTCGGCAACCCCTTCCCCCAACAAATATGCTGGCACCCACCCCCTTCCTTTGATTCCAAATTAATTGAAGGGGCGTGGAGACCATTCCTGGTATAGGAAAAGAAGCGTGTTGTATCGTTACTGAGGAGATGCGGGGTGCTTCTTTGTTAATGTAGATGACTGTTTTTGTATTTATTACAACATAGATTTGAAGGGCACTGGCTTCTATCTAACGTAAAAGATCCTTAATTTGCTCTTTTTAAGTTTGTAACTCAAAGTGTTTTGGAAAAGGTTATAACTACTAAATTTCACGCCCTTAAAAGAGTTTGCGCTCTAGGCACGAACTTATTTGGCCTAATGGGAATTGCGGCCCTGTATATAATGCTATATTTATTGATAAATTTTATTGCAGAACAATATCACGAAGTAAAACAAGGGAAAACGAAATACTGTAGACCTTAAAGTCATGAAGAATGCTATTCAAACAGTTTCATATCACCTGATACAAAACATACATATCTAAAAGATAGTCATGCAAAAAGTAATGCAAAATTTGCAATAAGGTGTGTAATGTAAAATGTTTACAAAAAGCCGAATTTATTGTTTCTTTTCTTATAATTCCGCCTACATGAAGTGAGTGATCCAAGGTACATTATGTTGTGATCACTGGTACAGCCACTTCCTTAAGACCCTGGACCTAAGAAAGAAACATTTCTCCATTCTAACGGTAAGATGAATCTCTATTATTTTGAGCGTGTTGTTTAATATCATATATTAATGGCATTGGAACTCTTTGCGTCTTTAATGTATTATCTAAACACTTACTGGATGTGAGATTGGTTGGTTGGACTAGTGTCTTTCGTCCATTTCGTATCAGAAGCTACACTATGTGATCAAAAGTATCCGGACACCCCGAAAAACATACGTTTTTATATTAGGTGCATTGTGCTGCTACCTACTGCCATGTAGTCATTATCAGCGACCTCAGTAGTCATTAGACATCGTGAGAAAGCAGAATGGGCGCTCCGCGGAACTCACGGACTTCGAACATGGTCAGGTGATTGGGTGTCACTTGTGTCAGAAGTCTGCATGCGAGATTTCCACACTCCTAAACATCCCTAGGTCCACTGTGTCTGATGTGATAGTGAAGCGGAAACGTGAAGGGACACGTACAGCACAAAAGCGTACAGGCGGACCTCGTCTGTTGACTGACACAGACCGCCGACAGTTGAAGAGGGTTGTAAAGTGTAATAGGCAGACATCTATCCAGACCATCACACAGGAATTCCAAACTGCATCAGGATCCACTCCAAGTACTATGACAGTTAGGCGTGAGGTGAAAAAACTTGTATTTCATGGTCGAGGGCTGCTCATAAGCCACACACATCACGCAGGTAAATGTCAAACGACGCCTCGTTTGGTGTAAGGGGCGTAAACATTGGACAATTGAACAGTGGAAAAACGTTGTGTGGAGTGACGAATCACGGTACACAATGTGGCGATCTGATGGCAGTATGTGGGTATGGTGAATGCCCGGTGAACGTCATCTGTCAGCGTGTGTAGTGCCAACAGTAAAATTCTGAGGTGGTGGTGTTATGGTGTGGTCGTGTTTTTCTTGGAGGAGGCTTGCACTCCTCGTTGTTTTGTGTGGCACTTTCACAGTGCAAGCCTACATTGATGTTTTAAGCACCTTCTTGCTTCCCACTGTTGAAGAGAAATTCTGGGATGGCGATTGCATCTTTCAACACTATCGAGCACCTGTTCATACTGCACGGCCTGTGGTGGAGTGGTTACACGGCCGTAACATTCCTGTAATGGACTGGCCTGCACAGAGTCCTGTCTTAAATCCTATAGAACACCTTTGGAATGTTTTGGAAGCCGACTTCGTGCCAGGCCTCACCGACCTACATCGATACCTCTCCTCAGTTCAGCACTCCGTAAAGAATGGGCTGCCATTCCCCAAGAAACCTTCCAGCACCTGATTGAAAGTATGCCTGCGAGAGTGGAAGCCGTAATCAAGGCTAAGGGTGGGTCAACACCATATTGAATTCCAGCAGTACCGATGCAGAGCGCCACGAACTTTAAGTCATTTTCAGACAGGTGTCCGGGTACTTTTGATCACGGTGTATATTAAACGTGAATTCAACCTTGTAAGATATTATGACTAAAACGGAGCATTTGATTTCTTCGAAAAATATATTCAAACATTGCAAGAGATTTAGCTTCCAATCATTCGCCGTGACCTGAGTTGAATCTCGTTTGTGAAGCAAAGAATTAACACAAAAGTGAAAAAAAGAGTGAGCATGATGTTTGTGGGAAAAAAAATTATAATAAATGATTCAAGTTACTTATTATATGTAACGCTGAAATTCGTCAGACTGTGAGCTATAGCTATTCGTGTCTCTATCACAAAATTTTCGACAAACTTTAAAAAATAAAATAGAATATAATAAATTATATTCAGACTCGTATCTTAAAACAAAATAAGCAATTTCTAGGGTAATTAACTTAATAAACAGGTTTATAACTCAGGATCTTATCTACATATGAAATCATAACACATGAGTTACCTCTATTAAAAGTATATTCAGAAAAAGTTGATAATTCTATGAAATATCTTCCTTTAAAAGTGCATGAGAAATACCTGTTGGGTATCCTCTTCTCTAATTCCTCTAGTTTTAGTACACTTTATAAAGCTAAGGTTTCTCTAATTATGTGCATGTGGCAGACAGAAGGGTTAGCCCTCACTAAAAGCGTCCTCTGTCAACCTTAACTTATAAAGGGCATTGACTCACTACATCAAAAGCCCTGGCCTACGACCCTATTTCGTGTACTCCCTTAACTAGGAGATGCACTAGAAGGATATCTATCTAAAAATTTATTATAGGGATAGGTAGATAAGGAGAATGAGTTCGCCTTATAGTAACGAAAGATCCTTAAATAGATCTGGGATGTAAAGGTTAGGTAAGAACCATACTCCCTGAATTAGGAGATGTGATTTTAAAAAATCTAAAAGCTCTATCAGTAGCCTCTTACGAGTCCACTTCGAGGGATCGAACCCAGGAATTTGTGTTCAGAGTATTCATAAAAAAAACTATTGTGTCCTGCAAGAGGAACAAATTACCTTATAACCGACCAAAACCGTATACAGCTTCAGTTTTGAACACGTACTCAAAAATTCTAGTATCAGGGAATTGTTAATCTAAATGCCATATCCATCTAAATATGGAATGTAGCATTTCAAGGATCAAATCCTGTCCCTATTCTACAGGGCCTAAGTCCCTAGCAACATTCTGTTTCTTGAATTAGTATAAGAATTATTTTTCTATATCCCTTCTTCTCACAGAACCTCATTTTAGTCCAAGAAAGAAGTCCCTTAAAAATGAAAACCTACTAGAAGTTAGAACCTAATATAGCTCATGCCTTCTGCCCTATTTAAGACTCGGAGAACCTAACGAGTCTAAGCAAGACCTCCGTAATACTCCCCCTTCATTTACTTGAAGTATGATATTCTCTTACGGGTAGAAAAAAGCTCCCACTCGGCTCACCGAACCGAGTCCTTCCTATAGACTACATTTTTGAAAACTGTTCGAAGTCTCCCCCAAGACTGACGGTCAACTGACACCTTTCCCTGTAAAAATCTTCCGTTTATATAGGAATGCTATCATATCATAAGCTATGTAGAAAAAACGAGTGGTAGGCAGGAGGGTGTTCTACCAAAAAGAAGCTTTCTCTGAACACTTTAAATATGTTATTCTCTGAAACAGAGTTGCTATCTAACTATTCTTTTTACTAGAGGTATTTTTTGTAATAGCAGAAAATAGAAATAATATAAATATACATAGTAAATACAACAATTACATTTACATACAATTAATAATAACAATAATTAATCACCAATGACCAGATCTGGATTTCTTAACCTAATAATAATAATAACTTAAAATATATAAATCAATACCAATATACTGATATAAAACAATATATAAATTAAAAGCATTATTTAAATATAAAAACCAGCAAGTGACCCAAAAGTGTCACTTGCAATGAGGAAAAGTCAAGTGGTTTCGAGTAATACGCTAACACTAATTTATTTCTGAGCTGTGATTTGTGTCATGTTCTTTTAACTTCACCCCGAGACTGAGAACACTTTAATGTAACTATTTTTCATCTCATTTCCTTTCAAATTGTGTTAGGAAGAAATGTTTTACAAGTTGCAAATATAAAATACACTAGCTGAAAACAGATATAACTATTAGTTCAAAAGCTACAAGAAAAGCAAGGTTTTGGGCGAAATAACTTGTGAGCGTTTGCCAAAAGATGAAATAAAGGTAACAGAATGAAATGAAATATTTGAGTTTTAAATTCTATGGTTATGCCGGGTAGGCTAAAAGAAACGGTGATGATGAGAGAATGAATAAAATAGTGGAATGAAATTGTGGTATTATCCTTTGTTCAGTTCTCAAAACAGAAATTACTGGAAGTCCGAGTGGGTTTTTCGGAGCTCTTATGGTCAATGTCCTATTACTATCTATTTACAACACTGTCTCAAGTAAAATCAGATTCTTTGGAAAACCTGCCATGTTGTTCACATCACTTCAAAACAAATAAATTCACAACTTTACTACACGCACAAATTACTCAAATGAGTAATAGTTCAATTTAATATTTAGTAGACACTGAGTTCAATGCAATGGCGAAGCCAGCGGGAGGGTCATGGAGTCTGTTTACCACCTCCCGGAAATTGTAAAAAGCTGTTAAAATAAAGCCTTAAATTCCGTTTCCAGTCTAAATATTGCTAAAAGTTTCTAGGGGAGAACCCCCGGACCCCCGAAAGATTTAAGTCATTACAATAAAGCCGAAAATTGCGTTTCGAATCCACACACTGCCAAAAAAAATTTCCTGGAGAACTCCCGAACCCCCTCCGAAACCTGGCAACACTGCTGGGTTCAATGACAATTTATGCATTAGGTTTCACGTCAGTTAAACTGTTGTCCTAGGATTTGAGTTATTCCTTTCACTGGGCATGAGTACAATCAAATGTGTTTACAACACGAAAACGCACACGAGTGACACTTTTTTTTTTTTTAATTTTGTGACACAAACAAATGTAAATCTGTCGACGCGACGGGTGTACTTCAGTATCGTTCTGCACATAACTTACATTAGCTCCCTCTTTCAATTATTTTTGTTGATTAGTAAGGTTAGCGAGGAAGCAAGAAATGTAGGGCGAAACCTAAATTTAAAACTCTCTATAACGTAAGTAATAGCAGCCCCGGATTCAATTTATTTATTTATATATTTATTTACTTATATATTTTTACATATAGTTTCAGTAATAAGCTTTAAAGCACTGACAACACATAGACTACAGTATCTACAAATTTCAAGTTTCAAAAATATGCAGAGATAAAACAACACAATCGTTACTAACTCACATATCCTGAAAACGAAAATGCAATCCGTTTTTTCGCTCCGATATCACCCTCAGATTTTCTGCTATGATAATTATGATGATTAACTGCTGACAGCAAGGGCGCCCATGTTGTAGTTTCCAAGGGGGGGCACGTATATGGACATTTCAGATACAGTTTCAAATTTTGTTGTAACTATTTTAAAAATTCAATTAAGTTTTCGATATTCTGAAGTACGATTTCTTCTAGCGGGCGAGCGCCCCACGTTGCCCCCCTAATGTGCGCCCTTGGCTGACAGGAGTAAATGTAATTTGAGATTTAAAGTAAAAAGTTGTTAATAAGATAAATTCTAAGTTTTAATTAAAGAAATACATGTGTGTGATACTAAACATTCAAACACATAATTTACAAATGTATGTGTAAACGTATTCATATATGCAATAACGTATTCATATACAGGATGTTCCAGGAAAAACCTCAAAACTTCGCTTATGTTGAGTGAGTTGATTTTGAGTTTAACGTCCTGTTAAGCAGCGAGTCTATATGAGACATGGACCTACTGAGTAACGTGGAATCCGAACCACGTGAGCTCCCAACGGGAATGGAATCCGGGTCTCCCACGCCAAAGGTGCATACGCTAACCGCTTAGCCACGAAGGAGCTCTAACTTCGCATGTGTGTTAAGAACTTCAATGCTAGAAAAAATCAGTAACTTTGATCGAAAACGCTTAATTACGGAGATAGGGATTATAAAAGGGCAAGGAGGATGACTGATTCCAGTAATTACTTTTTAATTAGCTCTCTCCGTAATTAAGGGTTTACAACCAAAGTGGCAGAGAAACATTTTTTCTTGTAGAAACACTGCAGAATACTCCCTGGACGTAATATCTATTTTTACGTACAACAAAAGTTGTAAGCGTAAAAAAATAAAGAAACTACTATAGCATTTAATTCAGAAAATTTTTGCTTATGCCTGGTAACTTAATACAAACTATTCATTTACTTGTTAGGGAGAGGCCATACCCTCCCTTGTGGAGTCCACGGATGTACATGTATTGCAATACGTATGTTGTGTACTTGAAAACCGAGAGTAGCAGTGCCGTCTTAACGGTACCATGACCACTTGGCCGGGGCCCCGCGAGCAAAATGCCATGTATTAAGTACATGTACTAGGAACAAAATTTAGTCATAGGGACCACAACACACTTGTTTACTCTGCGGCCCAATACGTTGTTAAAACGTTACTAGAGAGTAGGTTAGACTGGAGGGTAGAGTAGACGGCAATAGCACGGGGCACCCTTAGGCGCAGGGCCCGGTTAGGAGCAATCGGTCCGGTCCAATCGGCTTAAATCCGGCCCTGACTATTGTTAATAATAGATTTTTCTATTTTGCTTCGATTCACAGAAAGTACTGTCTAGAAGTGAAACGTAAAATATTATTGTGCTATCATATGATTTTATACCCCGGTAATTGCACCGGAATAATTGCACCTGTCTCGCTACTGTTACTCAACTTTGCATGTTGCTGATAAGACGTAGCTTGAAACTTGGCAGCACCCAATCGTTCTAAGAGAGGTAGCCCTTGCTTGCTTGCTGCTCTGTGTTGTCTTGCCTTCAGGCGATCGAGCAGAATGTTTCGAGTGTTGTGTTTACCACTATCGAGAAAAAGGAAACGTTACACGAAGGGAACAAAAAAAACTATCTATCCTTTGGAGTTAGTATTGGACAGGGAGCTAGCACATGAAAAAATCACGTCATGAGGTACAAATTGTTTCACCCCTATATCTGGTGCAGGTCGGCGGGAACGTAAGAAAAAGTCTTGCGCGTCAAACCGGGTGCTTTTGGTTACAGTAAGACCCCGAAGGTTTGAAAAAGGGCCAAACTTTATGTCATGTAAAGTACAAGAAAATTTCTCTCGCCGTCTTGTTCCTTTCCATGTGTCAATCACCAAAAGACTTCGTAAGACGAAAAAATTATAGGCCAAGTCCCCTTCAGACAAGAGTTTTGAGAAAAGGGCTAAAAATTACGTCATAAGATAAAAGAAAAAAACTTAACGGGGTTTGGTGTGGAAGGATATCGTAATGTAAATAAAAACTGATGACAAGTTGCGAAGTCATATTCATCATTTCTATTCGCGCCTTCCGTATTTCGCGTCATGTCTCATGGGCATGTATGCTTTCGCCCTATGTTAAAAAATGTCAGTTTACTCTTGCCCTTATCAACAATGTCCTTATAATAGTGCCACCTTATCAGTAAGTCACCCTTGATATCTTACAAAGAGAGTGTGTAGACAGAAGTTTGCGATGATTATATTTACTGAATGTTTGTAAGGACAAAACATATTATACTTTAAAATGATATGACTACTTAAAAATATTACATGTAAAAAACATGTATGTGTTCAGAAACACTCACAGAAGCCTTGGACCGGAACTGATAACTTTGCACGTCCCTAGCAAAAGAAAATGGACATGAGATTTCGAACATGGAATATTAGAAGTCTTTATAGGGCAGGCGCATTAAAATACGTAACGAATGAGCTAGAGGAATACAGGATGGACCTAGTAGGAGTTCATTAAGTTAGGTTGGAAGGAAATGGATCTGTGAATTCCGGAAATTTTATGTTCTTTTACGGGGAAGGAAATAAAATTCACCAATTAGGAACAGGGTTTTTCGTTCACAAACGAAGAGTATCAGCAACTAAGCGTGTTGAATTTATTACTAATAGACTTTCTTTTATTACTCTTAAGGGTCGCTGGTGTGATATTATTCTTTTAAATGTACAGTCACCAGCAAAAGTATCTCCCTCCTAAGTGTTCTAATTCCATTCCTTGGGGTCCAGATAATTTGCACTTTGTAAAACGCCTGGACAGATGCAACCCAACTTACACGAAACTTTTCTGTACACTAACAGCAGTTACTAGCGCTGATCCAGGTGTCTATGCAGGTATCCCCTGAAATGGACAACTAGGCCGTACCTTGGGCCTGGGAGAGAAGGCTGCGTGGTACCCTAACACGCTAAAAAAGAGTGGGTAGCTGATGTGTCCAAGAGTGTCGGCGGATCCAGCGCCCTACCGGGAGGATGATGTAGGTACTGCCCTCAAGGAGAGTGTAATGCGTTCTCTTGGGTCCGAGATGGGATACTTAGTATCCTAACTCATACTCGTACCTCAGGAGCGCTGAGGAAGTGAGCAATACACGGCCCTACTAGAGGAGCCGCTGCTCTTAAATGGCCATTGTCTTTAAAGGTAGACAGTCTACATCAGCCATTGGGTCTGGTAATATACGGTGTACCTCTACCGTAATTAGAGGTGGTTCCGTATTGTTCGAACGGCCCTAAGGAAGGAAGGGTGTGGGTGTCCCTTCTAATGGTGGGTTACACGTACCATTGGGATTCGGACAAGTAGCTTAGCTAAAACGTGTACGTGGTACCTAAACACGTAAAAGATAGGTAGCCCCGTATTGTTTGAGCGGGCCTACCAGGGGAGACATGGCTCCCAAATGACAATGTCTGCCTTTCAGCAAACGGTCTACATCAGTCATTGGTTCTGGTAATGTACGGTGTACCTCTACCGTAATTAGAGGAAGTCCAGTATTGCTTGCACGACCCTTCCGGGGGGGTGTCGGATTCTTGCCTGCGGGGAGACCAAACGGAGGTGGGGAGGGCCCAATCCCAGGAATCTGGGTAACGGTTTTGATCCTGCTAAAGGGAGGAAATTCTGTGGGTATGGGCTGGCACCAAACTCAAATGGTGACTTAACACGTACCATTTGGTCCGGGATGAGATACGGGAGTATATCGACGTGTGCGTGGTACCTCTACACGACAAGGCGGTTGCCAGTTGAACGAGGCAGGCAGGGCCGGCATTGAACAAGCCCCCTCGGGCATTGCCTGGGGCCCCGGATTTGGTTGGACTCTGTCGGGCTGTGGTCATACCGTGGGATTCGGTAGCTTGTGGGATCCAATCCCAGGAATCTGGGTAACGGTGAACACGGGCGGGAGGTGAGCTTGCCTTATAACGCTCGGGCGCCATGCCTGCAGAGCATAGTAGGACTGATTCGCTAGCAGTCTGCCTCAACCAGTAGGTCTACTGGTAGGCACTCAGGACTTCGGTCCGGCCGCGCAGTGGGCATATCCCACTCCCTCAGAGAATGGGGGTTACATCGTTTAGGCGAGTCAGAATTAGGGGACAAATTCTGACGGTGCAGCATGTGCACGAGCATTCAATAGCGTATTGAGGAACTACGGGCGGGGTGCGATACATTTGAGCGGTACCCGTCCATCAAATAGACCGAGCGGTCGCGGGTATGCTCTCCATGCATGCAACTAAGCGTAGACCAGTAGACCGCTAGCATCAAAGTGTACTTTTCACCTTACATTTCATTGTAATCTTTCTCTTTCATAGTGATTCGGATCCCAGTTTACACTCCTATATAGATTCGAAGCTGACATAGAACATAAAAATGGTATCACTCAATTTCGTTTTTCAAATGCATCAATATTTTGTGACACTGCTGACATTTTGTTATGTTATACTATCTGTCTTTTGCATTTAAACTAAATTCATACTACTTTATTACCATCTGTTGCCACATATCAAACTTCTCCATTGTACATTTTCAGCAGACGTAGGTGCAATAACGTGCAACACTGCACCACTACACTTCACTGTTATGTTTAGTGTTAAAAGTGCATTTTAAATCTGTGCAAATTTGTATATGGTGCTATTTCAAATAAAATATTTTATGCTGAGTTGGCAACACTGCTTCACCTATGGCAACATTGCTTATGGTTTTCGATAGGGCATTTTGTTCTCATTATATTGTGCAATTTTTGTTTTGAATGCTTTAACGGGTTTCAAGATATTTACTTTAAACGTACGAAATTCTATAATACAATATTTTGGATATTCAAATTTTGAAGCCTCCTAGCGCCTATCCTTCTGGTCCATAGTACCTTAAATTTTGCTAATGTTCATTTCTGATGATTCTCTATCAGATGTACTATGGGGCAATCAGATTTTAGTGACAACTTGTGGGACCCTCCCGTCTGAGTATGTATTGAAATTGAAATTGAAACATTTGAAAAAAAAATGGACCTATCGGGGACTTGAGCGAGGGTTCACAGAATAGAAGTTCAATATGCTAACCACATACCTACCGCTTCACTTTCGCCATCCATCCACACTATTAGCCAGTTATAATCGTTGCATGTAAGACTATACACACGATCCTAATGCTCGTATAAAGAGACGTTCTTTATGTGAACGTCACAATCACTTACTCGAGATTTTCTTTAACTCAAAAACAAGTTATATAGATCTCCGTCAATGAGAAAAATATCACAAAACGTTCTTCAAGTTGACGCTACGTCATCGTTTTCAACGATGGTCTCGATTTATATTACATTTCATCACCTTAACTTCTGATTTCCAAAGAAGGAAACACGGCAGACATTAGTTTAGCACTCTTTTAATTGTATCAACTCGTGTGGAAATAGAAAGTTATATTTTTGTCTTCCGTAACTACTAGTTTATTTTATATTCGTATGATGAATTTGGTGAAGTGTAGCCGCTGGCAATAGCCGAGTAGCCCACAAAAATAATAAAAATTAAAAAAAACTTAGCATGGAAAAGGACCATTACCTAATCTGCCCATACTGGTTGTTTTTCGACGACATTTGATAACACTCACGCACTTAGAAGGTCACACACAACACCGCTTCTGCCAACAGACCCATAGTTCCAGTATGATACACCAGGTAACAGCACCGAATCGAATATGGTCGGATATAAGCAAACGACCTAGTGTATAGTTTTTTCTTTTTTCATGGACGATGAGCTACTTTCCCAGCAAGTTTAGTACTGATCCGGCCAGTAGTTACCGAGAAATAAAACATCATACCTGGTAGTAACCTATACCCCATGCCGTAAACGTTGCCAACACCTAGTGGCCCGCTTGCCAGTAAATGTCGATCATCGATATAGCGACGCGTCGAAGGATTGCCGCTAGTGTGCCACTGGCGGCAGGGTTTCGTCGGGTCGAAAGAGATATCTATAGTCGGGGTATTGAAATTATCACCCGGTGAGGCTGAAGGAGACGGTAATAATGAGAGATGGGTGATATGATGGAATGAAGAAAGTGGGAGGAAACGGGAGAACCCCGAGAAAACCCACGAACACAGTGCTTGTCCACCACAAAGACCACACGGCGTGAGCAATCTTGAGATGAGTGCGTATAATTATATGAATTTAAATGGCAACTGTCACCGATCATTTGAAAGTGAATATGGGAGAATCATGAGATAAAGTAAATAGACGCGCGTTATTTTGTTATAAAATTGGATGGCGAGCGAATTTTATCTGATCGCAAACGGTTATCGTCGAATATGCACGGTTACAGTAGCACACTGATTAGCAAAATTAAAAAGATCTCAAGTATTTATCCCTTTACATGCAACGTTTTCTTCATCGCCTCAGTGGCCAAGTCGGAAGCGCACGTGCCTAATAATAGAAAATTCGGTAGTTCGCGCCCATCTTGGGGTGATTTTTTAAAACTTTTAAAATTGATTTTTAGACTCACCTTAATGTAAATAAATTACGCATATAGACGATTTAACAAATTTTTTTGGGGGGGGAGTTGTTTTGTTGTTCATTGGCGTTTCGTCGCGTCTCTGGCACTAGTGGGTCGCTGGTGGTATAATTTTCAAAATGGAAGTGGAGTCACCGCGCATTGAAGCTGCGGGGCCGCCAATCTTTGGCGAGATGTCGCTAGTTGCCCATCGGTGGTCCACCGACGCTTACGACATGTAGCAAGCTCATGCATACTTACACCTGCATTTGATAATACACACAAACGTACAATCATTATTGTATACATTTTATGCCCTTGCAGGGGTAAAAGTGTGGGGGAACGCGGGAGGACGACGTCCCTCCGCTTCCAGGAATTATCCGTGGCGTCCCCCCATTTTCTAATAATATTACAATGGGCAAAGATAGGCACAGGGGACGGCGTGACGTCATGTGTCCCCCTACCTTTTCAGATCCGCTTTTACCCCTGTGGCCTTGTATATACATGAAAAGCTACTTTTCACTCTTTAGTTTATTGTTCTTGTTCGCAATATTTTACCATATGCCATAATATCGATGTTTTTTTTTTTACAGAAACAATATTCTAGGGGGGCATACTTAGTATTCCGGGGGGGCACTGTTGGTGGTATTCTATTTATTATTGTATTATAGATGTATTATTTTGGTCTCCTCCAGGGGGGCGGTGCTCCCCAAAAACATGTCTGGAAGAAACACTGATAACGATATTACAAAATATTTAGCCAGTATTTTAATGATGCCTTTTTAGTAGTAACAACAATTTTATACAGTCGTCTCGTTTTTTTTGGGGGGGGGGGTAATTTTAAGTTCTAGAGGAGAACTAATTAAAAATGTGGAAAGTATCCATGTACCTTATGCAACCCATACCTTCATATACTGTGTGTAAAGAAACCGTCAGTATACTTTAAGAGAATTGTATCTTTCTTCTTTACTGCTATACATTAATTTTGAAGTATTGAAATATAAAGCTTCTCCATATACAAGAATTATTACTAATAATATTTTGATTAGATAAATATTCATAATTATTCAATTATTAAAATATTAGGATTAATCTAGAGGTTCTTACCTTTCCATGAACTAAATATTTAAAGACACATTTTTATTAAGCCAACGTAGTTTACATTTGAAGTTTTAGAAAAGGCAGTGCAATTCTCTGTGGGGATGGATTATATCAAATTTGGTACAATTTCTTACATGGAAAAGTTCCAGTTCACAAGGATTTTTCATGAATATTAACACAAGTGAACTTAATGAGCTGATTTTGAGTTTAACGTCCTGTTCAGCAGCGATGCTATATGAGACGTGGACCTACTGATTAACGTGGAATCCAACCCACATGAGCTCCCGCTGGAATCGAACCCGGGTCTCCCACGCCAAAAGCGCGTAAGCACAAGTGAACTTAAGCGACATGGTCTAAGCTGTCCTAATTTAGTACAAATTCGTTCCATACTTGAGAATTATCTTTCAAGTTTGCAATTACCTATAGGACACACACTTAATATGGCAGCTAGATGTCTTAGTGTAGGAAACCGTCCCCAATATTATCCGCTTGAAGTTTGCGTAACATTTCACTCAACTTCATATTCTTCTCTGCACACTTCTTTAAAATTTAATGAAAACACTTATATTCAGGTACACACTCCTCAAAATTCAAAGAAAGAAAATCACACAAAGATTTGAGTTCTTGTATTGCGTTATCCATAGGCATAATAGAAATGGATTTTAGGATTTAGATTTCTGTGCTTTCGGCATAAATGCATTTAGCTCGTCACGTTTGAGGGATTTCGTCCCTCGTCGAGCACACTATCCAACTAAAGGGAAGGAAGGAAGTGGCCTGGGTCATATAAGTTAGGTACCACCCTGGCATTTGCCTCATGTGAATGAGGAAAACCTCATTTTCGACCGAGTGTCCCCACCAGGAATCGAACCCGAGACCACTCGCACCGAAGGCGAGAGTTAGCGACTACGCTACACGGGGCCACTCCATAAGCATAATGTCACCACAGTTGAACACTTGGGACGATAAAGAAACTTTTCGAACGGTATCCCCAAATCTATCAAAATTTTCTAACAATGTTATCACATATGGTCGCACAACTTCATTATGGAGCTTATCATAGTCTTCAAAATCTGCCTTCAGGAATGCTTACAGACTTTCTTTCATCACTTTCTTGTGATACCTATGAAATGCTTCCAAATAACTCGATTAGTCACTCATAATTATCCTTCAAACGAGAGGTTGCTACTGACACTTTCATCAGTAAACCACTAACAGTAAGTTTTTCGGATTATAATATTGAACACATAAAAATGGTACCATGAAAACATATGTGACTTTTTGGGGAATATGGAAAAGGACATTGACTGAAACCTCGCAAATTGGAAAAACATAAACTGAACGTTAAATTTGAAACTAGCTATATATACAAGGTGTTTCTAAAAAACACTGACAACTTTTGGGAGGTGATTCCTGACACCAAGATAAGACAAAAAGTATAGACCAACCTGAGTTCACAAATACATACTTTCGGAGCTAGAGGCTGTCAAAGGCATGAAAAATGAACTTTAAAGGTCCATAGCTCCAAAACTAGGGGCTTACCCTAGTCGGGTCAAGACTTCACTTAGGAAATGAAAAATGAAATCTTTGAGTTTTACGTCCCACGGTTATGCCGGTTAGGCTAAAGGAGACGGTGATGATGAGTAATGAGTGAAATGGTGGAATGAAGAAAGTGGGAGGAAACGAGAGAATCCCGAGATAACCCACGAACACGGTGTTTGTCCACCACAAAGTTCACTTGGCGGGGGCTGGGATCGAACCCGGGACCCCTAGCACCAGAGGTGAACGCTCTACCACTGAGCTACCGCGGCCCCAGACTTCACTTAGGAACTAATATGTGTCATATCCAAACATCAATGTTTCAAAATCCTAAAATACTCATGCAACATTTTTTATAGAGGGTGTTTGGCTATGGGCATATAATTTGAAGTACTTACCAACTATATCTCTAAAAATTGTTGAGGTAGTACCGCAAATTATGAAACATCGATATTTGGATAGGGCAGATACTAGTTCATAAGTGAAGTCCTGACCCGACTAGGGTACTTCCCATTGTTTTGGAGGATTATTTTTTCATGTTTTCGGCAGCCTATAACTTCGAAAGGAATCATTTTTGGACACATTTTCGTCTATATTTTTTGTCTTATCTTAGTGTTAGGAATCACCTCCCAAACCTTGAAAGTGTTGTTTTAAAATACGCGGGGGGGGGGGAATTCAACTTTGGAGAGGACATTTTCCCCTTCTCACATGCCTGGATAAAACACTCATAACAAAAAACATTTTGTTCCGGTAATTATTAGTTATGATACCGTTAAGTTAGAAAGTCCTGGGAATAAGCTATACAATAATAACGTTATTGAAATGTACTATATTTCAGTTGATCTTTTCTTAACGTTATTTAGTGATAGCAAAAAGTATTTCATTTTTTCTAATTCGTCGCTATATAGTTATCTGAAAAGTATAGTAACATTATTGTTTCATAACAAATATAAAAGTTATAAATGGTACATAACGAAAAATTTAATAAATATATTGTTATATTTGGCTGGATTTCCATCTTTTTCGTCATTTTAACGTTGAGTTAAATAAGCAAGCCTTGTGAATAACCTATAAAATAATAACGTTATTACAATATACTATATTCCTATCAAGCTTTTCATAAGGTTATTTAGTGGTAACAGAAAGCACAATGATGGTGCAATCCGTTACTCTATAGTTATCTGATAAGTATAGTAACACAATTGTTCCGAAGCAAATATATAAAGTTACAATTGGTACATAACAAAACATTTAACAAATATATTGCTATACTTGGCTGGATTTCCATCTTTTTCGTTATTTTAACGTTAAGTTAAATCAGCAAGCCTTGGGAATAACGTATAAAGTAATAACGTTATTACAATATACTATATTCCTATCAATCTTTTCATAAAGTTATTTAGTAGTAACAGAAAGTAGATTGATCATGTAATTCGTTACTCTATAGTTATCTGATAAGTATAGTAACATAATTGTTTCGAAGCAAATATATAAAGTTACAATTGGTACATAACAAAATATTTAACAAATATATTGCTATACTTGGCTGTACTTCCATCTTTTTCGTTATTTTAAAGTTAAGTTAAATCAGCAAGCCTTGGGATTAACGTATAAAGTAATAACGTTATTACAATATACTATATACCTATCAATCTCTTCATAAAGTTATTTAGTGATAAACAGAAAGTAGTTTGCTCCTTTAAGACGGTACCATTATAGTTATTTGATAAGTATAGTAACATTAGTGTTTCGTAACAAATATATGAATTTACAATTGGTACATAACATAATGTGTTAACAAATATATTACGTTACTTCCGTCTATTTCGTTATGTTATAGTTATGTTAAGTTAGCAAGCCCTGCAAAATTGCAGAAAAAAAGTTTAGGAATTTTGGGTTAAAATCTTGGGTGTAGAAATGTATGCAAATTTATTGGAAAAATCAAGGTTTGTGACCATTTTTTTTTTGAATTATGGAATATTTTCTGCCTTTAACTTTCCTGTAACACCTACAAAATATTGACCATAATCTATAGGATAACCATACCTGCAATTATATAGTAATTTTCTCATACACTAGCATTTTTAAATATAAATATGAATTGGCTTTTACTGAAGGTAACGGAAATTTGACTGTAAAATTATGGTAATTTAAGCAGTTACAAATAATAATAATTTCAGTTGAGAGTTCAAATTATTGTTTCGGTAATGTCACCCATTACTATCAATTATATAGTTAATGAAATTGCGTAACCATTTAGAAACGCTGTGTGTTGATTTCTAAACAATATGATATTTGTAGTGAATACTATTGGGTGACTACAACTATTTAGTTTTGTACACACCAAAATCATTTAATTAATTTGAAAATATAATTGTGATAAATTAATTTCATAACAAATAGGATTATATATATATATATATATATATATATATATATATATATATATATATATATATATATATAGTGTGTGTGTGTGTGTGTGTGTGTGTGTGATGTGATGTGATTGTGTGTTTGCGGGGCATCCATTCTGAAATTGACACTCTATAATTTGTTTTTATTTCTTTTTTCTTGAGATTTTTAGATGTGTACTCACAATATGTTTAACCTAGGACCACAGATACTGATACATAGATTTGCATACTACTTTCCTAGCTATGAAACTTCCATACTTGAATGATCTTTCGTATATACCTTAAAATACTATGAACTTTTCTTTTGCACGATGTTTTAACTTCCTACTGACTTACAATTTGTTATTTAACGAAATGAACTTAAAAAGAATCTTGGCTCGCAAAAATTATCATTGAGCTTTAGACTTATTTTCTAAATTTTGTGAGTTTGATCGTAAACTTCTTTTCTTTTCTTCAAGAGTAAGTTGAATTGGTTTATTTTAAAATGTGACCTTACTTTACTTTATGTTAGCACTAAGTCATACTTGACATTAAAATCAAAATTAGTATTAAAACTTGGCTGCGATTTGTTGAAATGCGCCGAAAACAACAAGTTTCGTCCGTCTGCTTGAATCAATGAAATGAATTACAATTAGAGAACAACTCTCTTATGTAGATGATATTTTCTGATAGTTTTGTGTGCAGCTGTGTGTAAGGAGCACGAAAACAGCTTTTATCATGCATGTAGAAGTAATTCATCAGATCAATTATGTCTACAAGGTGATAAAAGATTCGATTTTGATAGGTTAATCAGTTTAGCGTGCTGCGCTGGCCACTGCAGGTAAGCACTTAATATACAAATAACTATTCTTTCTAGACATTTCTGGAGTACTCAGGCGCGTGATAATGTGAAGAAAGATTGACAGACTGAGACATTCGAAGTTTACGTGCAGCATTACACAAACAAGATGAAAAAGAAATGAAAAGAAAATAAAGAAACAAGAACTTATCTAAATAAAGCTATATATTGCAATCTCATATCATTCGTTTGTTCCTAGCTTTTTATTTCATTTTTCCCCTAGTTATTTCGATTCTATATAACTTTGTCTCGTCACGCAAATATTGTCAACATATGCAGACCTACAAGAAACCGAGTGCGGCACTGACTTGTCAGAATATTTGACCTGCGAGACTCCAGCAAATGCTAAGCCATTGTTTCAAGTCATTTAATTCAGCACAAATTATAAACGTGCTTCAATACATAATATCGTAAAAGAAAAGGACATACTCATCTACATGCAAACCAATGGAGTAAGTAGGAGGTTTGCTCAACGAAGGAGGGACATGATTCCTTACTTCTGGAATTTGCAGGAACCATTTAGAAGACTCTATTATAAAAGTGTGTGTCTTTTCTGTGTTATCTTCTGAGTATTTATCCCCGCCTCCATTTTCATCTCTTCAAATTCTTTAGCTCTGTAGGAATTCCTTCTAAAATGGTATTGTTCATTGATTCTTTTATTTTTTATTTTCCCTTTTATTTTCAAAAACACGAGAATATATTTTAACTCGACAGTGTGATGCAAATAGTTCAGTGAAAATGCATTATATCACAAATATGTTTTAAATTATACGTTTCCTATGTTCTACTGGTGTTAAATAACCTAAAAACGTATTCTACTTCTTATTTTTTTTTCTATAACAGTTTTGCATACAATTTACTCGTGAAATTATGAACGAAAGCGAACAGGTTCCTAAACGTAGCAAGCTCCTTCTCAGTTTACTTTTTCATCTTATAGGAGCACAAATCAATGTATATGCTATACCATATTATAATGCAATATCGAGATAAGTAAAAATCAGTCATGGGTTAATATGTATTCATTTTTGTATTTAAAGCAAGTTGTAAAATCTTTTCATTTTAAATGTTATAATAAATCGCAGTTGTTTACTAATGTTGTAGCTTAGTTACACAAGCGTTCGCTAATAATGAAACGCAAGCATGTTTTATATATGCACACTACATTTTAAGTAATAAAAAGTTCACGTAAACGTGGCAGAATCAGAGAAATATAACTGTCTTCCTGCAAGACTACAACATATATATATATATATATATTTTTTAAATGGAGACAAACAGAAGACAATGGGAGAGAGACCTCGTAAACGAAGTTGAGGGACAACAATGACAGTCAAACTAAATTTGTTGTAAAAACATCACGTTTGTCAAACGCAACACCTTTAAGATTTGTACTAAGTACAAATATGCATTTCCTACGCTGTATTGCATTAGCAAATCAAATCTGCATCACCTACATTAACAAAGTCAAAATTTATATTAATTTTCTTAAAGATTGTAAGTACCCATGGTCTAGAACCCTTGGAAGATAGAAATAGGATAGGAAAACGTCCGAAGACGCATTGAATAGAATAATGTGCATTGTTTTCTTTAAAAAAAATGAGAACTTTTCTAAATATCTATGGTTGTTCTACAGTCATGTAAAAAACACTAACACTATTTTCTACTGATGAAACCTTTTATTTTATTAATTATCTGATATATACAAATCAATATGGACAATCTAAGTATTATTTACTTGATATATTTTCTCAAGATCCGGTAACTAATATATAATAACAATCATAAGACATACGTAACATTAATTATCTCTTCTAAAGAACGGCATGTGTATAATTTTATTCTACTTTCTATCCAGACTACATCGCAACACTAGTGCTATGTTTGTACCCCAGGGTACTTACCATGAGGTCGCGGGGAAATTCTAAAAGTAAACTACATGATAAGTTGATATATCATTAAAAGGCTAATGGAGAATCAAATAACTTCAGTAGGAAACAGTAGCGTAGCCAGGATGTGTGTTTGGGGGGGGGCAAGTGCTGTTTTAGGTACATATAGGAAAATTACAAACAAAAAATATATAAACATAAAAATATATAAAAATTACAAACATCAAAGTACCAAAGTACATTAACGGACCTCTTTGGGGGGCGGCCCCTCTGCCCCCTTCTTCCCTACGCCACTGGTAGGAAATAGCCACTATCGAATTCTGAATTTTTAGATAAAACTAACAGTTGAACGGTGTCCATCTTGTAAACGGTGTTCCGGATGAAACACTTCTTCCTATAAAAGTTGTTTGTTTTTAAATGATCCTTTCAATGATGTATCAAATTACATACCTTACAATTTGAAATTTTCGAGTGGTTCCGGGTGCCCCATAAGAGAGCAAGCAGAGCACTCAATTTGATGCGCCTTCTGGCTTTTCCCTAATTCACTCTTTGTTTCATCTTTTTATCTCCACCCTGAGTGATCTATAGCCATTTGACATTTTATTTTATAGTGCAGGAATTAACAATGAAATGGTGTATATTTCCCAAGTGGTGCTCCCACGATAACGTTTTCCTGCAAAAGTTGTTGTTGTTGTTTTCAATTAATCTCTGACATTTTCCTATGCCACTTTTTGTTTAATCCTTTAATCTCCAACTACTTGTGATTTATAAAACACTGGGCGTTTTATTTGAAATATTCGGTACAGTATATAAAGAATTTTTTTTTATTTATACATATTTGTTGCGCCCATTTTTGCAAACACTCTTATTCAAAAACGTCAACTCCACTATCATGTTTAAGTGCCCATAACAAACACACCGCGCTTAAATACTCATGCTAATTGTAACTTACGTTTACGCTTAGATCAGGTAATATAACTTCAACCTTGCGAAACTTCAATTATAATAATCACATTTGGGACGTGTTGATTGCAAACTTAGGATTAGTTAACCTCCACCAGGTCAGTAGGTTTAGCTAACAACTGAAAGAATTATCACTTCATTTTTTAAAAATAAATTTCGTTTCCAGGTATGAAATAAACATATGTGTAACACTTATTGATAAGGGGAGTTCTCTTAACTAGTAACTTAAGTTCTATGTTTTACGGTATATTGCTTGTATGCATAGCATTTTTTTTATATTCCATAAAATTACCTGCACACCAATTACACTAATGCGATAGGGGTAAACCATTATTCCTTTTTTTAATCTGCCATTAAAGTTTATCGTCCGTTTCACAACAGACTTTTTTTTTTAATTTTGAAAGATCTGGAAGATCTAGGTGAGATCTATTGAACGTTCTGCAGTTTTCCTTCGCTGTGCTACCGTTCATCCCTTGAAGCATGAAACTCATTGACTTGAGATGTAGTGCGTAAGAACCAAAGTGAACGTATCTCATAATTTAAAGCATAAGCGTTTCAGTTCAATGCGTATGCAAGAGGTAAGACAAAGTTTCCAAAAGTTGAGATGAAAAACAAAGGACACTTTTTTATCTAATTGGACAGGCGATATTAAGTATAAAGATATGAGGAGTTTTAAAAACAAACTGCTTTTATAAGAAGAGTTATATTTTGAAAATATAAAAAATACTGGTGTGACATTCGATATCTTAGTCACAAGAAAGATTATCTCACATTCTGACAATGAAAACTATACAGGGTGGCCCAAAATTTGATATACAGTCCTACAAAGTATGACATTTTAGTTTGTTAAGAAAATTAATCTATTTGCTTCTATCTGTTCCAAGTTTAAAGTATGAGTAAAGAGAGATTAAGAACAAATAATAAATAAACTAACCCACTACTTGATTGGATAGCAATAGGAAATTTATATAAAATATCATGAGCAGGTCAGTAGGGGATTGCATACCTACTTTTGGGCCACTCTGTATATATTTTGTCTATTTAATTAAAATATTTTCTCTTTGTACGTCTAATTAAAAGAAAGAAAGAAAATTGCACACTTCCATTTACATAGCAGTGCAATAATAATAATAATAATAATAATAATAATAATAATAATAATAATAATAATAATAATAATAATAATAATAATAATAATAATAACTCCCAGAATAAGGCACACAACTGACCTAATAGATTGGATGTTATATTTCCGCCGGGACCGACACAATTCGAAGATCAACTCTTTCAAACGACTGGTCTAGAACCTTATCTATTTCTTTGTATTTTTACTTCTCAATATAATTTGCATAGCGTGTAAACTCGGTGGTTTTCTCCTTAGTATGGTACCGTGACGAGTTTGATCTGCTTCAATATAAGACAAAATCACAATTAATCATCGTTTTTATTAAATTATCTAGCCAGTATTTCTCAAGTTATCAGTAATGTGCGTCAATCAGACTTCATTTTTACGCTCTTTCAGGGTGCACGCCTCTAACTTAAAAACTACTTATGTAAAGAAGTCTGTAAATGTTTGATGGAAAACAATCTAATGGATCTGTCCATTAAAGCATATTTAAAATTATACATGCATGCAATAGGTCACATACACAATTTCGCATTCATTTTTTTTTTATCTTAAGAAAATAAATTAATTTAGCTAAAACGTCCCACAGATATGTCCAGTAGAGTAAAGGAATAAATTGAAGCGAACGGTAATGTGGTAGTTAATGAAAAAAAAAAACTGCTAAAAACGAGAGAAGAGAAAATATTGCCTTCACAAAAGCAGATACTCTGCGATCTCACTTAATATCCATCTTTGTGCAAATGATTTGTTTTCTTAATTAATTAAATTGTAATATAATTGGTGCAAATGAAATGTCAGTAAATGTGGTGAAGTAATATAACCGTTCCGCATTTCCGTACCACTTCACACATATTATGTGTAAAGTAAAAATGTTGCAACATATCCTTATATATGAAAACAACAGGATGCGCTTCTCCACGAGGATCGTCAACCAGCCAAGAGAAGCCACCTACAACGAAGTACGAAGAAGGAGACGGAGAGCCACGAATAATCCCTACAACCCCTCCACAGGCTCCACCTCCAAAATATAGCTATAAAAGAGCACGTCTGGACCAAGAAGGCATCAGTTCCTGCTGATCATTCCTACCTTTCTCTTCCCACTGCTCTGGGCAGGTGAGACTTCGTAATCTTACATCTGCGCTGCTTTGGCAAGAGGCTCATATTCTATCTCTGCGCTGCACTCGGCAGGCACCTCCGCACTGCTCTGGACAGGAGACACCATCCCACTTCCGCGCTGCTATGGGCAGGAAATTCCTAATTGTCAGCCTCAAAGACCTCCGCGGAGCTATGGGCAGGATGTAGAGACCTGCACGGGCCGAATTTTTCGGCCCGAGCCCAATCCAGCCCGAACGCACCTAGGCCCGGCCCAGCCCGGGCCCGAAAAGTTTTGGAGATTTTCGGCCCGAGCCCGGCCCGGCCCGATAAGTTTTTCAAAATTCTTGGCCCAAGCCCGGCCCGGGCCCGATAAATTTTAAAAGTTTTTGGCCCGACCCCGGCCCGATAATTTAAAAAAAAAATAGCTCGAGCCCCAATCTTTCTCAATATTTAGCACTAAATTTATCCTAACCCTCAGAAACATTTTCCAAACTTTGGTTCACAACCTGACGCTTGCCTCCCGAATGGTACCATTGCCTCCTAGAACTTTGCCTGTCATCAAGAGAACGAAAACTCCATTCCCTGTAACAAAAATCTAACCTTATTGATTTTTAGCATAAAGTGAAGATGGCAATATTGTTTAGCGACAGGCAAAACATTCCCACCCCATGTTTTTATATTTTGAGTGCAGTGAAGATCAAGGCCATAGCTCAATTTACCGCATAATGCCTGCAATCCTCTATAGTGAAAGTGGAGCCGCTAAGCAAGCATTAAGTGTAAATAGCTATTGCATTCTTTGTAACATTTTTCACGGACACACTTCTTCAATGTTTGGCTTTATTCCAATTATCGTTTAACGAAAGTCAATAATTATTAAAGAATTGCAATTGATCGGCCCCAGCCCGGCCCGACCTCAAGATAAATCAGTGTCGGCCAGCCCAAGCCCGGCCCGGCCCAAAGAAATAACAGTACCGGCCCGCCCAAGCCCGGCCCGGCCCAAAGAAACAACAGAGTTGGCCCGCCCAAGCCCGGCCCGGGCCGGGCTTCGGGCCTCGGGCCAGGCCCGGCCCATGCAGGTCTCTAGCAGGATGTCCAACCTCATAGAGAAAGCTCTATTTCTTAGACGAAACTACTTATTTGTAATATAGTGTACAGAAAAATAAATAAAACTTTTGTAATAAAAAGGGTGAGGAAAAATAAGCCGTGTACCGTTTCTACCATACATTGCTGCATATATATATATATATATATATATATATATATATATATATATATATATATATATATATATATATATATATATATATATATATATGTGTGTGTGTGTGTGTGTGTGTGTGTGTGTGTGTGTAGAACAGGGTACACAGAAACACAGCAAAGGAAATAAAATAGTTCGCTAACCTGCTTACTGCAGATATTGAAAATGACCACCATTCGTCTCTTGACACTTTTGAGCCCTAGTCAGCAAGATGCAGAAGGCAGATCAAAGCCAGGCTGCTGGAATTACTGCAATCTCATCAGAAATGTTCTGCTTCAGTTCTTGAATACTATTGGGTTGTTGCGATACACCTTAGACTTGAGGTTTCCTCACAAAAAGTAATCACACACAGATTGATCAGGTGACCGAGATGGCCAGCTAGAGCCGACTCCAGTCTGACTTCTGCTAACAATTCTGTCAAGAGTGAAGCTTGTGTAAATGTGATTCTTGGTTCGGCGGGCTGTAGGGGCAGTTACTTTGTCATGTTGCAAGTAACCGTAGGTCTTTTCCTCCTTCATCGCATGGTGTGGTTCCATGCATATATTTACATCCAATCGCGTCCACTCGTCCGGGAACTTTTATTTGCCCCACCCTATATATATATATATATGTATATAGCTATAGCCTCCCTTGACGCTCAGGTATACAACTGGATAAAATGGGCTTCAATCCTCCTTTACACTCGATAAAGCGGCAAACTATGGTTTAGCCCCTCCCTTGATCATGTCCTGGATCCGCCACTGGAGAGAGAGAGTAATGGTCAAAAATGAATTTTAATTTGCAATAAAAACTAAAGGAATGTAAAACATTAGATAAACTACGTATATCCAGTCTTCTATTGTGGATAGCCTAACATTGTGATACTTGACTTTGTATTTCCGGTTATCTTAAATGTATTTCTTCTATTTTTTTTTAATGAAAAATTCTGGGGAAAATTACGAAACACTCTTAAAATAAAGGAGGAAAAGACACAAGACAAAGTTATTTACCCTTTTCTTGAAATATTGCTGCACTTTATTTACTATCATAATAAAATATCTCTTTTTGGGTTCTCACAGACACTGGCATCAATAAAGAGAATCCAGGTCACTTTTTTAAAAGGAAAGATAAGATTTTTGTTTGTGTTTTCATCTCTCAAAGAAACAAGAAAAATTCTGTTCGACTTCTGTCCATGCTTTCTTCCATCATCAGTTTTATTTCAAAGAGGGGAAAGCACACACACACACACACACACACACACACACGCAAACACACAAAGAGATAGACAGTGAGTTAGAGAGAGAGAGAGAAATCTTTAGTTGAAATCTGGTCCCTTTCCTTCTACCACTCTTTTGCGAGCAGAGTCAACTGGACGTTGACTCAAAAAATAAAGCCATGATCTTTGGCCAGCGTCTTCATTTCCGCCTCCTCGTCTCGGGTCTCCCATTGTCAACAAAACTGTACAAAGAAGCAACGATAATAACGTTATCAAGAAAGGAAGCACTGCAAAATAAAGAAGAAAAAACACATACAAGATGTGTTTTTTTTCTCACACAATTCGCCCACAATCAACTTGTATTGTATTCTCAAATGATTAAAGCATCAACACTTCACCCTATACGATCATATAAATATAATTAGTAACCCCGATCTATATATATATATATATAACGATCGCAAAAACGAGAAAGATATTTTTAATTATTTTTAATTTATGTTAATCACTGCCTACGTCAGAGTGAAAACAGGGATGAACTTTCGACGAAGTGCCATGAGCCAAAACTAAAGGTCACGAAATTATTTGTAAACAAGAACATGCTATTGTTTTTACAGAGTTATAATAAATTAAACGGAGCCAAACATTATAAAGTGGAATATTTTAAATATAATATGTCCTATGCTATTGACAACTAAACCAAGTAAAATAATATAGAATGGAACTTGTATTCTTTCCGTAAGTTTTTCAGAGCAAAGCAAGATCTTTATGGAAGTATTTTATACATATTTTCAATTCAATAGGGCAAATGCATCAGAATCTCACCCTGTACTCATTATCATATAGGGAATATCATATGTATAGTGGTTTCAAACTGCATGATATGTGCAAAGATAAAATAACACGGGGTCAGTTATCCTTAGATGATAATAATAATAATAATAATAATAATAATAATAATAATAATAATAATAATAATAATAATAATAATAATAATAATAATAATAATAATAAAATACATACTTCTTACTCTGACAACGCAACCTGTTGTTGTTCTGCTACCTGAAGAGAATAATTTCGTTTACTACAAAAAAAATGTATATATTTTATTTATATTCGTGTACGTGATTGTGTTTAACTTAATTTAAAGTTACACTTCCATCAAGTGTGAGCAGAATTATCTTTGCTACCGCAATCATTATTCTATAAACAATTATCTAGAAGAGAAACAAATACTAAGAACAGCAAAATAAGAAAGTCTCGTTATTTACATTACATCAAGAATTGGTCTGGAATAACTCTCACGAGAATCCCCATTCACCCAACTCGTGTTTAATACAAATTGTAAAATCTACGATGTAAATTAAAACATGGAAAGATAAAGAAAAGAATAATCATATTTATTGCAAGTGTGCGTTCGTTCTATGCTCGTTTGGAAAGCAAGATATTTGTGTCAGTCGAATTTGATTACTAGTTGTCTTTCAACCAACGTGACCTTTTTTTTTTTTTTGGTCCAAAAATAAGAGATTAAGGGAGAAAGTGAAGTTTAAAATTCAGCATCCCACAATCATCCACATATCCTAAGGAAGATGGTGACGACGATAATGAATGAAATGACGGAATGAACAAAAGTGGGAGGAAACGGAAGAAACACGACAAAATCCAAACGCACAGTATTTGTCCTTCACAAAGTCAACTTGTGGAACTGGAATGAAGCTACGGACCTCATGCACCAGAGATGAGCGCTTCACTGAGCCACCGCGAACCAATCAGGGAAAACGATATATTATGTCTATACAGGGTGTTTCAAAATTCATATGGCATAGGGTATCTCTTTTATTATCAGTTACAAATAAATTGAAGAGGGAAAACCATCTCCAAATATGGTGTTTTCAATCTAAAGTGAATGATTTTCTTTTTAAAATCGGACGAGCTGTTTGGGCTGCACACTCTTTACGCGCCCAAAGTTAAATAAAAATGCAACGTTGCTATTTACCTGCACCAACAATATAGGTGAATTAATTTACTGTCTTTCACGGTAACTTGTCGATGGCCAGCCCACATTTCGAACACGAGCTTCATTCACTGATATTGCGAGTCCAGGTAAATGACAACGTCGCATTTGCATTTAAAATTGGGCGCATAAAGAGACAACGGCACAAACGGCTCGTTCAATTAAAAAAAAAAAAAATTCACTTTATATTTAAAAAAATGATATTTGGAGATGGTTTGTCTTGTTACATTTTGTTGTAACTCTCTTAATAAAATAGTTACCGTGTCAGGAGACTTTTGAAAAAATAAAATGAAATCTTTGAGTTCTACGTCCCACGATTATGCCGGTTAGCCTAAGGAGACGGTGTTGATGAGTAATAAATGAAATGGTGGAAGAAGAAAGTGGGAGGAAACGGGAAAACCCCCACACACAGTGTCAGTCCACCACAAAGTTCACTTGGCGGGGGCTGGGATCGAACCCGGGACCCCAAGCACCAGAGGTGAACGCTTTAACACTGAGCCACCGCGGTCCCCAGGGAGACTTTTGAGGCACACCTTTATATCAGGGGACGCATATTTGTTGTTGAATTATTAGCAGTTGTTATATATACTTTACATAGCTTAAATCATACATAACTTCAGATGTTTCCACTTAAGTTTAAAAATTTCGTTCTTTACAAATTAAATTATTCATCCATTACTATCGGAGATACTTTAAAGACAAATATTATTATTATTATTATTATTATTATTATTATTATTATTATTATTATTATTATTATTATTATTATACAGAATCAAATGTTTACAGCTGCTACGATTTTCAATGACCAACTTGTTTTTCTTTTTTTTTTAAATTTAAGAACAGGTCGAACGCATAATGTGAAATTGGGATTAAATCTTTATTCAATGATATTTATTACAACAACCTGGAAACAAAGACAATTGGAAGCAGCTTTTTTTTTTATTACTATCAACAAAAGTTCACCTTGCTTGATTAGAACAGGAAGTATTCAGTATTAACAGCAATACATTATGTCGTTGTTAATACTGTATAAACAACAACTAAAAATTATAAAGATCGGAAACACGTTATGGTAGATACAGATGTGTGGTCTACAGTAATATTCTATTCGTAGACTCACGTTGTTTATGGAGTAGAATACACGATCCATCGCAAATTTGAAAGCATCAGGTGCGTTTCCTTTCTAATAATGATGCAAGCTCTCACTGTGTCATGACAACCACGTGATATGAACAAAAAAAATTAAAAAGCATAATATACTTCCTTGTAGTCTTCAGACGAAGCCACGAAAAAGAGGAAATTCATAAGGTTAACGCAAACTTTTGTTCGTGGGGGTTTATTATTATTTATATACCTAAGCTGTCAACATTTTCAGACACCACCACACTTGGACATGAGTAAGAAGGATATATGGCCTCTTAATAAGAAAGCCAGAGAAGAAAGACGGCGCTGAAGCGAAACAAAGTAGTGGGGAAATAAAGGAGGTTTGGTAATATGTTACATCAGGAGGTCCCGAAAAAAAAAAATGTTTCTCTACCACGTACAGTCAACTTTAGTTTTCTAGACAACCAGACCGTTCCGACGCATTTTGTTCTCAAAACGAATGCTTTACTTAGAGAACACTAAAATAACTTAAGCACAAATTTATATTTTGGAAATATTTAGCGCAGAATATTTGATGAGTTTTATCGTGTTCATGAAACACTTAGGTATAGCTTTTAGTGGAACAACATTTTCTCATCTTAAAAATATGGCCTTTACTTCATACAACGTAACTGTGGTAGAGTTTCAAACTATAGTTACCTGCTATTCAAGCCGGAAGGGATAACTCGACTACATCTGGTTTCAATAAGGAAATGAGCCTTTTTCTGTATCGCCGAACATATATGGATGAGACCTGAAATAATTGCTAATCTTTGGACGCTGAGTTCATACAAACATACATTTTTCCCTTTCTCTTCCCGTTTTAACTCTATGTGCTCAAGAATAATTCCGGAAGAAGTGGTATATTTTCACAACTTCCGGTTTTCATAGAGGGATAAGAGTGCAAAGAGAAAAAAATCGGAAAGCTGAATTCAAATTATGTAACCATTTATCGCTATCTCTGGTAATTTTTGCTCTGTGGGAATTAATTTTGTTACTGAAAATTGATACACAAATACAATTTTGATACACAAATTTAGATTTCAATAAAGGAATAAATATAAAACTTTTTTTTTGACATAGTCTGTAAGAAAAAAATACCCTTATATCTTAGCGTTTTTGCTCTAATATCTGCCGACAGACGAACGGACGAGTAGGACTTCTCGTAGTTACGCTTAGTATAGTCTGGAAGTCTAGAAACAACTCAACGAATGCTAAGTATGAGAAATCATGAAACAATTCCTTTTTGGGAATTTAGTACGTAAGATCATAAAATTAAGGACATTTACACTATGTTTTCTCTAGTTCCTCTAGATCCGAGTTCGAATTTCATTTATCACTAAGTCTCGTTTTACCTAAATCACCCTAGGTATATTAGATCTTCTCAATAACCTCATGGCTAACATATGTATTTGCAGTACCAGTCATGTTAGGAATATAGCATAATCCCATATGGATCAACTACTTTATTTCTTTCTATTTGGAGAATGCAATTGAATCGTTGAGTTCGAAAACCAGTCGTCTCCATCGAAGCTAATTTGAGAGGAGCGACAAACAAAACAAAACTAATCAATATGTATCTGGCATATAGGGTTATTTTCACTTTTGGAAAGTAGAAAAATGTCAGTTCTACGATCCAAGAATGAAAACAACCCTATAAGTCAGATGCATATTGACTAATTTAGTTTTGTTTGTCACTCCTCGCAAATTAGCTTCGATGGAGATGACCAGTTTTCGAACTCAACGATTTATTTATTTATTTTTTTTTTAAGACGAACGAATAATCAAATAGATTATACGATAAGCATGTTACAGCTCATAGCACTTCTGATGTGACACTCATGACAATACATGTATTTGTACCTTTACAATAATGTACACTATTCTAAAAAATATGATAATTTCAACTTGTACTGTGAGTGACCTCATTTACTCGTAGTTTGCTTACCTAACTATCATGGAAAATAGTTCTAAAGTTATGTTCTAATATCAACTTACACCTAACTTATTTCTAATCCTCTCTCAGTGAAGAGCTTCTCCGTGGCTAAACAGTTAGTGTATGCGCCTTTGGCGTGGGAGACCCGAATTCGATTCCCGGCGGTAGCTCATGTGGTTCGGATTCCACGTCTCATATAGCATCTCTGCGAACGGGACGTTAAACCCGAAATCAACTCAACTCTCTCAGTGAAATTGCTAGATTCTTGATATTAGATAAACTCGCTATTTTTTGCATTCACTTGCTACTTTTAGAAAGAAAGCATTTTATTTCGTAGGAATGTGTTGCATATGACCTGTATAATGAAACCGTAATTGAACGATAGGAGAAACGAACTGACCACTTTACACGTGCTCTGCTCGCTCACTAGCCAGACCTAGCAATTCGCTGGTAAATGGGCTTGAACTTACATTTGCTAACAATGTTCAAACATATTATTAATGGAAGAAAGAATATGCAAGGAAATTGCATTAAGTGTTCTCACATTGAGTTGCTCACCTGCATATACACATAAGCAGACACACACACACACACAAATACCCCCATATATATATATATACTGCTCGATAGAATGACCCTTTCTGGAATTATTAATTCTCTTATTCGCATGAGAAAATATGATCGTGTCCTCGGAAAATCCTGCACGTGAACTGTATGCTGAAATCTCTGATAAGTAGTCTTTCTTATATCAACAAACTATTTGATTTCAGTATTGCATTGAAGGTCTATAAGGGAAAGAATTTCCCCTCAAATATCAATATTTAAGTTCGAGAAGACCCACAAAAAGTAAATACAAATATCATCCTCTTTGCCCAACACAAAGATCAATAATTCTGAAGAAGGCAACTCTCGATGTTTCCAATGTCAGTGAGCTAAAAAGAGTTTCTATACGAACACAGGAATGTATCTATCGTAACGTAGCATCTTCTTAGACATTTATTCAACGAGGCGACACGTGTTTTCCTCACATCCTGTGCTCGGCGTATTGCGCTAAACTTCAATACACAATAAAAATGCTTTATTGTTATATTGCACTGAGCGTCTTGCCTAAAGATTTACCTTGATTTATGTCAGACGACGTACCGGAATATGCAGTCAATGAATGGTATCATATGTTTTTGTCCTCGTGGCATATTGTGTAGTTGTCTTAGTAATACATAAAATTATAGTAAACAAATATAATTCAAACCTTTTTATCCCAGTAACTACTTTGAATCAACAATTTCAACTCTGAAATAAAATGAAATTAAACTTCGTACGTCCCACGTTTATCGACTGCAAGCTAAATGAGACGATAATTACTGAACTCGAAATAGTTGGCGGAATTTAATGTGGAAGGAAACAAAAGGTCCCCGAGAAACTCACGAACACGATTAGTCCACCACAAACCCAAATGACATGACACCTAACAAGTAACTCCTGGCAGCAGAAGTGAGTTCTCTACAGCTGTAAAAATAACTATTTCAAGTCTTATTTTATTTTATCTTTTCAAGTCTTACTCTTTGTTTTGCTTTCTACGATTATTAGACTCTATAGGACACAGAAACAGAAACATCGGGGCAGAACACACTCTGAAGAAGGACCAGGTCCCTCGACGAGATTCACCTCACGGCATCCTCAACGTAATGGCTCGCATTGATCAGCTACACCACAACGGCACACCACTGAGCCACGTGCCTCCTGGGTTCAACTCTGAGAAAAGAGATTAAACTATATTTTTCTAAGTATGACCGGATATAACAATTAATCCACATATAATTCCTAAAACATTTGTTGAGGAATTTTATTCGGATATATTTTAGTATTTTTTTTTTTTTTTTTGTTTCCGTAACTTTAACAATATACTACTAACTATATGCTAACGACACCATCATTTACTGTCAAGCATGTGCCAAATTATTGCAATCACATGTACCCATGCTGGGAATGAAGTGCTATACCATGTCTTTCTCATCTCTGACGGTGCAAGATCCCTTACAGATGAATGCTGAAAAGCCGTACTATGATACAAACCCCGTCGACTCGTTCACATCTTGCATGGCTTCCACCCACAATCAGCTACCCTCTAGAATGGCAACATTCACCTCTTATCCCCGTTACTACTCCAACCAGGCTCCAAGTCACATACATGCTTCCTCACCGCTCCATTTTCCACACCGAAGAACGGAAGAAAAGAGCGAAAAAGAGAAAAAAAAAAGATAACAGTAGGAAAGATCTACCACAGCGACATCCATGTTAGTTTCACTAAATTTTTCAGGCGCAAGTGCACAATATTACTTAATACAGTAACTGGTGCAGCCATATATCACGTTGACCCGAGAGATTGGGAGACAGGGGAAAAAAGAAAGAAAGATAACGAAAGAAAGAAAGCAGGAAAGGAACAAAGACAAAAGCAGAATGGACGAGTGACAGAAATGAAGAAGAAATTCTCAAGGGACAGAGCCACAAAGAAAAGATATACGAAGGAAGAAATAAACTTACTTCACTGAAAAGTAAAACTCTCCACTGTGTATCATGCTCACTGTGAACTTTAATTCACGTTCTTGGTCATATCGATTTTCCCTTCTAGCATGAATGCATTAAACAGGCTTCTCATTAAAAATGCGTAAATTAGTATTAACAGTTGTAAATATGATTAACACAACGTAAAGATAATATCGGATCGACCAGTAAAGCGTAAATGTTTTACTTTCTTTTTCGGGAACGTATAACTTAGTAAACCACGCAAATCGGTGGATTTGAACATTTTCTTTTTTTTAGACGTATAAACAAGGTTATACACAAGCATCGGACGTCTTATATAACAGATTTGGTCTGTCCATCCGTCCGTCTGTCGACAGGTATCAGAGCAAAAATGGTAAGGCATATCGATAAGGGCTTTTCTACAATCGATTTTGCGTCTAAAGTGTAGGTTTCATCTGCTCGATTAACCCTATAATATAGGAAAATTAGGCCCAAATTGGGCAAAGTGCGGAAAAATAGTATAACAAGCTGAAAATTGGTGGATGTGTTCTTTGGATACCCCTGATTAACATACTCAAAATCCCAAAAAATCCCACCTGGGCAACATGCCGCCATCTTGGAAAATGGCCGCCATTGATTTTTTTTTTTACTTAGGTTCCTTTTGAAGGCCATAACATCGGACACAAGAGAGATATTGATGTGCGGTTTGCGCGAGGTTATCGCAGACACTCCAGATTATTCACTGAAAGCAACATTTAAACCTTTAATTGGAAATCTATGTAAACAAAGTATATAAAAATTACAACTGCGAAAATTTTTCGATACATATTTTCAATACTTCTCGATTTTCGCTCTTTTCCGCCCGTGTTATAAAAAAAAAGTAATGAAGCAAATGTTGTAGAGCACACAAAAATACACAAGAATATATCCTAGTTTTGTCCAAAAACTCAAGTCTGAATGGTTTAATAGAGCGCGCAGTAAACGCGGCACCATGTGCAGTGCAGTATTTTTTTCGCCGGTTGTCATGTGCCTTTTTCGTTTATATGAAAAGCAATCAAAATATTTGCACTTGAAAGTACAAAACTGTATCTTCACAAATTGTAAGTTCGTTAGTTTCTTACGTACGAGAAAACCAAGTATGTGAGTATATTTATTTTCCCAAATATGGAAAAGAAAATTTGATAAGCTAGGTTCTTTAATAGTGCATACCTGGCAACGCGTAAATTTGGCAACAGCGTTAACACATGTTAGCGTTGTTGTATCTACAACGGTTCGAAGTTTTTGTTTGTAACTCTGTCTTTATATGCAGTTTCGATAGCGTTAAGAAAAAAAACTTGACTAGTGAACAGTGTTTGGTGGGATCAGTGGTTTTGGCTTGAAAATGAGTACCAAACTGTGCTAATTTTCGTGTTGAATAGGGTTTACAATGGATATGATGGAGGGTGTTGTATGTGTGATATGCAAAGACCCGATATCCGAAAATGAGGCTGTGATCGTGACTAGAGGGTTAGAAACTATTCGCTCCATAAGCTTAATTTGAGGAGATGACTTGCATAAGAGTTTAGTGGACAAAGAAGAAGTGACAGTGCATAATAAATGTAGGAAAGACTACACACGTCGAATTAAGAAAGTTACAGATAAGGGACAAGATTTTAGCATAAACCTACGTAAAAGTGTCGATGCGTTTAATTTCAAGGCACACTGCTTGCTGTGTGGAAAACCAACCCAGTTTGCCGAATCGAGAAAACATCCCGAACGTTTTCCCGCAGTTAGTTGTGTTACTACATTGCCATTTAAAGAAACTATCATTGCACAGGCAAAAAGAAGAAATGACGAATGGGGAAGCGAAGTTCTTCTACGGGTCTGCTCAGTGATTGACCTTGTTGCAGTTGAAGCCAAGTATCACCGAAAATGTTTTTCTACGTGTGCAGCGAAAAATCAATATCGTCCATCTGTGGGTTATCACAGCAGGGAGCCTGAGTTAGAAAAGGATACAGCGTTTGCAAAACTGTGTGAATTCATGGAAAATGATGATGAGTGCCAATATCGTTTAGCCGATCTTCATCGGGTAATATGTGAGTTGTCTCCTGGTGTATAACTGTACAGTGAAAGGCGCCTTAAAGAAAAACTGCAGCAACATTTTGTCCCAAGAGTAATTTTCACACACATCAAAGGCAAATCGGGTATCGTAGTGTCATTTAGAAGTGTAGTGATCCGTGTACTAACGGACGAATGGTTTAAAAGAGTGGAAATCAATCTTTCGAATGAAAAGAAGAGAATAGTGCAAATGGCAGCAGAGATTATCAAAGAAGTTATTTGTTCTGTTGTATACACGACTGATACATATCCATCAGCTGAAGACATTCGAAAATGGGGTGCTGACATGGTTCCAGAAAATTTAAAACTGTTTTTGGAAACAGTAACAAAGAAGAAACATTACTGCAAATCACAAACAACACTGACCATAGCCCATGCAATTATATCAGCAGTACGGCCAAAATCATTCGTGTCACCAATTCAATTGGGTGTATCAGTTTATTTGCATAGAAGGTTTCGGTGCCGCTCAATTATCGACCTTTTCCATGCCATGGGATTGTGTTCATCTTACAGTGAAGCGATTAAGTATGAATCTTCAGTAACGGAACATGCCCCGACATTAATAGACGACAGAGCTTTCGTTCAGTATGTGTTCGATAACATAGATCACAACGTTAGCAGTGTTGACGGATATGGTAATTTTCATGTAATGGTTGGAATCGTCTGTGCAACGCCAGCTTCTTTCGTGAAAGTTGAAAATGAGGTTCTTCGTCCAGCGTCAGTGCCTTCTTCCAACAATATCGGGAGGTTTGGTTACACAAAGATCAGGACGTATAACAAGCACTACAAAAGTGGACTCAAGCATTTTTCTATGGAGGATGTTAGCATACTTAACATTAAGCCACAGAATGCTGAATTCGCTAGAAATATCGACTTGTTATGGATGTCAGGACCAAGTTGTAAAGTGTCAAATTTTGTAGGATGGAGCGGATTCATGGAAACAATAATGCAATCCGAGGAGTGTGTGGAAATATCTGATGTACTACCACTTCCAATAGTGAACCTCAAACCCAGTAACATGTCGACTATATACTCTTGTTTGGAGTTTGCATCGCAGCAGTGCAAGAAACAAAATCAGTCATCATGTATCGTAACATTTGACCAGCCACTTTACGTTAAAGCTATGGACATCGTTTTAGCAGCAAATGTTAACAGCCCGCTCTCAAAAGTGATTGTACGTCTTGGAGGATTCCATTTGTTAATGTCGTTCATGGGTGCCGTTGGAAAAATTATGGAAGGCAGTGGCTTACAAGAGCTTTGGCAGCAACTATTTGCGAAAAACTGTGTAGTACATATGTTGACAGGACATTCTTACGCTAGAGCACTACGAGCTCACTTCTTAACTCAAAATGCTCTCTGCTTATTGCTTGTGACCAAAATCATTAACGATGAAGTGCTGTGTGAAGAAAGACTGAAAGAAGTTAAAGAAGATTATGAACTTTTATTCCAGGGGAAGAAGAAAGTAGATGATGTTCTACGCACCGATGCAGTGAGAAAGCTTATTTCATCGATTAAAACAGCTTTAGAAGTAGAAGCTCTGAAAAGCAGGACAGGCAAACTATGGGTCCAGTACTTTGAGCAGGTAGAAATCATGCGTAATTTTGTTAGAGCAGAACGCACAGGGGATTTGGCACTGCACTTATTCAGCGTACAAAAAATGCTTCCCTATTTGCATGCCGGTGGCCATATTTATTATGCGAAATCTGCTCACATGTATTTGCAGCAGATGACAAAGCTGAAATCATATTTGTCATCTTCCGACTATGAAGAATTCGTGAAGAAGGGATTTTTCACTGTACGACGGAAATCGAAATTCTGGAGCAGAGTTTGGTCAGACTTGACCATTGAGCAGGTTTTGATGAAGAATATAAAGACGACCGGAGGTTTAACTCGTGGTCGTGATATATCCTACTCTGTTCTCTCTACGAAATTGCAGCTGGCCCTGGGTGACATGTATAATCATATGCTTTTCCTTCACGCAATATCTGGCTGTGACACCACATCGGCACCTTTCAAAAGAGTAAAAATTCTCGCCTTTAAGACACTGGAAGCATCTCCAAACCTTCGCAAGAAAGTGGACATTTTTAATAAGGAGAATGCAGCAGTTGATGAGATCGTGACGGCTGGTGAAGAATTTCTTGTCGCTATGTACGATGGAAAAATTTTCGATGGGCTTAACAAAACTCGATATAAGTGCTACGTCAGGACTGTTGCTAAACAGAAAATAGGTGCAACATTCGATTTAGCAACCCTTCCTCCAACATCAGCAGCAGCGAAGCAACATTGCTTAAGAGTGTATAATCAGGTTCAGGAATGGCGTGGTGTGTCCCTTCCTCCAGTCGAATGGCGCTGGAAGAAAAACAGTAATGGTGAGTTAATACCTGTCCCTAGCACTCAACCTCCAGCTCCAGATATGCTTATGAACCTTGTAAGCTGGAATTGCCACGTAGGGTGTGAAAAATATTGTGGTTGTCGGAAAGATGGACTTCGATGCTCACCATTTTGCAGCAACTGTGCAATTGAGGGATGTACAAATCAAGAGGATACTGCAGATTCAATGATCTATGAAGAAGAACATGAAGACCTGACCGATAACGAAATGCCGAACATGATATCAACCGCAACCAAGCGACGTGGATGCTCTAAATCCGTAGGTTCCTTCAAAAGAAAATGCTCGAAGTAAAATATTTGGAAGTATTGCCCATCTGGAAGTTGTTTTGTTACATTCTTGTGCAGCAACTAACTAAGGCTAAGCAAGTGACACTGCGTTTACTGCGCGCTCTATTAAACCATTCAGACTTGAGTTTTTGGACAAAACTAGGATATATTCTTGTGTATTTTTGTGTGCTCTACAACATTTGCTTCATTACTTTTTTTGATAAAACGGACGGAAAAGAGCGAAAATCGAGTTGTATTGAAAATATGTATCGAAAAATTTTCGCAGTTGTAATTTTTATATACTTTGTTTACATAGATTTCCAATTAAAGGTTTAAATGTTGTTTTCAGTGAATAGTCTTGAGTGTCTGCGATAACCTCGCGCAAACCGCACATCAATATTTCTCTTGTGTCCGATGTTATGGCCTTCAAAAGGAACCTAAGTAAAAAAAAATTCAATGGCGGCCATTTTCCAAGATGGCGGCATGTTGCCCAGGTGGGATTTTTTGGGATTTTGAGTATGTTAATCAGGGGTATCCAAAGAACACATCCACCAATTTTCAGCTTGTTATACTATTTTTCCGCACTTCGAACTAATTTTCCTATACTACTATATTCGGACCAGAAGTGGTTCAAGATCGCCATTTCCAGTTTCAACGTTTATCACTATAGAACATCACCATGACTGAGTGTAGGGCTGCAAGATATGGTAGACATTAACACACACCTCTCTAAAATTTTAGGAAGTATTATTGGTTCTACCCTTAAATATTGTCAAATTTAAAAATTTGGAATGCTAACGTTGGACCATAGTATGTACATCGTGATCCATCTCGTTTCCTTTCATGGTTAAAACATTTCCATAACGGAAGGTTATTGACCTCATCGAGCACCCTCTTTAATGATAGTTTTTTTTTTACGTATTATGGATAAATACAGGAGCACCTGTAGGACATGAGTACATTATTGCACCCCCTCTAAATTTTCTGGATGATATTTGCCCACCCCGCATTAAAATTCTAATTGAACTGATATAGGACCATGACAAAGTTTGGCCGATTCATCTTATTCCTTTTCATGGATGCAAGATTGCCAAAAGAAAAAAATGGGAGGTGACAAGGCCAAGATCATTTGGCAATATATATATATATATATATATATATATATATATATATATATATATATATATATATATATATATATATATATATATATATATATATAACAGTGGCGGATCCAGAATATGATCAAGGGAGGGCTAAATCATAGTTTGCCGTTTTATCCAGTGTACAACAGGATTGAAGCCAATTTTATCCAGTGTATACCTGAGCGTCAAGGGGACTAAGCCCCCATGAATCCGCCCATATATATATATATATATATATATATATGACATTAAACATCAAGGTCTCCGGATAGTGTACAATAATCTACAAATTAATCAACCAATCAAATTTCTGGACATATGTCATTATGTCATTTATTTACACCTACAAATGCAGAACATCGTTCGGGAGATCCAGTTCAAAAAGCTTCCTCGGAAATGATTGGCAAAACTCACGATATGGTTTTGAGTGATCGGCGAATCAAAGTGCGCGAAATAGTTGAGGCATATCGGAGGCATATCACAAGTTTCACTGTTTTCAATTTTGCAGAAAAAAATGGGTTTGGAAAAAAATCTCGGCAAGATGTGTACCGCAATTGCTCTCCTTGGAGAATAAACGTAATCATGTGATCAATTCGGAGGCTGCTTTACCGCTTTTTCATCGCAATCCCAACGAGTTTCTGAGTCGATACATAACAATGGACGAGACATGGACTCAATATTACACTGGGGCCGCGGTGGCTCAGTGGTAGAGCGTTCACCTCTGGTACTTGGGGTCCCGGGTTCGATCCCAGCCCCCGCCAAGTGAACTTCGTGGTGGACAAACACCGTGTGCGTGGGTTTTCTCGGGGTTCTCCCGTTTCCTCCCACTTTCTTCATTCCCCCATTTTATTCATTACTAATCATCACCGTCTCCTTTAGCCTAACCGGCATAATCGTGGGAAGTAAAACTCAAAGATTTCATTTCATTTTACAATACTACACTGCAAAAAGGAAAGGAACAATCGAATCATCAGACTGTTAAAGGCGATCAATGTGAAACCGGCAGTCAAGGTGATGGCCTTTTTTTTATGCACACAAAAACATCTACATCGATTATTAGGAAAAAGAACAAACGATAAATTGAGACTATTATGCATCTTTATTGAACCATCGAGAGAAAAACAATAGAAAAAACTCATTTGGCAAAGAAAAAATCTCTTATATCAATAGAAGTTTGGATAGCGATAGTTGTAAAAATGAAATGAAATCTTTGAGTTTTACGTCCCACTATTATGCCAAAGGAGACGGTGATGATGAGTAATGAATGAAATGGTGGAATGAAGAAAGTGGGAGGAAACGGGTGATCCCCGAGAAAACCCACGCACACGGTGTTTGTCCACCACAAAGTTCACTTGGCAGGGGCTGGGATCGAACCCGGGACCCCAAGCACCAGTGGTGAACGCTCTACCACTGAGCCACCGCGGCCCCAGCGATAGTTGTGTAACTAAAATTCGAATTATTGCAACATCCACCGTATTCACCAGATTAGGCCCCCAGTGACTTTGTTTTGACTCCAAACTTTAAGAAAATGGTTCAGCGGAAAACGATTCACTTCGAACTTAAGCATATGCTTATTTTTAGGTTCTTCCGAAATCCTACCTTTTGGACGACTAAAAGACAGTTGGAGAAACCCTGGGAAATAATGTATTGAGCTAAAAGGAGATTATGACAAAAAAATAACAAAAATACCCAAAATGATGCTTTTTAAAAAAAATATAATATTTTTCTAAGGACTTATTGAACAACTCTCGTACAATTCACTTAACTAAAAGCCTAATTAGAATTATAAAATTATACGTTAAAGCAAGCCAAACCAAACTAATAAAAAAACAGCAGAATAAAAAAAATAAAAAATATTAAGAACTACCATTAAATCTATTTGAAAAAAAAAGGGAAACATGCCAATATATGTCAGCCAGGAGGATTATTTCAATTTCTCGTTGAATTTTAACTGAAGTGAACAACAAATCACGTTTAGTAATTGCCAATTAAACAGATGATGTTTATCTTTGATAAACATCGCACAGTATGAACATTTAAAAATGATATCACATACACATATATGGAGAGCAGAATGTCACATATTTGCATAATTGATCTCAGGTACATATTGCACCCTCCATAACTTGAGCAAGCTTACAGCTTGATGTTCTCTTGGAAATTTATATTTAATTATTTGCGTATGTTGCCTACGCAGCTTTCGAATTTTCCCTGTGACAATAAATAAGGTTCTCACTTGCTGAGTTAAGCAAATCCCTAGTGAATTTACTTTGCGTTTCATTTACTGATTATTTTTCGAGATTCGGAAACTAATGAAGTCAAAATTTTGCACAGTGTTCAAGTATACAATAGTGACTAGGCTTATGAACGAAAACTTCTGATTAATTGTGAAAACTACTTCGCTAGGTTTTGCCTTTTAAAAAAAAATACATTTATCCTAACAGAAACCTTCAACATAGGTAGTATCACCTGATGCAATGTTTCCATAAATGCACAATACATAAGTAGTAAAATTTATAAGCCAATTTGTTTCCTCAAATATTTATTATATTATGCCCATTTGAACAGTTATAAAATATGCATATACAGGAAGAAAAATGAAATCAATATTAAATGTTTCAGTTTAACTTCCAATTATTATGACATGTAGGTTAAGGGGGACGGATGATTAAGACCGGTGAATGCTGATGGAAGGATCAGTAGAATGGGAATGTGGGGGAAAAACGGGAATAGCACGAGAAAGTCAACGGACACGAAGTTATCCATCATAAACTTGCTTGAACGGGGATCGAACCAGGAACACCAAGCTCGAGAGGTAAGAGCTTTACCACAGTTAGTGTAACCCAAAAAGATAAAATTAAATATGTATATCCTTGTATGTGTAAGTGTTGCATTGTTAACTCATTTTATGATGTAAAACTTTGCACGTTACCATGGTTGCGCACAAGGAGGTTCATCGTGTCTGGACCCCCCAAACTTCCTAACTCAGAATATATTTGTACAGTAGTAAGGGCCTGACTTGGCCGAAGTTTGGACTTTGACCCCGACCTTTGTGACGTCATAGGCCAAAGGTCAATGACCTTGGCCCGGGGTCAATGACCGAGGGGTACTTAGGACCACCCCCTCTAAATTTTGGAAGGGGTACCTTGGCCCACCCCCTAAATTTTGGCAGGGGTACATAGAACCACCCCCCTTAAATTTTGGAAATTGCCAAATCTAAAAATTGGGTGTGGTAGCCTAGGACCACAGTATGTACCTCTATCAGTATTGGGTGTCTATGTCGTTCCCTTTTATGAGTAAAAAATTGCCAAAAATTCAAATTTCGGGGTTTTTTGACCTAATTTATCCCCTTGGATGAGGTGTTATTATCCTATATAGTTATATGGTTATGTATATTGGTCCATTCCCTATTATAAGACATGGGTATATTAATGCACCCTTTGAAAAATTTGAGAGGGGTACCTTGGCCCACCCCTTAAATTTTGGAAATTGACCAATTTAAACATTGGGTATTATAGTACAGGACCCTAATATGTATTATGATAAATTTGGGTGGTCCACCTCGTTCCCTTCTAGGGGTAAAAAAAATGCCAAAATATAAACGTAAGCAATACGTTGTACCACGTGTTTGGTATTTTGGCCCAATTTATCTCCTTGGATGAGGTCTTATTACCTTATATGATTATATGGTTATGTATAGGGGTCTATTCCCTATCATAAGACATAGGTACATTTGTGCACCCCTTTAAATTTTTGGAAGGGGTACCTTGGCCCACCCCCTAAATTTTGGCAGGGGTACATAGGACCACCCCCCTTAAATTCTGGAAATTGAAAATTTAAAAATTTGGTATGGTAGCCTAGGACCACAGTATGTACCTCTATCAGTATTGGGTGTCTATGTCGTTCCCTTTTATGAGTAAAAAATTGCCAAAAAATCAAATTTCGGGGTTTTTTGACCTAATTTATCCCCTTGGATGAGGTGTTATTATCCTATATAGTTATATGGTTATGTATATTGGTCCATTCCCTATTATAAGACATGGGTATATTAATGCACCCTTTGAAAAATTTGAGAGGGGTACCTTGGCCCACCCCTTAAATTTTGGAAATTGACCAATTTAAACATTGGGCATTATAGTACAGGACCCTAATATGTATTATGATAAATTTGGGTGGTCCACCTCGTTCCCTTCGAGGGGTAAAAAAAATGCCAAAAATATAAACGTAAGCAATACGTTATACCACGTGTTTGGTTTTCGACCTAATTTATCTCCTTGGATGAGGTCCTATTACCTTATATGATTATATGGTCATGTATAGGGGTCCATTACCTATTGTAAGACATAGGTACATTTGTGCACCCCTTTAAATTTTTTGGGAGGGGTACTTTGGCCCACCCCTTTAATTTTGGAAATTGCCCAATTTAAACATTTGGTATTATAGTATAGGACACTAATATAGATCACTATAAATTTGGGTGGTCCACCTCGTTCCCTTTTAGGGGTACAAATTTGCCAAAATTTTAGTACAACCACGTGTTTGGTATTTGGTACATTTTATCCCCCTTTGATGAGGTGTTATTACCCTATATGGATATATGTGCATATACAGGGTCAATTACCTTTCATAAGACATGGGTATATTTGTGCACCCCTTTAAAAATTTGGGAGGGAAAACGATGAGAAATGATAGGACGAAACATGAACTTACTTGACTGAGGATTGAAGCAGGGACCTCATACAGTAGAGACAAGCGCTAAGCGACCGTACACGTGTGTTGATTACTATGCAATGGTCCCGAGTTTGATTCTTGGTGCTAGTGTTAGAAAAATTTAATGTCCCACTTGAAACGATGATGAGAAATGAGAAAACATCATAAACTTATTTGCTTGCGGATTGAAGCAGAGACCTCACACATCAGAAAAAAAAACGCTGAGCCACCATGCCAACTTCAGTGCGAGCAGTTTTGCGTATGAAAAAAGAACATGAACAGATTATGTTACATTACACATTTCTGCTCGTTGTTAAGCATAGAAGTTTGTTATTGTGAAATTGCAGCATGTGCTTATTCTACATCAGCATTTTTCTCAGCTGACGGACTTTTTAAAGCTCAACTTTACATTTATGTCAAAGACAGTTTCGTAACATATCGATGAGTGTTACATTTTTTCAATCAAGTTTAAGGAAAATCAATCACATTTTTAGATGTGGTAATTTGAATGTCGTATTAAACTAACGAGTCAACGGTATGATGTCATGATCAAAATTGCGATACTAGATGTCGTAACGATTGATGTGTAAGGAGAAAAACGTGAATAATGTCACAATCAATCAGATTGCTTCTTACATCCCGTTTCGGCTCATGATACATGATGAAAGCTGTGTTTTAATTGGTTCTCCGTGATGTCATTTATTATTTTCCTCGTTTCTGATTGGCTGATAGTGATGTCACTTTATAGTTGAACCCGTTTCAGACCTAAATAAAATTCTTAATTTCATTTTTGAAGTTCTACTTCCACGAAGTTCGTGAATGAACGTAGGTGTACCTCTAGTGACAGCGTGACTTTACTCCGTTCCTTGAATTTGAGGTAAGTATCAACCGCGTTTTCTTAATATCAATGGAGTGCTTTTGCATGAGGATAACATTGTTATCATTGTTTTTATTTTAGCATGAAATATTTAGCAAATGGAAGAATAACTTGACCGGGGATCGAATTAGGAATCTCACACATTAGAAGTAAGCGCGAGAAATTTGTTGATTTTGGTTTAGCGTCCTTTCAGTAGTGGGGTGCTAGGAATACAGCTTAATGTTGAATTTGAGCGCATACTGGGTGTTGAACCCGGGCCACATCCACACATTAAAAGTAAGCACGAGAAATTTGTTGATTTTGGTTTAGCGTCCTTTCAGTAGTGGGGGGCTAGGAATACAGCTTAATGTTGAATCTGATCGCATACTGGGTGTTGAACCCGGGCCAGATGTGCGTAACGCTAACCACTTAGCTCAGTTTCTGAAAGTTACGATTAACGTAAACAAAGAAACTACGCACGATTTTGTTCCCTACAACGTGAGACGTGGACCTACAGTTTAATGTGGTATCTGATCTCCCGCCGAGAAACGAATTCGAGTCTTTCTTGCCTTAGCTCGAGAAAAGCAAGCGCATGAGATTTTGTTTTCGTTTCATGTTCGTTATACGTTTAAAGTTCAGTGTCAGAGGAAAAATGCTTACTACAATGATTCTCTTAGCACGCTTAGAAAAACAATTTCATTCATTCTTTTTATCACTACACAATCTTAGGTCAATTACATGTTGATGTTGGTCTCGGGTTTGATTTCCGTGTTTTTTTTCGTTTTAGATATTTGTTTTCTTTGCCTATTCCTTTTTGCTTACCTTACCTTTTTTCCCTATTTGAATATGGCTACTTGTGGCTTTACTGTCTTGCGAGAAATCAATAGACATTATCGGCGTTTTAATCTCGAAGGACGAATGCTTGAAATTCAAATTAATGCTCCGACCAGTGGCACCGATATTGTTGAATGGGTTCAGGCCTCCTTTCAACAGATGTTGGATTACTTATTGGAAAACGTCGACGAATTATCGATGGTTGGATTATCGATTTTATCTCATGATGAGAAGAACAAACCGTTTTATTTATCTTTTCGGCGTGCAAGTAATTTGACACTGGAGACTTTATGGGCTTCCTTTGATCGCATCCTTCAAAGTAACGATAGTTTTCTCATGAACGAACCGTTCATTGTACATTTTCATCATGTGGATGTGCCCCGTGGATTTGGATTGGTGCGTCGAGGTCTTTTATCAAACGACGAGTTATTAAAATGCAAGAAAGGCATTTTACGAGTGAAAAACACCGACAAGAATTGCTTGGCTTATGCGATTGTGATTGCTATTGGTCTAAAGAAATATAAGGATACGAACAAGAAACTGTACAGACAATATCACGACCAGAGCAAGTGTGTTGTTCTCCCTGGTGTACATGAACTTTTGTCCAAATCATCAGTGAATTTAGAGCATGGGGGATCCGTGGAAGAATTGCGACAATTGCAACGCTACTTGCCCAATTATAAACTTACCGTATACACTAGCTTTTCCGGAGAAGATATTCTGTATGAAGGGCCGGGTGGCGAAGACAAAATTCCAATCAATTTAATGTGCATCAATTCTCATTATGACATCATCACATCATTAACGTCTGTTTTTTCTACCAACTATTACTGTGCTGCATGCCACAAAAAATATGATCATATTAACAGACACGTTAAGAACTGTTCGGCCATGTGTGAGAAATGTTTGCAGAAGCCACCATGCAGTAAGACCAATACGGAGAAACAGTGTCCAGAATGCAATCGTGAATTTTATGGTGAAACATGTTATACAAATCATCTGATTGTACCATACCATAAAGGCCAACCAATATGCAAGATGGTGAAACAGTGTGCCAAATGTCTACGCATTTATTCGTTTGTCCGTACAGGGGAAAGAAAACATGATTGTACAGATTATTTTTGTAATGTGTGTCATAAACACGTTACGTCTACCCACCAATGCTACATGAAGCCTGATACGACTCAATTAAAACCTGGAGTTCCATCAGTGTTACATGCCAAGAAGGCTATGATTGTCTTCTATGATATCGAAGCCACACAGGATACTTTCTTCGATGAAGACACATTCATTCATAAGCCCAATTTACTGGTGGCCCAACAAGTATGTTACAACTGTGTTCAAGATGAAGATATACATCATCCGTGTGAAGTTTGTGGACAGCGGGAACATATTTTTCAAGATGATCCGATCAATGCCTTTCTTGCGTATTTACGTCAACCACGACCCAACATCAAACTTATTGTATCTTTGGCACATAATTGTAAGGGATATGATGGTCATTTTATTCTTAAATCTTTAGTGGAAGAACATGAATTGAAACCTATTTTGATCTTGAACGGAGCAAAAATTTTAAGCATGAAAGTAAATCACTTATCGTTTATTGACTCTTTAAATTTCATGCCAATGGCTTTAAGTAAATTATCCAAGGCATTTCATTTACTAGCGACCAAAGGATATTTTCCACACTTTTTTAATACTGCTGCAAATCAAACGTATGTGGGAAAATTACCGGACATCCATTATTATGGTGCAGATGAAATGAAAGTGGATGAACGAGAAAAATTCATGACATGGTACAACGAACACCAGAACGATACGTTTATTTTTCAAAAAGAATTGGTGAACTATTGTGTCCAGGACGTCAACGTACTTCGAATGGCTTGTATATCTTTCATGACCACTTTTGAACAAGAAACTCACGTCAATCCTTTCCTGGAGGCTATCACTTTGGCGAGTGCGTGCAATTTAGTATTTCGACGAAATTTCTTAAAAGCCAATACTATTAGCATTCTTCCTGCACGAGGATACCGTCACAGAAACAATCAGTCACGGATTGCTTTGCAGTGGCTTGCCTACATGGAAGAAAAAGAGGGTCATTCAATTCTGCATGCGGCCAAAGGCAAAGAAGTTTATGTTGCTGGTTTTCATCTGGACGGTTACTACAAAGATCCCGACACTAAAGAGGAACACGTGTATGAATTTGATGGCTGTAGATTTCATGGCTGTCCTCTATGTGTCCCTACAGGCCGTGATCAGCCCATTTATGAGAACTCCGAAGAAACGATGAACTATCGCTACGAGAGAACACAACGTAAAATGAAGTTATTACGATCCATGGGATATAAAGTACATGAAATGTGGGAATGTGAATTTCGTCAAGTGTTAAAATCCAATCCAGCATTGGCCTCTTCTTTAAGCACACATCTTTATACTAATAAGACACCATTAAATCCAAGAGACAGTTTCTATGGTGGCCGTGTAAATGCCATTAAATTGTATCACGTCGCAAATGAAAATGAAGGCGAAGAAATAAAATTCTTGGATATCGTTTCCCTGTATCCTTATGTGAATAAATGTGGACGGTATCCAATAGGGCATCCACGAATATATCTACAGGGAGATCCAGAAATGCCCGACATTCAAGATGTCAACGGATTAGTCAAGTTGAAGATTTTGCCTAGCAGAAATGTGTTTCATCCAGTGCTGCCATTTCGCTCAAATAAGAAGTTGTTGTTTCCACTTTGTGCTGCCTGTGCCACAGCATTAAATCAAGATTCTGAATGTACACATTCGGACAGTAAACGAAGTCTAACAGGAACGTGGGTGTCCTATGAAATTCAAAAAGCCATTGAACTTGGGTATCAAGTCATTGAAATTTACGAAATTTGGGATTACGACATCACCGTATATGATCCAGAAACCAAGACTGGCGGATTATTCAGCGAATACATTAACACATTTTTGAAATCTAAGCTGGAAGCTTCTGGTTGGCCTGCCAATTGCGTCACCGAAGAAGAAAAGCAGCAGTATATCCAAATGGTACAACAACGTGAAGGCATAACTTTGGATGCAGCAAATATAATGACAAATTCAGCACGTCGTAGTCTTGCAAAGCTCTGTTTGAATGCCTTCTGGGGACGACTCGCTATAAGAGACAATTTCAGCCAAACGACCATCATTAATGATCCAAAAGAACTGTATCAGAAATTAACTGCTCCAGACATAAAAGTCAACCAAATTTTACCTGTTAATGATTCGATGTTATACCTTTATTGGCAGTATGAAGATGATGTTCCAGTACAAAATCACAATGCTAATGTTGTCCTTGGAGCATTTACAACGTGTCAAGCTCGTCTGGAACTTTACAAATATTTAGAATTGCTGCAAGAAAGAGTACTATATTTCGATACAGATTCCGTGATATTCACGCAGCGACCATCACAGCCCACAATAGAACCAGAAGTATTTCTTGGTTCAATGTCAAATGAACTGGAATCAATTGGACCAAAAGCATACATTAAAAAATTCGTGTCTGGTGGCCCAAAACAGTACGCCTTGGAAATCTACGACCCCGACACGAAATCAACCAGTTATGTATGCAAAATTCGTGGATTCACACTCAATTATACTGCAAGTCAAAAGCTAAATTTCAATAGTCTGGAGCAAATGATCATAAATCAATCGAGTGAAAAAATCTCCATTAGCACGCCGCACAAAATTTACAGAACCCACGATCATCATCTTGTCACAAAACCTGAAGAAAAGAAGTACAGTTTCAACTATAAAAAACGCCGATTAATACCAGACACATACGAGACATTGCCCTATGGGTATAAAAAAGCCAGAACAGAATAACAGTCATATTTTTTTCCCTAATCCCACCAACATCACTTCCCAAAGACGGGGCAAAGAATCAACACGGGACATGCTTCAACGATGCACGAGCGGAGACAAAACTCAGATGACATCACCTTGCAGAAACCAGTGGAGAAAAAAAAAGGAATTCAGGTACGTCACATTTGCGTTTCTTTTTCTCACATTACTCTCTTGATCAGTTAGTTTATGTTAATAATCTGTTTTTCTTCTTTCACAGGAAACAAAATAAATATTACCATGTATATTCATATGTTTTATTTTCTCTTTACAGAATTTGTACCCGTCACGGACACGTCTTCCTTTGAAGAAAAAAGAAATTCTGTATTCTATTTCACATGCTAAAATAAATGTACAAAAACATGATTCTGTGTTTTTATTTCACATCCTAAAACCAATTTTTTTTCCTGTACTGCGATTTTCAATTTCTTTTTTCTGAATCAGTTTACCGATAAAATAAATCAATGTTTTACGAAAAAAAAATCAAACTAAATTTTTGTTTCAGAAAATTTTTTGTGTACGAAAAAAAAACTGATTCAGAAAATTTTTGTGTACGAAAAAAAAATGTTTACAGAAAAATTTTTTGTGTACGAAAACAAAATTCTGTTTCAGAAATTTTTTGTGTACAAAACAAAAACTGTTTCAGAAAATTTTTTTTATGTACAAACAAGATTCTGTTTCAGAAAAAAATTTTATGTACAAACAAAATTCTGTTTCAGAAAAAAAATTTGTGTGCAAAACAAAAATCAGTTTTCGTCACGAAACTGCTCCGACTAAATGAATCGATTCATTCTGATAGTGTTGGCAACACTGGAAAATCTCGGTAAGTATTGCTCAGGCACTGAGTTACAGCAAACACAACTAGATTCGAACCAACAACCTTAAATGTCTGATTCATCTCTAAATACAGCCAACTAAACAATAAGATTATGTGTATACGCCAATGCTTAGCACTGTCAGCAAGGTTTTCTTCAAGGTCAAAGTCGTACACGAAATAAAAAAAGATGACAACACAGATCTTCTATCTTTCTATATGAAACATAAACCTAGTATAAACTGTTCGCAATGAAATGTGTAATGTAACATAATCTGCTCGTCTTCTTTTCATACGCGAAACTGTTCGCACTGAAACTAACAAAAAAAAATCGAACTCGGGACCATTACATAGTAATCAACAAACTGAACTTCTCAATGGATTACGGTGACTCAGCTCTTATTTCTGATGTGAGGTCTCTGCTTCAATCCGCAAGCAAGTAAGTTTATGATGTTTTCTCATTTCTCATCATCGTTTCAAGTGGGACATTAAATTTTTCTAACACTAGCACCAAGAATCAAACTCGGGACCATTGCATAGTAATCAACACACGTGTACGGTCGCTTAGCGCTTGTCTCTACTGTATGAGGTCCCTGCTTCAATCCTCAGTCAAGTAAGTTCATGTTTCGTCCTATCATTTCTCATCGTTTTCCCTCCCAAATTTTTAAAGGGGTGCACAAATATACCCATGTCTTATGAAAGGTAATTGACCCTGTATATGCACATATATCCATATAGGGTAATAACACCTCATCAAAGGGGGATAAAATGTACCAAATACCAAACACGTGGTTGTACTAAAATTTTGGCAAATTTGTACCCCTAAAAGGGAACGAGGTGGACCACCCAAATTTATAGTGATCTATATTAGTGTCCTATACTATAATACCAAATGTTTAAATTGGGCAATTTCCAAAATTAAAGGGGTGGGCCAAAGTACCCCTCCCAAAAAATTTAAAGGGGTGCACAAATGTACCTATGTCTTACAATAGGTAATGGACCCCTATACATGACCATATAATCATATAAGGTAAAAGGACCTCATCCAAGGAGATAAATTAGGTCGAAAACCAAACACGTGGTATAACGTATTGCTTACGTTTATATTTTTGGCATTTTTTTACCCCTAGAAGGGAACGAGGTGGACCACCCAAATTTATCATAATACATATTAGGGTCCTGTACTATAATGCCCAATGTTTAAATTGGTCAATTTCCAAAATTTAAGGGGTGGGCCAAGGTACCCCTCTCAAATTTTTCAAAGGGTGCATTAATATACCCATGTCTTATAATAGGGAATGGACCAATATACATAACCATATAACTATATAGGATAATAACACCTCATCCAAGGGGATAAATTAGGTCAAAAAACCCCGAAATTTGAATTTTTGGCAATTTTTTACTCATAAAAGGGAACGACATAGACACCCAATACTGATAGAGGTACATACTGTGGTCCTAGGCTACCATACCAAATTTTTAAATTTGGCAATTTCCAAAATTTAAGGGGGGTGGTCCTATGTACCCCTGCCAAAATTTAGGGGGTGGGCCAAGGTACCCCTTCCAAAAATTTAAAGGGGTGCACAAATGTACCTATGTCTTATGATAGGGAATAGACCCCTATACATAACCATATAATCATATAAGGTAATAAGACCTCATCCAAGGAGATAAATTGGGCCAAAATACCAAACACGTGGTACAACGTATTGCTTACGTTTATATTTTGGCATTTTTTTTACCCCTAGAAGGGAACGAGGTGGACCACCCAAATTTATCATAATACATATTAGGGTCCTGTACTATAATACCCAATGTTTAAATTGGTCAATTTCCAAAATTTAAGGGGTGGGCCAAGGTACCCCTCTCAAATTTTTCAAAGGGTGCATTAATATACCCATGTCTTATAATAGGGAATGGACCAATATACATAACCATATAACTATATAGGATAATAACACCTCATCCAAGGGGATAAATTAGGTCAAAAAACCCCGAAATTTGATTTTTTGGCAATTTTTTACTCATAAAAGGGAACGACATAGACACCCAATACTGATAGAGGTACATACTGTGATCCTAGGCTACCACACCCAATTTTTAGATTTGGCAATTTCCAAAATTTAAGGGGGGTGGTTCTATGTACCCCTGCCAAAATTTAGGGGGTGGGCCAAGGTACCCCTTCCAAAATTTAGAGGGGGTGGTCCTAAGTACCCCTCGGTCATTGACCCCGGGCCAAGGTCATTGACCTTTGGCCTATGACGTCACAAAGGTCGGGGTCAAAGTCCAAACTTCGGCCAAGTCAGGCCCTTACTACTTGTACACTTTCTCAATACAAGTATACTTGTTTAACGGGGAAATAATTGATGTAGCTTTAAAGATGATCTTACACTTCCTCTGTATTCTTTCTCTTCTGAAAACAATCTAGTTCTCTCTCTCTCTTTTTTCTCATGAAAATATAGGTGGAAGTATTTTACAATTACTTATCGTCTTTTCGGGTGCAGAATAATACCCGTTCAATACCACACAGACGTGGTGGTTTATCGTGTTGGACCCCACTCCCAAGTTTGGACTCCTCCCAACGAAAAAAAAAATATATCGATAGTAACAATCACGTATTGTACATATACCAACTATAGTTAACGTGCGAGACTGCATAAACATTGCATTACCTAAACCACGGCCGGATCCAGATTGACTGAGGGGGTTGTACCGATATCTACCAAAATAACCAATCACATTGAAACTCTTCAAAGTGATATGTGAAAATGTTCTTAACCCCTGACAACACTGATGCATAGAACGGAGGAAAGTATTTTAAAGAGGGTTGTAAGTGTTATACAGGAAAAAATGTTCTTCTCTCCTCCTGGCTTCTGTTTTCTTCCCTACTTGACAAATTTTATATTGATTGGTTGATGAATCCTTTTCCTTCAACCTTTAGAAAATCGATTTAAGCCATTGCTTTTGCAAAGCTCTGCTTTCTTTTAAGCCCCGAAATTCTTGTAAGTTTCGGAAAGTGTTGCTATTTTAATGGTAGCTTCTCATTTTAAACAGTGTATATTTACACCGAAGCGGGGTGCACGTGCACCTTTGCACCCCCCTAGATTTAGCCCTGACCTAAACATCTATAAGGAACTTACAGGAATCCTGATTATTAAAAAAAAAAAAAAAGAAAAGAAGGCATCAACCCCAGTAACGCAAATATGCAAATATAAAAACATTAAAAATTAACCGGTTGCATAAGCATCTAGGCGAAAATGTTTGATATCCTGAAACATTATAAATGCAAGATATTTCAGTCTGTCAGTGACGCAAACTCATCATAGTTCACAATCAGACAAATATGTCGCTAACTGGCTGCTTCCTATCTAACAGCAATATATGTTGCTACTGTGCAGTCAACTTGTACACGAGCCGAAGGCTAGGGAGGGCAACAATTAGCATTATCAAAATTATAGCTATATTTATTTATTTAAAGTAACATTCTCAGCATTGTCTTAATGTAAATACAATATACGAAACACAAAACTAAACTTTCTCACTCCAGCTCCTCCATTAAATTTTGTTATGCTGCATCTATTTTTTTTTCTATTTTTTTAAAGTACTATCAAAATTATGTTTTTTTCGATAACATCGCTCAAAGAATATCAACCCACAAAACTAAATTAGCCCTTTTAGATTTTTTCCACAAGAAATGACTTATGTTATATGTTAGGGTTATTTGTAAAATATGTGCTCATAAAACTAGAACAAAATAGCATGAGTCGTATTTTGCAAAACTCAAGTAAATAAATAAATAAATAAAATAAAATAAAAAATAACGCCTAAGTGTAAACTAATCTCTATGAATATCAGAATACAAGTGATTTATGCAATATTATACAAATGTTAATGAAATATTTATTTATGAAATATAAACGAAATCGCCTTAGTCGTTGAGCCGTTTGAAGGTTCCGTATATGTAGCGTCCGTAGATTTAGCGCCCAGTATTTCTGGCTCACAGAAGGAATTTTATATTGTTTTTATCTCACAATCAGGGATGTTACCACTCTTTCCACAGGTCGTCAATTCCTATTATTTTCTTACATCCATGTTCCGTGTGGTGTTACTGGGTATATTGTCAAAAGAGACAGTGCACCCAAAAAATGATAAGTTGTTCGTCTACAGTCATACTATATGTAAGAATAAAATTGTATTGCACAGTGTATGGAGAATCTGCAACTTCACGAATTAGGAACAGTTCGTCATCAGATATTCTAATAGTACCGATGTTGTCATCAAAACATACGGCAGCCCTTGTAGGATCGCTTTTCTCTGGAGTTTTGCTTTTTGCATTAGCACGTGCTTTTTGCATTAGCTATAGGTGCTACGCTTCAAACTTCTAACCCATCCTCTGAATAAGAAAACTACTCAACGGCTCATTTCAATATCGGTACCTGAACAAGAAACTTCAGTTGCATTTGCACATAAGTCTGCTAATATCTTATCGTCTGTCGGGAATCAATTTCTTCTTCGTTTATTGATTTACTAAAAAATATTCCTCCCCTACCATCAATAGTGACGTGTGTTGTTAGTTAGTGATCTTTTAGTCTACCACGTACAATGATCAAAACACACTAACAATAAACAAAACTTTACATACAATCAGTGGCAAAGCCAGGATTTCTATTCGGGAGGTCAGTGTCCTACTCCGGAAAACTTTTTTTTTGTCAATGTGGAGACTGCACTGTTAAAAATGGTTTCTTAAATTCGAGAAAAAAATCCTCGTATTTGAGAACATCCGTTTCTTACCTGTGCACCGAGTAATACATTCTTAAAAGTGAGATTTCGATTTTCTCAAATCATTTTGAGAAATAATGACTCAAAAGCGAGGAATTATGTCTCATTTCTGAGGGTGCAAATGCTTTCTCAAATTTGAGAAAAAATGTATTTTTTCTTAAAATTGAGAAAGTAACATTTCAGGAAATGAGACGTATAACCCCAATTTTGAGAAACACATTTCTCAAAAAGATTTGAGAAATATCTTCCTCAAAAGCGAGAAACGGTGCACAGAAACGCGGTTCTCAAATACGAGAAGACGTAAAAGGATATAAACAAAATATAAATATGCAAAAAAAATCAAACTATTAGTACACCCAGAATTTATAATAAATAAACACCGATAGTTATAGATATTGTTTAAAACATAACACATTTAAATATTCACTTTAACTTAAGAAAATTCCACGAATACCACGACGACTTGTACTTTAGATGCGTTACTTATTCCTACTGCATCAGACAGTTGAACATCTTCCTTTTTATCACTGTCCACTTTCTCAAGACTTTTCTTTTTCATCGACGTGATTTACTCAAGATTCTCCCGTTTCCTCCAACATTATACCAACTCCATGATAATTCAGATTCAAGAATTATCCGTCTACTTCAGAATAACGGCAACAATTTCTGCTGGTGTGTAACGTCCCAGCATATGCTACGAAGCTCAGGGAGACGTTATGATGATAATGAGCGAAAATACTGTAATGAAGAAAGTGAGGTAGTCCCGAGAAAACACACATAAGATGTTTATTCACACTACCCACTTGACGGAGGTGGAATCAAACTAGGGACCCCATGCATCGGAGGCTAGTGCTACCACTGAGTCATCGCAGTCCAATATGCCTACTTCTCTACCATAAAAAAGTTGCGTAATGAGAAAACACCGTGTTTGTGGGTTTTTCCAGGATTCTTCAGTTTCCTCCTACAAGAAACGTACACAGGAATTTCGGAGGGATTCCAAGTTCAATACGAGGGCAAATTGTATTAAAATATGCAAAATTGCCCCTAAAATTAGATAAAATTTATATAAAAGTAGCGATTTCGGGGAAGGTCCGGAGTTCCAGGACTAAGCCCCTAATTTCCACCTTCTTCATTACGGCAGGGGCATGCGACAGTTTCTGCCCCTCATAAATGTGCTGAAACTCCACTGCTAAGGATTCGATTCATATTGGAAACAATGTCACAAACCCATGCAAAAACTGTCAAGAAAAGTATGTCCATATTTTCATTACACCATTATTATCCATCTCTATAACTATCTCTTTTAGCTTTGGAGCACAATCGTGGGACGTTGAATTAAAAAATAAATGAAATATTTGAGTTTTACTTCCAACAGTTGTGTTGGGTAGGCTAAAGGAGACGATGATGATGAGAATGAAAAAGATAGTGGAATGAAGAAAGTGGGAAGAAATGGGAGAACCCCGAGAAAACCCATGCACACTGTGTTTATCCACCAGACAGATCACTTGCCGCAAGCTGAGAATCCTGGGATCAAAGCAAGGGCCTCATCGCACCAGAGGTGAACGCTCAGCCTCTACGTTAAATTAAGAGCCAATGCGTACAGTAGTATGCCACAAATAACCTGCAAACTTGTGTCATTAAAACGATTACTGATGGTGAGAAACAGGAGGCGCCAATCTATGCTTAGTGATAAGTACAAAGTACCTTTGTATTACAATTCCATAATAATAAATCGTACGTTGTTTTGTAACGCTGTTTCTAACTACACAGATGACTTATGCATTCTTTGTTTCCGTACATAAGCTATTTTGCACATTATAACGAATGGCAAAGGGTGTAAAACATTGACATGCCTCCTCGTTCTATTGTAATATAGAAAACAACGTGCCCTACGGGGCTCTAACCCGCCTTCACTTGTTATTGCTGCACTCGTTATTATGTGAATTGAGTACTGAATTTGATACATAAAGGAGCCAACCTGACTGCTATAACCTATATAACCTGTATGAGGGGGATCAGAGTTCTACACCCCAACGAACGTACTACAGTAACTTTTAGTCTATGGTAGTATGTTTACAATTTACTCAAACTTTCGTTCGAATGTTGATATGTATGCTGCTCCTCGCCGCTGTCACATGACATGTATCCATACGCCACCTTAGCTGCATCACCTACTGCGTACTCATATCCATTCGCACTCTGCTACATCTGAAATCCTTTATTTCGTTTCCTGAATAGTAATTGAGCCCTAGCAATATTACTCCCTAGTAAAACATAGTAATATTATTTCGGTAAGATTGTTACCGTTATTTTTTAATCATCCATGATATTGCAAATCACGCACTATTTGATTCTCATTTTTAAGAAGTGAGAAAATCTCATAAATGGGAACCTGAAAATTTGCCTTGAGCTTACAAATGAAAACACATTTGGAAATAATGAGACATTTTTCCTCAAATATGAGTAAGCATTACTTATTTTGTTTTGAACTTGCATTTTTCTCATTTCTGAGCAAGGAAATTTTTAAGAGTGTGAAAGCGCAAATTTAGGTTTTATTCTAGAAACTTAAAAAAATTGGGGCTTGGGAGTCCAGATCCCCGGAAACTCCCCCTGGATACGCAACTGCGTACAATGAAAAATTAATAAAGTTTGATAGACAAAAGTAACTATTATGCTTCTGACAAGGGACTTATATAAGTGAATAAATAAAGAAAAGCTGCTGCTAAAATAAACAAAATTACAAATAATTGAGTCAATGAAACTACATAATAACACATAAAATTGCAATATGTTGTATCTGACTTCATTAGGACAGTTATAATATTATCAGAATGTTAACTCCGCTACGAGCCACAATCTCAATCTATACTGAATCTATCCTCATATTTCTTCATTAAGGCTCGAGTTTAATGGACCCACTCGGTACCCAATGCTACGAATTTTAAAAACTATCACTTGACTCACAGAAACGAAAAAAAAAAACTTAAATAACATAATAGAAGAACACAACCTGGGAAATATTATAGAATCTCAATACTTACATACTAAGCCTTAGTAATTATTAAGAAAGTATGCGTACGGGTGCAATAGACCCACCTGATAGTCCTAGGGTTAAAAGTGTATCTTTGTATGGATATTTAGATAGAGGAAATACTACGTGTAGTTCTTACCGAATTTATTTAACTACTTGAGGTTCCATTATTTTCAAACTAGGGTTTAAAATGTGATTGATTCCGTTTAGGGCGGCTTATAACACTGAAAGGTGTTGTTTTATGACATATGTTTATTAGAACGTTTTATTTTCATTTGATATAAATAATTACCCAGCAAATTTTGTCAGTTACATTTTTTGATACCCTGTACTTACGATAGGAAATGCAGTTATGTAATGTGCATAAATAATTGATGTTTCCCATGCAGTAGTATTTGCATTAAGGTGCGTGTAATTATTATTATTTAAAACTATATAAATTTTAAAATAAGACTGGCACATGAATTCACATCCATATATGAAAATCTCTCTTAAGTCGTAATTAAATTGTACGTAATTACAAATGTATATGAAAAGTCAGAGTGTTAGAGCTGACGGTGGTGAACAGAAAAGGAAGAAAAAAACACATTTCTTTCAACTTGCTTAAGGGGTTTTAAAAGTAACATGGCAATTGTGAAGCAAGAATAGCAGGATCTTCGTGAAAAGAGAGGGGATAGGGATAGATAATATGAGTACAAAATTACATTTATACATACAACAAACTAGTTCTCTCTTTGGTTAACCCCAGCACACTGATAAGCATCAAATGTTTTCTGGGCGCTAAGTATACGATATTATATGTGGGCGCTAAATCTACGGGCGCTAAGTATACTCCACGTGTTTGAAAGAATCATCAAAAAAAAAGAAGAAGAAGAAGAAAGAAAGAAAAGAAAACAACCTCCAAAAATAAAATACTGCTTCTTGATTTTTCTAGAGTAATAAATTTTATTATAGTGTGAGGTTGTTATTGAAAATTTGATTTCTGACATATCAACAAAATCATTAGAGTTGTTTTCGAGAAAGTTTCATTTTTTTTTGTTTCCACCCTTCAATAAACTACCCTGATTTTTTAAAAAGTGTAGCACAATAATTTAAAAAAAAAAAACTCCTCTGGATAATCACATAAAAACCTTAAGTTTAAAAAGTGGTCTCGATATCTTGAACAGTATGGCCTTTAGAGGAATGTAAATCATGACGAATAGACGAACGGAAGAATAGGCGGATGAAAGTCGAAAACTCTTTTTCGGTGTATATGGGCCATGAAAAGTGTAAATATTTTGTTTTACGATCACCAAACTTTCTCCTCTCCTTTGGTCGCTCGAAAGTAAGAAAAACCTCACATGCAGTTCATACTATTCTCCAGACGAGAATTAATCATAAAATAAACATGAAAATGTCCCTATTTCTAACAAAATATATTTTGATGCGAAAGACTAAAGTTCGGAGTCATATTTCTAATTTAAACGAGACGATAACAAACGTCTTTATTTTAACGCAGGCACTCGATCAGCCTTTGAGAAATACCAATCGAAACCGATAGACTATACCTAAACACGCTTGTTTTGAACAGCATACATAACATAGCAAACATTTAATTTCTCAATCAAAAAGAATTAAGATTATAGATACAACAACAACAACAAAAGCCTTAGTAGACACATTAAAAGAAAAAAAGTTAAAAACAATAATACGATGTGCAGATCAAATGTACGTGTCGTTTTGTCCAGAAGCCAACATGTTATGTCATTTCAGGAAAGCAACGGCGGCACAGGATATCTCCATCCTTTCTTTCTAAGCAGTGTAAAATTTCTTTACTATCAGATGGCATGCAAATTTCGGTTGAAGAGCAACGGGTGATTATGGAATTCTTCACTGCAGCTGATCGTTATTCAGCCGATATTCATCGCCAATTGGAGGGTGAGTGTAATGATAGTGTTCTCGCGGAAAACACTGTTACGAGATGGGTGCGTGAGTTCAAAGCAGGGTGGACGGTTAGGGATTTAGGATTTAGATTTCTAGGCTTTCAGCATATATGGATATTTACCCTGTCACATATGAGGGATGACGTCCCTAGGCGAGCACATTATCCGGTAAAGGGGAGCAAGAAATGGTTGGGGAAGGAAGAAAGCGGTCTGGAACTTATAAGTTAGGTACCACTCCAGCATTTGCCTGGTGCGAATGAAGAAAACCCAGGAAAACCTCATTCAGGAAGGCTGGTCTGAAAAAGCTTTTTACACTTTTTGACCGAGTGCCCCCACCGGGAAACGTACCCGGGACCGCTCACACCGAGTTCGAGAGCGTTAGCAACTACCGTAGGCGATGCCACTAGCAGAGTGGTCCAGTGTGAAAGATTAGCAGAGGTCTGAAAGTCCAGAAACAGCACCAAACGGCCTTGACATTGCTCGTGTTGAAATTTTCAACATGGTATCTTGGCGTGTCACAATCCAGAAGAGTTATGATACAATAGAGTTAACAATGGGAACAGGAGTACGAATAATTAGAAACGAATGTACTTAGGAAAAGTTTATTCTCGCTAGTTTCAACGAATGCTTAATGATTATCGAAAAGAGGCAAAGATTCGATCAAGTGTTGCAAATTTAAAACGTTTCAGAAGAAAGTGATGTAATTTCTTGGAAAGTGTTGTGGCAATGGATGAATCATAGATTCCATTTTTCAACACATAAATAAAAAAAGAAAGATGATGCAGTGCAAAAACATTGATTCACCACAACTACCCCTCCCCCCCAAATATCCTATAAGAAGATGCTGTACGCTATTGTTTTGTATTCGTCGGAAGTGCTATTTTCCCACCCTGTTCACAATGCCGCACTATTACAGACGAATATTTTAGTACACTTTTGAATACATTTTTTTTGTTGCCAAAATTGACTAAGAAACGACTACAAAATCAAATGGCAATTTCATCCTCCACATGGGAAATGCGGCACCACACCGTGCTAATGTTGGTACATCATTCTTGGATGACCATGTATTGATCCTTTGCCACACCTACTTATTCACAAGCTTCAGCTTCGAGTGATTTCTAGTTGTTCCCAAACTTCAAGAATTCTCTTCATGAACGCTATTTTGCCAGTAGACTATCTCTGACAATTATTTTCCAGTGCCTGAAACATACTCCCAAAGATGACTATTCCACATGTTATACAAAATAAATTGAGCTATACCAACTGCATATCAATAAAGAAAGGGAGAGTTTGTCAAGAAATAGATATAGATTAGTTCCCTGTATTTCCTTGCTCTTGGAAATTAGGACGAAACAGCGCGTACTTTGGTATCCACAAGGTATATCACAGTAATAGGAGAGCGCTCAGAAACTTTTGTTGTGAAAGACTTAAAATTTGAGGTATCCAATACTACAAAACTATATTATATATATGTGTGTGTGTAGTATTAGCCGTTTGCACTTATAAAATAAGAAAGAGTAGCCTATATATGAAGTGTAAGATCAAACCATCGTGCTTCGTGGATCACGGGCGTATCTGTGTCCCTGCACAAGTATTGAGCTATGCAACAACATATTCGTTCATTCCACTTAAAGATGTGACTTCTTTCACTATTAGCTAGAATATTCTCAACAACTTCCAGTAAAAAAAAAAATGCATAATTTGTAGATTAAATTATAACAAGAGCTTCCTCATGGGTATGCATAACGTATGGGCGCGGAAGAGCCAGATTTGATTCCCGTGTGGGAGCTCGTGTGTTTCGGATACCACGTTAAGCTGTAGATCGACATCTCATGTAATTTGGTGCTGAAAGTGATGCTAAACTTGAATTAGGCCAACTATGTTAATGCATTATATGAACATGGTATTATAATATGCATAACAATAGTAGTAATAATAATAATAATAATAATAATAATAATAATAATAATAATAATAATAATAATAATAATAATAATAATAATAGCAATAAATAATAATATTTAAAAAAAACATCATCTGAAGCTCGCCATCACACGAATTCACCTGAGAGAAAGGCAACCGACGCATAACACACCTAAATTAGAACACTAAACTTTTCTACTAATACATTTAAGTACAACGCATGGTTTAAATTCAAAAACGGTATTTATGATAAACAGGAAAGATCTATCATAAACTAGATCAACACCAACCACAAAATGGGCTTTTCGAATAGAAACAGTATTCTGCGTTAACATATACATCCCCCCACACAATATATCTGCACTTTTTTTTTCTACTTTTACTCATTTACAATGACGCAAGCTTTGATTTAGCAAGAAGTAAGAACATTCAAAAAAAAAAATGGAACTAAAATAAATCATGTTTCACAGCACCATGATCGAGGTATAACAAAATGAAACTTCGAGTTCTCATTCTCTCTCTCCCTTTCCAGGCAAACATATACTCAAATAACATACATTATTAAAATATATACAGTATTATGTAAGGGTGCATGTTTTGTAAGCACATGAGTCATATATGTAAATTAGGAATAAAACGAAAAAAATTTAGAGACATTTGAACTGCAATCTAAAACTGTACAGTAATTAACAAAAAACTCATTTCAATATATATATATATATATAGATGGTGATCGGAAAAATGGAAACACCTGAACGAAATTGTAACTTACCAGATTAATATGCCTTCGGAACAGCCTTGATGCGACGTGGGATGGAGGCATAGAGGTCGTGAATGGTAGCAAGTGGAATTTTACACCGTTCCTCGTGCAGGGCATCGACCAGTACTGTGAGAGAGGATGGAGGTGGAAATCAACGCCGGAGTCGTGTTTCCAAGACGGACCACAGATGTTAAGTTATGTTGAGATCTGGTTATTGGGCGGGAAAGGGGAGGTGTTGAACTTCATCCCGATGTTCCTCAAACCACGCTGCAACAACGCCAGCTGTGTGAATGGGTGCATTATCATCCTGGAAGATGGCGTCACTGTCCGGGAACAACATCCGGATCATAGGATGCAAGTGGTCTCCTAAAATTGCGACATAATCGTTGGCAGCGATTCGTCCGCTATGTGTGACCACAGGACCCAATGAAAACCATGATATGGCAGCCCACAGCATCACCGAGCCGCCGCCATGTTTCACAGTTGGGCGGAGACACTGCAGATCATAAGCTTCTTTGGGCGTTCTCCACACATAAACACGGCCCGTGGTTGGGAATAGGGTGAAGAATGACTCATCCGACCATATCACACGTTTCCAGTCCTCAACGGTCCAAGTTGCATGGTCGCGGCACCATTTGCGGCATGCGAAAGCGTATGGTACCTGATGAGCGGTTTGGCCCGTGCAACACGACCCCGTAAGTTCATGTAATGCAATTCGCGGTGTCGAAACAGGGTGGGGGAGGTGCTGATTGAGTTCCTCCGTCACTTGCTCCGCAGTGGCACGACGGTTCTGCGTGACAATGCGCTTTAATGCAGAGCGTGACCTGTCACTCATGATTTTCTTCCGCCCACTGTTCCGCTTCCCCGATGTGGTTTTCCCGTGTGTTGTGTAGGTCGTCATCACCTTCGACACTGTCCCACGCGACACACCTAACACAGTAGCGACTGCCGTCACACTCACTCCCATTTTACACTACCTCCGTCTGCTGCAGCCACTGGACACTGCTGTTCCACTGCGCCTGACGTAGTATGGAGACCGACCTAACACACGACCACCAGCGGTCCGGTGCTGCGGGCGGCACGAAACCACTGCCAACCCATACATCTGACGTGTTGCCAACTACAGGTGTTTCCATTTTTCTGATCGCCATATATATATATTGTATATGTTCCCACGCGTTCGCCCCTCGCTAACTCTGTTAATGTTATATGTTCATAGAACTTGTTTTACTTGTCCCGGTGACAGGAGTCACCTCCTGACGTTTATTATACCAGTTAAGGTACACCCTCTACATATGGTAGTTTGATACATAAATCAATAAGACCTTCTGAAATGCTCATGGTGATATATTTTCGATGATACATTTTGTAAAGAGAAAAAAGTGGTTAATTTTAAGGAGCTCTCTTTTTATACATTGATCATGTTTAGTCTGCCCTCATGTCCGCCGAAAATAAACAATCTCAAGAACTTTTTGGTCAATCACCACCAAATTTGGTCAGAATGTAGTGGCTTAAAAGTTAGGAATCGATTTCGTTGATAAACTTGATATTCGAACCATAAGTGGTAAACATCATACATTTCCGGTTTCAGCCTTAATCACAATAGCCTAGAGCAAGAACGGTAATAGGCAGCCAGAAGTGGTTTCCTGATACCATTAATCGTCCCAAGAATTCATTTCAGTTCCATCCTTAACTATTTACTGAAACCAAAAGTGGTACAAATTCACTACAACTTCCGTTTCCGTTTTCAATATTGAGCCGCATAGAGCAAAAGCGATAAGATACAATGAGAAAGTTTTTTTTTCTTGGAATCGATTTTGTTGATTTGAGTTGATTTTGAGTTTAATGTCGCTTTCAACAGCGAGACTATATGAGACGGGACCTACTGATTAACGTGGAATCCGAACTGCATGAGCTGTCTCCAGGAATTGAATCCGGTCCTCCCACGCCAAAAGCACGTACACCTAGCGCTTAACCACGAAGGTGCTCTGGAATCGATTTTGTATTTTGAGAATTGGTACCATCTCATCTCTCAATCCTCTGTGTAATTAGGAAGTGGCAGAAATCAACCACTTTCGACGTTTACGTTAATCATTGTAGAGTATAAAAGGTAATGTATATAGCGAAAAGCGGTTTTCTGGGCTCAAATAAGCGTTCCAAAACTTTTCTTTATTTATATTTCATTTTTACTCTAATCTCTCTACTAAACCTAAAATAGTAAAATATGTATTGCAATTCCGTTTTCAATATTAATTGAGAGAACAGTATGCCACCAAAACAAACTTCTGCACGTGAGATAGACGTGACATTTCACTTGTTCGCATTTACGGTTACCTTAATTTCATATTGCAAGGAATGAAGCAGAAGCGTGTGGACTAAAAATACATCAATAACAGATTTCACTAATATGCTTCTCTATTTGTTATTACACTTTGTACCATGTATTTCCCTTCGGAAGAATTATTCAATTAGGCTACTACAGAGAAATGGTTCAATGGTGGATGCATCAGTTGGATAACAAAACTCAATTGTTTTAAATTAAATTATACTTATGCCAGCCAAATTTTAGGTGGACTGTCTCAAGAAGAAAACTCACGCACATTTTCCTAGTCATCTCTGGATTATGCCGATATTATAGGTTTTGCATTCTAATCGCAACACAGAAATATTTCTGATTTTGGCATTGTTTTGTTGTTGAAATTACTGAGTCAAAACTGGCCTATTTAATATTTGCTTAGAAAATGAATCCACATAGTTTGCTGGTTACATACCATCTTCTATATGAACGAAAAATAACATATATACCTTTCTTCAACTCGTGCTATTATGGACACCATATTATTTCGTGGTCATGTTTTGTATCGTCCTGAAGGAACAAAAGCAGGAAGCTTGTTGAAAGAAGTAACATAGAAATGATGCTTTTCGTTTTGATATAATTATTTTCTCACCTCGTCTTTGAACTACTTGGCGTTTTTCGCCGACGGTTATGCCGTGTGGACTCAAGAAGACGGTGATGATGGGCAATGAATGAAATGGTGGAATGAAGAAAGTGGGATGAAACGGGAGAACCCCGAGAAAACCCACATTGGCCATACACACAGTGTTTGTCCACCACAAAACCCACTTGGCTTTTTACTTCTTAAATTAGCACTATTTGTCTCAGTATATTATCATTTTCATTGCGTTTGATGTCCCGTACAATAGCAGGTACGAATACAATGGGTGCTGAATACTGACAGAGGTTCGTCTTTCTAATTCACCACAATTTTCGAACAAAGGAAAGATATGGTATTGGCTACACCATTATTGGTCAACAATTTGTTTGTCAATTATTGCCGTATAATTGGGTTGCTTGAAGATCATTCAAAGCTATGACTAAGATGGGTTAAAATTAGATAGTTTGTAAGAAGCAATGACAAATGTTCTTTAAAAGATAATAATTATATTACATTCAGCAAGCAAAATTCGATATATATATATATATATATATATATATATATATATATATATATATATATATATATATATATATATATATATATATAAGGATTTTTTTAACAGCTTTCATAAAATTCATTCAAAATCTTACTGGTTTCTCGATGTGCACCATTACTAGGAGAATTGGACTTCCTTTAGAATTAATTTACCCTCAAACTACTCTTGTTTCCACGTGTATGATAATAGTAAAACTGCGTTGGAGCAAGGAGCAGAGGGGAAAGAAAGTGCAAGTAGGAAGGACCTCGCGCAGTCGAATTAAGTGGACTTCTGCCGCCAATAATATCGTTTACGGTCTTGTAAAGTAATCGTGGTGTTCTATCTCACACAAAATTGCACAGTTTTTCCCTTGATGTCCTTTCCATTACAGTAATTTTTCCCTTGCAGGACCAGAGCTTGCAAGGAAGATCCAAAACCCAATATTCCCTTAGGTCCATGGAAATCTTCCTGCACTAGTTCCAGTTCTTCCCAGACGAGGAGGAAAGGTTTGCCGTGGCGAAGGGAACTAAGCGCCAGGAGGACATTCACATTTATCAAACCGCAGTGTGCCATTGACTGCTGTATACGAATTCGCGCCATAAATCTTTTGAAGGAAACATACGAACACTTGGACCCAATAAAAGAAGGATCAATTTAAAAGAGGCAAAATCCACTGGTCACTTACGTGGGTCAGACATATATTTGATGACATCTTTCAGCAATCTGTTACTTTAACATATATTTTAATTCATTTTCAAAACTTTTTCTCATGCATACAATAGCTATATGAGAATATTGCTTCTTTTTCATCTTCTAAAGATAATTACAATTTCTTGTATGCTTTCTTACATGCAGAACATAGCAATTACTTACACACCGCTGCCACTCTAGAAAGTATGTATTCTATATAGAGGGTGATTTTGTATAGGGTTTACAATTTCAATCAGTTATAATTCTTTATTGAAACCACACACAGACTTGGTTTATATGTAATACTGCAAAACACTTCATTATTATTATTATTATTATTATTATTATTATTATTATTATTATTATTATTATTATTATTATTATTATTATTATTATTGTTGTTGTTCTGAAAAATCCATTATGGCTCAATGTGCGCATCTGCGGTCATCCTGGATAAATCCCAACGGAAGTCGATTTCCTGCCAAACAGTAGCCAGCATTTCGGGGGTTCCGTCTACGATGGCTGTTGTGATGCGATGTTTCAGTTCATTAACATTATCAGGTAGGAGAGGGATGCATACCTTATCTCTCCCGAACCCCCACAGAAAGAAGTCAAGTGGAATGTAATCTGGAGACTTCGTGTAGATTTTCTAAGACTGTAGATCAAACTCTCCCTAACTGCTTCCACCACATAGTCAGTCACGGGGGAGCGCCCTGGAACATTTTTGTATCGCACAGGGAAACCTGTTTCAACAAATGTCCGGTGCCATTTGTACGCTGTAGGTCTGCTGGGTAGATACTTCCGCACCAGTGAAAGACTCTATTTTCAAGGACTGACCGGTGGCGCCGAGTGTGGCCAACTCCGCAACTACTCACTACGTGAGTCAAACTTGAAGTGTTTTGCAGTATAATGAGATACAAACCAAGTCTGTATGTGGTTCTAATAAAGAATTATAACTGATTGAATTTGTAAACTCTATAAAGAATCACTCTTCACGTATATATATTGTGGCAATATACACCGTATATCACGACTACCTGATCAATGCTCAGGCCAAACTGCTCAAGGTAGAAACTTGAAATTTGAACAGTAAATAGGATTTGTGACGTAAGGTACAACTAAGGATATTCTTGTTGGAAATTTCACAAGAAAGAGCGGATAGGGGTGGCAATTATTACATTGAAATGTGTATTACCTGACCAGCGAACGAGTGCGGGCGGCCGGTTTTGGAACTGAAATCCAAGCAGCAGTGTTTCTAACTGGATTACTTGTAATCAATCCATCACAGTTCTTTTTGCCCTGTTCGTAATAAACCACTTCACGCATATGCTCAAGTCAGGGGCAGATCCAGGGGGGGGGGGATCGGGGCGATCCCTCCAGAATAGGATATGTCTTTATTTTAAAAATAAAACCTAAGAATTTTTACCTTTGTATTATAAATGTAAAATAAAACCTAAAATATGTAGTCCGTATTATTTATTTATTTATTTATTTTGACGCTGCAGAATTCAAATAATAAATTGCAAGAAATTACTAACATTGGTGTTCTTGCTCAAAAAAAATGTCCACCTTCGAAATCGCAGGTGGCCATTTCTGTTCTGGAAATTGCATACAATAGCTACTTCTCCTTTTCTAAAACAGTTTTCCTTTTTTTTTTTACACTTTTACCTTGATTTGTCTTCGAATGACCATCCCCCAAACATTCAGCCTGTATCCGCCCTTGTCTCAAGTTAAGACAAATAGCTTCAAAAGTTACTGAAGTTATTTGCAGAACATCTTAAATAACAAGCAAAAATAAATAAATAAATAAATAAATAAATAAACAACAAAAAATATAACTCCATATTAACTTGCGAACAAACTAACGAGAGCAGCGTTTTACAAGTTGTTCCTGTTTTATAATGACATTGAATAAAACGTAATCAATTTTTATACAATCTTTTTAATACACGGTAAAAGCTCACTGAATTCTCAATTGTGCTGTGTTGCTCTTAAATTGGTAATTTCCATTCATATATCACTATTCACAATAGCCTACATCTGCATTATTGCAGGAATGGTTTACTACAATCACATAACTTACGGCGTTCTTTATTAAGCGGAAAGAGATTAGGCTACGCATAACATCTAAACTGTAACTTTTAAAAACCGTTGGATACACTGCAGAGTGAAACTTTCCGCTCTCTTGTCTCACCGTGCTTGCCAAGAAACTGATGTAAACACAACAGCAGCGCCATCCTCCCAAAACCGCACTGCTATCCTGGTCAGGTAATATCTCGAAATCTCTGAAAGTTATTTACATGGAATTAGATTTATGAACTTATTATTTGAAATAATAATACACTTGTTTAATAGCTTTATATTATCATTATTTATTACATTATATAGTAATTATTAATATTATATCTATATATGTATATCAATATCTCTCTCTCTCTCTCTCTCTCTCTCTCTCTCTCTCTCTATATATATATATATATATATATATATATATATATATATATATATATATATATATATATATATATATATAAATAGATAGATAGATAGATAGATAGATAGATAGATATAGATATAATTTATATTGTTTTATTTATCTATCTATTAAAATGCTACAGTTGCAATTAACCTGAGAAAGCCCAGGGGGTGCCTCAGTGGCACCCTGATCCACTTTAATCCAATTATTCTTAATATATATTTCGTCGCGTGCCTTTCGCTCTAGAATGCTCCTATACCTTTGAAATACACCCTGTGATTGCGTTTCCTAAGCATTTTCTTTACTTTACCTCAGAAAAAATAGCGTTATTTTTATACTAACGTAAAGACCCAAGGGGTGCCTCTGATGCTCCTATTGAAGTATGTACTCTTCTAATTATTTGCTATTGTTCATTGTTTATTACCATTGACAAATGATTTCATAGCAGAGTAGTGACTCGCCTTTCCTATTATTGACTGAAAATACAAATGGTCGCGCTGAGTTCAGGTATCTTGTATATGTAGCAGGGAGCCTCAGAGGCACCCCCTGGGCCTTTTAAAGTAAAATTAGCATGAGCTTTTTAATGACCATAGTCATGAGGTGAGGGAAAGACATAAACTTCAGTGAAGGAAAAGCATAACTGTAAGTGATATGATGTGAAAAGATGAAGGGAAGTGCGAAACACACTACAACATATAAGTTCTATTAGTTGGACAAATGCAGGTTATCTTCTCGCCTAGGGGCGGTGCTAGGCATGAATGAAGATACAGGAGCCCTGTTAGTACAGAAGGAGTTACTATGCATATAATGGCCATATGCGAGATTGATGAACGTCTGTAGAGTATGATTCATAATAGACAGTGTCAGGATGGTCTGGAGGCAGAGTGTAACGGTATAGAGTAAAGAGTAATGAGAGCGGAGGGAAAAGAGCTACACTGGGGGAGATACTTCAGGCGTGATCTTCAAAAGATTGCTGCAGAAGTAGGTGATTGTTGTGCAGGAGCTGGGTGATATATTTGGTGCGGAGTTTTTCTAAACGATACAAGATGTGTGGAAACGTAAGTCTGTTATAAAGATCATGAGTGGGACTCGGTAATTTGATACGAAAAACGATTAGCAAAGCATGACGTTCCAGGATGCGTAATTTTTCATAGTAGGGAATCGGAGCAGATATCCAAGCTGTAAATCCGTACGTGAGAATAGGACGGAGAAAAACCTTGTATGTGTTGAGAATTGTATGAGCATTGAGTCCCCAGGTAGTACCAGAAAGACGTTTCAGGAGATTGAGGCGACAGTATACCTTCTTGGAGATATCTTTTAGATGTGCTGTCCAATATAGATGCTGATCGAAAGTGACTCCAAGATATTTGACACTGCCAGTAGGGTTGAGCAATACATCTTGCACTGTGAGGTGCAGAAGTCTTGGATTTCTGTGAACACGGGAACGTGCTTCGGAGCAAGAAAGACAATTGCTTGAGTTTTCGCATGGTTTATTTTTAGTCTCCAGTGGGAGCACCAGTCAGAAAAGGCATTGATAGAATCCTGTAGAGCCAGGTTGAATTGGTGGATAGTCTTCTCTGTCGCAAAGAAAGCAGTGTCATTAGCATAGTGGAAGAGTTTAACTGTAGCTGGAACAGCACGAAAGTCGGAAACAAAGATGTTATATAATAACAGTGACAAAGTAGATCCTTGGAGAACTCTGGAATGTAGAGAAATGGGAAATAAAAAAAAAACTGGAGTTGATACAGACGTATGCCAGTCGACAAGTGAGAAAATTAAAAATGAATCTGATGTAAGCAATAGGGAAGCGGAGCTGTTTGACTTCATAAATGAGAGCGGGATACCAGATCTTATCGAATGCCTTTTGGAGTTAAACCAGGACAAAACAGGATGTGTTGCCTGTGTTAAAGTGATTATAGATGGAATTTGAAAGGCGAAGCAACTTATCATTTATGCTGAAAGAAGGTCTGAAACCAGCTTGTTCAAGTTGAATGACGTTGTGTAGTGCCAGGTACAAATGAAGACGTTTAACAATGATGCGTTCTAGTATTTTGCTAAAGGTTGGCGTTAGTTGAATAGGGCGGTACGAGCTGACAGAGGCAACAGGTTTGTGTGGTTTGAAGAAGATTAAGTTTTTGAAGTTTTCCAGTCGTTAGGTATAAAGCCAGTGCGAAGAATAAAGGTATAGATGTGACAAAGCAGATATAAGACTACGCACGGGCTTTCTTCAATGTGTCAATATGCAATAGAGTCCATGCCAGGGGCTGTGTTGCGTCTATGAGCTACCACTGAGGTGTTGTCAGAAATTGAGATCGGTGCAGTAAGTGGATTGTTTTCGGGTAGAGTGTGATGAACATTAGCATGTAGATAAGGAGAATCCAGATTGAGTTTTTCGACTGGATGAGAACGATGTGGATATACAGTTGCGAGAGGTGTAAAGATGTCCAAGTGCATTGGCTTTGTCTGTATCAGTATGAAGCGGAGTATTGTTGTCGATGACAGGATATGCTGTGTGATTATTTTGACCTGTAAGTTGCCGGAAACGTTTCCAATACTGAGTAGGATGTGAAAGAGAGCCGAGATTATTGCAAGTTTTCGCCCAGCAGCGCAGCTTGTAAGCTTTAAGGTAGTTGTGAACCGTTCGTTGCAATTGCCTATGATGCTGAAGAGAGCCAAGGTTGCCAGTTGCAGCATAATCTCTACAAAACTGTCGGGACCGTTTTATCAGTGGTAAGTATTGAAGAGGTAAAGAGGGTCGAAAATTTGAAACGGTAGATTTAGGAATGTATTTGTCTGTGGCGTCATGCATAACAGTGATGATAGAATTCAGAGCATGAAAAAGTTCGGATTCGGTGGTTGGTGAAGGAAGATCATTAAGATGAACCTGATGATATATAGGCATTCCAATCTGCTTTATCATAGCGATAGGTAATACGGGGAGGAGGTGTCTAAGAAGTGGTATTGCCATGAGTCTGAATAACTAATTTGATTGGGGCATGATCACTACCAATGAGATCAAGAACGGTAGCAGAGCTGCGTTGTGCTATGTTGCTCGAAATAATAACTATATCTGAAGTAGTCTGACTCGTGGGGTGAGTCGGTTTAGGTAGTGGCAAAGTCACTCCGGTGGTATGACTGATGATGTAATTGAGGAATCGATCCCGTTGTGTAGCTGTCCGACTATGTAAATTTACATCTGCCATGATTATGTAGGTGCGGAAGTTGTTTGAAATATATTGAAAGAAGCTAAATGGAATATCATGACCCGGACGAACGTAAATGGTTGCTACTGTCACATACAGTACAGTGATTAATAGTACAGTGATGTCGGCGAGTCGGTTTGGGTAGTGACAAAGTCGCTTCGGTGGTATGACTGGTGATGCAATTGTGGAAACGATCCCGTTGTGAGCTGTCCGACTATGTAAATTTAGTCGGACTATGTAAATGGTTTCCACAGTCACATACAATGCTTGATAGTACAGTGATTTCGGCGAGTCGGTTTAGGTAGTGGCAAAGCCACTCCAGTGGTATGACCGGTGATGTAATTGAGGAAACGATCCCGTTGTTTAGCTGTCCGGCTATGTAAATTTACATCTGCCATGATTATGTAAGTGCGGAAGTTGTTGGAGATATATCGAAAGATGCTGACTTGAATATCATGACTCGGACGAACGTGAATGGTTGCCACAGTCACATACAGTGCTTGATAGTACAGTGATATAATAAGGTATTCAGGAAGATTTGAACTGGAGAATGACTTCGAAACGGAATAGAAGGCAAAAACCCAATCGCTACTCTCCCATTGGCTCGTCTACCACGTATAATGCTATCTTGACGTAACAATTGGAAGTGAGATATGCGGCAAGGCAGTCTATGGGTGAGATGAGTCTCATTAATGATGAAGGTATTTATGCGTTCTTCTAGTAGAAACGGCTTATGCTGTGGTAAAGATCGGATGTTTAAACATAAGGAAAAGAGCGTCATAGTGCAATACAGAATAGTATGGATTGTGACTGGATATCGTTTAGACTTCGGTTTCAAGGACATTTGAGTGATAATATACATTATTGACTGAATATGTTGGACAGACATTGGCGTGGAAAATTGCCTTGGCTGAATACTGAATTTGTTAAGCTACGTGGTTACGAAAGAACGGATGAATATTTTGTAAAGAGAGAGTAAGAAATGTTAAAAGCTGATAAACAGTTACAGGCTGTTGAAGTGCTGTATTTGTAGGTGGTTGGATTTGTTCAGGTATGCGCAGTGGCACTACTATTTCTGGTTTTGATGGCTCAGGAGCTGGTTTTCTTGACATGTGGAACACATCGGGGTGATTGTAAATTTGTACAACTGCGAGTAGGGTGTGGACCTGAACAAAGGCCACACTTAAACGGGTTTTTGCACTGAGAAGTAGAGTGGTGGCCATAGACTTGACAGCGCTCAAAGCGAATAGGTAATGGGGGAGAAGTGCGATACGGTTCTACACGATGGCGCTGTTTGTAGATATAGGCACCGCGAATAAGATATCATCAATAGTCTGCTGTGAATTGGTAAGGACGGGTACCATGTATGTCGGACCATGGTCGCCTTTGATCATGATACATTTTATGATAGTGTAGCCTTCTAACTTGAGTTCTTCAAGGACTTCATAATCAGTATATATCGGATCTACACCACGAATAACAACATATATAGTTGGTGATTTTTTCGGTGGTTGTGGCTGTTTGGTGCGTTGGACATTGAGCTTGGTCATGATAGATTTTGCTCCGAAAATTTCGAAACTGAACTTGTTCCGGATTGTACGAGGAAATTCTGGATCAGGTGTCTTGATTTTCATTCCGTTCCTGGTCTTTATGATCCGAGTGATATTGGCACGAGGCATGTACTTAGTGATCTGAACAAAAAGAAGTTTCGGATTAGTGAATTTCGGATCAAAGTTTTGAAGTAAATAAGAATAGATAGCTGGTTGACCCGGAGGAGGCAGATTAGGAAATTGGTTATCGTCGTGAATGTCAATATTAATTGAAGATTCGGAACTAGCGTCACTGATCTTATGCTGTCTTTTAGCAGGCGGCAGTTTGGTTGATGCTACTGGAGAACGGGAGTGAGCTGAAGAGACCTGGCTGGCAGACATTCTTTCCAATAAATGACATGTCCGTCTTACAGATTTCCCGGAAGAGCAGAAGGGTAGCGGTACAACTGGTGGTAAACCAGAGTGTTGGCCACTCACGGGTTGAGATGTCACAAGCACGTCTGAGAGCTGGTGATGATCTCCGTCCTGTAGTGTGTTCAACACAAATAAATATAAGACTAACGGATACCAGAGCAACTAAAGTATGTAAATAAACGCATAAACTATAATGTTGTGACTAACTAAAGAAGTTAGTTCGTTTAAACACGCACACATACACACACACACACACACACATATATATATTTATATATATATATATATATATATATATATATATATATATATGTTGTGTATATATATATATGTTGTTGACTGTGTTTACGATTTATCGCCACACAACATACGGATACATTATATCTGATTATGAAAATTGGCAAGCGATTTTCATCAATAAACCCTGCGAGGAGTATGTTAATATTTCAATAACTAATTAACTACGTCATAAATTTGTTTAGATGTTATATATCAAATACAAAAGCAAACACATTGATTTTACAGATTATGATGAAATAGGGTTTGAAAATGATCGGTTTAGCAAACAATGTGAAACATCCACAAATGTTAACCAGATTTCCCGTCCATAACCTTCATGTTTTCTTATTAAATAAAATACTTGTTAAAATATACTGTATATATATATATATATATATATATATATATATATATATATATATATATATATATATTCGTTCTCCTACTCTTGATCTCATAAATGTCCTTCCCCTCTTAGCCCCTATACCAGCATGGAGGGGCACAAACAATAGTATGGTGGTACAGTCAGCGACAAAATGAGTTTGAGTTTAACGTTCCTTTCAGCAGCGAGACTATGTGAGACGAGACCTACTGATTAACGTGGAATACAAACCACATGAGCTCCCACCGGGAATCGAACCCGGGTCTTCCCCGCCAAAGAGTAACCGACGAAAGTTCTTTCCGTTTGATGGAATTAGTTTCGTAAAAAAAAAAAAAAAAATTCTCAATGGCAGTACAATTTACGGTAAATTAAAAAGATTGTAATTTATGTAGGACATACGTTCTAGCCTTGAAACTCGATGAAACGGTATACATTCATCCGTTATTCCCAAAATAAATTTTATCAAACGGAAATAATATTTGACGCTGACTGTACAAGCTCAAGAATGTATCATATAAAAGCAAATACAAATGTGTATCTGATAGTATCACGTAATAACTACTGAATCAATTAATATGGCACTTGGAATCGTTATCAACCTTAGATTTCCCAATGACCTTTTATATGAAATGGATCTTTAAAAAAAATGAATGAACATTTCAACGGGACGGAAAAAGCATTATAATTTATGCGAAAATTGAATGTTGACGTATAAATAAATAAATAAATAAAACGATCAATATTTTTGCCAATTCCATAGTTTTCAGTGATGCTGAAATAAATAGTAATACCCCGACACAATTTAAGTTCAAATTCATTACCCATTGCCACAGAGGTGCAAAGAAGGTAATATTAAGAATTTTTATCATTATACCATCATCATAATGGGTATTGTAAGGGTGAAGAAGTTCAAATATTTTTCATAAATCCCGTGCGAAAAAGGAGCGTTTCAGTTAGTCTAAAATAAACGATAAATTTGCTTTCGAATGGTGCAAGAGTAGGAGATCCGTAGAATTTTCTGGTTAATAAAAAACGGGCCCTTTTCAAAAGTGTTTGAGAAACGCAGCACTACGCAGTATTATGAACTAATACTAATATTAGGTCAAGATGCAAGCGCAATGTAAACTGGTGATGTGTGATTTTTTTTTAATGTATTTTATAACAAATTTAGAAATAGTACATAACATTCAAAACGTATTTCCACTCATATCATTTAATGATAGAATCATAACAGCTTGACACATAAATTACAATCACTTTTTTTATGTGCACACAAATAATGTACTACTACACTGAATAAAATCTAGTTTCCAAATAATATGCCTAGGTATATAAAAAAAATCCTTCCTTACTGACCTAGGAATAGATTAAGGAAGCAAACACATCAGCAATAGCAGTTATTATGCATGTTCACGTTCCAAGAATTCACATTTTTATGACTTTTCTTCACGGTCTTTTTTTCTTTCTTTGAAAGAAAATAGCTTGATAAACTTTGTCTGTAAACAAGAAGAATAAGGATGAAAAAAAATGTTTAGAATGGCCTGAGTTAACAGTAATAAAGACAGTTTCTCCAGACAGGGAGTCAGGTTTAAATTACCTCCATAATGTAGACATCATTTCAGCCAGCCTCTTGAAACCATTTTTCAGCAACAGAACCAAAAATCTGGAGTCACGTAAAACAAGAGCTCCTTTTATAACCCGCTTTCCATTCATCTACTTCTCGTGCTTTCTGCTTTTTCAGTTTCGAGCTGAGGATGATGCAAGTTCACATTTTCTAGTCATTTCATATTTTATAATCGAAGTTAGCAAAAATTCTGACATGCAAAGTTTGTTTTCCTTATATATATATATATATATATATATATATATATATATATATATATATATATATGACAAGTGAAACAGCACATCATGATTCAAGAGAACTTTATCAAAACGGACATACCTGTGCTCTTTTATGGCCCTGAGTTCTTCAGTTTACTACCAAAGGGTTTTTGACATAAGGACAAGACTGGAATGATGGTGATATAGGAAAAGGTGAAGGGTTTGGATAGAAAGGCTGAGATACGTAGGACGAAAATTCATTTCCGCTATGCCGGAACACGTTTTATGTATCCCTTAGTGGGACCAGGCTAGGATTAATTTCTTTAACTTTCTGCGAGCTTACGGTAAGCGACCAAGAAAATGTGAGAAGGCACAAAATACACTCTTAAAGCGACTTTAAGCTATTATTGGAAAACGAGGAAATCATTTATTTATTTTTTTTCTTTTCTGTAAGTAGTTCAACCTATTAACTGAAAGCAAATTTTGTTCCATATTAAAGCCTCGAGATGAAGAAGTTGAAAAAAATGTTGGCGATTTAGAGAAAGATAACTCTGTTAACCACATAATATGGATAATGATAAAGTAGAGCAGTTTCAGGCACCTACACAGTAAAATTCGGGATAAAAAAAAGTCTGGATTAACAGATTAAACATTAAAATGTTTTAAACGTGCATTTATACAAATAAACAAAATGTTTTGCTATACATATATATTTTTAAGTAAACATTTAATCATTTTCATAAACATTTATAAACATTTTTAGTGAATGTGAGAGGCCAGCTTAGCTAGTTACCCATTTTTTTCGTAAATAAATGATTAAATGTTTAAACGGTTAATACGGTACAGTGCTCAAAATCAATACTAAAAATATCAGATAAATGAAAATGAAATTTCCAATTTAATGCCCAAGATTATGTGCATTAGGCTCAATAAAGCGATTAATTAAAGAAAGTGAAAAATTATGAAATAATTCGTGGAATAAGAATGCGGGAGGAGACGGTTTGCTTGTTGGTTTATTGAAGTTAATGTCATTTTTACCATCGAGAAAATATGGAGCATTGACCTACAGTTTATGGTGGAATCGGAATTACCATCATAAGTACAAATTCCAAAAGTTTCGTAATAAGAATCGAACCCGGGACCATATGTGCCAAATGTACGCACGCTAGCCATTAGACTAGCGAAGTGTCCTGGGAGGAAGCGGGATAACCTCGAGAAAACTCACAAACTCACAGAGAGAATGTTGTCTACGACGAACTCACATTATTTGCGATAAAACAAGGAGTCCCCCCTCCCCAGAGGCTAGCACTCTGTCGCTAAACCAAGTGCCAATGTGAAGATTTGATACGTTAAAGTTACATACCAAGTACAATATTGATATATAAATTGGAGAATGCTATTTCAAACATGAGTTGACTGAGGAAGTAAGGAATGAAAAAAGCAAGTAGTGTAGATATTATCGCTGTTGTGTTAATGAAAAATTTGAAGAAATAATAGACACATTTATTTAATGTACGGTGCGGAATAATTGAAACGAGAATATTGGGAGATAGTTACTCGTTTTTTGCAGACTGTTATGATTTATTTAAAAATAAATAAATAAGACGGTACGATAAATACACAACAATTACTGTAATACCACATCCGACAAAATTTTTGCTTAGCATATTGAACATGATACTTTACAAAAAAAAAAAAATCCATTGATTTATTTATGGCAATTGGTGAGATATTAATTGCAAAAAGAGATTGCGTCTGAAGTTTTGTTAAGTGATCGGCAAATGGGCTTGATAACAAAATGTAATATTGTGCAGATTGAAACAACAAATTTAAATCTCTTATAAAGTAAATACGAATAGACAAGGGCATACCCGATGGAAACGATAGCTAACAGCAAGGAAACTCATCACGTAGGTAAAGGAAGTAAACAAGGTCACAAAAAACAAGATGTCTCGGTCATTTTTTTTATTTTTATATTTGTGAGCTATTTCGCTAAAACACTTAACCCAAAGTTCAACTAAAAAGCATCCAATCAACCTGAATTGTTCCCGAATAATCAATAAAAGCAAGTTAAAGCTAACATAATATTGACATCAAGTGTACCTAACTTGTCCGATGATATACCTATCTCAGGTCAATCAGGTAAACAGAGTTTACCACCAAAAGTAAAACCACGCTTTATTTTACAACATAAGGGTGAACAAGACCTTTTGACTTCACTGTTTTTGGTGAAATTCAAGAATACACTTGATGAAAGGATGAAAATGGACAAAAAGACCGTGGTAAGAACTATTTTTTTTTTCAATTTCTATGGAGAGTTGTTAGAAGTGCTTTAGTAGACATTCAGAGATTAACAGAGAACATAATATTTTGGAAGATCGTCAGGAAAAACATGAAGGGAAGGACATAGGACATATATGGGCATCAAGTTGGAAGGAGACATTGGGAAAAATCAATCAGAATTGGCCTGTATTTCGCAAGGTATTTTGTTTCCTAGCAATCTCGGGTGACGTACGATGTTACTCACTCTTTTATGTGATTACAGCGTCATTTAGTAAGAAAAAAAAATCGAGTAAAATATACCTATTATTGGGGATAGAAACGAAATCTGCAATAAAATTACGTGATTTTCATTCGAAAATATCAAATTATGATACCTACAACACCTGCTCCCTAATTCTATTGATTATGCGGGTTAACAATAAATTCAAAAGTGCATTTATCAATTTAACTATAATTATATCATGCATTTTAATTAACTAGCAAGTCTTTTGTACTCACTTGTTTTTCTTTTATTATATAATATTAACTACATTAGTATGCTATTTAGTTATTATTCTTTTTTGTATCAAATTATCTGGTTTAATTTATATTAGTGTGTGTTAACGCGTTATGTTACACATTTTTTTTCTATTTTATTATGCATAACTGTTTATTATATTTTGCGAGCTATGAACTGTGTGTTTCTATTTGCCTGGAGTTTAATAATAATAATAATAATAATAATAATAAAAACATGCATAGCTCATAGTATTGCGTTTCCCCCTCTAGATCACTAATTGAAGTCTAGTTTGTTTAAAGTAAACAATTCGCGTCCTGTGTTCAAGGTTGCAGATCAAACCCAGGCTATATTGATATTATGGTGGATTAACACCATCATAAATTTTTTTTTTTTTTTAGTATTGTCTCACTTTCTCGTTATATTCCATATTATTTGAGCAGTACAAATTTTCATGTGTCCTATATATAATACAAACAACAACGTTTCCTTCAAATCCAGACTTAGTGGGATGAAATTATGTATTACTTTTTTTTTCAGATGTGGGTAGATAAAGTTTCTTTGACGGGGTTTTTCGCCTCCTTTCAAGACTAATGTCATATGATATACGAATGTACAGGATTCACGTAGGATATTAATCATGCACCCATAAACAATGATCTTAACATTGGTATCGTAAAATACGTGTAAATTCGTGACAGCCTAGCCATATAGCAACTAGGTGGTCGTGACTACAATAGTGTAGAAATAAGTGCGAGATGAACATTAAGCAATACAGAACATAGAAGACCTTTTCTCAGTAAACGCTTCTGGAGAAAAGTAACATTAATTTTTGATTTCCCTAACATCTCTCAGCGTACAAATAATGATTATTTATTTTTTTTTAATATTATAAATATTAAAATCCGGTACGACAAATTATGCCACATAATTACATAAGAACTACATAACTATATGAATATTACAATGGATAACAAACTTTATTTTGCTGGCTTTATTTCGTTTCGAACTTGCGTTAGTGAATTGAAATATGGGAAAGACTTTTGGAAAACTGTAGTATAAATCTCTGTAACACCAAACTTTAGGCTTTTTCAAAAAAAAAAAAAAAAAAAAAAAAAAAAAAAAAAAAAAAACAGCATTTCTCTTTCGAAAATTATAGAACATTTTACTGAGTTGATTTTTTTTCTGATAAATGTTAGTTGAAAATGATAAAGAAATTGCCAAGAAAGTAATAGTAAATTCTAAGCTTTAATAATTTATCCTTATGAAGTAAGCAACATTAGTCTTTTTTTTATTTTTTTTTTAATGTCAAACAACCTACCGCTGCCGCAAGCCTCACATAACGATATCAATCAATTTGAAAGTCTTAATGTAATCATTTTGGAAGTTATAACTTGTTCACCACTCCTCCGTGAACAAAGTGTAGATGATTTAGAAGAAATAAAGTTTGACACGCAGGAAGAACTAAACATACTAATCTTAAAATAGGACACTTTTTTTTTGCGTGTTAACAACGTCATGCTGTTGAGTGATACCGTTACAAAGCACTGATAAGGAGATTGTATTGGGTCGGTGGCATATGACTGGAGTTGACTACTTTATGGAGAATATCATTGAACAAGAAGGCTTAACAGCTTTTTGACACGGAATCTAAAGGAAAAGGAATGATATGATATGCACCAAAGTACCAGTTAACTTCCATCCAAAATATAAGTACAAAAGGTTACATCTAAATTGACGGTTACATGTTCTATTTGCGCACGTGTTTTAAGTCCGATGACGACTAGAAACGCTACAGAACATGACATACGATTTATTCAAGATATATCTTTTTAACGTGAACATTGCAAATGGAACAAATTTCAACAAGTTATCCACGAATTACAATTATTACCATTCAGATAACATATTACAAAGATCAAAGAACTGTTATTATGGTCATGCATCATATAGTAAAGACATTTTACTTTTAAAAAATGCGAAAATCACAAATATACAAGTCGAAGAAACTAAAATGTCCTTCTTAAAGAAGGAAGTATAGAAACAAAAGATAATCGATTGAAAAAGCAGCAATTACTAGCATGCCTCTAATGATACATGGACACGGGACCTAAAGGCATACATAAGTACACTAAGTACATGCCATAATAAGTTATTATTATTATTATTATTATTATTATTATTATTATTATTATTATTATTATTATTATTATTATTATTATTATTATTATTATTATTATTTCACGACTAAATATGATATATCTATACCAAAAAAATATTATTTGAATATTGGATATCTCAGAAAACTGACTATGTTTGCACATGATTAATATTTTTTTTTTCCTTTCACAGCAAATTGATCAAACATACTGACAAAAATGCAAACATACACTTTCCTATTGCCTAATTTACTCTGACTATAAGCTTTGTACTCTGAATGAACGCTATGTGATTTAAACTATGAGTGATAGCATATACAACTGTATGCTTTTGACTCTGAATGATGCTTTGTGTAAAAAGAAAACCTCGTAAAAAAAAAAGAACCTCGCGGATGAAATAACACATGCCCAAAATGTCATGGGACGAAATCTTGCCTGACTGCAACCTCACGAGACAAAATCTTACCTAGGAGAAAACATTGTCGTCCAAAATCAAGCATGACAAAACCTTTCCATAATGATTTCTTCAGTGTAGAATAAGCAAAATATCGCTCGCTGCATTTAATATTACATTTAGAAAATGCATAAGAAGTGAAACCATTAACTAACACCTCTTAATAACGAATACTTCCATAATATGAAATGGGTTGTCCTGACAAAGGCATATGCATTATTACATTACAAATTTCTGCTGTACACAGAAATGGAGACACGGATACAGATAGCCATATTTCCCCCACCATTTTAGTAATTTCTTCATAACTGAGATTAATTATTATCAATTAAAACGTATTTAGCACATAAAACGCTTTCTGTAATTTGAAAATAATTTTGAGTACGATTGACAGAAAATTAATTTCAAATGATTCAGACGTGATGATGAAATAGAAACATCGATTTGAATGAAAAAAAAAATAAAAATGTTTGTTCTCTCTTCCTTAAATGGGGAATACTCGAAAATGCTAGGACATGTGTTTGAATATTTTTAATGTGTTTATTCACAGTTTCATCTTTTTAGGTTAAAAGAATTGGTGGAATACTTATTAGTACTATCATTTTGACACCAACAACTATTTTGTACATTGCTGTTATAAATTTTTATTCTGACGAAATTTTAGGCTGAGAGTTCTGTCCCAGTAATATTTTATCCACGATGTTTTGGACGGGTGGGTTTTTGACCCGCATGATTTTTCGTGAAGATGTTTCGGCCGCGATATTTTATCCACATATCTCAAGCTGTGTTAGCTTCTTCCAACGCAAAACAAACAATACAGTAACCAACTTAAAATACGGTCAAATACAGGGTGGCCCAAAAGTAAGAATACAGTACTGTGCTGATCAGTTCATTGCATTTTTGTTATAATTTCTTATTATTATCCATCAGGTAGACTTAGTTTCTTCATTATTTGTTCTAATGCATTTTTCCTTTTACCTTAAGCTCAGAACAGCCGAAGCAACTATATCCATAAACTAGAATGTTATACTTGATCAATACAGCGATGTATACCTATTTTTAAGTCACCCTGTATATCGTATCTCTAATCTTAATAGACGTGTAGTCATAAGTAATAATAATAATAATAATAATAATAATAGTAATAATAATAATAATAATAATAATAATAATAATAATAATAATAATAATAATAATAATAATAATAATAATAATAGGAATAATTCATACATACTTGGAAACTCATCGTATAGATACAAATCGAAAGTGAAATAAAAAGCAGAAACGTCAAAAAGCAAGAAAAATTGTTTTCCATCATCATCTGTGGTAGTCAACCAAACATTTGATTTTCCGAACGGTCCCACTAAGCTAAACATTAAAACAGCCTTTTGAACGCGGAAGAAACAGCGGTAAAACTATTGCAATAAAATCCACATGGTGCCAGGAATCCTCTGAAACAAGTTCACAAGTTAGCTTTTCCTAATGCAATTGGAAGTGATTCGGCTGTAAACGGCCGCCAGTACCACGCTTCCAGAAACAATATTTTATAAAGTGACGCGTAATGTTACTCGATGTTTTCCCCGTCGCTTGGCCTACTACAGTATATGAGTGATGTATGTGTACCCTAGTTGGCAGGTGCTTGGAATATTTAGCGTGCAGAATTCGCTACAGAAGGCACACGTAAGCTTGTGTTATCTCTTGGCCCGTTTCCATGCTTTCGATTTCTCTGCCACTGTTGTCAGAAATTCTACATTAAAATGATACGCTTTACACCAGAATCTCTTTTCATTACACAGAGATCAGGGTCCAAATGGACAATGAGGGCAGAGCGAAAATTAGTATGCTAGAATGGAATACAGCCAGAAAAGTAATATTTTGTTTTGCTGATAAGCATACTAAGAGGAGAAGCAGTAAAGCATGAAACTACTATTTGCACAATCCTATGCGTACTGAAAGTCAGTTATTTTCACATTTTTAGAAACGTTTAAATTAACTCCAGATCAAACAAATCAGTGAATTGGAATATCATAAATATTGTCATCCCACAATATTTTATTTTCGAAATTGCCAAAGCGAATTTTTAATTAATATCTCCAAAAAAACAGATAATTTTATTCAATATTTACATGTATTTCCCTTGAGTTTTTGATGTAGTGTTTCATTAAATATATATATATATATATATATATATATATATATATATATATATATATATATATATATAATTTAAACATACATAACTCTCTGAAGATTCACATACCAAATACGAAATTGGATCTTGTTCATTAAAACTTTGCAAATATTCCGCAGTATTAATAAAACAAAATTGACCAAAAGGCCATACGTATATTAATCATATTTGTGTAACATTGCTTTCCAATGTAACATTGTCTTCGTTAGACATGTTATGAAAGATCAATCAAGTATTTGGTACTTTGGTCTGCTTTGTTTTGTTAATAATATAAAACATTATCTATAACTGCAATAATTTGTGGAAAGGATATTATTATTATTATTATTATTATTATTATTATTATTATTATTATTATTATTATTATTATTATTATTATCTAATTGCTGGATTTAATATTTCACTACTAACTACAAGACAATACAGTCAGCATGAATGTTTTACTCAACGCAGATACAATTTTGCTATTATTTTAGAAAAAAATAATGAATTTGTTATAAAATTTACATTGTACTCACAGTAAATTCAGTACAAGAAAGTTTTATTAACATCAATGTTCCCAGTTTGATATTCTCAAAACAGTTATTACCTCAAACGACGAAACAAAAGACGAGTTTAGTTTTATATTCTTGCGGAAAGGGGAAATTGTATTTCATGTGTTGTCATTCATTAACTCTTCCCTACCATTATAGTAAGCCCGTAAATCCGCGAACTCCCTAAACATACTGACAAAACTATAGAAGCTTAACGACTCTTTAGCCCTACTATAGGATTATATCTAAGCACGTAATGAATGATTCATGACACTGATGATAGCAAATTCTGGTGATGTGTTAATTCACTGTGCAAGATAGTAAAATATAAAATGTACCTCAACACCCAATCGAAAGCAGCATCAATTGTCATTATTGTTCTACCTACAGCCTCCCAGACTGAAATAAAGGTGTGCTGGACCACGTCGTTTGATAACATGTTTGATGTGGATTTGTGAATAGTGAATTTTCATGTTAATATTTAAAGAATGAATATAAAATTCGTTGGTTTTGCTTCAAATTTACACTTACTATGCTGCACACAATGTAACAATATTTTATTCTTTTAAAGAAAAAAAAAATGAGCAGTATTATCAAAACTTGGCCTAGCTTTAATTAGCATTTGATGTGTTCAGAGCTAAAGTTGATCAAATCTAAAATTATTCTAATCAATAATTAAGTATGCTTTCCTGATATATTGGTGTAATTAACATGCACCATATTATGCAAAAAAGAAAAATAAAGAAATAAAAGAAAAAAACAAATTAAGCGCTATTTTCATAATTAAAAAAAAAAGAAAAGCCTGTAAAATTTGATGTCAGACAGTAACGTAGTCAACAGATAAAGTGAAATCATCTGTTTTATTAAGAAGTGTTGTTGTGTTTGACTCTTTTTTTTTTTTTTTTTTTTTTTACAAAAGTTTTAATGTCCATCAGGAACCAGACGTCGTATTTACCTGGAACATTAAATTGTTGAATTTAGTTCGTTTTTGTATGACATGGTACATATTTACGTTAGGTGACTAAAAAAAATGAATAAAAACTTGTATAAATTTGTCTCAAAAGCTTTTCTTTTTCAACTGTTTTTATCTTTCCTTCGTCTAGTTGCCTTTTAAATTCGAATGTCTGCTTTAAATGAAAACAACGTAATCATCACGTGGGCTCTGCTTAGAGAAATGATGTACATCTCATTCCAGTATGAATTAATGTCTCATTTCGGAAATTCATGTGGAAAGGTTAAAACTGAAACCTGGTTATGAACCATATTTACTAAACTACATCACTCAGAAGTACTGGCCATTTACTCTAGCTCTTGTATGCATTAATAGACACTATCAGATGTTTGGCCTAAAAGCTACCCCAATATTGTTCATCGTGTTTCGGGTGCACATGTACATTAAATGAACATCTGCATCTACAGTAGGAAAGTGCACTGTATTTACATTCTTGTAGACGAAGAGTTAAGAAGACAAGCAACATTTTGTGTACTATTGTATGTATAAGTTTATGCATGCACTTATTTATAGAAGATATATAGCACACAGTTATTTTATCAATTTAAGGAATTATTTAATGCTTTTCTTTGATTTCTACCAATTTAATTATTTTATTTTAAAATTAAATAATGAATGCCAAATTTATGAATGCAGCACTGCAATCAAAATATTGTTGTTAGCGCAGCGCTTTCCAGCTCAATAGTATGTTATTTATTTTTCGTGGAGACACTATTTACTATATGTATATTTATTACAAATATATGCATTTATGGCTAAATGTTTAGCATTTTCACTTTCGGTTTGATCTTCTGTGTAACATAAGTAATCCGGATTGTTGCAATACAAAAATGAATCAGTCATCTTAGCAAGGAGAAATGTGATACTTTGGGCAAAATTGAATTACTAGTGAGTTTGCGACCTACAAGGATACATCTACTATTAAAATCAAAAAGGGCTGATATCAAACACAATACATGAAACCATTTATCTAAGGCTATGATAGTTAGGATTTGAATGAACTCAAATAGTAAGAGAGAAAAAAATACATTTTTCGTTTAGCTAGAAAACTTTATTTTGTAATATGTGTCCTTTCTGCAAAGACCGTTTAGTTTCGCATCTCATAATGCGGCAATGATGCAAGAGGACAATAAACTACAACAAGCATGTCCTCCATAAGTAGAAGCTTTGCTTTGTATATACTTAAATACAAACAAACTATTTGCTGAACAAAACAATATATTCACATAAAATCTACATACGCGTTACAGTTTCGCCAACTAACACTTTGGCTTAATCTGGATAGGCTCTGATGAAGCCAAAGTGTTAGTTGGCGAAACTGTAACGCGTATGTAGTTTTTCATGTGAATATATTGTTTTGCTCAGCAAATAGTTTGTTTGTATTTAAGCATAAAGCATACCCTGTAAATAAACACGCAAGTTTGTAATACATGAATATATATATATATATATATATATATATATATATATATATATAAAGTAGCTTTTGGTTAGTTGGGGGCCCTGTCCCCAGACCACCGCTTTTGCTCGGCCTACGGCCTAGCATCTCTTATGTACCTTCCTTTGTATCAACAGTGAATTGCGTGCATTTGCTCTTTAATTACATTTCCTGAATTTATCACTACTGGGAGCTTCGCCCTCTGAACCCTGCGTTTACTCGGCCCATGGCCTCGCACCTCTTAAACTCACAACTCTACCAAACTTCAAGATTATTTTCCTATTTAGACTATCTAAAAGATAGGATTTTGTGTCCCAAGAAAACGCGCATTTAAATAACATTATTTACCCCCCCCCCTTTAGATCCCTTAGAAACTAAAAAAAAATATTCACTTTTGACAATTTTCTCTGTTAGTTAGTCCTGGAAGGCTACAATCATGCCAAATTTCATCATTCTAATCCTAACTGAAGTGCCTAAACATTTTGGGGTGTAGAAGTTGTCCCATAAACTAATATGGGAAAGATTATTCAGCTCCACAGCTGGACATTTTTATTTTTTTGGTAATTTATTTAGTTAACGCTAAAGAAAACGCACAATCATACACAATTTCATTTTTTTTAATTCCAACTTCAAGTACCTAAAATATGAGATTATAAGTCAAAAAAGGTCCACCTAAATAACATGGGAAATTTCTTCATTCCCACTTTAGACACCCTAAAAATTAAAGAAAAAAAAACACTTTTGGTAATGTTTCTGTCGGTTAGTTACGAAAAGCTACAATAGTGTCAAATTTAATTATTTGTGGCCCTACAGGATGTGCACAATAATTTGGGGGTGTAAAAGATGTCCCATATAAATAAAATTGAGAAGATTTTTCAGTTCCCCATAAAACGACTCTAAATTTGAAAATTTTTATTTTTAGTGAAATACTTAAGTGAACCTAACAAAACTTTACAAGCATACCGAATTTCAAGTTTTTGTTCCAGTTTCAAGTACCTAAAACATGAGATTATAGGTTCAAAAAAAGGTCTGTTTAAATAACGTGGGGAATTTATTCATGCCTCCTTTAGACCCCTAAAAATTAAAAATATACACTTTTGACAATTTTCCTGCGGGTTACTCCTGGAAATCTACAATCATACTAAATTTCAACTTTCCACGTCAGCCGGAAGTGTCCCTTTATTTTATGTCAGTTCATGTAGTTTTATATTGTATATAGATAGGATTATATTACTCACTTGTGCAAATTTTCAACTATCTAACTTCAATCAGAACTCAACTTTCTAAGCATATAAACTTGCAACGGTTCTACAGTTTCTAGGTTACTAACTTCCAGAGATATAATTGACATCATCCTCTAGTTTTGCGGAACTCATATCTTCTCTAAATATTCTTTTGGAAATTGTCCACCTATTACTAGTGTGCTTCTACATTTCTGCGTAATTTCCTTTTTCCCCTTCCGCTTAAAATTGCTTGGAGTTTCGTTACTCCGTGGTGAAAGTTTCGCCAACGAACTTCTAATAAGATTTGCCAATTCCACACCTGTATATCCATGAAGACAAAATTACCCAATTCTGCAGTTTATTGGTGTCTTTTACTTAACTCGAGGCATCGGAAGGAAATGCCAATTACAAAAATAAAAGAGCCCGTATTGAGAAAGACAATTTTATCCTGAACCAAAACCAAATATAAGAACTGAAGAAAGGCATTAAATGGGAACCTTAAGAAGGTCAGAAATATTTTACAATACCAATTTCATTACACAACGGCAATTCACTCTTGGAACGTTTATTGTCGCCGTAAATTGGCTACTTTAGTACTTCATTCATAGTAAAAATAAAGCAATATATTAAAACTGTTAAGAGTTTAATGTTGTATCTACAAAGAGAAAGAGAAGTAAATATTCACTTTCTTTAAATATCATATTTTACATTCGGAAAGCTTGAAGAACATGATCCTTTATAAATTACTGTGTCTAAGGCATATACAATCACATGATTCTAAAACATTAAACAAATCAAGATAAATTGCCTTTGGAACGGAAAACAAAAACATAATGAATGCAATGAGCAACAATGCTTGTTTCGCCTAGGCAAAATAATAATTCGTCACTTATACCCTGTGAATTAAAAATCATAAAATCATCTCAGCATTTACAATTTATTACGGCAACACCTGCAAGCATGAGCCTAAAACTAGCACACAACATTTGTCGTTAAATATGGCAATTAATTAACTCATATTATTATTATTATTATTATTATTATTATTATTATTATTATTATTATTATTATTATTATTATTATTATTATTATTATTATTATTATTATCTAACACAATTGCGATGGGAATTTGTAGCTAATGAGTTGCTCACTTTGATATTAGGACAGCTCAGAAAAAAAAAAAACATCCACGCTGATATACTTTACATGGTCTCTGGATGTTCAAGTTGTACAAAAAGAATTGAAATTTTACTAAACTACATATGTTTTGTAAGGAACTATCTAACAAGCGCTCTCAGCAATCCAGCATCCCCAGTGCAAGAAATGGCTGAAGTAATGGTAGGATAGTGCAGTTTAAGAGCTATTGTGCACAGGGGCAGAATTCGAGATTGACCCTTAGCGCTGTTCTCACAAGAGCCAATCCGATCACAATAATGTTTTCAATGCTGCGATGTGAGAATCTGATTCACCTCATATACTGCATGATCTTAGTGAGGACACATGTCTCAAAATTAAATCACTGGAAGCAAAGTTATTGTTATAGACTTGACTATAGCGCGCCGAAAGTTGATTGGTTCACGCCAAAGGTCAATTCACCTCAAGCGGAGGATAGACCTTATCACGCGTAATTCCTCCATTTAATCCCAGATGAATGGCATGTTTTGATTAATCTGCATGCATAATCAGGAGGTTAAAATGTACATCCAACATAAGTGGAATTAAAAAGCAAAAATGTGTAATAAGCTTTCTCTTAATAAGTGTGTTCCTATAAGTGGTTACCTGTTGAGCACGTCCATCAAATATATGTATAAATATTAAAAAAAGTAAACAGATAAATTAAAAAAAATAAAATGATAATTGTTCTGTTTTTATTTTAATGATAACAGAAAATACTAAAAAGTAGCAGCAGAAATACAAATACATGTCACTTTATGAAAAAAGAAACGGTGTAATTCATTGTAAGAAAGAAAAAAACATCAATTTGTGTTCATTTCATGTGCTAATTGATTGATTGATGTGTATTGTTATAGTATGAATTACGGAAGTCATACCTGAATTCACAAATTAAACACTCTAACAGTTTCTCATTAAATTTACGAAGCGTGTTATTTAGTTCGTTTTCGAATCATCAGTTATTGTTTTCATTACAAAGAGCTCGTTACATTTCACGATGTAATTGTAACTGCATGCATATGGATGGGCCCTCATTGGCACAATGATTATATGAGCCATGAGTACAACAACAATATTTAATATACATGCGAAATAAATTTGCAAAACTACAAGTTCTGCTTATATGACCAAAGTAGGGATGCCACAGAAACCGAACAAAATCACGGTCACAGAAAAACTTGTTACGGTACCAAATAATGTTGTATACTTTGCCACTTCCGATTTGCAAGACTTACACTGTAAGAATTTCCAATAAAATTACAAACTATAAATATGTTTATTTTCCATCGTCGTTAAATTACGGGAATTTGAAACATAAGGAACACAATTCATATTTTAATAATGAATGCTTAATGACAGGGCCGTGTCGGGCAATTAAAAAGAAAAAAAAAAACTTCCTCCTGAATATCAATAAATGCTAACATAGAACATTTTAGACAGATAAGTGGTTAGTCAGTATCTAAGTGGAAGTAGGAAAAATAAAATATGTCCAACCAATAAAATAGAATGATATAAGTTTCAATCTCAGTTAATACACCTATGATTGATTTGGTTACCAATGTAAGTAAGGTCAGTGCTGAAGAGAAGTATGAAAAAAAAAACTTCCACCCTGGGGCATGATCATGTTGGCCCATGTGTAAATCATGTTGGCCTTGCTTATAGGTATTATCATTGTTCGTTAACCTAAACTATTATTGATGAGTATTCATTGATATTATATATATATATATATATATATATATATATATATATATATATATATATATATATATATATATATATTAAGCATGATAAATCTATTAAGCGTGGTAAGCATTGATAAATAATATCAATGAATACTCATCAAAAGTAATACTTCAGGTTTGTTTTAAATGCATGATTTACCCGCAACGTTTATTTGCTAGTAAACGCTCGGAATGAAAACATATTAGGGAAAGACAATGTGCTTTCTGAAGTTCGCGGAAACTGGTCATCACAGTGCATTTTGAGGACGATTCAAACACTAATGGGATTTCGACAGTTTAAAGCTATGTACTTGTAATAACAATAAACTGAGTTGATCTTGATATGGTGCAACACATTCGAGGGGGGGATTTTTGTCTCTAAATGTTCTTCGTGATACAAGTGGGGACTACATTCAACATTGGTAGGGTACAATATAAATTTGATTACCAGTATAATACTTGTGATTTGGTTGGAAGTTTCCATAATAGAACGTAGTTGCATAACTTCATGAATAACTTTATATATATTCAAAACATTATGTGACACGAACTTTAACATGAATTCCTAATCATATATTACATCCAGGAATCAAGAAATATTTTGTGACTAACAATCTAAATCAGAAATTTGATAAAGTTGATGAACTTGTAAAAGATCCGTAATCACGATGGATGGGGGCAAGATCTACTAAATTATCTTCCAAAATGCCCACCTTCACTGCCCAAAATTCTGGAATATATTTTCAGTTAGCATTCATTCTTGTATAGCAATACCCTGAAGTATGTTAGGAGGTCTGACCTGAAACCAAAATGTTTGTTTCTCAATATTGTCTGCATAGCTAGAAGAACAATTTTAATGGCATTCTATGATTTCTCTGATTGTCAATATTGAAATCATCTCTAAGTTTTATTTGCTTATTTGTTTTGTTTCGATAAGCAACTAGATATATCATTACATGAAGAAATAAGTGTAACAAGTAGCGCTTAAAAAAAGAAACCAAAACAGTAACGTGAACATCAAATATGAAATGTCCGAAATGATGAGAGAGAAAAAAAAATCAGTGAAACCTGTCAATAATACTTGGCTCATCGTTAATTTTAAAACAATATATTTAGTGATTTGATCTGAAAGTAAATTATCTAGTAATTAGATGCTATGGAAAGAGAACCATTCAACCAACATGCAGTGATTCTATGTATATGCGTTAGTTCAATTTGATTGTTTCGCTATTGTCAGTTTGTGTTTGTTTAATAGAACTCAACAAATAATCTGAATATCATCCTATTTTGAATCCAATTTAAATATTATTGAATGCATATACATGACTGAAAATGATATCGAAACATGCTTTATGAGCACAACATTGGATTGGATATATATGTAGCATAGGACACCTGCTGTGAATAAAATTTCCGTTTTGTATATATATATATATATATATATATATATATATATATATATATATATATATAGCTTGGTGTTTAGTATCACAAATTCGCAGGATGAATAACGAAAGCAAAACATAAACATACACAATCGTGTCTGTATACTGTAGTATTTAAATCTATTAAATGCAATTTTGACTCTATGCCAAACAGAGTTTTACGTTAGAGGTAACAAGTTTTTATCAATCTACAATTAAGAAAAAAGAAAAGGAAATCATAATTCCTTAACTTGATAATTTGTCAGTTAAGGAGAAAAATACTTTTTTACTGTTATATCAAAGGCTCACGCGCTAGCCATTAGACCATCTAGGAGTGTAATACCATACGGGTAACGTATATTATCCAACAACGCCACGATATAATACGTCAAGAAGGACGGAACACAAAATCAATAGCACTATGGCAGTATACAACAGCATACCAGATTATAATAATAATAATAATAATAATAATAATAATAATAATAATAATAATAATAATAATAATAATAATAATAATAATAATAATAATAATTATTATTATTATTATTATTATTATTATTATTATTATTATTATTATTATTATTATTATTTAAGCTGACATCTGATGAGTAGACTAGATATGCAGTAATTAATACGATTGAGAAGGTTATCCGCCAATTACTGCATTATACTTTCCTGCTATTTCTAGGTAACCAAGGTCATTAACCGCACTGCTGCTAGCAGTTAAATGTTGGTGTATCCTCCACGTGTCATTATTTTTGTTATTTGGAAATAACATGCAATAAATCATTTAGTTATATTATTATGGTTTTAGAATTAAGACTTGGTAAACATTCCAAGAACGTGACCAGAGCTTCTGTATCTATTCTTACATAGGATTTGCTAACAACGTCTTCAACGCACTACTTGTTCTGTCCAACTCTCAAATGTCAGCTTTCTTTAACCGCGCAGTAGTACTGGAGTGCCATAACGTACATTTCACGTGCACCAGGTTCCAAAGTCATGGTTTCTAAATTCCTAACTAGGTATCACGTTTAAGTTACAAAATTATTTAACTGAGTGATTTATCATATAGTCTAAATTGTATGAATTCATTCATGTTTGTGTCTAATTGCTTTCTCACACTCAAATATATAGAACAATCATTATTATATACTTCAGCACTATGCATGAGCTTCAGAACAACACGAATAGTGCACTTAGAATGGTTGTTATATATGCTATAAATTTTCACAGACAAGTGACTGATCGATATTCTTACTAATATAGTTTATTTCAAAACAAAAAGCCTCAACACCAGCAGATATTCATGGAATTCGCCTGCCGATATTTCCCTAAAATTGAATAAAGTATAAAAATCTGAAAAGCGGCACTTCGTCAAAGACCCACTGAAACCTCATAGATATATTCCCAACAGGAATATAGCTCAGTTGAGAAGGTACGTAGCGTGGACTTTGTGTTTTGAAATAGACTATATTTCTCATTGGGATACTAAAACTCAGAACACCGAAGTCCAAATATTTACATACGTTTTCCAACTGGAAGAGCTGAGAAGCATTTATCATTGCTGTACTTCTTAAAGAAGTTGTTATACAGTTGATTCAGTTGATTAGAACAAACTTTTACAAATGGAATTTGTAAACTGCACAAATTTGATTTGAAACATATCTTGGTTCCGCATCAAGCGGAAAGTAATCCTTTAAAATCTCCCAGTTAATTAACACGAAGAAGAGGGAGATCACATTATTTTCAAGATTCGGGTTGCATGCAACGTATTTCCAACACCGTTTATTTTTAATACGCATTTTCCTCTTTTTACTTATATTCTTTCTTCTCTTTTATTCCAAACACTTCCTAGGTTTGCTATAAGAAACATATTTTTGCACTATCACAAAAGTGTGTTGTATATAACAGGGTATAATTTTATTTTATATAATGTATTTCCAACTGTTGGAGGGAGTAAAATCCTCCCGTTTCATCATCAGAGGTGGTACTAATTAAAAAAAATAATAATAAATAAATAAACAAAAAATAAAGATTACATTATCTTTTGGAGGCATAATTTCGTTTTGTGCGGCGGTATATATGGGAAAGACCCCCTCCTAAGGCTTTGACAAATTGGTAGGTTCCCCGTGGAGGTTGCCTTGATTCTCTGAGCTCAACCTCTCTTCCGTGAGAAAGCACTTACCGCTGTGCAGTTTCCTCTGACTACTCAACCTTCCTGGGGCGTGTTTGCTAATCTCTCTTTCTTAAATTGAAGACATTAATGTTTCTCTCTAAACAGAAATATTTGCATAAAATGCTGATAAACAAATACAAAATTCCTATACAAGATATGCATTTGCATACTTTCATACATATATTCGACGCCACTCGTCACCACAGTATCCACCGAGTTTAATTTTGTTCGTTTGCTCATTTTTTGATGTTTACGCTAAGCAACAATGATAAGTGTGTCCAGAGATGTAATGGAGCGAACCCTATCCAATCTGTCGTGTATAGTCTTGAGTATAATAACCTTAAATTTAAAAAAAGAAAGAAAAAGCATATACAGAGGATTAGGTACACTCTATATTTTTGAAAATTTTCGAGCGTTTACCTACCAAAAATTATAACATTACATCACTGATTGTGACCTACCAATTAGGTGTATTTTAATATTATGTTAAGTGATAATAAGTTCGCATAGAAACAATGTATTCATACCTCATTAACAAGCATATAAATTGTGTCTTGCAGATTGTAGCTATCATATATATATATATATATATAACAAATTAAATCTTTCAGTTTAACGTCCAACGATTATCCCACTTTAGTCTAAGGGAAACAACGTCTAAGGCAAGTGAATAATGATGGAATAATTAGTGGAATGATAAAGTGGGATTAAATGGGATAACTCTAGGAAAACTCACAGACACGATGTTGTCCACCACAAACTTACTTGGCCGAGGATCGAACCAAGGACCCCACATACCAGATGTAAGCGCTCTACAACTGAGCTACCCTGTCCTCAAAACGCATAGTTATACCCGGTATGTTTGCATTAGAACAACAGCCAATCATAAATGTCGAAATTGAAATATTATTATATATAAAGACGATGTTGCATTTACAGTAATCCAATCGTACAATTTGATACCTGAAAGAAGAAAAGAGAGGAAGGGAGAGTTTATTTCAACAAAAACATCTTTCGTTCCAAACTTTTTAGTACTAGGTTCATGGAGTCCGTAAAATTGAACTGAGCGCGTTTGTCAAAACCATTGTATTGAACTGACGAAAACTTATCTGAGGGACTGATGCTGATTACATTCACTACTCAAAATAGTATTTTTTTTAATGTTGATTTCAGTTGCTAGCTTTTATTATCATGTTATTATTTAAAGTGTTCAATTTACAAAATCAATAATCATTCAATGCTATTTCAATCATGTCCACTCCGTTGTTGCTCTCCCATGATTAGTGTTTGCGCATTAGACACGAGGTACACGGGTTGGATTCCCGGTGGTAGCTCATACAGATCGGATCCCAAGTTAAACTATCGGTCCATGTCACATATTGCCGGTGCTGCAATGAACTGTATACTTCAATTCAACTAAACAACCAATTTCACTCATATATTTATAGTCAAAGCACTGAAGTACGGTATAGAAACTTCTGAATAAGCAAATGAGAATAATATAATAATAATGATGTGCTCTGTGAGCTTAAAATATTGAAACTAGTCGCTGCTAGATGTACTAATTGTGGTTTCAAAAGTGAAATATAATTGGTACTAGGACCTACTCTTGGGACATTTAATTAGGATCTGCTTCATTTTCGTTACATTTAATCGTGTTTGTTTTATATGAACCTAATTCTGAAACCGGAAAAAGCACATTTCAACAAATTCAATGTAATAATAAAGGCAGATATCGATTGCATAATTAGAATGGTAAAGTCACCAACTCTCCCATATATATATATATATGCCGTTCTAGCTAAGTTTTACTAACTTTCTTCTGATGCATGATACCTGTCGACAGAAAGAAAAACGCATGGAAAGAAGCGCTACTGTTACTTGAAAATTCGAAGTTCTACGATATTCATATTTGAGATTTCTGAGCCTTAATTTTAGGCTCTAGCCGAATTCATTCCATTTCCCTTATTGCTGAAGCATTCAGTGTAAAATGGCCATATACCAACCAAATGTATAACTTTGTCAATAAATAAAAATAATGTTGACATTTTGGTTTAAAATACAAACCAAAAATGCATTGACACAAAGGATGTGCATTGACAATGATTAAGGGCTCACCATTGTGAATACATAATGCTGGGGGCCGAAATGTATGTGCGTATTTATATTTAAAAAATATACTAAAAAATGTGCATATTTATGTATTTATATATAAACAATGATATCCAGCTACGTTAATTAATTTTTCTATCTCAGTAGCAGTCGAAAATGCAAGACTACTCCACAGAAGAAACCTAGTCCTCTCACTGGAAGCAGGAGATGTGTTCTTTATTTGAAAAATTAAAATAAAATGTTTTGGAAGGTGACGAACGGAATTGTATGCGACTAAAACGCATTTTAAGCCAATTCAATTCCTGTTTATTGATAATATGGACTTCAGATCCCTATATATATAAAATTTTATGTACATATATAACATAAAGATGGAAGGGAAGCGAGGAATAGGAAGAAGCAGAGCACAGGTGATCAATGATTTGAGAAATAGAAGAAAATATCGGGAGTTAAAAGAGGAAGCTGAAGCTCGAGAAACGTGGAAGAAACATTTCCATTCTTGCATCTAAAATTGAAGAAAAAAGTAATCCTCAATAATCCAGGACCTGCCGAACGGCAGAGCATTTCATAATAATGTAACAGCAAGAAAAGAGTAAATTTCAACGAGCGTGGTATGTGCATAGAAATTACAGGCTCACATTTTATTTATTTATTTATTATTTATTTATTTTTATTTTGTTTTCATTGAAAATACCTTGTCGTGGAAAAAATGTGCTAAAGCTTCTTATAAAACACTATTTGAAAACTTGCGAAAAGGTAGTTTTGTCAGTCATTTATGGCATTTGAGCGTGAACAGTGCACACATATGTGGAAATAATAGTCTTCATGCGACTCCGTGGCGGCTAGACAACAATTTACAAACTCTTACTACTCTTCGTATAAATATTAAATGTAAGCTATCCAACTTTTTCCACATCTTTTGGTGAGCATTAAATACATGAGTTGGCTATCAAATATCTACAATTATATGTTTCCTTGGTTCTAAGTAAAATAATATAAAATAGTAATTTCTTTGGAGCTCCATCTTCCAGTATGTTTACAAGTGATAATTATGAAACATTATATGAAATGTAGATGCTTCCAAGCAATAATAATTTAATATTTAAGCTTTGTGTTCTATCATTGCTGCTTGCACGTTGTTGTCCCAAGAATTAATATTCAATATTATAGTTCAATTAAATACGACATACGCCTACATTTACAAGTAATTAGTTGCAATTATAAAACACTGGGTAAGTATCGTCATCTGTAGTCACGTGTCTATACTATGTAAATATAACACAACAAATAATATATATATATATATATATATATATATATATATATATATAGCAATAATAGGGATATAACATAAACTTACATTCTGATATGCAGAGCCCACTGTATTTAAATATTAATAAGCTAAAGCATTTATAGTTTAATTTGCACTTCACACCATCTAATCATATATTTTTCATACAATTTACAGTACATTTCAAGAATAAGGAGATAATCATTTTAACCTGTATCGGACTACCTCGTACAATAACCATCTAACGAGATTGGCATGAACACAGCCTAATGCATAGGAATTCAAAAATCACACACACACACACACACACACACACAAAATTGAAGTCTAACAATGAAACCAGACTTCAGTCAAAATCTGCAAAACCACATTGATACTTCTACATATTAGTAACCATTTGGAATAAAAAAGGTTAGCATATTCAAATGTCAAAAGAATGTACACACACTATAATCATGTTTAAAAATAGCTTTTATTATAGCAAGAACCGAAGGTAAAAACGAAAGAATGTTGAATTCAGATGGTGAAAAAAATAACTAGAAATACTGCAACTCATTATGCAGTTTAAAAATGTTACCATGCTAATTAACTTAATTAAATAGAATACGTGCCAAAGCACTCAAATGAATTCAGTGCATTTTAATCAAAACAGATGACACCTTTTAAAACATATGATTGTGCGTTGTTTGACTTTAAGCGAGATGACCCTCGTGGCGAAAATTCCAACTGCCGCACATAAATATAATTAATAAATTTTTAGGAAAGATTCAAACAGCACCCAGCAGGTTAAAAAAACCGCAAGGAATCAGTCGACGGTGTGAAATTTAGATCGATTTGTAACATACATAAACTAATTTAACACGTCATTTAAACAGAGTTGTTTATTGTGTCACATGCGTTTCACAGCAGACAAAATATTGCTTAATTCAGAACACCCAATAATAGGTGTTTTATCGCCTCATGATTAAAATGTTTCAGAATACAATTGCACTTGGCAACTGAACCAGATATCACTTATATTACAGTGCATACGTATATATAAATATATAATGTGCATATATAAATACATTGCATAAATAGAAATACTACATTAGAAGTACCACAGGTGATTCGTGAGGGAAGCCACATCGGTAAAACAAACTTTTTTCGCTTGGAAATAAAATAACGTAAATCCCGCAGTGTGCTAATTTTTGTATACAGCAACTAATATATTAGATAACTTCCCCACCTTAGTTTGGGGCGATACAACTTTAACTTTTACTGGTGTTAATCCCCTCAGGAGTGGCCTCTGGATGCAATTAGTAAAGTGTGAAACCAACAACACGTGCAAAATGGAACAGATAAGTGGTAGCGTACCACTTGTAGTTTATAGCATATAGTCTCAGTTTTATAATAATAATAATAATAATAATAATAATAATAATAATAATAATAATAATAATAATAATAATAATAATAATAATAATAATAATAATAACAATAATAATAATAATTATATTATTATTATTATTATTATTATTATTATTATTATTATTATTATTATTATTATTATTATTATTATTATTATTATTATATTATTATTATCCATCTTCTTATTTAACCCAGTGCATTCCTCAAATCCTAAACTGGGCTGTGGTGGCTCACTGATGCCCTCCCCGCTACCCTAGTGACTAGCACGTGCGGCTTTGGTGTACAGGTTCTCCGGTTCGATTCCCAGTGGGAGAGCCTTTGGAATTTTAACTGTCGTTGATGTTTCTATGTTCGTGTCCCTGTCGTTCTAGGTTATTCGAGAAACGAGTAAACCAAGTAAAAATTAAGTAAAAACATAATAATACGTAGTTAAGCAAGTTAGTAAAGCACGTTCGGTGAATCAGTTAACTTTATAAAAAGTAGTAGAGCGTTTACCTCTAGTGCATGGACTCCCTGGTTCGATTTCCGCTCGCGAAAAGTGAACTTTGCGGTGAAAAAATGTATATGTAAGTTTTCTCACGGTTCTCCCGTATCCTCTCACTTTATGTATTCCACCATTCCATCCATTTCTCATTATCACTATCTCGTTAGGTCTAGGCGGCGTACCCGGGGGACGTGAAACTGGAAGATTTCATTGTATTTTCATTTTTTAAATCCTAAATTGCAAGAAGTGGAGAATAATTATATAATCTATGCTATTGCTGATGCACTCATCAATATTATTCCATCATCGGCAGCTAATACTTTCCTTATGCCGAAATAATTGTCCTATATCATATTATATAACATCTGAAACGACCCTCCTATTTTCTACGCAATAAAAAACATTTTTTTTTCTCTCAATACCTTAAGTCTTTTATTTCCAACAAAATGCTGTATGACGCAGAAACATACTTTTACAAGGATATAAATGGCAGAGATAAACATGGTGAGCAAAAGAGGAAAGATAAGATGAGGTCGAGGAATGGCATAAAGAATTGTTGGCAGTGTTTGAGTGGTCATGGATGCACGAGTAATGTATATAAAAAAAATACTACGCTATCGATATACTTGTTTACCTGCCACTATTGACTTTTTTTTTTCAAATCCTTGTTTCATACACCTTTTTGTTCTGTTTGTATGATACAAGATCCTAGATCAAATAATGCATCAAGTTTAGAAATTGCGTTGCTGTAAATGCTATTTCGTTTCTAATATATCATTTATTACATCCTAAGCATTTTGATACTTCTAGACTTTCAAACTATGCTATGAATAACTGTTGGAAGATACTTTGTCCATCGACATGTATCAGAACAAAAACGGCAAGAAATACCGCGATGCGTTTTCTACAATCGATTTAGTGTCCCAAGAATAAGCTCCAAATGCTCCCTTATCTCTGGATTCAACCAGAAATATTTCGAATTAATCATTTTCGGTTTTAACGTTTTTCGTGATAGAAAAAAAAAAACAGATAACAGGTAGCGAGAATCAGCGTCCCAAGGCAACGCACCACTACTATCCACAGCGCTCTAACAGAACCGAAAGAGCTTCAAAATTATAAATGCCATTTCCGGTTTTTATAGTGACTTCTACAACGGAAACTGCAAGGGATGTCTGGATGCAATTTCTTGTAATTGATCCAGCGTCCCAAGAACAGGTACCATCTTTTCTGTTAACCCTATATTGAATCCGAAAGAGGATAAAATTAAGCATTTCCAGTTTCAACATTTATTGCCATGGAACAAAAGTGGTAATAGCTAGCGGCAAGCGACTTTCTGTAATCGATTCAGAATCTCAAGAGTACATACCATTACAACCTGCAACACTGTAGCAAAACCTGAAGTGTTCGAAATGTACCATTACTTCCGATTTCAATACTGATTTCCGGAGGACAAAAACGATAAATATGTCGATTTTTTGTAGTAGATTTAGCTTCTCAAGAGTACTTACTTTCTCCTCTCTTAAGCATCTATTTAATCCAGAACTGCCCCAAATTAACAATTCACGGTTTTAGCCTGTATCGCCATAGAACAAAAAACAATAACGCCTAGTGAATATGGATTCAGAGTTTGAGGAGCAGGTTCTATCTTTGATATTTTTAATTTATAGCAACCAGCAGTTGTAGATATACTACTTCAAGTTTGAGTTTTGAATTCTCATAGTTTGAAAGTCTACTATAGTTTCACATTGTAAAGCAGAACTTGCTCTTTTTAATGTCAGAAAACGTATTGAGATGATTTAGTAATAATAACTTTAAATATCACTTTTAAAAAAAAATCAGTTATATGCTAATAACAGAACGTTAATAAACAGTGTTTTATTCATAAAAAATACTCCTGCAAGTGCAAAGTATTTAACACTGACTTTATGCTGTTTACTATATATATTTGCATTAACTATGTATTTCTAATCTTGTAAACTAGAACACTCTTGGTTATATTACTTATGTTTGGCTTCCAAATTGTCTTTACCAGAAAACTCAGATGAACGTCTTACTAAAAAAAATGAAGAGAGATTCATTAGCTGTTACCCGTAAGCACGAAGGAATTCAAAATATAAATAAGTAAAAGAAAGAAAAGGTTATTTCTAGAAATTCCTCTCTGAAATATTTACGGCAACCATATAGGCTATCAAATAGCCAAAGCGGGAGTCCATCATAGCATCACATTGTTTCTCTGGAATTTGAGCGATCTCAAACCATTGAATTAAAAACAGTGAACAGTGGCTAGAGTTATAGAATGCATCCTCTGGAACAGATGATAACCCAATATCGAGAATCTCAAGCGGTCTCTGCGGAAATCAGTCTCAAACTTCCCTCGTAACGGACGAAATAACCAACAGACTGGCCGCTCAGCCCACCAATATATCACTATCACTATCCAACGCTCCCATGAGAATCATGCGTGCTGCAACTCATCCGGCTTGTTGGAACATTGGTATGAAAGCCCTCACACATTTTGAATTATCTTTGTTGTTTTATTTATTGCGTATGCACCAAGAGATGCAGGAAGTTAATGGATTTTTGCTTCACCATCCTTGAATAATCATGAAAACATTCTGCTACAATATTTACGACTACAAGGTTTTATTCTGTTGTGTTGCATTTAATGATTAATATCACAACCTCGACTAGTGTAGTATTCTTTTGCTGGGAGAACTCCATTATTTAATGCATCACAATTCTATTTGTCGAAAAAAAAAATAGCTCAATATTGTATAATAAATCTGATTAATTCATTCAATTTGAAAAGCAGAGAAATGATATTTAAATGAAATATTACATAGAAACAAGTATCATTACTTCAGAAAAAAAAAGAAGAAAGAGAAAAATTAAAGCATAAAATTTAAACATTGAAACTCTTTAGTCGCATCTCCTAATACTAACTTTGGATACACAAAAGAAACCTGGGAAACTAAGTAGAGAAGAGTGGGATATTTAGCAAGGGAGTTCACTCAAAGGAAGCGAGATACCAATGTAAATTTAGATGCCCCTCGTAATGCAATTAGCAAAATTGAAGCATATTTTAGGGGCTGCGATGGCTTAGTGGTACAGCGTTCACCACCGGTGCATGGGGTCTTTGGGTCGATCCCAGCTCGCGCTAAGTAAAATTTGTGGTGGGCAAACACCGTGTGAGTGTGGATTTTCTCGGGGTTTTCCAGTTGCCTCCAATTTTATTCACTTCACTATTTCCTTAATTTCTCATCATCATCGTCTCCTTTAGCCTAACCGGCGTAATAGTGGTACGCAAAACTTAAAGATTTCGTTTCATTTTAAAGCGCAGGTCGTGCATTTTCGCGTTAAGCTTTCTATCTAAATGCATTTACTAGACACTTTAGGAAACTAGGGTACAATAGGAGACATAAAACTTCGTTATTTTCTTCATCATTGGCCTGGGCGATGGGAGGAATAAAGTTGGAAGACAATCCAGGAGTTCCACCCTAACTTCGTACCTGGAATATTTGTTCTCACGACTACACAGTCTGGAAATAAATAATATATCATCGGTTCACGGAAACCCAACTGTATGTCACATTTTCTAACTTCGAATAACCTGGGAAAGGAGTTTGACCATTCCCATGCAATTCACTGTAATGGCACCTTCCTCCGCCATGTGTAGGAACATATTGTTATATGTTTCAATCCAACTCATTTCACTTAATACCTCTATTTCACAGAAAGTGGTGCTTACTATTAAATTTGCCCGTGCTGCTCATACATACTGCGTTTTTCCTGTAATAATATCTAGACGTATTAGGACTCGGGTTTCCTCAGGAAAGAATCGAGCAATATTTATTTCGGTTGTGTGTTACATTCGTGTTGCCTGTTTGCTGCCGAAACTCATTTCTCACAGACATTTACTGAATCTTGTTTTCCAAATTAACTTCATATTTGTGATTTTCCTTTCAAAATATTTAATGTATAGTTTTTACTTAGTATGCGTAGTTCTAGATTAGCTTTAAAGAATATACACGTTTTCTTGTCAAATTGTCTTTGTAAACTTGTGCACAATATTTTCTACTTAAACACCTTTCCATGATTTTTCCCTAAACAATTCGCACTATTTCTCCAGAGTTTCCTTTGTTTCATGACCCAATAAAAACGCAATATCATTGCAAACAGCAAACTAACGTAAACTATTCTCGTGTACTTTTGCACTGTTCGATAGAAACAAATAAGGCAAACTGTTTTTGGTAGTGTCTGCAAAGTCGCATACACCTACAGGAATGAGTACTTCGCTGTCACCGACTTTTAAGTTGTCAATATTTGTAAAAAAAAAAAAAAAAAAAAAAAAGTTTATTGCATGATAAATAAATATTCAGCAAATGTTAGAAGTAATGCATGTGTTTAAAGTGTGATTTTACTATTTACGTTGAGTATTGTGGGAACACTTTTTTTAAGTCATTATATACGGGAACATGCTTGCAACCTTATAACAATAAATTTAAACACTCTGACAGAAAATAATAATAATAATAATAATAATAATAATAATAATAATAATAATAATAATAATAATAATAAAGTAAGTGCATAACTTCCAGCAGGGGTGAAATTGCTCCCCGCGAACGACTACTTTGTAAATGGAGATTGGCGCAGAATCTATTATTGCTGACGTAACTAGAATTCCCCGAACTAGGCATTAACTGCATTTCTTCGTCTTGTGCAGTAAATGATTCACTCTCCTTCAAGCACACACACACACACACACACACACATATATATATATATATATATATATATATATATATATATATATATATATATATATATATATATATATATATATACATGTAAAAAGTAAATAATATAAAGTTAGAGGGGAAGTAAACCAACAAATAAAAAAAGACAAAATGGTATACATACACAATATAGTTGTTCCTCGATATGAAATTATTCAATACAACTAATTTCGCCGCGGCACGCTTGACTTGCTGGGGTAATTGATAATTTGAAGGGTCAGTGCGACCAGCAACGCCTGATTGCCTGTAAGCTATGACAGAAGAAAATTACCTCGCGAGTTGCTTGGCTGGTAGTTACCCACTGTTCTCGAACTAGCCAACTTGCACTGCGTTCGTAAGTACACTTATGTGAGACTGCAGTTGACATGACAGCCATCAAAATCGCGGAATTTTCTTTAAAAAAATAAATAAATAAAAATAAACGCTTTGTTAACAACACGCGATCATAGCATTCTATGGGAGTTATATCAACTATATACTGATGCATATATTTTGAAGTTAATAGTTGGGAAGTATATAGACAGTGGAGATACATTGGTTTCCCCCTTCAATAATAAAACAAAACATGATTGAATTTATCAAATAATATGTTAAATTTATTTTAGACACTAAATCATCCAACAATAATCGTTGTACTTATTTCAGGAAATGTTTTACTGTATGAAAGACCACTTCACACACACACACACACACACACACATATATATATATATATATATATATATATATATATATGCCGCCAATACGATCTTTGCATACGTGTGTGTGTGTGTGTGTGTGATCTCTCAATAACATTAATAGGCCCAGAATAATTTTTGAGTCGTTTTTCGCTCTGAGTTGAGAGGGTTTTATTTTATTTTATTTATTTATTTATTTATTTTTATTTATTTGCTTCAAGAAATGCTATTCTTACTGAACAAAGATCAATATTTATTTGTTATTACTGATTATGCAATGTAACGACAATAAAGAATTGTTCGGTGTTCAGCAATTGTAGAATTACCTCTAGCCTTATTCTAACTGAACATTTTCTTTAAAATTTGTCAGTGCCAGACGAAAGAAAACACTGCGATGGTACAATTATCATGCATTTCGTCATCATTATTATCCTCGAATTTCCGTTTTGTGATTTTTTTCATCCTTCAGATTATAAACACCACTCGCGTCGTTATATAAAAAAATAGGGTGGTTCAAATGTTTTATCACATCAGGTAATAGTGTTGAAGATGTGCACGAATCAGTTGTAATTCTGCACATTTTGTAGCAGCGGTGTTTCTACCTCATTATGCTATCATTGTCAGTGAACATTTGAATGTTTTTTTTTCCTTTCTTTATTTGGTATTTTATAACCATATCTAGAACCACAGCAACTTCTAGTGCCTCCCGATCAGTCTCCCAGAAGTCCAGGCATCATGTCTTGGTACAATTTTCTGCTGACTAATGTCAAGATTATTATTTTTTTTTTTAAAGAATAATAGCAGACAACAGTTGGAGAAAGCTGCCATCGCAGACTTTACAACAATTACTTCACAGAACATCATTTTAAAAAAAAAACATGGCGACACATCATTTCGAGCCAAGCAAATGTTGATGCTAATACAGATCTTCTATATATGTGGCAGAGTTAGTGATTAACTAAGTCCAGTGAATATTTCTGGTATGATTCTATTGTTACTAAACCCACCGCATGACGTTAAATATGATCAACCAGAAATGCATACAATGAACTGAGCATGTAATAATAATATTAATAATATTAAATAATAATAATTATAATAATAATAATAATAATAATAATAATAATAATAATAATAATAATAATAATAATAATAATAATAATAATAATAATAATAATAATAATAAAATACTATTGTTTCATGATTATTCCCTCGGCATTGATTTGGAGCCATGCAAGAAGTGTTTCCAAAGCACAACGTGTATCAGCTAGAACTAAAAGGTCATCCGAACTACCTTATTAAGCTATGGTTATGCACAAGTGATATGAAGTTTGCCCATGGATGCTAGAAATTCACTTGTTTAAAATTTGGGCAGTATTCCAAAGCGGTAAAGAAGTGAACGAACACAGAAAATACATTGGCAGGATGCTTGTATTCAAAGAACACGCAAAGAAGAAAACATTTGCATGTTTGCGCGATGTGATTTCCAACTTCTAACAGGAAATCTCTCTTTAGCATGCTTTTTGAACACAAATTTGCCGCCAATACGATCTTTGCATACAATCTAGTTACATATTTGTCATGCCGTATTCTCACTATTGTTTAGTTTTATATTGATCACGAATAAATATGGCTAACGTGCTAAGACCAGACATTAAATGTATATATTAACGTCACACCATTGTACTTGTTGATTTCTCATATTAACAAAGTTTAATTTCATTTGCTCAGAAAATACAAGTGTGGTACAGTGTAATAATATTTTGACAGATTTTTGTCGACATACAGTATTTTTATATTTGCTGGACCGTCTCCAGTTCGGGTGGATCTTCAGGAATATTCTTTGACAGATTGTCAATCAAATTTAAAGTTTTGAGGATTAATGTTGATTCAAACTGATTTGGACTGAATATGGTTGAACTAATTCACTAAATGATAGCATATTAAAGGCAGAAATGTACTAAGAACATTGAAATAAGTACTTCGTTGGTCAGGATTGAATAGACAGGTCAATATAATCAATATTTGCATATCATCAGTGGCGGCTCCAGGGCTACTGAAGAGGAAAGTCACATCAACAGTAACGGCGAAACTGACGTATCTCCCTCACCTCTGGGACGTCAAGCAATTTTTCACTACGAAAACATTCTTAAAGTGCTGATATGAGATGCGAATACCACGGAAGAAATAAGAACAAAATTATCATGATGTAATCATATATCAAGATCATGAATTACATTCCGAATTGCTAAAATTAATTTTAAATACTTTGCTAAGCACGAACAGCTTAAGTTATGCAAGAAGCCAATGGTAATTCATATTACCAACTCTGCTCGACCTGTTTGATTTATTTAAATGCCTCAATCAATTCTGTTGAAATTATTCGATTGCACATCTATTAATGCGTATACTTCCTAACAGTGTAATTTAACACACACACACACACACACAGACACATATATATATATATATATATATATATATATATATATATATATATATTAAGTAACAAAGAACACTTAACTAGATTTATTCCTTGTACATTTACAAAATTTATTAACTTCCAAAACAGTGAAAAGGTGGTATTTTCGTGATGCACTAAAATTCAAGTATGTAACTATTCGATTTCAATCATTTCTAGAGAAACGAATAATTAATTTGATCATTCATTTTCAGCACTAATACATTAACTTGCCGTTTAACGTAGAATCTAAAAGGCATGTGCTCCTACCAGGAATCGAATTATCTTACTCCATAGCGAAGGCTCGTTTGCTAACCATATGTCCACAAGGAAGCTCTAGAATATGTATGAATTCCCTCAAGTTTAGCGGGTACCAAAGTTATACTGAACCTCTCAAAACTGTTTCCCACTCTCAAAAGTGTAGTGAAAGCAACTACCCCACACGAATTGACAATTGACTAGTTATTGGCACTTCCATTTTATTGGCATTTCGTAGTAATTTAATAAATAAAGACTGTCAAACTAACTTTTTTGTTTGTGGCTTCGAATACTTGCTTTGACAGAAACATTGAAGAGGCAAATAAATTTAAAATGTAGTTTAAAAAATATTCACTCGCTTCTTAAGTGTTTTAAAAAGTCATTATTTTCTTTTATTTTTCTGCAAGAAGTAGAAAATCCCTATCACCTTCAAGGTATGGATCCCGTGTCCTACAGAGCTGAGGCTCCGCCCTATTTCCTTCCTTCTGCCTGCTGCAGAGATGTACATTTTTTTTTTTTTCAGTGAGCCTAAAGCTGTGACTGCTAGTTGTGTGAGGGCGGGCGTTTAAATATATGATGTGTAAGGCGGACAAACACTAGAAAGAATTAAGCTGGAACACGTGACCATAAAGTTGCTCACTTGCATACGCCATATTGTAATACATCTCATGAGCTCAATGAGGTTTACACGCTTCCGATTAAAATAACCATTTATTTTTGTTCGGTCGTTGCTCATTCGTATACATAAATAAATCCCCTTATACATTTCGTTGTTAGTATCTTTCTTCGTGTTAATTAGGAAGGCACGTGTCCTTTGGACTACATTAAACACCCGCCTCTGTATACTGCCGACAGAGAAATAGCCACTACATGCTGCAACAACGTACTAACAACATTGCAAGAATCCTAAATATATAACTAAGTGATTACTTTTTCGAAGTCATCATTCGCAAGCTACCTGTCAACACAAAATATCAAATAATTAAACAAAATGCGCTTACGTTGACTTCTATTGTAGGCTGAAAAACTAATGAGTGGAGAGATACGTTATTCGTGGACCACATCCCGATGTCGTTATTCTTAGCCTCCTTATTAATACTTCTACATAGAGCATACACTATCTACTTTACTGTCTTATCAGGAAAAGTAGGGGGACATTAGGACAATGAAATGAAACATTCTAGTTGTCACCATATACAACTCTTCTTGACCTTCTCAGAAACACTCTCAATTTTATTCAATTTGATTATATTCCATTGGGGGCCGCGGTGGCTCAGTGGTAGAGCGTTCACCTCTGGTGCTTGGGGTCCCGGGTTCGATCCCACCCCCTCCAAGTGGACTTTGTGGTGGACAAACACCGTGTGCGTAGGTTTTCTCGGGGTACTCCCGTTTCCTCCCACTTTCTTCATTCCACTATTTCATTCATTTGTCATCATCACTTCTCCTTTAGCCTAACCGGCATAACCGTGGGACCTGAAACTCAAAGATTTCATTTCATTTTTCAAATATGCTCATCTTCCGTTTTCCTTCTTCCAATCTAAAGCACTTTCGGCAACGGCATTTAGTGAGCAATGTGTCGCAGAGAATGTACCATTGTTTGGTGTATATCTATTTCCATTACTTGTGGTCCAAGTCATTTGCAGTTGTGAGAACGCCTAGACAGATGCAACCCAAGTTAAAAGTAACTTTTCTCGGCACTGACCGCAGTTCGTAGCCTTGATCCAGGTGTATATGCAAGTGAAATTGTGAAATAGGTAGCGCAGAGACGCGACGGAACACCAATAAGCCACAAAATTATTCCCCCAAAATATGTTAAATCACCTACATGCGTGATTTATTTACATTAGAGTGAGTCTAAACTACACTTAAAAAGTACCCCAACGCGGGAGCAAACCAACAACCGCGCAGATTACTTTAGAAACGATTTGTCTGGAAAAAGTAATGTATAACAATAATCGCATGCACATGACTGGCGATGGTTCGTATCGGTCCTTTCAAGATTCTTGACGACAAATAATAATTAAGTCGTTGTTGCCAGAGGCAGACTTGCCCGTCCGGGAATGCAGGGATTACCGCCTGGGCCCCTTGAATCAATAATAATAATATAAATATTAATATTAGTAATAATAATAATAATAATAATAATAATAATAATAATAATAATAATAATTATTATTATTATTATTATTATTATTATTATTATTATTATGCGTATAATTGTATGAATGTTGATGGCAATTGTCGCCGAATATTAGAAAGTGAATATGGGAGAACTATGAAATAAAGTAAGTAAATGCGCATAATTTAATATTCAATTATATGGCGAACGCGTTTTATCTTATCCCAAATGTCTATCGTAGAATATATACGGTTAAAGGAACACTCTGTTGGTCAAATTAAAACGACTCAACGATTTATCCCTCTATAAAGAGACGTTGCTTATTGTAAGTGCTGCAATGACTTACTCGAGATTTCCTTGTTTAACCCAAAAACAAGTTATACAGGCGTTCCTCAATGAGGAATATACCAGGAAACGTTCTTAAAGTTAAGGCTACGTCATCGTCTTTAGCGATGGTCACGATTTACAGCACAATTATACTTTACCTTATAGTTTCCATAGAAGAAAAGACAGTAGAAATTATTTTCACATTAACACGTGTATAAATAGTGTGTACTACGATTATCTAACAGAACTACTCGTTATTTTTTATATTTGTGTGAGGAATTGAAGGAAAATGTAAAAGCAGAGAACTGCCATTACAGTGACCCAGATTCGAATCCCGTCGTGACATTTATTATGTTTGACTTTATTGTAAGAGTTTGCTTACGTAATTGATATTGTAATTATGTTATTCCTTTATTATTATTATTATTATTATTATTGCACAGTCGAGACGTGGCTACATTATTTTATATTTTATGAATTTTCTAATTTAATTTAAAGTTTTTTTGTTGAATAATCAACACATTTCATTGTAAGGGGTTAGCGGGAAAATATCATCATGTTGCTTTTTATTTATTTACTTGCACGCTACGCCAAGCCTGACTACTACATTTCACCTTTCTATTTCTACGGAAAGTATCATAAGGTTTTGATAATCATAAAAGAGTAAGTGAATACGCGATGATATCAATAAACTCTGCATACTAACAACAATTAAAGTATCATGCTCCCCTCACGGTATGACACTGTGCCTGTCAAAGGTTCAAAGCACTCTAAAAGTCAATTTCTCCTGCATGGCCTTGCATGTTCATATGTCTTTTTAGTTGTCAATTTAAAGTTGAAATCCCTGGATTATTCTTTCTGCATAATACTTTACTATTTTATCATGACTGAAATTAGAAAGTTTCTCCATTTTTACATTGGATCACAAAAGTGTGTAATTACAGAATTCACTGCACATCCATTTTTTTTCCTTCTCCCAGAACAGTGATATCTTAGAGTAGTGGTTTATATGTTAGTTTTATTACATTGGGGTCGCGGGTTCGATTCTCGCTGAGGCAATTAAGGACTTTTTAATAATTCGCAATATGTATACTTCTGATGTATACTAACATGAAAAATATTCAATCTCTCTGAATTTCTGAATTGAGAAGACTTCCTTCGCATGTGAAATGACAACAACACAAAATCGCGTCATCCGTATCAAACTTGATTTGTATTATCTGGGAACGTAACGTGCATCGACAAGAATTGATGAGTACATAAGGGCTAAACACGTCCATACTGATGTAGTATGGGCCAAAAAAGCGTTACTAGAAGTTGTTCATAGCTGTGCACAAATTGCAAATAGCGATCGAACTTACAACTCTAGTAACGAGAATAATCCTATTCAACATGTCACCTCACCTTTCCACCTAGAAGAAGGGCGAAACAAAATGCATTACTGTTATCAGTTAACGCATATTTATATCCCATTTCTTGTTGTCATAAAATTATAATTATATCTGTAAATCCGTAAACGTAATAATATTACTGCGTTCATGTATAAACCTAAGAAACATCTGACATTCTGTATATATTTTCTGTTCCAATGAATAGCTTCATCTATGTGACATTTTCTTTCCTTTTGTAATAATAATAATAATAATAATAATAATAATAATAATAATAATAATAATAATAATAATAATGGTAATAATAATAAAGAAATAACATAATTACAACACCAATTACATAAACATTACCTTCCCATGAAGACAAAAATAATTACCACGACGAGACTTCTTCCCAGGTAGCTGCAATGGAAGTTTCCTGCTGGCACCTCATGTCCTTCCGACGTATTCCAAACACTAGAGGGACATGAACACAGAAATAACGAGGGAAGTTAAAATTCCGATTCTGCTCCGCAGATTAATTCGAACCACTAGCGGACTGCGCCTCTTGATCAGAAGCCGGATTTCCGAGATCATTCGGCTAGTGTCGCCGGCTAAATTTGCCACATATTCCTCATATGAATATAAGAAAATAAACTAGTGGTTATGGAATATAAACATAGAATTTACTATTTCTGCACGTGTTGATAAAATTCAAAGTATGTGAAAATAATTTATGTCCTCCTTTCTTTCTTGGATATTATAAGTTATGGTAAAGAAGAAGTGTATTGTAAATCGGGACCATCCGTAAAACCGATGAAGTAGCCTCAACTTGAAAAAGGTTTCGTGATATTTTCCTCATTGAGAAAAAGTCAATATAGCTTGTTTGAGTTAAACACGAAAATCTCGAGTAAGTCATTACGACACTCACATAAACATTAGCACCGTATCTTGTGTATATTATTTCGTAAAAGATTTTAACTAGATATTAGTTTGGGTGGAAGATGAGGTGGTGCGGTAGGCCATCGCTGATTCGTGTGGTCTGGCTGATTGAAGCTACATCTACTCCTACATTCATCGACGTGCTTTATGGTTTATTTCTAAGGTTTATAACGTTCATTTTTTTTTGTGCGTAGCACCTTGAGTTTTCAGTGTTAAGTAGTTTATTCAGTGATCAACTTATGGAATACAAAATAGACTTATAGTTTCAGTTGCTATTTGACCGGAGATTTCGTAGTTCTAGGCCAAATCCCAGCCAGATATATCTCTGGTTAGCAGACCAGTTCATTGGTATTTTTGAGAATCTAAGTGCACTGCAATTACATGCGGAGTCATATAGTATTTTTTTTATTAAGTTTAAAAATCAATGTGCTTATGAACAGTTTGCATCAACCGTTCCGGCTTCTGTTGCATTTCACCATTCGGACTTCAATATTAGTGACGTCAGGATCGTAGCAGTCGGGGATTCAGTGAAATTAATACGTATGTACGATTTCCCTTAAAATATCATCTCTCGATCCTTGAAGAACATTTTCGTCAGTATGGGTTGGTTTGTAAAGTTGAACCCAAATTATGGTGTACGCCTTTCCCCTCTGTTATATACAGTGCAGTGCGAGTTATTCATATTGAACTCCAAAAACATATTCCGTCTCGTATTATAGTGCAGGGCTGTTGAGTCAGTATTTCGTATGAAGGACAGCCAATCACCTGTTTCCAATGCCAACCAAATTTACATACCATCTACAACTGACCCCTGAAGAAAGCAAAATCTACTACCACTGTCGCTGAACAGACCTCACTTCGTATAACCGAGATTGGAAAACTACAACGTTTGTGGATCCAGCTTGGCCCTCGACGGCCACCTTGGACTCCAACTCAGGGCCCTCTCGGATACCTGTAATATCTGATACATGCTTGTTTCCTTCTTTGCCAACGTTACAATCTACGACTAAGTTATACAATGACTCATCAAAAGTTCCAGGTGTTCACGACTTACACCCGGCACCTCCACTTCCCCAGGATAATACCGAGGTGGAAGGTCTAGCTATTGCTTCATCTCATCCGTCCTCAAAGGAAGTTTCTACTGTATTGATTGGTTGCCCTAGTGAGAATAATGAAGCTTTGGTAACCTCTCAAGAACAAACATATGTATCAATTACATCTGACTCGATTTATAAGCAAAAGCGAAGGAAAGTGACTCGTGCCCCTTTAAGAAAAAAAAAAAGAACATAGCTTTATTCCTGAAGATGCCCCCGGGACAGACCGGAGGGAAACAAGAGTGCTCCGTTCCCAGGTTCCTTCTACCTCTGACTCAGAACTGCCGTGACGAATAGTGTTTACATTCTGTGCAGCTGCCTATTGTACTTGACCTTCAGCACGCCTTAAACAGTGTTTGTTTTGCTTGCATGTGTTGCAGTATTTTTTTTTCTTTTTGGAGTCCCAAGTGTATCCTTTTCGGGGCATTTTTTAGAACATGTGTGGTGAGGGTCATGCATCATTTCACTTTAGTAGGTATTTATATTATTTTGATATATTTGTATGATATATAATGCCTCCAGTGAACTCTTTTTAGGTGCTTTCGATTAATATGCACAGAATTATACAGTTAAGAGCGTAATAAAACTCTGTTAAAACACTTAATTGATAATTGACGTGCAGACGTCTCTTATATTCAAGAACTAACGTTAACGTCATTAGATTATCTCAGTGATTATGATTCAATAGTAAATATAGAACGCTCCACTGGGGTTGCGTTTCTGATTCGTAAGGAACTTCACTGTGACAGAGCGGTACTGTCTCCCGATGGCCGAGCCATTCGTTGTTATACTTACTGTTAGAATATATGTTTTCTAGGTCTGTACGGCTCTTCTGGTTTTGTACGTACTCAGGAAAGGGAGGAATTTTACGCATCTACGATCTCATGATTATTATCCCCAAGTATTTCACATACTATTTTGGTCGGTGATTTTAATGCTATTATTGACCCCCGGGACTCACTAACGCCTGCCCCGCCCTGTCCTTCGTTGGTTGAGCTTGTCCGAGTTTTGAAATTGAAATACGTGTTATTCGTGTCTGAGTCTCATCATGTTCTTATTTCATATTGCTCTATAATTACTAAAAGTCGTATCGATAGGGCCTATATCATTGATAGCCTCTGTCCTGAGGTCCTGCAAATGTTCACAATTCTAATAATCTTTTCCGATCATGCCGCAATTGAAATTAGTTTTAAATTACTTTCTTGTTGAGACCTTCTAGAGGCCCTTTTTATTGGAAGATGCAACATGAGTTAATGTTACGAGACGAGGTATGGAGAGCATTTTCTCCTCGTTTTTTGTTTTTACCTTTGTCGCATGCAGAGATATTACCCAATTGTGAGGTCATGGTGGAACCTTCACTACAAACGAAAAATTCGTAGTTTTTTTTTTTTCCATTGGCGCGGCTAAATTATGCGTGCTGATGATCACCATTTACATGAATTCTTGTATCGAGCACTTTGCGAGTTTTGGTTAACCACTCCTTCGCTTATCAACCTTGCGCATATCAATAGTATCAAACAGCGTTTAGACCCGATTTATTCCCGTGATTCCCTACAAGCCTATTTGACAGATGATTTTTATCACAGTTTCCACGATGAAAGAACTATTTTTTACCAAGTCAATTTATTTTTTAATTCTCTCGTTCTGGGAGACGGTATGTCCACCACAGACGGTACACAAATATTAAGTGAATTTACACGCTATTATACGATTTTCACGACCGAGCATCCCGTGGATGCTGCACAGATCCCGCATTCTCTGTCTATGATATCTCATCCACTTTCAGAGAATGATTGCCAGACTCTTATGCAACCGATTATTGCGAATGAAATTTTCGCTGCCCTTCGCCGGGTGCGGGGTCGTAGCTCCCATGGGGAAGACGGCTTGACATTTCAGTTCTACAAACAATATTGTACATACCTCAGCACTCATCTCACATCTTTATTTAATGCTTACTTATCTGGTGAAGCCTTTTGTCGAAACGGCTATTATGGTCCTCATTCCGAAATCCACTTCTGTGAAAGTGGTTAAGGACTTTAGACCCATTATTTATTACCAGCTGATATTAAATTATTCACGAAAATCCTTACAGCTCGTTTATGCCCTCTTATGTCTCACTACATCAGTTCGTTTCAAGCTGCACTCCACTCCACACACAATCTTATGTATACCTTTCGCTCTTTGCGGGATTTGTTTTCCTACTTCCATTTTGGGCAAGTTCCGGCCGATGCTATAGCCGTAGATTTAGAAAAGGCATACGACAGTCTCGACCACAGTTTTCTTATGCTGATTCTAGAAGCTTGGTAGTTTCCCATAGCCTTCCGCGCAGTCATTGCGAATTTATACTCTACGGCTACTTTCCGAATTCGAATTAACGGACATCTTTCCCCTCTTATCCCGATGAAATGGGATCTTAGGAAAGGCTGTAGTTTATCAACTACCCTTTTCGCTCTCGCACTAGACCCTTTGCTAAGGAAATTGGCAACATTACATCCTTCCGGGCCTTCTCTTTTTCCTAGCCAGAACATTTTCGCGTTCGCGGATGACATCAATATTGCTGGTGTGGTTCCCAAGCAGATGGCGAGTGTCTTCGATATGTTACAGCGCTATGTCCGTTATTCAGTATTATATTACAATCCACGAAAAACCCAGCTCCAATTCAATGATTTTCGTTTACCCACTCTCGACACCGGGACTTCACAAATACCACATGTCTTCTCTTTGCGGATCTTAGGTGTCCCTTTCACGTCGAACCCTACCGCTTTGTATGACGAAGTTTGGTCACTAGCTTTAACTGAAGTCCGTCACCTGTTGTATTATCAGCGATTTCGCCGTCTCTACTTACTGTATCGAATCCAATTCGTTAATATTTGTGGTTTCTAAGCTGTGGTACAGAGCGCGCATTTACCCATTACCGGAAATCCACGCGAAATGCTTTGAATCTTTATTTCTGTGCAATATTTGGCACGGTTTTTTCTTTCGTGTCCCACATCTGACCCTTTACCTTCCCCGTTCTATGGGACGTTTAAGACTGGTCAATATACGTATTAAATGTCGCACCTTGTTTATGCTTGACTTATATACAGCCGTCTATAACGCCGAGTCCTTTACACACTAGTGGATCCATTGTTTTTGGCCGAGTTATGAGCTCCCTCTCAACCCTCCATCATTCAATTGTATGACTGTTGCCCGTCTTACATTATTTCATTAATACAGTATTGTACCTATGCAGGTGTGACACTATGCCCTGAGGGCCATACTTCACGTACCTTGTACCATTTACTTGCGTCTTACACTTACGATTCGACTCTCTTACGTATACCCCAGCGTTTTCCACAGATTCAATTGTCGCAAGTTTGGGCTAACATCTCTGTCTCCATTTTGTCTTCCTATTTCCAGGTGACCCGGTTTCAAGTGGTTCACCAGTTAATACCCACCGGTGCTCGTCCCTTTGAGCTGCATCGTCTCCCTGACGCTCAGTGCATCAGAGGTACCCAAGAAGACACATTGTTCAACCGTTACACTTGTTGCGTCGGTGCTCCAATTATTTGGAATTGCCTCACGACTTTATTAGGAATAATTTCTCGACGACCTCCCATCAGTTCACTGTGTCTTACATTTTGTTTCCGGATTTCCGTTTCTTTCTCGCCTGCAAATCATCCAGCTCTTTTTCTATTCGCATGTACCATCGTTTGTATTCACCGCTAAACCCCATTAATGGACGCTCACACTCATTACAACTTTCTTAAACGCACTCGTTATAAGCTTTTTCGTCTGCGTTGGACAAGTGGTATTTTAGTAGATTTATAGAAGTAGTACTTTCGTGAGTCCTCCCTTTCCTGTTCGTTACTACTATCTTTCTTTCGGAAGTGCTCTCAATTGGTATGTTAGTCTTAGTATATATATGTTTGTGTCTCAGTACTTGTTATAGTGTTTTGTTACGGAGCCAACCGTATTCTGTAAAATTTCTGTTAAGTCTTGTACAGTCCCGTACATGTATAATAAAAATTCAGTAGGTGAGTGGTTAGCGCATTGAATTTCAATTCGGTAGACCCGAGTTCAAATCGCGGCCAGGCTAAAACTTCGTAAAAATTTTTCAATTTCAATGCAACTCAGTGTGACAAACAAGACCTTCTCTTTCTTAGAAAGAAAAACGTGGTGGAATGAGAAGAATTGAAGGTCTTTGAATAGAGACAGTAATTTGCAAACTTATTTCCAGCAGTTGTTCTAGATTTGATATTTTCGTCTACCTTCAAGCATTTTTTGATTCATGTGTGATCAGTTTTTTTTATTTCTTTGAATATAGAGTATATAATGAAATAATACATTACATACACAGCAATATTGAGATTAATATATGATGTTCTTTGGACAACACGCTCTGAACCAGAGCGATTCATCTCAGAATGGAGAAATGATTCATGCGTCATCTATTTGGAATTTTACTTGCATAAAGACCTGACTCAGTGCTAAAAACTGTTGTCAGTGCCGAAAAAAGTTACGTATAAGTTGGGATGCATCTATCCAGGCGTTCTCACAACTGCAAATTACCTTGACCCTAAATAATGCAATAATTTCACTTAGGGGGATATACTCTTGTGATTCGCTGTACAAAGCAACTGAAGAACTTATATATTTGCGTAATTGATTTAAACCGTTCTATTTGTTTATACTTTAGGATATTAAAAATATATACTGCATGTTCCCTTTCCTGAAAACTCGCCATAAATGATTAAGTACGTTTGTAAGTTTACTACAATTTAGCATTGTTAGTCTAATTAATTTCAAGATAGTACATAATGTAACCAAGGACTTGATTAAAAATGTCGTGATCAAAATGCGCTTTTTACTTGTCTTTTCTCTTATCATTTGTATTCGTAGAATCTGAATGAACATGATTATACAGTCTTAGATCGCGGACCAAACTAGAGCATGCGCTAAACCATATAATTCTCAAAATTCAGTAATTTATTTTGAAATCATTTTTTATAATTTGAAATCATTTTTTTTCTTTCGAATTTCATAATTCGGAAGTAGGTAAGGTTTAGAAGTGAACAATTATTGTAGCAAATTGTATTTTTCGAAATTTTCCTTATTTTCTTAATTACTCGCGTACTGAAATCATACAAATAATGACATTTTCCAGGTAGAGCAGGCACAAGTCTTTATGTTTGCTCTCGAGATCTTTCAGGAATAAATGATAGTGGCCTCTACGAACAACTAGGCGTTGGAATTGTTGAGTCTGAAGACGGAAGGCCTCGTATAAATTGTTTCACTTCCGCGCGTCAGACAGCTAAACCACTTTAAATAATCACTTTCATGATTGTCCCCGATACAATGTCAGGAAGGAAAAGATATCCCGACTAAGACGCTCACTCGCATGTTCATTTGTCTTCTCTTGAAATTTCTTTCCTTCTAAGATTTCTCTCCCCAGCTCCCAGAGATTTGGTCACCACGACCATCTTCCCTCTCCCCCTTATCATGTCGGTCGGAGTACAGGAAGAGTAAACCCTAGGAGAAAAGCGACTAATACTCTTGCATCTCACCGTGTCACGGATCGTGAATCTGTGGAAACTTCATTTCATGGATACTTACTCAACTACATCAATGGCTGGCAGAGACCATCCACGGACACAATCTCTCCCAACAAAAGTCCAAAATAAAGAAATATATAACTTAAGATGCGAAATATAACGCGTCACAGAGCGCTTGAGGATGCAAGAGTATTATAGGTTTAAGTGACAGTATTCAAAACGTGATAAGCATACATATCTACGCACCAACTGGTACGATAGCATCTTTTGACACAAGTAGTGGACCCACACAGTTACAAGGACTTCATATATAAATATGAACATATGAATGAAGTTGATTTTCGGCAAAATACAGTTTAATGAAATAGATACTCATCCTTATCAAATCCCTGAATAGCTCAACATACATTAATGAAACTGTACATTGGAATTTCATTTATAAAAGAAATAAAACGCGCACACATGAAAAATAAATGAATTAATTAACGAAGACACGCCCGTGGATATCTTTGTGTGTGTGTGCATGAAATAGAATTAGAAGCGACAGATAATTATCAAAAAGGTTTGGCAAACTGTCAAATTAAATTAATTATTCTGTGATTTTGTAACATCATTTGGTAATGAATATTATTAATTTCCCTTCTGTATAGGAACTACAATAGAAGTCTCTTGACAGTACGAATTAAATGGAATTAAAATCAACTCCTAAAAGCTAGGAACTGTTTAAATTGGTAAAATATAATATTACTAATTAGTTATTATTAACTGAGTTTAAGACAGTAAGCTAACTGAGCGAGCCTTCGTGCTAACAGTATCGACTTCGATATTTTATAGAGGTCAATATTTGATAGCCAAGAGACGACTTTCCTTCCCTTTCCTATCTTTTCGCTAGGTTGCTGTATACCAGATTTGTTCGTTTAGGTTCGACTGTATACACACACTGTTGTTACCAAACTTGCAGTGCAAATAAATATGCGTGCAGGTGAGTAGAATTTATAACAAATATTCGTTATGTAATTTTCCAAAAATGTTACTATTTCAGGGCTGTACAACACGTATACAACTTATAAATCGGTTTGGGTTGAAGCGACACTATTTTAAATGCAATCGTAACCTCTATACCACACAACATTGTGTCAAGCAAGCGTTGAAAATATACGTAAGTAATCGCCACCTCTACTTGTATGCATATCCACAAAACATCGACCCTCTCTGCTGATGCCAACCAACCAAACTTCACACACACACGATCGGTGGCATGTCAGGTGATCACGCGGACCAGGAAACCAACGGCATCCTTCGTTCCTCGAAGAAAATTTTCATATTCTATCATGCATGCAGCCTGACATTTTCCTCTTGATCTATGACATAAGGTCATATTTGAAGAAAATGTCGCATCAGTTCTGTTGAATTTTATTTATTTATTTATTTTATGTCTCTCAGACTAATGCTCACTCTAAGAGGGTCTCAATGGGAGACCTCAAGAACTACTTGTAATCCGCTTACCAAAATTTGAAAAACATTGATCTAGGTAAATAACTGAGCTTCAATAATCATATTGCAGCTGTACATATACATTCATAATATTCAGATAAAATGCATTATCAATACTTAGCTATAGTTTAATTTTCAATGTGTGCTCTTCGTGTTTGAAACAGGAAACGTACTAGAAGAAAGTATGAAATTGAATGAAATTTTTGAGTTTTACGTCCCACGATTATACCGGCTAGGCTAAAGGAGACGATAATTATGAGAAATGAATGAAATGGTGGAATGAAGAAAGTGGGAGGAAACGGGAGAACCCCGAGAAAACCCCCACACACGGTGTTTGTGCACCACAAAGTTTACTTGGCGGGAGCAGGGTTTGAACCCGCGACCCCATGCACCAGAGGTGAACGCTCTACCACTGAGCCACCGTGGCCCAAGAAAGTATATATATATTAGTCTGAGACTGGATACACACTATGCTGATAACGCTTAATGGTATGTTACTTAGAATCAATCCCTACAATGTCATATTGGAAGGGTCATATTATTTTGGTTTGATGCAACGATATGAAGAAACAACATATTTTAATTTGCCCATATTATTGTTAAATTGCTATATTTCTATGATAAACAACGCCTGCTATCACTTATTCATTTGACAAATAATTAAATAATGAATGACGAATAAAATGTTTTATAGTAAATTAAACTATTACACTGATACATAATAATAATAAAATAGCCGAACAATAATACTATAAATTTTGATATACATTAGCAAGCTTTTAGTCAACATACATAATAAACTAATGAATAAGTATCACCTATTATATAAACAATTGAATGAAATAGATCACAATGGCTGTACAATTCATTGCAATATCCACAGAGCCTCTTATAATCATTGACGCTTGTCAAGTGAAACAGGGAACAACATAGGGTAGTAAAACATACGAACCAATAATTGAAATTGACATAAATACTGAATTTGAGGTTTAATAATAACTATTAAACATGATACTGTTTAAGCAATAATTGTCTTGACTGTTGCTGCATTAGAGAGATAGTACATACATTCAATATGCTGGAATTATACACAAAAATGATTTTCCAACATTTTTTTTTTTAAGAATATAACAGCCAACAAAATGACAGATATTCTAACAATTCGCTTATATGGATCAGTTACATCCTCACTGAAAGAACACTATAAAGCAAAATACATTACCAAATTATCAATGATGTATGTTATCAATAACAAAACGCATTACTCTTGAGTACAAAGTAAATTATCTGTGAAAATCGCTGCTTGCATTCGGTAGAAGATTTAAAGCTTTATATATATATATATATATATATATATATATATATATATATATATATATATATATATATATATATATATATATATATACTGATAAGCCAGAACATTATGCCCACCTTCCAAATACTCGGTATGTCCACATTTGACACGGATAACAGCAGCGACGCGTCTTGGCATGCAACCAATGAGGTTTTGGTAGGTCGCTGGAGGGAGTTGGTAGACATCTGCACACACAGGTCATCTAATTGCAGTAAATTCCGGGGAGAGGGCGATTCGCTCTGACGGTACGTTCAATAACATCCCAGAGGTGTTCGATTGGGTTCAGATCCTTCAAGTTGGGGGGCCAGCACATCAATTGGAACTCGCCCCTGTATTCCTCGATCCTCTCTGTTATACTTCTAGCCTTGTGATACGGGACATTATCTTCTTAAAAAATGCCACTTCCGTTGGGAAACATGGTCGTCATGAAGGAGTGTACCTGGTCTGCACCCAGTGTACGATACGCCACAGCCATCATGGTGCCTTGCACGAGCTCCACTGCACCCATGGATGCCCAAGTGAATTTTCCCCAGAGCATAATTAAGCCTGCGCGAACTTGTTTTCGTCGCGCAGTACAGGTCTCAAAAAACTGTTGCACTAGAAGACGACGGATTCGCACCCCCTCATCCACATGATGAAGAACTTATCGGGATCCATCAGACCATTCAACGCTGTGCCACTGGGCCATAGTTTGCCGATGTCGTGTTAACATTTCCACATGGATGGGTCGTCGGATGCGGAGGTCCATCGTTATAAGTGTTCGGTGAACCAGTGTTCAGACACACTTGTAGACACACTTGTACCTGCCCATAATTGAGTCTGATGTTTGCTCCGCCACAGTTCGCCGCCTGTCCTGATTTACCAGTCTGCCCTGTTTACGACATCCAACATCTGTAATGAAGTAGGCCGCCCAATCTCTACGTTTGGACGTCGTTTCACCAGTTGTTGAAGACACACCGCAACACTCCTCCAACACAAGACAATTCGTGCTGTTTCCGAAGTGCTCGTGCCGATTACAATCTGCACTCGGTCAAACTCAGATAGATCGCGCGGCCAGCATTCTACACACGGCCAGCATTCTCGCTGATGCTACATGTACCACACGTGTGTCAGATTAGCAGGCATTTCTCGTCAGGTGACGCTGCTATCGCCTGGACGTGATATCGATATCGATAGTAATCGGTGCTCAGAATGTTCTGGCTGATATATATATATATATATATATATATATATATATATATATATATATATATATATGTGTGTGTGTGTGTGTGTGTGTGTGTTATATTTGATGGCAAGTCTAGTTATGATTTTCAACTTAATAGCTTCTATGGGTATTTTTCGGTTTGTGTTTTGCGAAAAAAATCCATGTATTATGTCAATTCACAAAAAAAGAAAAATCATATTTACTTCCTGATCAATCACATCTTAAATAAAGTACGAAAATTGTTCGAGATGCCAGTACCTGGAATCTAATAACACCTTACTAATATTTTACAATAAAGACGTAGTCGATTCTAAATTATACATGCAGAATAGAGAGAAAGTTCAAAACTTATCAGACTGATCACGATAATATAACCTGAGTCACATCATACAAACATCGAACTACAACACATTACCACAAAAGTAATTCTCAAGATGATATATTGTTCACATATTGATTTCTAATTTTTTTTAATTAACTTTCTATGCCTTGCGCTGAATCAGCTTAAATATTCTAAGTACGTATTAACTTCTCCTTAGGTTCAATCGCGAAATTATATGCTCGTTATTATGACATTCGTGCAAGAAGTAATAATAATAATAATAATAATAATAATAATAATAATAATAGATGTGTCAAATATACAATATATACTATATGGGGAAAATTTCATTAAAATGCAACCCTTACCTACATTTTTCGGTCATCATATGAATAGTTCAGACGAACACAATGGTTGTCGCTACTTCCGGTGAAATTGAGTTATTACGTGAAATAGATTGTGACCGAACTACGTAAGAGTGTGTAGATAGGTTTATTTCAGGAATGTAACTACTTGTTTGGTATGTTATTGCATTGTATTACATGAGAATTGTCAATCATGTTTTCCAGTTCACTAGAAAGTTACAAAATGTTGGAGTTGATCACTAATATGATCATACAACGTGCTCGAATTGTGTGCGAAACGTTTGAGTTCAAACACATTCTATATGACAGACGCACAGGAGGAGCAACATATCTCTACCAGTAATAAGTGAGGACGTAAATCCTTTATTTAATGCCACTATCATTGGTATTCATAATAACTAAACATATTCCAACGTAGCATTCACAAAGCGACAAACCTTTTATTTATGTAAAAAAAAATGTGGGCATGCGAAGCACACTTCCTGTGCTGCCTCTGCGTATACGGATTTTTTTTTAACTTTATAATTTTATTTATAATCATATTGGCGTTACATTGCAGAATATCAAATGAGAAAGTTCGCAGGGACATTGTCGAAGAAATCTCACTTGGTAATTGGACACCGGCTGTGAGAAAATTGTATCCATAGAAAACGTTCCTTCTCCTTACCATTTCACTATTACATTCTCTTGGACTGTCTTGAAGTGTGGCTAAGGCCTCCCACAATGGAGAACCAGATAGCGCATATCACGACGATGTAGATGGCTAATGGCCTCCCTGAAATTGCTACATGACACTCATTTCTCCCAGGTTTCCACCAACCTCTCTCCGGAATTGTCACATCTGCTGTGTAAAAAGCCCGTAAAATCCTTAGGACCGCTCTTTAGAACATCAACGCACCTCCCTCGTACCTTCCTGCTACAGGGTTATGAAATATTTTAGCATTCATTATATTACGACTTTGTGTTTGTGGTGCAGTAGCAAGGCAAGGATTAGGAGGGATGGATGAGCCTGTTGTCGTGTTATTGAAGCCAGAACTGTTTCTTTAGCTCACTCTTATGACACGAAGCTACTTCAGAATCTTCATATATATACACGCACGATGGGTCGTATAGACAATGCACTCAGAAATAAATGTACCCTTCTATGTTCATTCTACATTCTTTAAAATTAACGATATGGATACTTCCACTATAAGTAAACGAATGCACACCTTCCTACATGTGAAATTTTGATATGACTGTATTTTTCACTAGAACCCAGAAATAAACCATAACTTAACGAACAATTCAATGCATAATAAGTAAAATTAGCAGCATTTGTCACTTGAAAAATACCGATACCGTCACTATTACGTATTACGTATATATATATATTTCTAGTATTTAAATGTTTATTTAGAGAAACATAAAAAAATGTAAATATCTGCATTATATAAAATAGTACGTAAAAAGTAAAAATAAAATCAATTTGATCTTCGTATTCCATTTGTCTACACTTCGCATAACGCAATTGAACCAGTTTTTCACCTAGAATCGAATTTCAAACCAATACCATGCATAGTAAATGACAAGTCTGTTGACAGTATGTTTGTAGCATCTTGATCGCATGGTAAATACGACTTTTATCGTTTTGTACTGCGGAAACAGATAGAAAGAAATGCAAGTGAAAATAAGACAGTACTGTTGAAAAAAAATCCTTGGACAGCAGTTTGCCAGTAATTTCTATCAAGAATGACGACGAGGCGTCAGCTGTGTGAACTCGTTAGCGGATTATGTTTGAAGTAGCACAACAGCAAAAGTGTACATCTACCTGCTTGAAACTGAATAATATTTTCTTTCTTTCTCAGATTCAAGAGACAAGGATTTGGATAGTTATTTTCTTTTCACGCCTCTGTTATTTCTTATGTAATAGTTTTGAATTTACATATATGCTACGTTCATAAGACTTCATCCCATGTACTTCATTACAGGCTTTCCAACATGTGTTTCTAACGAAGGTAATGCGTTTAGTTCTTCCCATTATATATACAAAAGCAACGGTAATTACTTCATCGTCAGGATTGCGCCAGTAATGAACACAGAGTTACACAGAACATTTTTAATGAAATGTAAAACATTTTTAAGAAAGAAGAAAAATATAAAGAAATATAAAGTAATATACAACAATCTACATGAACAATTTAAATAGATACACCTTATCTCTCTTTTTTTTTCCTCGTGGAAATGCTACTTGAATTCTGCTGAAATATTGTAGTAAACTATGTGAAACCGTATTTTGCGTCAAATATTAAATGCTCATGTTACAGTCTGAGGAAACCTAATTTGCTATCTTTAAAAAAAAATGGACTGTGGTATTACCGGTTTGTTATAAATATTAAAGCTCTTAATTTAGAGATGTGTATTTACGCATTTTTCTTCCTTTGATTTACTTCAGGATACAACAAATCATGTTATATTCAGCAGTCATTTAAGACTAACTGGATCTGTTACCTCCAACAAACAAAATTAAAATAAGAACAATAATTTTATTTCTGAACTCGACAAACAATCACTTTAAAATACAGACTGATGTTGCATTTTATTTTAATAGTTGATGCCAGGCAAACCAAATAGATAAGTATATATAATATATTCATGTTGTAGACTGATCATTGTAGTTAACTTCCTGTGAAGGGGACCTTTCAACAAAATTAAAGTTAATTATAATAACAAGAAAAGGCAAACATTGCAGTCTGTCAGGCTAGTTCTTAGTAATAACAATAGCCACGACAGTGCATGTTGCTATCGGCGCTATCACTTGTCTGCCCGACGCTAAGGGATGTCACTACCTGCGTATCATGTGTTGAACTGTGCAGCAATTTCCCAATTTAAGTGTACTATGACAATGTAATTTCATTTTTAAAAATCTGCATTGTTTTAATTTAATTATTTCAAAAAAGTAAATGAAACCAATTAGAGCTTTTAATTAAGCACTATTTTAACCCATAGTGTGCATCAGGCTGAAGGTATACAAATACAGAATAATTGCATATATCCGGTGCACTGATATGCACTGATTGCAAGCAAGGCCGGATTTAGGCATTAGCTCGGGACCAGGGTGGCAAATTTTATGGGGCGGCAATTTTAAAAGAATTATTTAAAAGAAACGATAACACTGTTGAAAATATATATTTCAAAAACGACTCAATAAAATAAGCGAAAGCTATATTTTAATGGCACTGACTACGATACTATTGTAGCAGATTAGTCGTAGCAAATATTGTCATACTGCGAGTTGGTTATTATGGCGGTTTGATTAGTTGTAGGTGGATCTGTTGAAAAGGGCGGCAGTAGCCGGCTTGACACTCGTACATTCACAAATCGGCGTGCATTTATTTATGGATGACAAGATAGTCCCCCCCCCCAATTTAGAAAAATGAAACAATGAATAGGTCATTCGTTTGTACTACGTTTGTACCGAAAATATTTTAGTTTGTACCATTTTCGTTACAGGGTTACTTCAGGGGTCAACTGGGGGGGCTATCTTGGCGCCAAGATAGACCCACGTATCACAGCACAAAAAATGAAATACACCATCCGAAAGTAAATCGTTTGTACCGTTTGTACCGAAAAAAAGTTTTTTTGTACCCTGAGAGTTTTCGAGAAAGAGGGGATGACATTTGGGGGGGGGCTATCTTGACTCCAAGATATTCCCCCGAATCTTGGATTGCAAGCTATGTCTAAAGTAGGCGAAAGGGAAGTAAGCCTGCAACCTCGTTAAATTCTGAATCGTTGCGTCGCTTGTTTGATAATGACTTGTCCAGATGGGAAGTGAGATGACGAGAGTTGTACTAATAACACAGGTATCGCTGCCTTGCCTTGAAAAAAAAAAAAAGTGTGACTAACCAAATCGTTGATTGCGGTATAGTATTTGAGAGATGCTTGTTGAGCATGACTGTAAACTAAGTGATAAAATATACTAATTGAAATGCTTTCTTTCGTTTCTATGTCTGAGCTTTGTATTTTCAGAACTTGCATATCTGTTTGTAATGCTGCGTCCACTACGTTCTGAAATTAGGAATGTCTTAAGCTGTTAGACCGTGAATTCACCAGAAATACCGTTTTGCATAATGCGCGCACTAACTTCAACTGCGAAAATTCTGTGATGTCTCCATAGGCGATTGGATACCATATCGAAATCCAAATCACATGGTAGGAAATTATGACCTCTGATTGGCAAAATACTGGCGCATTTTTGAAATCGATTAGCGTTTGCTGGTAACAAAATGTAGCGGTAAAGAGTTGGTTTTACTTTAATCTGCACAATTATCTGAAAAGTTAAATAACACTGTTTTGTCTTCTAGTATCTCTTTTATGGAATGTGCCAGGAAAGAACACACTTCATCCGGTTATTTTCTTACATTTCCTTCATGAGAAACACATTCATCCCCTCTTTTGTCTTATGTCAGCAATATTAGTGTCCAGTCCACAGTTTTCAGAGTCGGCAAGATGAGTAGTGATACCCCTGATACCGTTTAAGCCCAAGTTCAGCTCCATCTGAAGGTGAAAAGGGACCAGATTTAGAGGTGATACGTAATTTTATCATCACAGTTTCACTGAAATATTTATTCTAAAGGATTCGGGTAGTTCTCATAAATCTGTTCTTTTCATGAGAAGAACGTAGATTTCATGCAATATTATTATAAAAACTTCAGGCACTCTTTGATTGCTGGACAATTAGACCAAACAGCAGAAACTGAGCATAAAACAAGCATTTTTTTTAAATATAGTTAAGAGTGTTTTGTTTGTTTGTTTTCATTATTCTTTCCATTCTTCTATTGCTATCACTGAATGTACTGCTTACTATTGTTCCAGTAAATTACATTTTTTCCTTTTTTTTAAGTTTTATCGTTCCCTTTTGCTACATTTCAAAGGGAAAATAACTAGAGGGTTGATATGAGAGAGGATTTCATTTCCTACCTTGTGTATGAACACCGTATATTAAATGTTGCTGTTTTTTGAAAACAGACAGCTGAAAAACAATCGAAGTCTATCAACACCCTAAAATTAAATTAGGACTGTCAGTTCTGCCTGCACACTAAATGGAGACAAAAAAAAAAAAAAAAGTGTGACTGCAGTTCTATGTCTCCTTTTTTGGTTCAAAATAAAATTTATTCAACAGAAAATAAAGTAAGTCAACAAATCAACAATAACACACACATGTTTATATATGTATACAGTGCAATAAGGTTGCAAACAAGGTGTATTTGTGTTCTTACTTTGCACAGCATTATTATTATCTGCCTATTTCATTGAATGGACCAATGATCTACTTCTAAATATTTTGCAGTGTTAAAAATGGTTGATTATGATGTTGTTAATTACTTGATTAATTATTTTAGCGCCCCTTCCAGCATCGATATTATATGAGTCGGTCTGTAGTGGAATCCGAGCCATGTGAACTTGCACCGGGAGTCGAATCCGGTTCTCTCGCACCAAAGATATACATTCTAACCGTATAGCCACAATAGACTTCTGAAACTGTTCATGTAAGATGTTATATGATATACCTTTGTAATGAAAAGTAAATAATTAAATCACGTACGGCTTTGTGTGTGGCCCCGGTGGGAAAGCACAAAAATATGTTCGAAATCATTTACTTTCATTAGCCATCCGTGCCCTTTAGCTTAAAGGGTATAAGTTTAAAACAATAAGCTACACGTTTCATTTTTTAACGTATGCATTTAATTTTCAATTGAATCTGAAGTACAGATGCAGGGCCGGATTTAGCATTTTGGCGCCCCTAGTCCCAATATTTTTTCCGCCCCTTAGTCTGATTAAAGTTACTTACCTAAAAACCTTTATTAATATATATATATATATATATATATATATATATATATATATATATATATATATATATATATATATATATATATATATATATATATATATATATATATCAGGCCTATATGTTAATTGCTTAAACACCACTCCACGATGCACATTTTTTTTTTGAGGAATTTACTTGGTTCTGGGCTTAACAAAATACCGTTAATATATTAACAAAAGATTGGTGAATAACCTTGGTTTTGTTCAATTTAGCCATTTGGGCAAATAAATTAAAAAAAAAAAAACTCTATAAAAGAGATGCTTTATTAGCCTGATTTTTTAATCAATTCAAAAATATGTTAAGTTATGGCTATTTATTTTTATTTCTAGATGCTTTTTTATTTTTTCATTCGGCCGTACGCCCCCTGGGAGCTTGCGCCCATAGGCCCGGGCCTACCGGGCTTATTGGGAAATCCGGCCCTGTACAGTTGTATGTACCAGTATCAATAATTGTCACTTCAATTAACTGTCCAATAATTGTTTGTTTGATTCTCCAGCACTTGGCTATCAGCAGATTGATTGATGAATATTTATATATATATATATATATATATATATATATATATATATATATATATATATATTGCTTACTCTTTGTGTCCAAAAAAGTGGCATACAACTAACTGAATAAATACATGGTGACGATAAGTTGATAACATGCTTAATCAACTATTATTCACTTGTTTTTTTTCCACCAAAATATCAATTTTGTCGAATCAACAAGGTCCATTTCTTTATTCCATTATTACAGGATTATAGATGTATGTCCCAGTTACCTCTCTATTTTGGATAAATAACATTTTGTGAATCAGCTTCATCCAGCTGTAGCTCCATATATGTTGAGAACCGAACACATGCTTTGTGATGATCCATAACAATGGCTACCTAATGCATATAAAATAATACACTTACGGCGTATCAAACATTTACAATGTATCTTGAAAACTCTGTATAATTGATCAGCATGGTATCCAAGGGCATCATTTAGGGAGGACAGGAGGGATCAATTGACCCCAAGCGAAGACTGAAATGACGCCTCTGATGGTATCGTCCACGTATACACGAAAATATCCATCTGTGCACAGACAAATATTTGTGGTATAGAAGCCTGAACAAGTTTGAATGGTGTACAGTACTAAGTATTGCATTACTCCTACAAAGTGACCCCATAAGTATTTTTTTTCTAAGATTTAGATTATGTCAGAATATATACAGTATAACAAAGAAGCAAATTACAAAACAATATGTCTTGGAACCAGGGTGGATTGATTTAAATCAGTCTGATTTAAATCACGATTTTAATCAAGATTTAAATATCTTGATTTTTTAAAATAAAAATCGTTGATTTAAATCAAATTCCGAAATGAATTAATTTAAAGTGAAAGTAAGTAAAATCCCGTTTCTCTTCTGTTATTTTGATTATGGAAGATAATAATCATAATACAATGAGACTAAAATGAAAACGAGTATCATATAGGGAACGATCAGGAAAAATCCCGTTTGAACGGGTTATGGGTGAACCCTGCTTTCTTCTCTTTGTAACACAGGGTTTTAAAATTTTTATTCCAACGGGGAAATCACCATGGACATTTAAGATGAAAACTCTTTTGTGTCCACGTCTACTTGTTTGTATCCAGATAATAGGGGCCTATTTAGAGGGGTCCGATCCCCTCTCCGAAACAAAAAAAAAATAATTTTAAAATTTTGGCCGAAATTTATATACTAAATAGATAGAAGTTCCTCGGGATCGCAATACGACAAATTTTGGATGCGTTAAAATATCGAATAATACTTTTGATAAAGTGGATACTTGACCCCATTGCAGAACATGTCGCGATCTGCGATGTGATCGCAGAAAATTTCCCGCGCCTGTCCAGGAAAAATGTCAGAGGAAATAAAATAGCCAACAGAAAAGTATAAAAACGTGCCTGCTATGTATAAATGTCTTAAATGCACGGACAACTCGCATTTGAACTGTTTTTCACATCACATAAAGCATATTTTTAACAATCACAAATGTTTGTTCTTCTGGAACTGATCATCTTGAATTTTTTTATTTTGGAATTCCTGCAGGAATTCGTGTTATTATTCAGTTCAAAATCTCTTGTCGTCGCGAATTCTTTCGAGGAATTTGAAGCTTAAAATATATAAAACGATAGTTATGCTTGTCGTGTTGTATGATTGTGAAAAATGATCGCTTACGCTGAGGGAAGAACGCAGACTGAAAGTATTTGAGAATAAAATCCTGAAACGAATATTCGGAACCAAAAGGAACGGAAATGAGGAATGGTAAAAACTTCATGATGGGGAACTGCATAATTTATACCATTCACCAAACATTTTTAGGGTCATCAAATCTTGGAGGCTTAGGTGGGCAGGACATGTAGCTAGAATGGAAAAAAGTAGGAACGCTTTCAAAGATTTAACTGGAAGTTCAATCGGTAAACGACCATTAGGAAGACCTAGGCGCAGATGAGAGGACAATATTAAGATGGATCTCGCAGAAATAAGAATACAAAATAGAAACTGGATTCAGTTGACTAAAGATAGAAGTCAGGACAGCTTTTGTGAACATGGCATTGAACCCCCGGGTTCCATAGGTCATAGAGTGAGTTAGTTAATTTTAGGCGAAATTTACGTACTTTATATGTATTTCGTGCCGCTAGCTAGTTCCAATTGTTTATAAATATGCCCCTGCCAAATATCAGTAACTTTCGTGAAAAGAAAAGTGTCATGTTGATATACATTGCTGTACTTTTTCCTTAATGTTTAAGAAACATTGTTTGGGATTGAAATAGGTTAACGATTGGGAATTAATTCAAAATTAAAACCCAATACTTTCACTTAAATGAAATAATTAAAATTTAATACTATTTCCTAATGTTTTTTCTTTAGTTCGCGACTTATATTATACGAAGAAAAAGATTTGATTTAAATCAAAAAATCAATTTAAATAAAAAAAAATCAACAAAAATGATTTTTTTGAAAAAAATCATGATTTTTTTCCACCCTGCTTGGAACTAATAAAAAAACATAATTCAAATTCAAAATCATTACTGTTAATTATGTGAAAGTAATGACTTTAACGCAGTCTCAAAAATATAGTTCACCAGGAATACTTCAAAACTGTAAAGTTGGTTTGAATAATCTGAAAATACACTCAGATAGCCCCTTCGAAGCGTGATGTATTTCAAAGTTGTTGCTGCTAATGAGTAAAAGTAATGTAGCTATGGTACAATGCAAATTTGAGGAACATGGACAAAGACAATGGAAACATTTTAATATAATTTCAAACATTTTCAAATATATTTAAGAATTATCCCAGAAATGCTGGTAGAGTCTCTCCGTCCCTGGTTTTATTCTATGATCATTATTTTATTCAACACTGTGATATATTTGGCTGGGATGGTTGGAATACATTCAAATATGTTTTACTAGTTTGCGAACTATTCAATTCGGATGTTTTTTTTTTTTTTTGCTCAAAATTACTGCAACGTAGTTTTATATTCCAATAACACTGTCGAGTCGGTGTACATATTATTGTACTTGAGTTCAGAATAGTTCTCTTTGGAACTACTTTCGTTAGAAACCATGGGTTTTTCTAATACATTTTACATTTTAAGAATCAAAGTTGAAGTAATGATTCTCCTCAAATTTTCTTTAAAATTTGCCACAATGATACATATTAGACACGCATTTTTTCACCGTTACCCAGTTACCCTGTATATGCAATGACTTGAAGTGCTATTTGCAAATTGAAAGAAAATAAAAAGTTCATACGAAGCTCATAACACTGAACTACTAACTACATTGATGGTAACACTACTGGATAACTATGATATGTACGATGTTACCAAATTTCTTTAAGTAGATATGAATATATTTAAATATATCTTAAAACTTTGCCATTAACTTGTTTCACGTTCTTCAAATACTTAATATGTCATTTTTTTCACATTAGCTGCTAGAACATTTTTTTTAAAGCAGTCCAGGCATTCAATTTATGCCTCAACGTCGTACATCGACTTCAAATGAAGCCTTTCATCTAGTTCACCTACATACATAATATGAATATCGTTACGGTCAAGCGATTTGTTACTGTAATTTTTTAGTGACAAATGTAGTTCATCAATCCATCAGAGTTACGATCTATGATTCGTATCATTGTCTAAATGGATTTTACAACAATGTGTCTGAAGCATTTTCTGTAAATGTCTTTGAGGATAGTTAAAAACATTTATTCATCACAATATCAATTAAAAGCACAGTATTGTCCCGTTAATGTTCCCAGATTTCTCGCCTTTTACATTTATGTTAATATCCCTACTTTTTCCCTACATTCACAATGTATTAAAATCCTCGTTTTTTACGTTTGTTGAATTTTAATTTTCCTCTATTTTAATGTCGACCCCTAGCATAAAAGCAAGATGACAATACAGATATAATAGTACCACTTACATTTTTTTTCTTCTCGCTAAGTTGATACGTGGTGAAACTAGTGATCTGTGTGCTACCAATCGGATTCCACACATTTAGCGCCCGAAAAACTTGCCCGCTTGCCACTGCCAGTTCCATTCTTGCATGTACGTCTACCCTCTGGCCAATGGTTAAATGTATTCACAAATGACATGATAATGACACCAAATTATGCTGAACTACTGTGTGAAGAAGAATATATAAGTTTATAACAATGTATGTAATAGCACAATTAGCTGACATTATGTATTATCTCATTCACCATTTTCACATGTAGAATCACCGGATCATAAGCAGGATGTAATAGTACAACATTTTCGAGCTCCTGAAGTTTACATTATTTTTTACTGTTTTATATAATGTTCATTGTGATGCCTTAAAAATGTACGTGAAGTGATACTGCAATTCATCCTCTTCACGTATTCAACAATACGCTTATACTTTCTCTTTCCCTTCTTGATATGTTATTGCTAGCTGTAATCAATTACTTAGGTCTTTCCTTAAGGTTACATCACGTAATTATCTTCCTATTAAAAAAAAAAACATGAAAATTGAAATCAATAAGAGAGAAAAATAGATTATTTTTATTGGTGTTATATTATTTATTTATTTTTACGTAAGCTTGTGTGAACACAATTATCTTCTTTGTGTTCATGTCGCTTATATACAGTTTTTTGCAAGCTCTCCTACCAAAGAACTTATTAATTAAAGCGCCAATGTAATGTATGTCAAACTATTTTATTTTAATTTTTAATTGCACAACACTATTCATGTTCTCTCAACTGTATTAGTAAGCCAATTTGGTGAGTTGATTATATTTTGTTTTATGATTCTTACAACTGATCCTCTGCTAACGTTAAGAGACTGGGGTAATTTTCTTTGTTACTTAACAAAAGCATTAAGAGAAATCATCAGCCAGGAGCAAGGTATGTTTTACTTAATTTTATCTTATTATGTTCAATAAAAGTAACAACACCCACAGCGCATCACACAACATAGTAAACAAGTCTACTGTAATTATTATATGTACACAATCTTTATCCTAGCTTCAAAAGAACAGCAAGCCAAGTAGAAGGAAAGGAAAATATTATTAAAGGGATTTTCTAATGAAAATTAACCATTTTCTGATATGTTTTCCTAATGTGGTTGAATTATATTCAGGGGTATCACTTTGTCATTAGAACTTTCTTATCTTGAGGTACCAGTATGCAAATCTAAAGTTGTTGCGCATTTGTATCAAAATATATTTCAAAGATTTGGTATCGACTAAAATTACCCACAATGCCCCTACACGGACAAGTTCCTAACGGACGTCTTTTTTGTGCATGGTCGTGGGTTATGTTCCTGAATAGTAGCTCGGATACAATTTTAAACACCCGTCTCACACAGCGTCGGTTCTGATAAGATATGCTAAACTAAATCAAACAAATTTTGGACATGAACAACTGATTTAATAAAATATATGCGAAATAATAAGCAGTGTTTATGCGGAAACTGTATATTTCTCATTTATTAATTTGGTGTGTTGCATTATTTGCATTTCAATGTTAGATGGTGCATTTTGTTTATACACATAATATAAAATTAAACATAAAACTACTTTCAATGTTGCAGAATATACTCATACACCTAAGACAACGAACAGCTCATCACTCAAACAGCCTATTGCCTCCAACTGCTAAGCGACTCATTATAGTAAGTGATTATGATCAAGAGAATGGTCACATATAAGATGTTGAAATAGGCAGTTTTCAGTATTCTAGCTAGTATATACTGTATGTAGCATATCTGAGTGTATTCACTATTGCGGAACTGTTCATAGGGTGGCAAATTATTTTAAATTCGCCACCTTTCTGTTATTAGGCGTTTCCGACCAAACTCTCACATGCATCGTTGTTGTTGATGACGATTCTGAACACGTATGCAAGAGGCTCTGCTATTTCCGACAATTGTTTTATAACAATTCACTTTTGTTAATAATCAGCCTGTATATATGCATTCATATCGTAATGTATTTTACTTGTTTCTGTATCAGGTGTGTTGCTATTGTGAATACAAATGTTGCATCCCAAAACTGGCACCAACCTAATAATTTAAGAAAAGCTAGCATGCTCTAGAGGAACAATTGTTATAGTCCAATCCGCTGCATTTGTTTGTTTTCGTATGAAACCAATGATCAGGAAGTGTTAGTGTTTCTTGGTATTTTGATGTGTTACTGGCATGCGTGCTGCATAAATAGAAATGTTCATTTTGAGCTCAGAATTTACTTGTTGAATGATCTCAAGACACAAGCAAACATGCATTGTGGGACAGTTTGAGAAATGTTCTTTTCATATAAATTTACTTCGCAAAGAAGTAGCTTTCTATTACATAACAAAAATCAAAGGAGAAGCTGACTCGGCAAAAAATAAGAAGAAAAATAAACATAAAGAAAAGTAAATCAAAAAGTGAATTGCCAGAAAAATTGAATTAGTCGAACAATGGAGAATTGGAACAACTTCTTTAATAATACAAATAAAAAAAGAAACAACAAACAATAGTCTGTGAACATAGTGCTATAGTATTTCTAAAGAACAGCAAGTCGCATTGGTTTGTGCATAATGAGTTTGCGATTCTAGTGTGTTTTGACAGCAGTAAAATACATTTTATCTGCGCACAGTATAATTCTTATATGAAATGAAGTATTTGCTGGAGAAAAAAGCAAGTTGTTTATCTTTCGTTCAGTCTATTATATAAAAGATGGCACAATGTAATTATTCTTACATGTTTGACCACTACAGATCTATAATTTAACGAGCATGTTAGTTTCCTTATTTATAGTTTCGATCCCAATTAATTAGAAATATTGTTTATGCATGGTACTAGGAAATGACCCTACCATTAAAGCGGTAATAATAAGTCTCTCAACAAAGTGAAACTGTTTAATTTTCTCCTTTTCCATGGTTAGATCAATCTCGGGTGTAGAGTAAAATTTGTACCAAATAAGCTACAGGCATCATAAAAAGATTTGCTGTCAAAATGCGAAATTATCAGCTCTATATGATACAAAGAACTCTGTTTTTTTTAATTATTAGCGTATTAAGAACAAAAGCCTAAAGACGAGACGCACACTACTAGACACATATAATTAAGATTAGCAACATTATATACTTAAATATAAATCCTCATGCGTATAGTTCGAGAAAATCGAGGAAAAAAAACAAACTTATACATCACATATAAGTTCTTTTGTAGTGAGAACAAAAAAAAGTAGAGGGAACTCAGCAGGGTAACTAAAGTTGTTCTGATTACACAAACTTTATTCATTATTTCATATTTGATAATTATTATAGGATGCTCCTGTAGTTGACGTCAATCATACATTTTTCTTTGCTGTTTCTATTATCCCCTTAGCGACGTGTCTGCAGAATCAACTCATGATAGCTTAGTCCAGAACTACTAAAACTAATTTTTCGAGTTAACAAGTTCACAACATACTTTGTACCTCACAACAACTGACCTTACAGACCTTCTCGTTGTTGGACGACTCCCATGTGAATACACTGGGCCACTATATATATATATATATATATATATATATATATATATATATATATATATATATATAATCTTCAATAGAGTGTGACATTATGAAGTGTTTTGTGTGACATCGAAATGTTATGCCAAGTAACTTATCACACCTTCCGCACCACATCGAACTCTGTACCAAAGTTTAAATTACATCGTTTCTGTGATGTATATTCGTTCAACAATATACACAAAACATAAATATCACACAACTACGACAACTGGGAGTTAACCTAGACTACGTCTGTATGTTGTTTGCTGTAGGATTTTATTATTATTATTATTAATAATATAATATAATAATAATAATAATAATTATTATTATTATTATTATTATTATTATTATTATTATTATTATTATTATTATTATTATTATTATTATTATTATTATTATTATTATTAATAATATTAATATTAAATAAGTTAAGAAATAAGTAAAAAAGGCGAAATTTCAGCACGTATAGAGTTAAGTGCACCTGTAAACAAACCAGTTCGATGTTCTTGTTCTTTGGAAATCAACTTCGTAAGAAACTGGTTAAAGTGGGATTCAAACCACTACTCGGATTACTATCCGAGGCAAATACTCCCGCCGGGAGTCGAACCGAGAGCTCGACATACATATATCAGCAACCTGCATCAGTTACGAAGGAACTCTACAAGATAGTTCGCATGACAATATATATATTTACTGTATATGCATAAAAGAGGCACGGGAAGACATTACGCAAGCTTGAAGGCTTGAGCACATTACATGAGCAGTCATTTTGTTCAGACGGCTAAGTTTCATTACAAAGAATACTCTACAGTTTGCTGCACATTACTAAAGCAAGAAAAATCGTCTTTTATCTTAGAGCACTTTCCGAACAAAGACGAAGCTTATCCTCAAGTCTCTTGAAACTAGCCTTGAGTGGAACATTCCGCTTTCATTCTAACCCTCTCAATGGAGTCTTTTGATAGAAGCAAAGCACTTACCTTATGTGTATTACATAATGCAGAATAGGGCTGTTATGAGTATCTTGAGAAGGCGCCCACGAAAGATTCACTGAGCGAGATGTGAAACCCATGATAAGAGGTCGTCCGGGAGGATCTGGAACATCTGTTGAAGAAAGAAGAAATAATTTATTGAATTATCCGAAATCCCTTCGAAAACCAACTTCCGTGAAAAAGGAACCTATTTTTATCCTTATTACTCATTTTTCAAGTATGGGTAACACACAATATTGGTGATGAAGGGAACTCATTGCAGTAATTTTCTTTCGTGTATACTTATAGATACACTTCGTGTATTTGTGTGTTCATGTATAGTATTTATAGATATATTTATAGTTTCACCTAATACTACTCACAATACAGGATGCTTAAAATTGAAATGCAAATGATTGATACGAAGTAGAACAAAACGCATACGAAAGTGATTTACAGATTCCTAGTTGATATTATTACAATTATGTGTATTTCATTTTTCTACTTTTCTTTTCTTTCACACACTCAATGATACTTCAAGGAAAGTGAGTTTCGTTCCACAGTATGAAATTACGGTAAACTTCCAAACCGTGTGAATAAAATACTAAAACTTTAAGTAGTACATGTATAACTAACTACTGTTTCCAGTAAACTAATAAGATCAAATATAGAACCTGTTCCTCGAATGCTGAATTTATATGGAAAACGCATTACTCCCTATCCCTTACTTTTTTTTAATGAAAATAAGGCTTGAAACAGGAAATCGCTAAGTTGAACCACTTCCGAATTGGATATGTGGTTAAGGAAGGATATATAACTTACAGTTGAGAAGCTGAATTATTGAAAAAAAAAAACTCATATCTATATCTCTTACTGTCTTTTTCTACGAAAATACTACCAAATGTCAACCACTTCTGATTTCAACAGAGATTTGCGGATTGTGATGATGTGCTTTCTTGAGACCCTTTTTGTTCTGATGATGATAAATGAAAAAAAAAAAAAAAAAAAACATATTTCATTCGAATTTCTTCCGGTTTGACCAGAGGGCTAACGCAGGAGATAAAATCTCTTCTTGGAACGCTCTGTCAATTAAGAAAAATGCATCTCGATAAATTGTACCATTTTTGCTTTATGAAAATCAGTATTGAAAATGAAAGTAATAGCAAATTTCAACCACCCAATTTTGGTAGAGTTTTGCGGGTTATGATGATATGTTTTGTTCAGATCCAGAATCGATTGTAGAGAACTGTTTGCCGGTACACATTACCATTTGTGTTGTATGGCGGTAAGTGTTGGAACAAGAAATGATTAATTTGAGCCATTTCCAGTTTGAATAGAGGGGTAATGGAGGAGATTGTTCCTATTCTTGAGACCTAAATCAATTGCACGAAACCGTTTCTCCATATATCTTGTTGCTTTTGCTCTGATACTTGTCGAAAGAAAGACAGACAGACAGACAGACAGACAAAACCATCCTATAAGACTTCACACGCTTATGCATAGCATAGTTTGGATGTATAAAAATGCATTTTCTTAACACATTGGCAAACACTAATTTATAACCTTATAATATAAACCATAAAACTGCTGTTGAACTTTTTTTTTAATAGTAGTAGTATTAGAGCAAATACAAGGCTGTTTCAAATGAATCAGTATAGAACACAAACCAAACTGTTGTAGCTACGGCACAGTCGTGTTCAAGAAAGCTAGAAACCCACCATCTTTGAAAAGCTGTATTATCATAATCGTATAGAGAAAATGTATTCGGCCTACTTTCGCCTATGAATAGAACTACAATTCGATTGCAATGAGATGAAACATAATATATTGAAAATAAATATGCCTATATTCCATATTGATTTTTTAAAGAATGATTTGAACATTGTTTTCGCCAAATGTAATATTTTCTCTGTATACGTACCACTGATGAAATGGGTCACACATTTCATGAATCCTGACCCGGATGACCTATGACCAGAAGTGACCCGACGAACCATGATCTGGGCATATTTCACATGGCCCAGATAGTCCTACAACCCAGAGCGACCTATTGTGACCCATACATACCCATGACCCGGAGTGACCTGGACAGACCTGGTATGATCCGAGCATCATGAAACTTCTTCGTATATGTGGGAGTATGTGTGAGGCTACTATTACAATTCTAACCACCACGATTATCTCTTCCTTCTCTCTGTTTCTCTCTCTATATATATATTTGTATTTCACTAAATATATAATTTCATTTTTCGCCCAGTGGCAGAACCTGTGGTGCATGGGGTCCCTGTTCGATCCTAGCTCGCGCCATGTGAATTTTGTGATGGACAAACACGGTATGAGTGAGTTTCCTCGGAGCCCTCCCGTTTCCTCCCACTTTCTTAATTCAACCGTTTCATTCATTTCTCATCATCATCGTCTCTTTCCGCCTAGCCGACGTAACAGTAGGAGGTAAAACTTAAATATTAAATTTCATTTAATAATCTCGTTTCTAGTTTGTTGTTTGCGTCTGTTTGTGTGCCAGAGACCCAGTGTAGTTCTGAAGGTCAATCTGGGCCAGCTAACATGCCCGTTCTTCTTTAAACTTGGGCTTCAATATCATCAGAACTGTTACCAATCAGCTTAGCGACTCAGACAGCTATGTATTCGACATTGATGTTGGTTATTTTAGATATTTCATTTCACCCCTTGTTCTTTCATGCTGATAAGGGCCGAACTTGGACTTAAAAACTATCGAATGTGTTTAGAAAGCATTCATCTCATAATATCGAAGACTATGTGTTAGACACTAACACTTGTTATTGTTGATTATGTTTACATCTTACCCACCTCCCACTGCTCCAGTGTTGTTAGAGTTTATTACCCCAAATATACAGGGTGGCCCAAAAGTAGGTATACAGTATGATACTGATACGTTCATTGTATTCTTTTATCATTTCTTATTGTTATTCATCAGGTAGACTTAGTTTCTTTATTATTTGTTCTTAATGTCTCTTTATTTATATCTTAAGCTCGGAACAGCCGAAGCAAACAAACCTATAAGTTAAAATGTTATACTTGCTCAATGCAGGGGTGTATACCTACTTTTGGGCCACCGTGTATTGATTTTCATATTGTAAGTCATATGCATATCAAGTTCGGGAATTTGCTCTAGGCGTTCTACAGTTATGCCGGGACATATACACATACATGAATGTGTGTATGGGTAACCAGGGCAAGAGTGAACACTGGGGCAAGAGTGAAAATGCTATTAACGAAGAAGTGGCAACGTCGGTAAACAAGCGAATATTGAAATTTAGTTCGGTATGACACACGTCAGAACGGAAAAGGATGGAAGCCGTGTGCGTGCAGTGTGAAGAGAAGCAGAGTAGAAAGTTTTGTTGCAAAAGGAAAGAAGTAAAGTATTCGTAGGCGAGTGTCACAGTTTATAATGTAGTTTCAGTTGAAGTTGCAGGGTTGGAAATATTTCCTGGAAAAGCTGTATTAGTTTGCATTTCTTATCAGTGGTACGAAAAAGAAAAAAAAATGACCTGGCAGGAGATGGCAGGCAATTATTGGAAGATACCCGAAGCGGGGCAAGAGTGTATGGGGCAAGTTTCAACGTTCACACTTGTCGCTTGTTTTAAAGTTGAGTAAAGAAAATGTAGGAGCCAACATGTAACATTGAGTAAAAAAAAAAAACATTTGCAGAGGTAAGACAGATGTTGGCGGCTATAAACTACCAACAAAACGTTTGCATTATCGTTTAGAATTTCGCAACCCGAGTTGTTACCGTATGTCATGTCGCATGGGAACACAAAAGCTAGAAATTCGCATCAAAGTCATCCACACTCATGAGTACGCGAAGCCAATTCAGTGGGAAATTGTTTTCAGATACACCAAACGGTGAAATGAGTATTTCCTGTATCATATGTAACGAGTGGTCTCACGAATAATGTTCCAATTTTAATCAAAGGAAGTATGTATACGTGTGTAACCACTTTGTGCATCGCAAGTAAAATTTTTGTGCTTCGTGATGAATGTTGAACTGATTTATCCTATTTTCATATTTTGTAATTATAACATGTATGTTATACAGTACTATAACATTTGTTGGCAGTTCCATTTGACACTAATCTGTTTGGTATTAATAACTTCCTTAGTTCCATGTAACTAGTATATATATATATATATATATATATATATATATATATATATATATATATATATATATATATATATAATTCAATGTTCTTTTGATGCTTATGCCTACGTTTCTATGTTTTGATTCGACTGTACATCGTTGCCCCAACCGTTGTTTACTCTTACCCCACCATATGGGGCAAGAGTACAACATTTTTCCACCGTCAAAACTATGTTATTCCTCTGTATCCTCTGCTAGATTTCCCGCAATTAAACTATATATGTTATTAGAGAAAACAGGCTTTCACATAGAGTACATATTGCGTTTTTCTCTGTCACCATTCCACCGCAATTTTTTTGATTTACAAAAAAAAAAAAGTGTTCACTCTTGCCCTGGTTGGCCATATGCAGATATGAGAGTCTCAGGCAAACATAATGTTATGCCATCTTTTCTAACTTCCAAGTAAACCGAAAAGAAACATTAACCATTCCCATGCAATTTAACGCATTGATATATATCAAACAAATTTCCCTGCTATCTGCAGGTACGTTTCCGAAATTAACCTACCTACTTCTGTGGTTTGATCACAGCTCCTTTCATCTAATAACTCAATTTGGCCGGAGATGGCGTTTAACATTATGTTCGCCTGAGCCGCTCATATTATATCGACTGCTCTTGATATGGCACCCAAGAACAACGGGTCAAAATAAAGCAAACATGCTATATAATGTCATACTCTCCGAGGCCCCCTTCAGCCGCTACGAGGAATCAAAATGGCACTATGTGGCAACGTCGTAGATCAATTTGGAACTCGTTGCATTGCTCCACGAATTCATCAAGCAGTTGTATCGATTGTTACGCTAATAGATGGTGCTAGTGTTAACGTCAATTGACATCAACTGCCATCTAACAAGAATCCTTGCAATTATTTGATGGATTGTTAGACATACTTCATGATTATTTACCTGCAACATTGTCACACAGTGCAATTTACGTCTCCAGACGAGGACTCGAAAAGTTTAAATTTGTGATGTATTACCCATCACATTTAGGGTCTTTTCAGAACTATCCTTTTGTGTACTAACACGGGAGGGTCCCCCAAGTTGTCCCTAAAATCTGATTGCCGCATAGCACATATGATAGAGCATTATAAGAAATGAACATGAGAAAAAATTAAGGTACTATAGTCCAGAAGTTTAGGAGCCAGGGAGCTTCAAAATCTGAATATCGAAAATGTTATATCATGGGATTATGCACGTTTAAAGTAAATATCTTAAACACAGTTAAATCAATCAAAACAAAAGTTGCACAATATATTAAGAACAAAATGTCCTATCGAAAACCACAATGTTGCTAGGGATGAAGCAGCGATGCCAACTCAGCACAAAGGTTTCAAATTGCACCATATACAAGTGTGCACAGATTTAAAATGCACTATTATCACTAAACATAACAGTGAAGTGTAGTGGTACAGTGTTGCACACGATTTGAGCTACATGTACTGAAACTGTACAATAGAGAAATCTGATGTGTGACAACAAAGGGTAATAAAGGAATGCACTAGAAACAAGTGAGGATTTTGCATTATACTTCTGTAGCCCCGATGAATAAGCAGACAGCTCGCGAAAACGAAATGATACACACGAGGAAAGAAACACGTGTTTTCTAATTCTGTAAACTGGTTCTCGATTATCTTATCAATGTTCGGAAGAGTACTTTCTTGGTTTACGATTATGTTTGTACACTGCAATATTACTATATTCGCATTGGAAATATAATTGAGGCGCCTAGTATCAAAAGAAATTTTTTTTTTTTTACCGAAATTGAGTTATATATCTTATATATCGCTTGTTATATGTTTGATTCAAAGGAATTCCATGGGAACATAATTATGTTTAAAAGCTTAATATTTCGCACAGACAATCTAGCTCAAATATGTGACTTTGTACCCGTGTATATGGAGCTTCGCTGCGCGTTTTGCGAGATTACTCGAAACTAAGCGAAATGTATGTGGCAGATTTCGATACTAGATGCGTCAATTATTTTATTACTACCTCATTTCGTTTTCACTCGGTCAGGATAGCCGTGTGGTCTAGAAGGCTAGACAACAGACATATTAGTCATCGCCGGTTCCAATCCCGCCTCGGACATGTTTTTGTTGTACTTTTCACCTTACATTTCATTGTAATCTTCCTCTTTCATAGTGATTCGGATTCCACTTTACACCCCTATAACCTCGGGCCCCCCTCTGGCTCACGATAATGCATATGCAATATGGGAAACCACGTATATTAAACACCAGGAACACCAGACATAATATAGCAACCATAGAGATGGGCCCCTCCCTAGAAAGTTTTACATGGGCGCCGATGATTGAGCTACTATAATTGATGTTAAAATTTAGTAAGAACAACCATAGTCTTTCAACTTTCGATATTCTCTTACATTGAGCATATCAAGCTTTCTATTGTAACAATCATGCGATGGTACAAATCTTTTTGACATATATTGTACCATTCTACATAAAAGAAAAGAGAGCAATCTTGGCTGACTGACTGATCAATGCAAAGACCGAACAGCTTAAGTCGGAAATTTGAAATTTGGGCAATACATATGATATGTAACATAATGCACAATTAAGGAAGGTATTTTGGTAACTAGACGTGGACCTTAAATTCAGATGCTTGAAATCCTGTATTTAGATCTTAAATATAATGTAATTAAACAAGCTTTTCAGTGTTTTTCTTTTTAATTTTTGGCATACAAGGGAATAAAATGGGCACGGTGGTGTATTACTATATCCTTATTTTGTAAGTTTAGAAAATATAATTTGTTGTTTCAACTTTCCCTTTAAAATAATTCAACACGTGTTTAATCGGTCATATCTCGGAAGTCCTACAGTTTAGAGACATATTATTTTATTTAGTATTTTCATTCAAAATAATTAAACATATGCACTCGTCATCTTTATATTCGACAAATAGAGATAGAGGAGGGTGAGGATAAGTCGAGCTTGCATTATACTGACATCTCGAATTGCTAGGCCCTGCTACTGTTTACCGATAATGCATGAAGCGCGCTATGAACTGTTACATGGTGAGAATATAAATATTACATTCGTTATACGTACCTTATTGCCTCTACGCAAAGAACAGTGACTTTTGCTCATATATGTGATTCGAGTTATCAGTTATTTTACAATTACAGTATTGTAAAAAATGTGGGTCTGGATAAATGAGAAATCTGAAGTACATATGTTCTAGTGAGAATCAATTCTGGTTTTCAGCATCAGAATCTTGGACACTAGCCACTAGACCATGTGGGGTACACATAATGTATTGTAATTGAACTGAACTGGATGTTTTGTGTATTACATAGTTATACATTACTGTTATTGTAATAACGGAATATTACGAAATATGTCGATGCTGTGTAGTTTAATTTTATGTTTGGTACTTGAATGAGTGTCTTTGATGGTTTTATTATTCTACAGAACTTCTATTATTTTGCGGAACTAATGAAACTTATTTCATCATGAATGAGTGAGGTAAAATGAGGAATTCACTGTATGCCTCTCTCTCTCTCTCTCTCTCTCTCTCTCTATATATATATATATATATATATATATATATATATATATATATATATATATATATATATATATATATATATATAGTTATACACTTCTGTTTTAATATCAAATGTAAGAAAGTTTGTTTTGTAAACCAACATTTAAAAATCTTTGCTCTTCCTAATTTACCTCGTTTAAGACGAAAAGAACGTTGCTATTATTTAAGTAGCACATTTCTGCTTGTAGTAGTTTCATTTGAATACCCTTTTGTTTCCAGTGCGTAACATGATTCTAGCATTTGTTTCTAAAGGTTGTTGTGAGAATGAAATTTGCAGGTCGTACTTGAGAAAAACAATTGTAATTATATCACAAAGTAAGTCAAGTAAATGTAAAACCAATCGCCATTCCTTCTTTATAGTCTCAAAGAGATCAATTTACTTTGAAATGAAATATTCAGGAATGCTCTCTGTTCTTTATGAAGCTTGAATGTTTGTGTCAGTAGGCTGATTGAAATAGTTTTGGTCTTAGGAAACAAGTCAATAGTCAGTTGTTTACACAAAGATGTTGAGCATGCTTGAAAACTAGTATCTAAACGTTATCTACGACTAACAATTTATGTGATTTCAAAGGATAAACAATTTAAAACCGTCACTGCATAGATAAAAATATATATTTTATGTTAATAAATAAAAAAAAAGTCTAACCTCAACAGCTACTAGATAGGAACACAAATAATATATGAAATATGTCAGTTTATACAGACGAAAACAACGAAATAATCACAATTCTGTGAACGTCAGCGAATATTTCTAAAGTTATTTGATGTTGCTTGCCAACCCGCTTATATACTATGAATGCGGAAGTGCGGATATTAGATGGATCATTGATCTAAATCAAATTTATTCATATTCCCTTTATCATGTGGCTTTCTCAGTCGCATGGAACAGAAGTAAGGTATATTTAGAACATAAACAGTGACTTCATTTTTTTTTTCTGCACATGGTTGTTGATCTGTACAAAAGTATTTCTGTATAATAGTAAGGTTGTTAGCAAGAAATACGTGTTAGATGATTCGTAGAATATTAGCTACGTTTCTTATTGTTTTCCGCCCTTCATTTGATTGTTCTTTTTAAAAAGAAAAACAGTGCGTATCTTACGCAATCAGCATACGTAAGTTATCGAATCTTATTGAAATTTGGAATCGAAATAGATCTTGACTTGATTAGTATGAAATGTACTCTGGAACGACCACCATTTTCCGATTCATGGACCATCAGAGTTGGGTTCCGGACTTTAAAAAAAGTTTCAAGAAAGAAAGAAATCTATTTAGAAGAAATTTTGGGGAAAATGCATGAAACAAACTTAATACTGTTCATTCTAGTTTTGAAACCACGCATAACTTAATTCATAATAATATGTATTCCAGTTTCGGCAAGAGGCACACCATTTTCATCAGATGCATATAATGTATTTGTTGAAGTCAGTGATTTATTGACATAATTATAATAATATGTGTTTGATTTGTTTGGCCAGATTTATTTTTTTATACCATTTAAGGAATAAAGTCGGCGCCATTTTTAACATGACCATAATGATGGGAAGGATAATTGTATTGAAGAAAATTCAGTTTCTTTTGAACATTGATTAATAAAATACGATGCTACGTGAAATACAGTACACCTTATTAACTCCCATGATAATCAGTTACGTCGATTAGTTTGTAAAGGAGTTTGCACTTTCAATAAATATTTGCTGAAAATCAATGAAAGATACATTTTAGTTTCCGCAACCGAGAAACTCACTATAATTATCTAGCATAATGTGTTTCAATTCACTATCCTAACGATAAGGTTTATTTCAATGCCAATATACATTATTTTATGAATTTTCTTTTTACGTGAAATAATCAGTTAAATATAATTTCACGCGCAACAAAGTTTGATTAAAAATCATGTAACACCGACGCTTATTCTCATCTTTTTATTCCGCTTTTCATGTATAATTCTCTTTTCGTCAAGAGTCTAAAGTTCCCTCTGGATCTGAACATTTTTACGTCTCTTCCTTCCTCTAACTTATCTTTTCACTCTCCACATTTCTCTACATATTTTTTTTCTCTTTATTATTTTCTGAGATTTTCCCCATTCTCTCATTTCTTTCCCTTTTGCCTGGAGCTCTCCTCTCCTCCTAGAAGGGATTGTGCTACCGCCACACTCTCTCACTGAAATTAAACTTATTGAGTTTATAAACCGAGTGTTCGTTTTAAAGAGGAAATATATTCTCCATTTTCCGGAATTCCACATCATCATCTTCAAGATTCAGTGGTCAGGTACTGTTGTGCAGAGAAGTTTCATTTCGCCAAGCTGTTTGCCCAATCTCACCGAGCTTACTGGAGATTAGCTTGCTGTGAGCAACTACGAGCAGGGATTTCCAGCAAGTTGGGAAGAGTCAGACTTCGGTAATGAGATCCTCAGAATGGTAGACTCGCCTGTCAAGATTTCTGTGTTCTAGTGGAAGCAAGCAGCTGGGGGCCAGGGTGTTGAACAGAGGAAGGTGAACCACTGAGGTCAGTAATCCTTGAAATACCAAACTCATTCAACTAATGCCAAATCTCTAAGCTACACTGACCAGATTGATTCAATTTTCTGCTTCAAAATCCCATCTGATACAAAAGCGACTCCATTGCAATTTTCTTCACGTTCTCTATTCATATAAAGAAACAAAATGGGATATGCTAGGTTATCTACATATAACCAGGGGTTAAAACAATTTCGCACCAGAATGATTGAATCAGGTTTGAAGATGTGAAATTAATTCATCTTTAAACTTGAAAGAAAAGTTTGAAACACGTTTAAGTTATACGCATAATTTCATTAAGTAAGGTTCAAATTTCCAAGTTCATATCATTGTTTTTTTATACATATCGTCATAGAGTAAATGTTTATTTTATTTTATCATATTATAGTGCCCAAGTGGGGAAGGGTAAAACCCAAAAACCTTTTGCATACGCCTATATTTGTCGGAGCTCGAAAAATTCCGGTCGCTAGGTCGCCATAGCGACTGAAAATACGGTCTTGGCCCCTAGCTAATTTACGGCCTATGTATTAAATTGAATTTGAATTACTGTGATATCTGGTTTTCAGAACGGGAACCTAGATCATATATAGGATATATATATATATATATATATATATATATATATATATGCAGGCGCAAACCCAAGGGGGGCTATATAAGCTATAGCTCCCCTTCACACTCGGGTATACACTGGATAAAAATGGGCTTAAATCCTGCTTTTGATATAGCGACAAACTATGGGTTAGCCCACCCCTTGATAATATCCTGGATCCGCCACTATATATATATATATATATATATATATATATATATATATATATATATATATATATATATATATATATTGGCATATGCTATTATTTTTCTTTAGTAGGCAAGCAGTGTTTAATATATATTTATAAGGAACATTTTAAAATTAATTTTGGTAAGTAAACAGTTTTGCGCTAAATTACTAATCAGTTAGAAAAGTCCTTATTTACACCTTTGTTTTGGCAGTAATAATAATAATAATAATGAGTGTTCCCGCCTTTGGAGAGGGTCAGACGGATTTTTTTTTCTTAGTGGGTAAATTTAACATTGAAATTAATAACGACGTCTTACATAGGGTTCATGGTGAAAATCTACGTTAAACTCTAACCATATATAAAAAATCAAACAAAGATATCTTATCTAATTGAGATAATTGCATTACCATTATTTCTAAAATTGTTTTCAAATTTACGTGATGATAGATCTGACGAGGTAATATGATTGAAACAAAGCATACATAATTTTCAACAATATAGGAACATGATTTTTTTTTCTTTTTAATAATTTGAAATGTTTTGCGTAAGAAAACTATAAGAATGGGTCCGTTTTTGTACACTATAATTATTATACCATGGAAAACGACATGATTGTATCCAAGTGTTAGCATGGGTACATCAAAAAAAAAAGTAAAATGTAGGATGATCTCAAATACTACGATAATATATTCATTTTTATAATAGTTTAAACCAATTTTGCAACCAAATCGTCCATATGTATTTTGGTTCGTTTGCCGGTGTAGACATATGAGTTTTGACTTAGTAATTATTAGCGCATTGTATATGTGAGAACCAAAACTGTTACATACACATCAAATTTAATTATCCATAGCAATACAAAGTGTTATATTCAGGTAATATATGATACAGAAATGCTCAATAGCTGTAATATGGATTTTTTCTTTAATTAGGAAAAAAATACAAAAATAGACATTCAATACAAATTCAACCATTTTGAATTACTATATAGACACGTCTGCTTAAATTTTGGTTTCAGAAGCTTTTAGAATACAAGTCACATCATTGTATCAACTTAATAATGATTTAGGTGTTAACTTACTTTGGAACCGCATTAAGAACTCGAACTTTCCTCAATTCAGAATAGCAAACAATTTCCAGGGTTACCATGTTATAGAAGGTTGCAAAACCTTATTATGCATGAAATAACATTGGCAAGTATCATATATTATTACAGAAAAATCAAGTTACCTTCACTAATTCACCAGACAACAACACCACACACACACAAACATACAAAAAAAAAGAACGTGTAGAACAACGTTTAAAAACGAGTATTTTCGTTAAGAAATCCTGTTCTGTGATAGATTTCAATAGCCAATGCAACTTATTTCTTTCACAACAAACAGTGATGTATCCAGAATTTTGAACTTAGGGGTGTGTTCAAGAAGTCTGTGGGTATGTAATCTTGCATTTAGGTCGTATACTATGATGATATTTTTAATTAGTTTTTTTTTCTTTTTACAAACTTTAAAATTTGTTGATGTAACTAACGTTTGCATTTTATTTCTTTCTCAGCCAGAGCCAATTAGAATCGACTTTCTCATGCTTGGTGTGACGTCGAGATGAAATCGTTGGCAATCAATTGATCAAACGTCGTTGTGACGATCATAGGCGTGTAAAGGTTGATTTCCATTCATTCTTGCATTGCGTGCTTTGCTTGGAAATTTATCTTGTCGAAAGTAAGTTGTTTTATTCTATTGACTCTTAAAAATAAGAATTCATTTTTTTTAAAAAAAAAAACAAAATAGCAAGATATTTAATGGTGTCTTCCTGTTCTGCCTAAAGGCTCTCCAGCACTTTGTAGAAAATATTTTAAATGATCTTATATTTAGGCATTATGGGAATTCTCGTTCTGTCCAATCTTTCGAGACAAGGAATTCGGTCCAAGGAGGGATTTCTTCAAGATATATATATATTAGTAATTGTAACAAATTCTGTAAGAAGAATAACTATTTCTTTAAGTTCTATCGTAAATTTTAATTTACATCTATTTCAGTAAAAATGAACGTGATTTAAAAAAAAAAAAGCTACCTGCAGAGAAATGGAAAATTGATTGACTTAGTTGCAAGAAAGCCGTTTGACATTGTAGCTGAATCGAATATAAAACAAACTTATTTCGGTCTAGTATAAAGTCATTTCACAACAAAATGTTATTCAGTTTTCCAGTAGTTCACCTCCAACATGCAAAGGTTCGCAGTCAGGGGCGGCTTTAGGAATTTAATTTTAGGTAGGACCGATCCATTGCGTATGGATACATATGCACATTTGATTGATTAATGACAATAGGAAATTACTTTTATAGTAGTGGTTGATATTGTTTATTAAATAATTATTTACCATTAATATAAAAATTGGAAAATATATTTACTCTTTATTCTATTTCTAGGTTCATATTTTTTTTTCAAAATTTTTGGGTAGGCCCGTGACTACCCGCTAAAAACCGCAACTGCTCGCAGTACGTAAAAGGTGCCACAGTTCACATCCTCAAGACATGTTTGGCAATATATTAAGCAAACAGTGCAAAAGGATGCGTAAGACAGTCCTTGTCCCCGATTATCTGACCTTTTGATTTAATTGAAACTACAAAAAAGTGATTTAAATAAAATATTTCCATATTGATATTGCCATTTTGTAATGCTGCTATTTACATTGACAATATCATTATGAAAATAGAAGTGTATATGATATTATTGCATATAGTATAAAATTATGTATATAAGACAAATCAGCTGATTAGGTGATGCCGAAAAAGGAGTTCTGATGTAGAACACTAACATTCTTTCTTAAGAGTCGCCTTATGCATCTTCTTGCATTGTTTACATGTCTTGAGGATGTGAACTGAGGTACCTTTTACGTACTGCGACTCTTAGCATGTTAGAAATGGACTATTGAAAAAGTGAATAAAATCTTGATGTGAAATAATTTGATATTAGATCGAATTGAACTTGTTTCATGTCTATTTCAATTACAATGTCAAACAGCTTTCTTGCAACTGAGTCAATCAATTTTTTTTTATTTGCCCGCAGGTATTTTTAAAAATCGCATTCTTCTTTACCAAAGTAGATGTGAATACCACTGCTGATAAAGAACTGCATCTTCGTCACTTTCCCGAGAAGAACGATAGAATAACATTTTTTTTTTTTTTTTTAATGAAACTTGAAGAAAGAGTTATTCTTCTTAAAGCCTCTGTTTGAATTACCAAACAGATTTTTACAAATGCAGGACAAAATTCAAGAGGACAAACCCCAAGGAAAATTCAGACAAAACGGACAAAATTCAAGCGACAGAATCATAGGCTCAGATTAATAAATGAATGATTATTTTTTTCTTCAACAATTATGCATCTAAAATGTTATCTGAAATTCATCACTTTACGGAAATAACATTTAAAAAGTGCTGAAAACTCAATAAAAGACGTAAGACTATTATAGTAAGTATATATTTCACATTTTGATCTTTACTTAAAAAATAATAATAATAATCTTGATCAGTAATTTGATACAATTTGAGTGAGACAATATGGGATCGAACCAGTTCCTTTCTAATCGCGGAAGGTGGTTCAAAAAAAAATGTGGTTTTCATTTTAGTTCGAGGGTTAAGAGGAAATTAATGAATGTGTTTTCGTCAAGGAATCGTTGACCTCCACAAAAGTAAAAAACACGTGGCCTATCGTTGTTTCGTTTTCGTTCTGATAAAGAATATTTGAAGAAAATTTCTTAACAGGAAAAGGGAGAAAACAAAAGTCAGAAAGACTTGTAGCGCATCAGCATTTCACAGCAATTTTTGATAATTTCAGTACACTTCGAAAATATTTGCTTAGTAGTGTTTAAATTTCTTTGTCGGTTGACGAAGTTGCTTCTCAATTTGCAAGATGTCCAAGGTGTTAGAAAATTGGTTAGAAAGGAAAGGAGACAATAGTTGTGTAAACTCTGTTGACAAAAACGCAGAAACAAATACATCGTGGACTAGCGAAGAAAAATCCAAAGATGTTAATTTGCCGGCTACTACTTCAGAAAAATACATGAGTATAATAATTTATTTATTTCACATTATAAAGTTTGTTATGGCATCTCCCGATTGATGACGAAGATGCAAGGACAACGTCCCTCGTTAAAATTATTGGAAAGGAGACCACTTGGGGCCTATAAGTTAGGCATCATTCCGACATTTGCCCCCTAGTGCGAATGAAGAAAACCCTCTCTTAAGATAGCTGAACTGCCAAGGTTTTTCTACACCTTCTTGACCGATTTATTATTATTATTATTATTATTATTATTATTATTATTATTATTATTATTATTATTATTATTATTATTATTATTATTATTATTATTATTATTATTGGAATTTATATATATTGTGTAAACGGCCCCAGACATAAATTTCGCTGGAAACAGCTGTTCGAGTAATTCCACTTAAAAAAAAAAAATCAATAACCAATAATCCTCGCTGGCCTTTGTAAGTTTTCTTTGACAGATTAAGTTAGTGCTGAAATAGTACAACAGCCTATAAGTCCAGACAGCATTCTTTTCAAACACTTTTGTCTGACCGTGTGCTCAAGACTTCATAATGTATTAAGCAGTGATGAAACACCTTTCAATATGTGAGGAAATGTCTGATCACGGAAATTGTAATCTACATAGAAGAACTAGATTTGCGGGTTTTATTTGCCTCCTCGCTTTTAAGAAAAAAAAAAATACAAATTTAAATTAAAAATGTGGAAAATATACCATTTTTCTATTTACTTTACAACTTTTATTTCTTTTAGGAAAGACTTTAAGGGGGAGAACGTTATTTTTGGCTTCGCCTTTGTCTATTTTTTCGCTTTATTTCCAGTGTGTGTATTTATTTTATTTTATGTCATTTATTCAACAATTACTACATACAGCTCAGAGGCCATTTTATACTGGATATCTAACAACAACAATGGGAAAGATTTGGGAAGGTACTGGCCAGTGCCTGTTCAGTAGATACTATCCAGGCATTTGCCTGATAGGACTGAGGAAAATCCTGGAAGAAACCCAATCAGGATGGTCGGACGAGGGAATGGAACCCGCGACCTCCTGAATGCGATGCCAACGGTCTACCACTTGAGCTACTTCGCTCGGTAAGATTGTCGTTTGTGATTTTTTTTTTCTTTTTGAATCGCTCTTGACAGGAAACCTAAGCCTCAAAACATTTTGAGTGTGGCACTTTTCGAAAATACGAGTATGGTTTCCTCAGAAATTCACCATACCACTTCTTGTAACACTATTAATATTTCCGCTATTAATGCTCAAATTTCAATTTTCTGTAATTTCCCACGCTTATCACTTGGAAAGAACACCGCTTTCGACTTCGGTGTAATACATTATTTTGCTTGTTTTCGTGTCTACTTTCAAACCCCCAAGTGCTGTAATAGGAACATATATAAATATAACCAGGGAAGTTCTGTCGCTTTTTCACCCACCACTTTCGAAACGCGATATGTGATCTAAGACGTACCTCAAAGATCAAAAATTAGTATCCATCAGCATCGACGACTTTCTGCCAACACTCTGGGAGCCCATGGATTCCATCGCGATAGAACTTGGTGGGCCGTGAAGCGAAGAGGGTATCAAGTGCACTTTCTACCTCTACTAGAGATTTGAACTGGCGTCCTCTAAGATGAGTGTTCAAGGAATGGAACAGGTGATAATCGGACAGTCCAATGTCGGAAGAGTATTGTGGATGCAATAGTGTTCCACATCCAAGGCGTAGAATGGTGTCCTGGGTAATCCTAGCCACCTAGGGCTTAGCGTTGTCCTGTAATAGGGTTCCGTTCCAGAGTTTTGAGTTTTTTTTTTTTTTTTTGAACACCTCTCAACTGCTAACAGTACACAGTTGCATTGATGCTCTAACCTGCTGGTGGCAGTTCCCGATACACGTTACCGTGAGCAGTCCACCAAACACACAGAAAGACCTTCTTCTGCTTTTGTCTCTTTTGGAACCGGTTCATGGGATGCTAACCAATGATAACGGTGCCATGGAGGTTTGTACAGGACCTACTTCTTATCTCATGTAAACACCCTGTCCAGAAATGACTCCTTCCTCAGACGAGACAGCAAAGAAACACAGGTGTTTGCTCGCGTTGTCTTCTGTCCCAGAGTTAACTCATGTTATCCATCAACCCAACTTGTAGTGCTTCCCAAATTGATGGAGGTGCTGCCGAATGGTTTCTCCACTCACACTGAATTGTAGTCCTAGTTCCTCACATGTATGGTTACTGTTCGCCTCAATCGCTGCCTGAAGATCTTCATTTTGTACATGTGTTGGTCTTCCGGCACGTGGTGCGTCTTCGAGTGTTTCGTCACAGTTTTTAAACTTGTTAAACCACCGCTGCATTGTCCGCGTAGTCACGACACACTCACCAAAGGCCTGGCATATCTTCCGTCCGGCTGCAGCGGCGTTTGACCCGTTTGAACTCGTATACACGCCCTTATGATGCTCTGTGGAGGTGTCATGTTCACTCTGTCCTTACACAACTTCACGGTGTAGCTGAACTGCCAGAACCGGTACTATGTTGGATATACCCACACCAACAACTGGCCTTCGTCTTATCTCCGTTCGCAGGCCAATTGAGCAGAGACCTTCACAAAAGCGACGGAACTTCCTTGATTACCTTTACATATATATATATATATATATATATATATATATATATATATATATATATATATATTAGAATATATGGCAATTGAAGGGAAAAAAAATAATCATATAAGGTGTGCACTGGTACATCCAATATATACTCCTGTGATTTTGTGCCTTGGATTTTGTCCTCGTCAAAATATCCATTGCATTTTGACCGCTTGGATTTAGTTCTCACCTAGTGATGGGCAGTGGGATTATTCCCGGTGGGAAGAAACATTTAAAAAATGGGAATATTTCCGTTTTTCCCTGGCATATAAATTTCCGGGAATAAATTTATTTCCATTTCTTTACTTTATTTTCCAAATTATAAGAGCAATATGACTAATAACTTTGGGCCGTATGCAGAATTGTTCTTACGTATCATGAGCATCATACTAAAGGCCTGACTACTGCAGGAAACATATGTTAGTCGAACTCTCTATTATGACACTAATCACCCGTCAGAACGACTCTGCATAAGGCGGTTTATTTTCATTTATTATGAGTTATTTCTAGGTTTTAAATAATTTTGAGGTTTAAAAAAAAAAAAAAAATTCGTTTACTGTACTTTACATTAATAATATGATCTTTTAAGTTTCATCTCCACTTGCACTAAAAAGTAAGCAAAGTACTAATTTACAAATGATGAAAAGGAACCAATTTGTAAAGTAATGAAACAATTATGTAGAAATAGAGACATGGGCGCCTGAAGAAAATTTTCTAGGGAGGGCTCAAATCCCTGGTTGCTATATTTCCTTTTGTATATATTTTTTATTTGTATAAAGAAAATCTTAAGAAAATTAATACATGTTCGTGAACCAGAGGGGGGACTCAGGCCCTACCCTGCACTCCCCGTCGGACGCTCATGACTAGAGATGAAGTACTATTAATAAGTACTATTAATACACCCCGAATCGACGTTAGTAAGAGACGTCGGTCTGTTTTCTATTTCTATTTCTCAGAAAAAAAATGATGTACTTAATTTATCTGATTCTAAACCTGATATAAATATTGTTTACTACTCTAGGTTTCCTGGTTTTCACAAGTTAATTTGCATAACACATTTTAGGGATTGTTAACAGACCCCCCAAAAGACATTTAGTTTAATTATAGACGTCAAGTTGCTGTGCTCATGGGCTATATTGTAATTAAGCTACAATGTACGCATGCGTGGTTTGAACGGGTATTCATAACATTTTTTTTTTATTAGAGTTGATTTTTTTGTTAAGTCAGGTGAATATAATTCCCATTAAAATTTTCCTACCACTTCCCCGCAAATTGCATGACATCACGAGCCAGTGAGTGGCACTTAAGGTGACCGCTTACGACTCGTTAGAATGGAGCACGGGAGCTGATGATAAATAACCGAGAAACGCTATTTGGCGTTATCTCTTCCCAGTGACAAATTTGCGACGAGGGATACACAGCGGCTCACAAGAGATAGGAGCGTTTGATCAAGCTTGTAGAGTGTGCGTGCATAGTTCTGCGGATCTTCCAGTACACATTTTCCAGGGAAACGAAAAAGTTAGGCTCTATTCGTTTGTCTTTATTTTCCCTTTCTCTTTCCTACTCTATTCTCGTTATCTTTCTTTAATGCTAGTTTTAAAGAATACGATCCTAAGGAAATATTCCTTGCCGCACAGAGCAGAATTGCTAGAATACGTGTTGAAGTATTAATATAAACTTTCACTTTAGGAACGTTAGCATTTTACAATGCAACATTATATCCACACTTCTCTGCTGCCTCGATGTGCGCGTTAGTAAACAAACAAAAACTAACAATTCCAGTGCAGGCATGTAGGTTGCAAGTCATCCGAAGAATGCTGGCCATTTTACTACATTAAAAAAATCATATTTCAAAATCTAGAAATGTAAAACACATCTCTCATTCACTGCTGAAAAGTTTGAATCTTTCTATTTATTTTATCACGTTACATTATGAAGATATGCCTTGCTTGGAAGTCTGATCACAAATGTGATGAAATGTACTTTAAAAAAAGTTAAAGTAGATGACATTCAAAATGAAAACACGGACATAAAAGTATGTTCACAGAACGATTATGAGCATTTGTCCACCATATACTGACAGAATGAGAAACTCGAATGTCCAGGCATTACTCAGGACTACTAACTCTACAACTGTACGGCAAATGATCGTTGAAATAAATTTTGAAATAGACTTTGTACATTTACGTGATCCGCATTTTAGAGGAGATTGAACTCTCAGTATGTATACTTGATTAGCACTGTAAGAGGTAAGCGCTCTTGCATTACAATCTATAAAGGTCTATGGACAGACACACTGATGTTCATTTAGAAATATTTGCTCAGCACATTGTCGCAATAACCACTATTATTTGGTGTCTAGACCAAAGTTCACTACTTCGTACTCAAGCATGGATATTTGTTCAAGTTCAGCGTCCCTTTTCAGCACCCGTGTTCTCCCGTTTCCTCTCACTTTCTTCATTCCACCATTTCCTTTATTTTTCATCATCACTGCCCCCTTTAGCCTAGCCGACATAAGCGTGGGACACAAAATTTAAAGATTTTATTTCATTGCGTTCGTTTTTCGTGCATAAACTTGTCGCTGAACATTATGTTTGGTAAAAGTTGTGCAGTAACATAAACTAAGAGGGGTGTAGTTACCTAACTATACTTAATTCAATATAGAAAGACTTTTTTTTTTGTTTCTATGTTTCTTTTTATTAGTTTGTTGTCTAACATTTCGCTTCTATTACAAATATACAACTGTGCAATTAGCATTATAATACTAAATACGGTAATAAATTACAAAGCATCACCTGCTTTTGCATTTTGTCATCCAAAACAAATTTCACAATGCTACGAACCAGAAAAAAATATTGTAACGCATCATGCAATGCTTGAGATGGATAAAGAATATACAGCGGTCTTATCCTACGAGTTTTCTTTGTAGCATATAAATATAGCTACTGTTTTCTACAGAAAATCATCAGTTCGAATCTTAAGTACCTCAATGCTTAATATCATACAATGATTAAAGTTCCTGGTAGCATTCTACTTCTTTTTCTAGTTAGTGTCTTATTCATTGCACTAAAAGACTTTTCTATGCCGGCTGCTATTACCGGAAATGTTGGACTTTACATATGTAGTTTCTTTCAACTCGCAATATCCTGCATCAGCTTCTAAGATTTTCAACATTGAATTGTCATTTTCTATCCAAATACCAGTATCCAACTTCTATTCCATTATCAAGTACCAACTTGACGAAAATAAATCGAAGGACTTGAGGTTAGCAAAAACGTATTCTACCTTAGCATGGGACACTATCACAAAACGTTTTGATTTCAGTGTCTTGCAAGTCTACTACTTACTGAAATGTTTCAAATTGACTTGTTGTGAATATCATGCGATCAACATATTGATTTTTGAACTAGTTTTCCATTTCTTCAATTGCATTTACCTTGCACTTCTCTATCCCACAGAGAGCTTTCCTAGCATCTTCATGTGCAACTAGGAGCGCTTCAGATTAGATATTCTTCAGCTCGCTCCAGATATTTTTTATGCAGATCACCGTTGATGTTTAAATTCTGATTGACAACATCTTAAGATATGCCATTTGGTTGAAGCATTCAGAGGGATGACTTTGGCCAGATTCAAATCTTCTTTTGCAAAGAGTTGTTAAAGATATAAAGTGCACTAATAATTTCATTAATTACCTACAGTGGAGGTAACAATGACATTTTCATTCCTAATTTTCAGCAAGATGACCCCTGCTAGTAATGCAAGATCCACTCTTTCATCATAGATATACTTACAATCTATTAATATTGATCGCAAGCTTCTGGAGAGTGTTGACTATTCAACAGTGCGACAACCATCTGACAGCAGTACATTATGAAGTCTTTATAACTGGATCACTGATTATTGCTTGCACATCATGCAATATATTTTCATTTTTGGTGACTTGCTAAACAGCGTTCAAATGTTTTTCAAAACATAAAAATCATACGTTTTTTTTATTCCTGTAGAATGCCGCTGCAAGGGACAAAATGTGTGCTCTACAGTGTATTTACAGGATCTCTTTGTGAGCTTTTGCAGAAGCTTCTTCTTTACACTTCCAGCATTCTCAGCCATATTTGAGGCTCCAACAAAACCGAAAGCAACATCATCTTCGTATGTTAAATCGAGTAGTATATAGTAGTATTTACACTAGCTCCTATCCTTGCATTAAGGATTTTAACAATTGGCAATGTCTTTCCCACGGAAACTTTATTTTCAACAACTCTCAATACTACACTTAATTCAATTTCATTTCTCAAAAATACACTTTCATCTGTCAAAATTGAGAATTCCTTATTTTTCAACGTTTTCTTCAGTTCATTTCTTAATATTTCGTCCAAATACGCTAGCAATTTACAGTCCTCGCTGATGCAGTTCGACTTATGATTCAGAGCTTCTCCCCATGCCTTAAGTTCATCACTCATTTGATCCAGAATATGTTCAAAGATGCTTTCATATTTAGTAGTGAAAATTACATCTTCCTTCACTAAAATGTGCACGCCCCTGCATAATATTTTCAAATATTTTCTATTTAACACTTTCACTTTTACTCTGTTCAACAACTTGAGCATGAAAGGCTTTCTTTGGACCCTGGCTTTTCAGGTTTTCCATTTCTACACTTACAGCATAAGCTGAAGAGTGTTCATGTTTCTCTAATTCCCCAGTTTTCCCCCAAAGCTTTTTTCGAATGGTGCAAAGGAACAGTTATGAACACGCCACAGGTCGTTTGCAGAACTATTGTTATTCTTCTAGAAATGTTGGCATAATTTACAAAATTCGCCTCTGTTTTCTTCATTATATAATAGACAAATGCACTTTCCTTCTCTTGTATGTTATGATGACACGCTTCTTTTGCACCTGATGATTTTGAAGCATGCATGGAGGAACTGGAAAATTCCATGACAGGCTGTGTTGAAAGAGATGTACCTACAACTTCCCGTGATTTCTTGTTAGGTCCGGCCGCTGAAACCCTAAAATAAGAGTATGTTATGATATTTTCTTTTGTCTTCTAGCAAATAACCGCAATATGGTACAGCCGCAACTGGAATTTAGCTCAAATTGGTCTTATCTTGCTCTAGACGACGACTTGTTTGCAATTTCCATTCTCGAAGATACGAAAAAACAATGCGGTGGCAAGATTTCAACAATTGCATAAATATTTTAAAAAAATGTCAGTCAGTGCACCTTTGACTCGACAATAGTGCAGCCACACAGCGTAAAAAGAATAAACACTAACAAAATGACTGATGAGGGCTTTTGTTGTAGATACTTGTAGTGCACATCGGAGATAGTGGAGGAGAGATAAGGCTAGTGCGGTTTCTTATAGTGTTACCACCTTCCAATTTTATTCTGCTCTTTCTGTAAGATTGGCCAGGAGCGGAAATTGTTTTTCTTCAGCAAAACATGGCATTTTCCTTTAGTAACGATAGTTCTTTAAAATGTGGGCATTGACACTTACAGAGGGAAACTAAGACCAACTAATATATATATATATATATATATATATATATATATATATATATATATATATATATATATTCGCCATAGGACGTAATGCGGTCAAATGCAACGAAACAACGATACCCGATGGGAATGGGTTTAGGTTGGCACGTATGAGTCTCTTAGAGATACCTTTCGCACTGGTAGGATTTCCTATTATCTGGGAAACTTATTCGGGCTCGCACATAAAGAAAAGAAGATTTGGTTATATCTAACGACGAAATTGTTAAGATTTTGCGTGCTGAAAACTATTGTGTTTTGTTGTTTTACAGTAATTCGTTGACGAACTTATACGCATCCTATGTGCTGAGATCATATTATTTATTCTTCTGTACTACATTATAAAGGAATATACTTGTAAATGAATGAAGAACAGGTAGCGAACATTGCAGCAGTTTCACTCGACGGTAACAAAAATAAGCAAGGTTTGCATCTTTTCCAAATTATGATTCTATTACAGAGTAAATAAATAATAAGCTAATTTGTTTGAACCAACATTGTATTAATTCCACGTAACAATGTCCATAAATATTGTATTCTTCTTAAAATATAATGTGCAAAGACGTATTTGTTACGTATTGTGTATGCCTACCTTTCTTCTGCTATCTGGTATATATATTTTAAAAATGCAATATGCTCACTGGAAACTGAAATTTGCAGAGGCATATAAACAAAGGAGTTGAAAATGAGTAGTATTACTTACTTTGATCAGCATACTTTGTAGTCGCTATCGCGAACGTTATATACAGTGTAATTATTATATGTCTCTAAAGAAAGAACAAATTGCATGCAATATGCATTATGTTCTACATCGTAAAATATATTTGAAACTTCCAAGTAATGTACATCTGGAATCGTTCAACTTTTTCAGGAGTGATGCTCGCAAGGAAACTTACCCACTGATATATATATATATATATATACACTCGTGTGTGTGTGCGTGCGTGTGTGTGTGTGTGTGTGTGTGTGTGTGTGTACTTAAAGAGATTACCTGACAAGTAATTTAATTCAGTTAGTGATTAGTTTCTTATTAATTATTTTGTGCACTGCTCAAGTTCTAATTTTTGTGATCCTAGAGGACTAAAGATAAAGTAATTATTTCTCAAGAGACATGTCTTAGATTTGGTGTCACGGTTCATTTATCTCTTGGAAGGAGGCAAGCGGAAGAACAGAGTACCCAGAGAGGCATTAGACGAGTCGGAAGTTCAACTTTCGTGGGCCTGCCTAAGAAACAAAGTGATTCTTTATTGTTTGTGTGTTTGAGCCACGACTTTTATGAAGAAGAATGGCTCGTTGTCGTTCCGCACGAGAACATCAATCTCGAACATCGACCTACGAAGCTGTTTTGTCTTGCAAATCGATAATTTATCATTAATGGAACGACGGTGAATCAAGTCAATGAGGTCAGGCCATTGTAAGTTAGCTGCAATTACCTTCTTTCTAAACTACTTTCCAGTTTCAATTTGAATCACTATCTATGTAAAAAAGACAGAGAAAGAGCAGATAATTACCCATTAGCTTAAGTTCAAAAACAAAACACCGTTAATATATTCATCGTACCATCATCATCGTTGTAAAACATACATATATGTGTATAATTATTAAAACATATTAATAACTAAATATGGCTATTCTAACTGACAGGAAATTCAGTTAGGGTATTCTGCGTTTTTACAAGGACAAGAGACAAACTTTTTCTTCATTAGATTGATGATTTCAATTATATCAATTAAATGTATTATAAATTTTAATTTTCGATTGTTGAATATATCCAGGACTGTAACATATATTCAGGTTTCTCATTCTGATGTTTAAAAACGATAGTATATCGATAATAAATATAGTAAGTATAGTAAGTTTCAGTTTAGAATATCAACATGAAAAATATTGATTTTGAGAAATAAAACTTTCAAATGTTAGTATTGTATTGATAGTTATAATGCACACTGAAGACAAATCCAATATGGAGTGTAACATTCACTTCAGTAGCGTTGAACTAAAGAAATAAAGGTGTTCGAAAAGTGTTCGATTTCTGTCGATTACAGTTTCAATAGAGAGTCAAAGACAGAGGTGAAATCCATTCTTGGAACGCTGAATCTATTAAAAGAACGCTTATCGATATACCTTACTATTTGTTTTCGCTCTATGTAATTACATATGGAAAATGGAATCACTAGTAGATATCATCTACTTCTGGTTTTCATAGATTGTTATGGGTGTTTATATATATGTTCTCTTAACACGCTGGATCGATACAAAATAATAATAATAATAATAATAATAATAATAATAATAATAATAATAATAATAATAATAATAATAATAATAATAATAATAATAATAATAATAATAAACACTTGTTGCTATATTATTACTGTTCTTGTTCTATGGCGATCAAAGTTGAAACCGCAAATGTTGTTTTCTACCATTTCCAGTTTAAATAAAGGGTTAACGCAGCAAACGGAATTTATTCTTGGGAAGCTGAATTGATTGCGAAAACCAACCTTTATTACCGGTTTTGATGATGCATGCTGACAGATGGACGGATGATCCCGTTCTATAAGGATTCCCACACATACGTATAGTTGAGGTCGTAAGTCTAATAAGTAGGAAAATGAAATACAGCACATTTCTATATTTTCTTAAAACTTCAAAAACATTTTTCTTTAGTTTACATTGTGTACTTTTTATTTTATAAAATTTATTTGTAATTAATTTGTATTATAGAGTGTAATTGAAGTTGCAATCTAAAATTCAAAACAGTGTTCAAACAATGTGCTTTATTTATCTGATGAACGAACTTCTGTTTAATTTGCTGCTTTAGAGATTCACAGCTTTCGATTACAAAACCAAATTTTGAAATTGAATATAAAGAAATATTATACATGTTATAAAAAGGCACAAGTTCATTAATGTAAGTAGTCATCTCTCGTTAAATCTATTACCATATTATTATTATTATTATTTTATTATTATTATTATTATTATTATTAGCCGAACCTGCGCTATTTATACAGAGCACAGTTTTAATATTAGCCTGAATCTTCTTCCCATTTCTCACTGTATAGGTACAAGTCCTGTCACGGGCACAAGTAAAGACAGGAATACTCTCAAAGGGAGTGAATTGCTACAATATATATATATATATATATATATATATATATATATATATATATATATATATATATATATATATATGTAGTATTTTAACATAAAGAATGTTGTGATGAGTTTGCGGCAAACCTGGATAAGTAATAGATAGGGACACGAGTTTTTCGCACTAAAAATTTGAACATTTCGCATTTATTTTGTTTTATATTTCGCGTTTCGTCGCATTTTCCAAATAAAGTTTCACATTTTGTAGCTCTTCTGAAAAATATATTCCCTGACATTTTTACATTTTTTTTTTCTACTCATATATCACTACAGAAATAAACCATTAATTACTTAAAAAAAAATGCACTGAAAATTTCACTTGACATTGCAAATTTCGCTTATAGAAAATTACAATTTTGTAGTCAAATTGAACGAAAATCAATAACTAAACTTACTATGAGTAGAAAAGTTTTGATTCTTTCTGAAAACACATAGACTCAAGTTACATTTAAGCATTAAACATAACGTTACATGTTTACACATTTTCCTCCTTCGTTGATGTACATTTATCAGTTATCACAAGCCCATGCCATTAGCTAGCTAATTAAAACAGCTTCTCTCCATTCAGCTGCGATGGTGATAGTTAAGAGCCTGCCTTACTAAAAATAATACAACATTTACCATTGTTCTTTTGCTTGTTTATTCATCAGTGAAAGGAGATAATGAAATGCAAGTCATCACAATCATAGAAAATGCTATTCTACAACAGACAATATGAACCTGAAGAATGTCCAGTGTTGCCATCCATAGAAATTACAGTGTTGCCAGAAAAACAATTTCCCTAAAATCTAAGTTAAGGCAGCGAGTAGAGGAACAAACTCAAAAACTCAACTGTATTTGGTTATGCATTATATTGTTTTGGTTTCCTGTGAACTACTTTTTAAATAATAGTTGTATTTAGTTTGTAATTAACAAAATAGTTTTAACATACAGTTTTTAAAACTAAATAATAATGTTAATGTGTGCTAATTACAAGGGGAATGAGGGGGAAATCTCCTTTGCTTATAGCAACATCCAGTATTAGCAAAGGGGATTTCCCCCTCAACTCCTTTGTAATTCGCACACTCTCAACAGATGTAGACACGAAGCTTCCTAGAACATTTATTACGCAACGACTGTCATAACCATAATATAACTCGTGATATCAGTATATTTACGGAATATTAAATTCTCTTGCTAGTATAACATGGAGCATTGAAAGATTTTACAAATGATTGGAAATTTCTATTGTTTTAATACATTATAAACATATGGTGAATTAATATTTTACTTATAGTTGCAAATGCTACTTTTTTGCTTGAAGCAAATAAGAACGAAAATAAAAGTTCGACTCGAGTAGGAATCGAGCCCTGGACCCTTTGAACTTGAGTGTCAGGTTCTTCTCACTCTGCCACGCCGTCACTTGATAAGTTTGCGCGTCTTACGATATATGTGGCGAGTAGAAAACTTTTCGACGTTTTTCTCGGTTATTTTTGTCCATTGCGCTCTTCCACTTTGTAATATTCACTCTAAATGTGCACTAGCACATCAGAAATAATGGCCCCGAAGTTCACTTACGAAAGCCTACCTTGTCCTTGTTAGACTAGAGAAATGGTTATCCTTCGTTTTTTTTTTATTTTTATTTTATTATAATTTGCCCATTAAAGAACGTCTAAGAGATAGACAACCTCTGTACACAACGATGTTGTATTGGCATGCATAACTCGTAGGATATGATTCTTTATTTAAAAATAAATCAACACATCCAGTGTAGTCCTAAAAACTGTAATAAAGAAATAACGGCCACTTTTTTTTTTCAAATATACAATTAGAATTTCTCAATTTACACAAAATTTGGAATTTACCAGCGAAAAAGACACGTCTCTAGCTCTTGTGGTTTTCGAGGCCTCGTTGTCGTAAAGATTGGGGACAAACATATAAACCTAGCATTTTAAAATATAGACTAGCTGAACCTGCGCTCTCTACACAGCGCATCATTCACATATGAGAATGAATCTCCTTGTTATTCCTTACATCCGTGTATGTCCTTTATGGACACAAGTGAAAGAGGTGATAAAAATCGGCAATATATGCCGTAAAGTTGAGATTTTTTCGATATCTCGTACCGTTTGCGAGATTTTAGCATACTTCCGGTTGGAATTTTTAATTCATGTATGATAAGTGTTTTCTTTCTTCTTGCATGCAGTATGTAATAAGCAAATACGTTATACATACACTTAATGATAATGTCAGTGATATATGGTGTTCATTGGGCAAAACACTTCAAACAGTAAAGATTCAACTTAGACTATAGAAATGATTGTCCTTCGTTTTTCATTATGATTTGGCCATGAAACAAGCACCTGAGAGATATACAACTCCTGTGTACAATTGTGTGGTGTTGGAATATATAACGCTTAGGATATTATGCTTTAGTTTTTTTTCTTTTAATTTCAACACTTCTAGTGTACCCGTAAAAATATAATAAAAATAATGGCCATGTTTTTTTCATATTCAATTAGAGCTGGACAATCTACGCAAAATTTGCAATCAATCAGTGAAAATATCATGTTTCTAGAGCCTGTAGTTCCCGATATCTCATTGCCGAAGTGATTGGCCACAAACATATAAACGTTCACAAACGCATAGTTTAAAAAACTCCAAAGATGGCAGCACAATTCATTTGCATCGATTTAATCATAGGAGGCTTATTAAAATACACAGGTTTTGAACAATAATTAAAATACATATATATAAATTTTATGAAAAAGATTATTTAAATAATTTATTTATAGTATACACACTTTAAAATATTTGTCATTGTTAAATGTGAAATCACAAATAACCGTAAATCACTGGGTTGAAATCAAAAGTTAGGAGTTGGAGCTCATTCGTTACAAAGCCTGCTTCCATACTAACAAATTAAACACTGCATCAAAGTACCAAACATCTCTGGCCACGGAGAAGATGTTGCCTTCTACGGCTCGTCCATCCCCGGATGGGAATGAAATTTTTGAGAAAAACAAATCTTATACTTCTCGAACGACACGCCTTACGTCTGGCCTTTTCTCTTCCTCTCGATACTCGACAGCTGAAATCTATCTCGTGTGCAATTTCTAGCACTTTTGCCACACTTATACCATCTACGCCAACGGTATATTCAAAACCGAATCGATTTGGCACATTCAATTACCCATGATATGCTAGATCAAGTTCTGGCTTTGCCTACCGGCTATAACTACCTACCACTGGACCATCTGCTAGCTATATACGAACGCACCGAAGCCATAGACCAATATAATCCACACCGCCGCATCTACCACCACCATCTGCATATATATAATACTTAACTGAATGCATTACTACAGACCCCACATAGTTCCTTCTTCAGCCCATAGTATCATATATCCTGTAGCAATTCTAGAAATTCAACGCTCCTTATAATTACAAAATCTCTGGCGACAAAGAAGGTGTTGCCTTCTACGGCCCGCCCATCTCCAGATTGGAATGAAATACTTGTCATGATGATGATGCGTTTTTATTGGTATTGTAGCATTTTAATGGGCAGATTGTTATTATTATCGCTAAATGAGGTTCAGCGTGATGGCTTTATGAATAAGATGCTAACTTAGCGAAAGTTGGGATCAAAATTGAAACAGACATCAGTAGAAAAATAATTTGCAATTGTAATAAAGTTTGAGATTGAACTTTTTCTTCACACGCTCATTCTACAAAAAAGAAAAAAAGAAGAAAAAAGAAAAGAAAAATAAAAAAGTATCCTGCTATCTCTTACAAATATGCAATGAAAGTTCTAGTTTAACGTCCCCCCACGTTTATGCTTCGAGGGTAAGGAAGATGGCGATGCTGACAACGTAAAACGTGGTGGAATGAGGAAAATCTGAGGAAGCAGAAGACTACGAACACACGAGCTTTGCTGACTCACTTGGCATTAGCTAGGATAGTATTCGGGCCCCCACGCACCAGAGGTGAGCCCTCTACCAGTTTCCTGATTTATTTATTAAAGGAAACAAGTAAACTTCCTGATTTATTTTCTCTTTTGGCCACTGTTCAGGATTACTGGACTCGACAGGGACACAAACACACAAATATCGAGGAGAGTTAACATACACCCATACTATTACAGAGGGACTAGAATGTCCCGTGAATTTCATCTTATGATCATTCGCGTAACGCTCTAGACTGCCAGGCTACACTCATCAGGTCCAGTGAGCCATCGCAGTGTCTTATCTATTACAAGTATTACTATACGGAACCACTTAACACTGGATATTGTACTATAAGTGACCGCGACGACTCATGAAGCCTAGGCTCTACACGAATGACAGAACTGCATTCTCTCACGTGCAATTCATCGGAAAAAATCGGTGCGATCCGCGACGCTGCTTTCCGAACACACCCTTGAGAAAAAAGTAAAACAGCGAAAGTGCACAAAAACGTTGCCAAACTTCGAAAACATGGCGAACGGCGAGAAAATAAAAGCACTTAAAAGAACTATGACACGGCCACTAACAATTATTCGAATTAAATCGTAACAATACTAGCAACAAAAATATAAAAGAACAATAACAATAATATCAACAAAACAAAAGACAACAATGCACCCACAAAATAAACCTATGCTTGGGACACTGAAGTCATCAAAAGCTGATATCTCGTTCTTTTATCATTTTTACTTTGTGGTGAATATTGAAACGTGAAATGAAATTATTTTCTACCAATAACGGATGCTATAAAGGAATAAATTCGGAGTAGAATATGTTAGTTTAGTATATCGAATCTATAACAAATAACTTACTTCCGTTAGATATTACCAGCCCTCCTCTCTGGTCTAGTGGCTAGAGCGCATACTCCACGGAGCAACTTTCCTCTAGCATTATCGTTTCCGCAATATTTACATAAATATTGAAACCAGAAGTGGCAGAAATCCACTATCACTTTCGGTTTTAGTAGAGAAATAAGGGTTAAGATAGATTGTTTATTCAAACAGTTAATTGGTTGTAGAAACCGCTTTCTTCGATATAAATTACAATTTTTGTACTATGGCGATCATAAAACTGGAAATGATTTATTTCACCAACTTCCGGTTTCAATAGGTCGATGAACAGGATGTAGTCTATTTCTGTGACGCAGATTCAATTCTAAGAGTCCACTTCTCAGTATATTTTACCATTCTTTCTCTGATATTTTCCAACGGACAGCTAGCTCTTGGATGGACGGATGACACAGACTTAACGTATTTACTTTAAAGACTTACGACTTTAAATGTTACGCATAGCACAGTTTGAAAATCTAAAATTATGGACGCAAGTAGCCAATCTATTCAATCTAGTGATAGTATATATATATATATCCCCTCTCCAGTGTGGAAATTGAAGCACTTGGAGGTGGGGCCAAAAATATACTTGTACTAAGAGTGTACTCTCGCAGCCCTGGCGTATACTGGTTTAATGGCTTGAGCTACAACTAACCTTTATAATACAAATACATTATTATTATTATTATTATTATTATTATTATTATTATTATTATTATTATTATTATTATTATTATTATTATTATTGATTTTTTCCACTTTATTATACAATCTTCAAAATAAGAAAAAAGCTTTACACCATCTGTTTTATCAAGTAGATAAATATAATTTTCTCTTCACTAGAAAGACTTATATTATCTTATTAGTATTACGGAGAAACGATCGTACATTTCTACCTTTATTTGTTGCATTAAGTATCACTACATTTCGCTTTGGATACATGGTTACCCTACTCACCAGAGCAAATGCAAGCTGTCCGAGTAATAATGAACGCTGAAATAGGCGATTATGAAAGAAGGAGCCTCAGTCTGTGAGAGCTACCGAAAGTACTGTAAAACACAAAATTTTCGTTGTGTTAACGCAAATCGCTACGGAACGAGGCTCGTGATGTAAAAAGCAATTCACAGAGACCCCCAGAATGCACTGTGATTACTTCTATAATTTCCTTTTACTCTTCACTCACGCCCAAGAAACCGATTTCTTTAGAGACAACTGCTTTTACCTGGCGGCCCGTTCGTACGCTGTGGGCGGAGGTGGAGCGAAGGGGAATGCTCTGATACGATTCTTACTGTAGTAGCTAGAGAGTGATTTCTGCTGTGTTGTCATATTAAATACTCAGTTTGCGAGACAGGCTGCGTGAAAAAAATTCAGTGGATCTTTCTAAATACATAAAATTCTAAGAAACTTTTATCATTGAAAGAAGACACTAAAGTATAAAATTATAATATAATTTAGTTCATACTAAAACTTTATTTTGTAATATTCTAGGGATGCTTCCGGTAGGCCCGGTAGGCCACAAAATACGCCCCTGTCTTGCAGACTGTGTTAATTTCTGCGATTCCAAAAGCAATTTGTACTCACTGGAAAATAATTGTGTGCAGTATGGAATATGTTATAATTTCTCAGTTCACAGTATTTTTCTCACAAAAGACATGAAAAATCAGTTTCTTATCATGTACATAGTGTATAAAGGATCTTGGGTATCCTCTGTGAGAGTGTCTCCATAAAGTGAAACTCGAATGTCGGTGGAGGATCTTACCTCCCAAGCAAATCCGAAATGACAATCCTACAAACACACGTTGAATATTTGTAATTTCATTTCAACTTAACTTACTTCAATTTAGAAAAAAAAGTGTAAATATTCAGTTTTATCTGTGTAAGTTTTTACCTGAAATAATATGTTGCGACAAGTTTAAGCTGAAACATACTGATTGCAGTTTTAATGGCAAGGATTGTAGGCTGGTGGATCTTATGTGATATAATACACAGAAAAAAAAATAACAATCTAACCTTTGATTCTATTCATGGAAGAAAAAAGGAAACATCTTCTTGACGTACATAATTTCCCGGGCAACGTATTTCCCCTTTCTTGATTTTATTTAATTCAAACATTTACTTTTGTTTATAACTAAACTATGTAAATATTCCTTTGATATAATAACAAAAGTCCCGTTATGTTGATATCCGTGCAAGTTGGTGTGGAACATCAGTTTGTCTTATCAGCTTCTCTTATTTTTGGTGTTACTGACGACGGTCTACTCAAATTACAACCAACAACGGTCGAAACTATGATAAGAGAAACGAAAGAAAGTAACAACCAAGAAAAATAAACAGAAGAGTAGAATGGACGAAGGATATAAAAAAGAAAGTTCTTACATGAAAAGAAATTGGACAAATACAGTATTATTTGTGAACAAAGAGCATAAGAAAACGGAAAGTCAATGAAATTCTTAGAAATGGTGAGAAGGATTAATGTTGTAACCCTGCGTGGAATGCGAAAAAAAAAACATCAAATTTATTTCGGGAGGAGCTTGAGCCTGATAACCCTCCCCCTAAATACGCCACTGCACTGTACTAAATTTTTTTTGGAGTAGATTCTTTTTCGACACAGATTCCTTATTAGTAATTTGAAAAAAAAAACTGATAGTTTTTAATGTATACAAATTTAATTTTTGTAATTGCACATGCACTTGAATTTGTCATTACCAAGTTCTTCCCCTAGAAAGCACAAAGGGAACGAGGTTCCGGGAAAGTGTTCAGAGGTGCCTGGGAATATCCCTCTTTTCCTCCTTCAATTACTACACTGCCGTTCTCGCTAAAGACAGTTGTATTCTACATTGACAATTCCTTCTAAAAGTATTGGAATATATTTTTAATGGGCTAATATATAAAGGTAACGAAGAAAGTTCTGTCGCTTTTTGTTGTGGTCTGTGTTCAATTAGCCCTTAGACCATGAGTTGGATGCAAATGGAGACAGTTGTTGGTGCGGGTATATCCAACATACTAACTGTATGTGGCAGTTCAGTTAAACCTTGAACTTGCGTAAGGACAGAGTGAACATAAGACCTTCGCAGAGCGTCATAAGGGCGTGCATACTTTACAAGTTCAAACTGGGGTCAAACGCCGCTGCAGCAGGACGGAAGATATGCCAGGAATTTAATGAGGGTATAGTGACTACACGGACACTGTAGCGGTGGTTTAACAACTTTATGCATGGTGATGGAACACTCAAAGACGCACCACGTGCCGGTAGACCAACACATGTTCAAAATGAAGATCTTTACACACGTCAAACCATTCGGCAGCACCTCCATCAACTTGGGAAGCACTATAAGATGGGTCGATAGTTCCCACATGATTTGACTCCGGGTCAGAAGGCAACGCGAGCAGACGCCTATGTTTCTTTGCTGTCTTGTCTGAGGATGAGCCATTTCTGGACAGAGTGTTGACATGTGATGAAAAGTGAGTCCCGTACAAAGCTCTAAGGCGCCGTCGTCATCGGTTAGCACCCTATGAACCGGTTTCAAAACAGCCGAAACCAACACTGCACCAGAAGAAGGTCCTCCTGTGTGTTTGGTAGACTGCTCGCGGCATCGTGCATCGGGAACTGATACCAGCTCGTCAGAGCATCAGTGCAACTGTGTACCGTCAGCAGTTGAGCCATCTTCAAGAAAAACTCAAAACTCTGGATCGCAATGGGGTTCTCCTGTTACATGACAACGCTAAGCCCACGTGGCTAGGATGGCTAGGGACACCATTCTACCCCTTGGATTGGAAACACTAATGCATCCGCCATACTCCCTGGACATTGCACCGTCAGATTATCACTCGTTCCATTCCTTGGTTAATCATCTTAGAGGACGCCAGTTCAAATCCCTAGTAGATATGCAAAATGCACTTGATACCTTCTTCGCTTCACGGCCCATGAAGTTCTACCACGATGGAATTCATGGCTTTCCAGAACGTTGGCAGGAGGTCGTCGATGATGATGAGGACTATTTTTGTTCTTTCAGGTACGTCTTAGGTTGGCATATCGATGTTCGAAATTGGTGGGTGAAAAGCGACAGAACTTTCTTGGTTAACGTTTATAGTTTGTATTATAACTGGCTGTACTTATTAACATTTTGTAGGGTAATTGATCTAATTACTTCTTCAACATATCTATTCCGTGACTACTACCCAGGATATTTTTTTTCAAGTTCACGCTGAGTTTTTTTTTTTTAATGAATGTTTCTTTCGATTCTGAAACAAAAATGTTCAGAGTGTAATTGTCGCTCTAGCTCTGATGTGTTATATTCATCAAATCTAACATTTCTCGCTACAGGGGAGCTCAGAATTTTTTTCTCTCTTTCTTGAGACACTTATGAATTAGAACAGGGTTTAGAAGTACGTGAATTGATAGGTATTTTTTAATCAGCTAAGCTGTAAGGAAGATTTTTTTTCTTTAATAACGATGAAGCTGGTTACGTGCCGTAATATAATGTTACATGAAGTTAAACTGAGTATATCAACGTTTGTTTTATCTTGATATGCTACCTAGAAGCGACCATATCCGATTTTTAACGCAGTATGATTAACGTGATTATCCACTATGCTAACGCCTAGACGATATACAACACGAAAGGCGTGTTGTTTTATTTCTTTCCTTAGACATAAAGGAAATGAAATGAAATCTTCGAGTTTTACGTCCCACGATTATGCCAAATAGGCTAAAGGAGACGGTGATAATGATAAATGAACGAAATGATGGAACGAAGAAAGTGGGAGGAAACGGGTGAACCCCGAGGAAACCCACCCACACGGTGCTTGTCCACCACAAAGTTCACTTGGCGGTAGCATGGCTTGAACCCGGGACCCCACGCACCAGAGGTGAACGCTCTAAAACTGAGCCACTGTGGCCCCGTTTCTTAGACATATTTTGGAGAATGTTTGTATGGTTCACAATTATATTGCCAATTCGCACATCGTTCACACCTAGTTTCAGAGTTCGGCAGCGTAATGTTGGCTGCATATGTAACAGCATAAACAACAGTAATCCTTAACTGCCTTGATCTACAATCAATGTTTAACCACAGGAGGGGACAGAAAATTAACTTTTGACCATACAAAGCAGCAAATTGAAATTAGTACATATTACTAATACATTAAATTATTACGTTACTTTAATTCAAGAAAAAAGTATATAATACGTGATGTGCAGATATATTATTTTACACAACTATATAGGTCACTGACGGTTAGCGTTTTCATTTTGTAATCGAAAGTCTTATAAGCCCGTCCTTTTGACAGGCTTTCCCAGTTTTTTTGTTTTGTTTTGTTTTGTTTTGTTTTGTTTTTCTGTTTCACTAGGTAAAACTAGCTTTATATATATATACTGGTTGCGTTCTCTTCACATTGTTGTTATTATTGTTGTACATTGTTAATAATTAAAAGACAAATTGGCCTTGGAGACTGTCTCTGGAAATTCATTAAATAAATGTGCATATTAAATAATCAATTAATTATCTTACTAATAAATATTTCGTCACTATAGCAAAGGAAATGCTACAGTGAACTATAATAATGCACATCAATCGATTGGTTGTAAAAATGGATATCCTTTTCCTAAAGAGGGTAATGTTGCAAACACCTGTTTTCAACTTTTGTGGCTCTAGACGCTTTCGATAGAAACCCTTCAAATACATATGCCGTGCTGTTAGTTTGTCAATAGTGAGTGGTGTATGCTCTGTTGTAGTGTATTGTCCCATCGGTAATGATTGATCTCTCTCCCATTAATGCGACGAAGAAGAGAGGGACGAGGAGGCTGCCTGGAACCAGCGGGTGACTGAACGCTACTAAGGCCCTGGAAACTGGGGGTTTTACCAGGCATCCGTTGGGTTTCAATAGAATGCGTGTGAATGCATCCCAGCTTCGTAATGTTGGGAGAGAGCATCTGCAGGCCATATTATCTACAAAATATCAACTTCGTGTTGGTATGTGTGTGTTACATAGCGAGATTCTCCAATATATATAAAACGAACAACTAAAGCTGAACATAATATACAAAGAACAATGACATTAATGTTTCGTTATTCACTAAACATTCCAATTGTACTCATGAACTTTCGATCTCCTCTCTTATACGTTTGCACTCTATAAGGAAGCCGTAGCAAATCAAAACAGTGTAAAGTATTTGATTTGTACTCGTTTCTGAAATCAATACTATCTATCTGAATTTGAAATTATATCCTATGAATTTTAGACATTTTAATTGTGTACACTAGCTCTATCGTGACTAAGCCGTTAGCACACGCACGCGTGACGTGGGGAACTAGGGTTCGCTTTCCGGCGGGAGCTCATCCGTTTCGGATCTCACGTTAAGCTATACTCACGTCCCATATAGCCTAGGGTTGTCATACGTCCCGGTTTTCCGAGACAGTCTCGGTTTTCAATGAAAGAATTAACTGTCCCGAAATAGGCTTTCGGGACGCCTGTTCATCCCGGTTTTCGTTCTTGAGATTGATAAAAAATCGACCTGCAAGAAGTAGTATGTCACCTAAAAACGGAAGGTTTTCGGAAGATTTGTGTAGCCAACTAACGTTACTAAACAAACAAGGAGTTTGAAGATCACAACCATTCTTTCATCCTATGGGTTGTTTCGCTTCCAGAAGAAGAAGAAAAAAAGAAAACTATTCATTAGGGTCATAGGATGACAATAATTTGTTGAATATCACTTTCTCGGTGACGGGCTCTAACTACTAGTTGTTTTATACGTCAAATGTGCTTTTTTCTTGCTAAATGTTAAATTTGTATTTCTGTTAGAATAGTGTTTCTGATTCAGATAATGACGCAACAAAGAAAAATATAACTCCCTTCAATCACAAATGGGAGGGTGTGTTGCATTTGGCGCAATATTTAGGATCTGTTAAACACAACAAATCAGAATTCGGAATAAGGGACGCCAGGAGAGCTCCTTACGTTACCTTTTCACATTTGTGTTAACTGTGTATAGTGTAAACTGGAAAATTGTGAGTATGAACCTGGAAAAGACTAGTAGTTAATTGATTCTGACCAAGTGAGTAGGAAACCTGACTTTATATATAGCCTGAGATCGGTGTCCCAGTTTTTAATTTACAAAATTTGGCAACCCTAATACAGCCACACTACTGAAAGTAATGCTAAACTCAAAATCAAATCAATTATGTATGCACGGTAGGCTGACAACACAGTACGTTCAATAGGAATTATGGTAATTACTTTAACATTCTATTAGTCTGACGTATCAATAGGAAAGTTCGTTGTTTGGAATGATCTTTAATGTCCCTTTCAGCACCAAAACCATATGAGAGTGGACATACACTTCAAGATGGATTCCGAACAACCGTAATGAGTTCAAGTTCCATTGCTTTTATATCGGATATAAGATTCGTGACCCCGTTCGCAAAAGGCGCTTGAGTGTTTTCAGCAACAGAAGACTTAACAGCAAGGTCATTCTGAGATGTGAGACATATCACACCTCGGCTATAACAACTCAAATGAAAAAAAAAATAAAAAAAAACAGAAGTAAGATAAAGGAGGGCTTAGTATTTTTTTTTTAAATACAGAATAGAAAATACATTGAGTGGTCTACATTTATTATTCGAAGTCATACAAGGTCTTTCTCAGTATCTAGAAGTCATACCTGAGTTATGAGTGTCTTGCAGCTATGATTTTAATAACAATTTGAAACTTTCACGTGCTGGAATTTACAACTTCAGATTTGAGTTGTGACTTCATTGCAGCCGAGGTACGACGTGTTAACTTCAGAAGATGTTAAGTCAGAAGTAGTAGTAAGAAGCAGAGAAATTACTACTTCTTCACAGTGATTCCATCATTCATACTAATCGGATTATTTAAGTAAATGTTAACGTTTACTTTCTGGATTTTCTCAGGCAAATGCAAAATACAACTAAAATCACTGATGATTATTTATTTTTCTTCTTTTCTCTTTTTTTTCTCAAAAGGATGACAAAGGATGCAACTCGACGAAATGAGTGCGCACATTACATATATATGTATAATTAGCAATGGTCTTAGAAATTGTAGTTGTGTTCTGCTTCCATATATGGACTTCGCAAACACTTCGTACTCACTTCTGTGTTTTTTTTTTTTCATATTAGTTCTTGTGCTGTAAACTATATGTTAAATACTCTTTTTTTTACACTTATATTCAACGTCCTAGATGCAATGGAACACCAGTTCTGGGATCAGCGAAGTCAAGCGGTCCTGACAGAAAAGATGGGTGACAGTTTGTACTCACCTAATGGTTTTGGCATTTCAGCTTCTATCCAACGTCGTGAGGACAATGGAAAAGTACTTGTGAGAAAGAAGTGGCGAACCCCGGTCTATGAAAGAAAGGGGACGTAGAATGTTGAATATATACCACCCCGAAAGCATAATTTGACTTTTTTCTCAGTTTGCCCACGAAACAACATGAGGTTACACAAGTTGCAGCTAATGTCAAATCTAAGTATTGTGGCGGTTTTCTCTTAATAACAAACAGCAATACACTTTGATATTCAGCATAATCAAAATTCATTTTCAAATTATTACGAAGTGCACGCCAAAAATACGTGCCGTTTCGTTCAAATTTTCTAGAACAAGGAAATACAGGAAAGTGCCCCGTCCCTATTTCTCAATAAAGTCTCCCTCTTTATTGATACTGTCAGTTGATAATGCTTCGTCCATTTAGTGTAACGTGTGGCATAGTAACATTTGGGTGTATGTTTCACAAACTGGAAAACAGCACTTCGCAGGAATGATCTACTGGCAACACGACGTTCACGAAAAGAATTCTTGAGGTTTGAAAACAACTAGAAGCCATTCGAAGCTATATCTGGTGAGTGAGTGAGCGTGGGGAAAGGTCAGTACAATGGTCAGCCAAGAATGGGTCACAACATTAGCTCGGTGTTACGGTACATTGCTCGTTCAAAGGATGAAGTTGTTATTTGTCCCTTTTGGTTGTTTCTAAGATAATCTCGGCAAAAAAATATGTATCCTGTACCGTACAAAATATGCGCCCGTAATTGTATGATCTTACAGAACAGGGTGGAGGCAATATCACTTCCTGGGGATTCCACAAGATAGTGTACAAAATCTTCTCATTGAATATCAACTGGCGATTTTTTTTCTGGAGCAAGGGGCAGGTTAGTCTGTGTGTTTCTACCGTATCGATTTTTTTTTTTTTTGCTGGGTTGAATAATAGCATATACGATTCATCGATTGCCACAACACTTTGCAAGATATTTCGTCCCTCTCTTCTGCAGCGTATCAAATTTCCAATGGGATCGAATCCTTGCCTCTTTTTGATCGTCCAATTAGAAACTGCAACATTCAATTGATAGTTTATATTCATATAAGCAACCGAGTTTTTTTTTTTTTTTTTAATTTTATTTATCGTAAAGGAATCCAACAAGTGCCTGGGCGTTGGAAACAGATTGTGAGCTATGCAAGGACATACACCAGTGATCCATTGTATGATTAGTTGAACCCTCAAGCAAGAAATTCATCCACTGTTTCGGACGGGACGAACTAAATAATCAATCCAATGCTAATGCTCAAATCTAAATACGGCTACGGCTTGTCGTAATTTGAAACAATTAAAAAGAAACAACAGAGTTTTCAAGCTGGAATTGAAACGTCACAATACATTTAAATAGGTAAGTTTCTTGAACGCTTTCCAAATGCATTTGTGTCAGCAGCACAGTTAGCGCCATATGTTAGTGTGACTGTTTACTGTTATGAATTAACCTCACACACTGACATGCTGTTTTATGAGTATGGTATACAGTATGTCTATGCATGTAAGCATAATTGCAGTAATAATATTCAAATTGTTGCTAATGAAAAAAAAAAATGTGAAACGAACATGTCAGAATCTCTAACGTAGCACTTGATATGCCATTTCATGAACCTTTGATATTTTCCAAAATGTTCTCTCCTTTCTGTTTTTTTTTTTGTGTTCTTTGTTGTTTAGCTGTAGCTATACTTCAAAGATACAGTATATATATACAAACGTTATATATATATATATATATATATATATATATATATATATATATATATATATATATATATAACGTTTGTGTCTCTTCATTCGTGATCTTTATCTTTTGCTTGTGCTTCATTATTGGGACTGCAATTAAACGACGATAAAAAAAATATTTTAAAAATCACAGTACAATGCCTCCCATAAGGCTAGGTTTTCTGCAACTTACTAGCAGGAGAATGTTTCATTTTGACTTAATTACATGAACTCAGTTACATTTCTCCCTTTCCCTTAAAAAAAAAATCTTGTAAGTTTCCAGCTCACACGTCAAGGGAACAAGACACATATCTGACGAAGACAAGTTTGCAGTTTGAGTTGATGTACTGTTTCAACGTAATACTGCATATTACCGCTGGGAACCAAAACTAAAATGAACTGTACGAGGCACACTCATTTTCACACTGCCTGACTCTCACGACTTTGCTACAATAAAAGATGACATTTTAAATGAATAACTTAGAAAAGTACAGCGAAATTCCATATCCATCCCCCAAATGTTCTTTTCTCAGTCAAGCGTTGGCTCAATTTTAACACAATTTTCCAGAAATAGGAAGAAGATAATTCTATAAAAGGAAAACTGTATCAACAGCTGTAAACTTGTTTCCAAAGCTGTTTTTAAACCAGTATTATATATATATATATATATATATATATATATATATATATATATATATATATATATATATATATATATATATATATATATACGTTTATAGGACTACAAATGAAAAGTCAATAAATAAAACAACCTTCTTAGGTAAGTTCTTAGTTAGGTTTAGGTAAAACATGAACTTTATATTTTCCTTAAACCTTATAAGGATTGATAACATACACCTCTATAGTGAGCTTTATGATGATGGGTCAGAGTTTAGCGCATTTACACGTCAGTAACGAAACAGAACATGACAAACCGCTTCTACTTAGTCACTATGGTAACAGCTGTTTTCCTATTAATTAGACAGGCATTAACTATATATAGTTCGAGATAAAAAAAATAAAATAAACCGCAAGAAATGCAGGTTTTCAACATTAGTTTATACTGCAAGTTTGAGCTTGTGAATGTAATTGCAAATTATGTAATAGTAATCTACAGCAGTTACAGCTTGATATTAAGAAAATAATATTTTAAAACGAATAATTGAGGAAAAGATGCCTCACAGGGGAGATGTTTAACAATTTTACATTCTTAATGTGAACAACGGAATATTCAACTAGCGACGTACATAGCAACACTCGTATTGAGACAATGCTAGTATGTTATGCATGAATGCGCTTTTCTCGTGAGGGATATTTGCTTATGAATATTTTCCATGCACTTACTTAATACTGATTGCAATTTAGTACTCATGTAATCACTAAATACATGTTTTTTATTCCTGATAATGTGATACACAGTAAGCGTAAAATGAAGAAAAAAACTACTAGATTATATTATCACTATGGTCGACCGTATTAACTCTTGAAGGAAAAAAGAGCGACGCGGGTCAGCACTACCAACTGATTGGTACCTCCGCAGTGCAGGTAAAGAAAACGGCCACAAATATATTTTGTTTTGCACATATTGTTTTGTTAGTTTACACACTAGCAATGTGCGTGTGTGTATATATATATATATATATGTGTGTGTGTGTGTGTGTTTGTGCACTAATAACAGTTAATTTTGTCATCATTGCATGAATGATTTGTAGCGTAATGGTATCGTGAAACACTTCCAAACGGTAGAACCGAGTTCGAGTCCCGTCATGTTAATTGTTTCGTCATCAAATTTTGTTGTTTAGTCAATTGTTATTATAGTTACATCACTGCTTATTATTATTATTATTATTATTATTATTATTATTATTATTATTATTATTATTATTATTATTAGCAGTAGTAGTAATGATCATTCCAAACCTTCATCACTTCACAGATTCAATCTCTTTTGCATAAGCTAATGTGACAGAAAATAAAATGTATCGTCATTTGGGGCAATAAGAAACGAATTATAGCCCACGATTAAATATATTATTTTAGCTAGTTGACAGATACAATACATGTTGCACAAAAACAATGTGTGGCTGTGCAGGCACAATTGAAATGAACGATGAAGAAGTGTCAGTCTTCTCAGATTCTATGGGGAAAACCGACAGGTTGTTGGGGTAATACCGACATCAAGATTAAAACCTTACATACTATGATAGTCCATGGACTTTAAACAAACGCTGGAATCTATAAGTTTAGGAATGTAGAATATCTTTATTTACAGCTCCAGAAAATATATATATATATATATATATATATATATATATATATATATATATATATATATATATATATATATATATATATATATATATATATATGAAACAAGAATTTATTAAAAAAATAATGTACTAAATGTGAGCTAGTGCAGATAGCAGAAAAATATGTACTTCATGCTAATGTATTTGTTAATTTATGTTAATTATATGTTACCAAAAGTGTGGTTATAGATTAAAATATTAGCGTTAGCTTTATATATAGAAAAGAACAGACATTGCTCTCATATTTGTCTGAGATTTCACATTGTTGGCACACAAAGAATGAGTCGTCTGGATGAAGAATACAGTCCTCGTTAAACCTATAAAAATATTATGTACATTGAACTCAAAAAGCGAAATTGTTTTTGCCGTAAACTAACCTCGGCAGGTATCACAATATATTTTTTTCTTTGAGTTTTCCCATTTTTGTTACTGTGTTTTGTAACATTTTTATGTCTACATTCTTTTATGTGTCACTACATTTTGATTTTTCTATCTTACTATTTTTCTGTGCATATGTTAAAAGTTTGGCACTATTGTATTTCCCTTTGCAGTACCACATCTCCTTTTCTTGGATGAACCCATACCCGTCTGATATAATTAACTTTTCTTCTAGTGCGTGTTCGTCTTCTTCAGTAAATGTTGTATGTTCACCAAAATGTTTCTTGTAGTTAACTTTCAATAACCTGTCACGTAATGTATCCGAGGGACCTCAAGAGCTCTTGAAACTGTAGCAAATAGCATTGCATTATTTACGGTCTCTATGGCTAAAACTAACTAACTAACTAACTCTATGGCCTATGGAACTCGGAGGTTCAATGCCGCGTTCACAAACGCTCTCCACTGACTTCTATCCTTAGCTAACTGCATCCAGTTTCTACTCTGTATTCCAATCTCTGCAAGATCCATCTTAATATTGTCCTCCCATCTGCGCCTAGGTCTTCCTAATTGTCGTTTTCCGATTGGTCTTCCAGTCAAGACTTTGAAAGCGTCTCTACTTTCTTCCATTCTAGCTGCATGACCCGCCCATCTAAGCCTCCTAGACTTGACGACCCTAACAATGTTGGGTAAACCATATAAATTATGTAGTCACTCGTTATGAAGCTTCCGCCATTCCCCATTCCCGTTCCTCTTGGGTCCGAATATTCGTCTCAGGACCTTGTTCTCAAATACTTTCAGTCTATGTTCTTCCCTCAGAGTAAGTGACCATGTTTCGCAGCCATACAGAACTACAGGCATGATTATCGTTTTGTATATTTTAAGCTTAAATTCCTCGACAGAATTCGCGATGACAAGAGATTTTGAACCGAATAGTAACACGAATTCCCTGCATTTAGTCGACATTTAATTTCTCCGTGAATATGATTTTCCTCTGTTAATATTGATCCTAGATATTTGAAAGTATCTACTTTATCAAAAGTATTATTTAGTATTTTAACGCATCCATAATTTACTGTATTCCGGTCCCGACGCACTTCCATGTATTTAGTTTTCTCTGCATTTACTTCTAAACCCATGTCCCTGCAAGCGTTTAATAAGATATCTGCATTTCTTTCTATTGTTCTCCTATCATCTCCTATTAAATTTACATCATCAGCATATGCCATAACCTGGTGAATGCCGTTCAACTCTAGGCCCTGGTTGCTATCTTTGATTTTCCTTATGGCGTATTCCAGCACAAAGTTAAATAATAATGGCGACAACGCATCTCCTTGTTTCAGGCCATTTTCGACGTGAAAGCTCGTGAACAAAAGTTTTCCTACCCGGACTTTACTTTGGGATTCATTTAAACATATCTTAATTAATCTAATTAGTTTTCTCGTATTCCAAGTTCTGCAAGAACGTTGTATAATGTTTCTCTCCTAACCGAGTCGTACGCCTTTCTAAAATCAATAAATAATTGATGTACCGGGGTATTGTATTCCCACTTCTTTTCGAGTATTTGGCAAATGATAAATATTTGGTCGGTAGTTGATCGATTTCGTCTAAATCCGCACTGATAATCTCCAATAATTTCATCTGCGTATGGGGTCAATCTTGCTAACAGAATATTTGAAAGGATTTTATAAGATGTCGACAGAAGAGAAATGCCTCGATAATTATTAGTCAGTTTTGTCGCCTTTCTTGTGGATTGGAACAATGATTGACTCTTTCCACTCTTGTGGCAATTCTTCCTTGTTCCAGATAAGGAGAATGAGTTTGTGTATCTTGTTCCACAATTTTTCGCCTCCAGCTAAAACGGTCTCTATGGCTACTGACATTTTCTTCAAATTCCTGGAGCATCTCATCAATGGAAAAGGAATGCAGATATTTATTTTCTATATGTTAATACTAATGTAGTATTTTTGATACATAGTTATTAAAAATCACAACGAGGGCGGGGAGGGGAAACATCTGTCGAAAGTGTCCCAAATGTGAGTGTCGAAAGCACCCCGAATGTATATGTTGCACTTAACTATATTTTTTGCAAGTTAGAAACACTGCACACTGATGAACCAACTACCTGTGATTGCCCAATTTTCAGCTATATGTTGTCCACTATGAGTGCTGCACAATACAACTTTTACTTCTAAAAAGAGCTTAACAAAACTTATTCAAATTTTACAGTGACCCTTCACTTCTCACATATATCTCACACCTTACCTCATAAACTTGGGCCTTTCTCGCCAAATTATTCTACTAATTTTTAAACTTTTACATATATACATTCCATACATCCCACAGTTCCACTTATTACTAATTACGCCAACTCCTTTACTTCCAGGTAGAATTGACAGCGCTTTAAGCTTATAAGTGTCGGTATTCCCCCAACTGTCGGTCATCCTCTGAATTAATATAAGTTGCGCGAAAACTATGTTTATATGTTGTAAGAGCTGTAATCTTCAATTATTCGCCGCAAACTCAGTTGTGTCTGACTGTGAACAAAATCTAATGTGAAGTAAGTGGGAACAAAAATTCGTGAAAAATCAAATTCATGATTTCAATGAATTAAAAATTATCCTTTTGTATATTGAGAAAAAAAGGGCGAAGCATGCGTCTAATTATTTAAATGGGAAGTTAATATATAAAAGTGCACGTCTCTACCCTTCAGAGATTCTGAAATATATGCATGCTAGTATAATAATTGTTATCCCTTTTCCTCTGTTTTCCGTCCATTTCTTTTAAAATCCTTCCTTAGTAGTACCTTAAAGCACAAACTGCACTGTCAAAATTTCAAGATTCTAGTTAGTCAGTTTGGCCTGGGCGTTGGTCAGTCGTCTTAGGGAATTCTGATATTTGGCGATCTTATTATAACAGGTACAACCTCATTTTTTTCTCCCTGCTTTTTTGCCCTTCTAAAGACAACATCAAAAACTATCATATAATTTGTCATGTATGTAATCTTAGGGGTTTTCACTACAGCGAAACTAAACTACCGCTAATTTTGGAGTTGTTCTGTAATATCTTCAAAACAAATAAAAAAATATTCGAAAAGCAGAAACGTAGCGAACGAGACAATACTATTTTGAATGTGATACCGTTATCACAACTCATCTGTCTGCTTTCGATTTGCAACTGTAGATAAATTTAACTTTTTTTTTTTCGGATTCCGTAAATAGCGGCATACCGGACTCTGTCTTCCCTTTTACGGGAAATATTAAGCAGCGGTGAAACATCTGTTATTATTTTAAACATGAAATCGAAATATCGAATGTTATGTGTCTATTAAGAGATTCCGAGATATGGTCATTTCATTATAATAGTTGTCACCACCCTTTTTAATTTTCTCCCTATACCGGCATTTAACTGATATAGGTTGTTCAACCCAATAGTATGTTGTGGCGTTTCGTTGTTGAGTGAACCATCATGAGAAACAAATATCATCATTGTGACAAACAGTTTTCCAGGTCTCTGCTATAAGTTTCTCGTCACAATGTTGTTGGATATGCATCACGGTATCATCTTACTCATTTTTCTTTTTATGATATCCTCTTTCTCTCTCTCTCTCTCTTTCTCTCTCTCTCTCTCTCTCTCTCTCTCTCTCTCTCTCTCTATATATATATATATATATATATATATATATATATAATCAACTTGCAGACAACATCGTGGCACGAAACTCATAACAGTATGTAGGAAACTTGAAGAGCTACTAACACTCTCAACACCAGAATTCTGAAAGTGTTAAACTTCCACTTCGCACATCAATATTTTGTATGAGTACTATCCGCATACCGTAGGCTGTAGATACGGGATCTTGCAAAATACAACTCCTAATGGAGAAAGAGTATCTTGAAAATGTATTTGGTCATTCACTAGAGATGTGAAACTATTAAGTATGAAACTATTAAATTTTGAGTAAAAAAATTCCCTTGTTTCCCAGGTCGCAGATACGACTGAATTTTGCGAAATATGATCAACAAAGGGGAGAAATTAACTTGATTTGGTTTTGCCGTTTTCAAGATCTATAACTATTAGGTGTAAAATCCTTAAATGTTGTATTAGTATTCCCCTTTATCCATATATAATGTAGGCTAACGATTAGAATATGTTCTAACGAAATGTGAATTTAAGGGGTAAAGAGGCCTTGAAAGTTTTCTTTTTTTCGTTCCCCGAAGCTATCAGGCGTAGAATCTGACATCTTGAATAAATATCCTTGTATCATAGGGAGATGATAAGGTATAATTTTACGAAATGTGATCCTTGTTGGGAAAACTACAGTGACCTTTTACGCAAGTTCAATAGAACCAAAATTGCATCAAGAGGTATTTTGAAACCACAAGAAACCAAGGATATTTTTAAAATACTTCCCATTGCGCTATTATTTATGTGTGATAAAGAGATATTTTGATAGTAATAATTTAAGGGAATCCCAAAACTACACACAATCGGTGTAGTAAAAAAAAAATGGTAAGATAATCAAATTCGAAGATTTTCCCCACTGCGAATTGTTGAAAAAAAGGTTACGGTGCAAAACAATTGCATATGCGTATAGAAAAATAAATCCGTTTGTTATCTTAGGTATTTAAAAAAACAGTGCATAAAGCTTTATAGCCATAACAGGCTATGCCTAAGAAAGGCAGTGGAACTGCTGTAGAGATCAACTTCACCACTCAACATCATCTACCTTGATATATATATATATATATATATATATATATATATATATATATATATATATATATATATATATATATATATATATATATATATATGTATGTATGTATGTATGTATATGTGTGTGTGTGTGTATACGAAAAAGTAGGTCATTATAACCAGATTGGAAAGAAATATCAAAATATGGCTCTACCACAAGTTTTCAAAGTAGATCGAAAAAGTCTTTGAGCGGAATTCTATAGTCAACTTCACTGCAATACGGAGATAATGCTTTTCTATTGAAGTACATTCTCGCGGATTCCTGACACAAATACCACTAGGAAGAAAACACGATGATCACACCTCTGGTATCCCCAGTCAATGTTGCTAACTGTGAAGGACTTTCAACATCTTTGTTAAGCCTTTGTTGTTGTGTAACAGCTTTTGATTTGTCATGTAAATAGTTCTACGTTCGCATACGTAATACCTCTAGCGAGTGTCTACCACTGATTATCTGTGCCTCCTAGAATTTAAAGAAATATTCATCTTTTCTACTTCGTTTGAAAAACTACAAAGCAAGAAATGCCTTTTTTTGGTGTGTATGCAACAATGATAATGAAACTAACAAGCACAGTCAGCATTAGAATGCGGAGTTGTTATCAGGATTTACAATAATCACCGATCCAAACATCTTCAGTATAAAGGTTGTCTCTACCACACACATCATATTGCACAATTGGCCCATATTTCTCCACAGTGCTTCTAAAGACTTATTGCTCCGAAGCATACAACTTTAACATTTTCGTTTACAAACATTTTTTGCAAACGATCCTACGTAATTGCCGTTTATTTTGTGTGCCACAATTTACACCAAATTACCACACTGGAGAGTCTTTCATACATGGAAGAATTGCGAACTCGTTTTTTTTCCTACTTACTCCTGACAGGTCACAAACGTCGGATTGATCGGATTCCCGATTTTTCGTATAGAAATATGAGGTTAATAATTAATCTAAGACTTAAATAATAATAATAATAATAATAATAATAATAATAACAATAATAATAATAATAATAATAATAATAATAATAATAATAATAATAATAATAATAATAATAAATAAAACAGTATTTAAATACGTTTAGTACAGATGTTGAAAGGGAAATATATCAATTGTGTGTTTCTGAAGTGTGCTTTGCGTGTCCGAAAGCCTTCGTTCTCCGAAAACCGTATCTAGTATGTCATATTTAAAATACTTCTTCTCGACAAACAGTTCGAAAACCAGGTAGTGACATACGTGTCGCACATTTTGTGCATACATCTGGGCCATACTTGGACAACAGGGTATCTACAAAGGGTGAATATGTGTCATACTTTAAAGAGTGTCGGTAATGTGTACAGTGTCCTACTATGTCTAAAAGTATATATATATATATATATATATATATATATATATATTGCAGTGAAGAAACAAATCCGTGTTAAAACATAATTTCTATATATATATTTGTAAGAAAAGACTTTGTTCGTTAAAACATGTCCAAAACTATCCTGAACTATTATATATGCGAACAAAAAAAAATGTATCTAGAATATCTTCACACTTTGGTTAATAGAACTACTCTAAAAGGGTTCAAAATTTATCTAAAATTCAGACGTGTCTAATGAGTATTCGGACACAAAAACGGCTTTTGCAAAGAGTTGGGACATTTTACACATTACTCTTACACATTTACATGTCGCTTCCACCTGTACACGCATTGAACACATCACAAAGTTCAGATACATTTTTAACACTCTTGGACTAGTTTCTATAAACTACTTTCAGCATGCATTCTAAACATTTTTTTTGTTCGCTAGTGGAACACTTCATAATACTTTTAGGCATGCTAAACAATAACTTTAAAAAATGGTCAAATATGATTTTATTTTAAGAGTAAAAATAGCTGACATCAGCGCCCAGGCGAAACTACAATTGATAGAACAGAATGCACCTTTTGTCAAGAAAGCAAGGGATAAGATACATACATACATATATATATATATATATATATATATATATATATATATATATATATATATATTAAATATGTAAAATATCTTAAGATATGTTAGGAGGACTCAATTTGTTTGTTGTCAAGAATAGGGTATGTTCTGAATATCTGACTTTAGAGAGATGAAACTCAGAATAAAATTTTATTAAAAATAGAGAAAATATGTTTCAGTGTTTCTGAAAATAACGCTCCAGAGTGTGAAAAGAAAACATTTCTAAGATATTCAAATTTCCCTTTGTTTAATCAGAAAGTGCCGAATGCAATGGAGATCTGAAACTTGACATACAGACTCTCAATTCAAATAGTAAAGTACAAATTTTAGCGTTTCTGAAATTTCCGATTCTAAAGTTAAAAAAAGGGAAAATTTTAATAATATCGAAATTTCCTGTTATTTATTTACACAGTGACGAATGGATTTCCTTAAGTCAGAGATAAGAAAAAAAAAACAGTATAAACGCTATATTGACATTTCCCTTAATTTGTCACAAAGTGCCAAATGTTGGGATTTGCTTAAGTTGGAGCGAGGAATTTGATACATAAACAGTTGAATAGAAGTATGGAACATGTGATTCTGTCTATTCAAAACTTTGACTCTTGAGAGGGAAATATGTTTTTTTTTTTTTTTTTTTTTTTTGTGCGTGTGTGTTCAAGTTGAGAATCAGCTTAAGTTGAATATGTCAAATTTGGTATATGCTCTACTAAATAACCATAAGGGAATATGTGTTTCAGTGTGCGTGTGTGTGTGTGTGTGTTTTTTTCTTTTTTTGTTTAGTTTAACTTTTAAGGGGGAAAGGACACAATTTCTAAAATATTAGCATTTCCCTTTATTTTCTCACAAAGTGCCGAATGTGTTTTGCTTAAGTTGGAGATACGAAATTTATTATATAAACTTTAATTAAAACTGAGGGAACACACATTTTAATGTCTTCGAAAATGCCACATCTAAAAGGGGAAAAGAGGGCAATCAGTACTGTTATATGAAAGAGTGAAAATGACTCGCTTATATACGCCCAGCCCATACTAATATCTCTAGAAACTTGAGAATTGGGCGGAAAACTTTTTTTTTTTTTTTTTTTTTTTTTACAAGAGCACTGAATAAGAAATGAAGTATGCAAAAGAAAGTAAGGGCGATTGAAATGTTTGCCCAGAATAGAGTTTCACATAAATCGCATGAATTCCTGAGGTTAGTGAGATGAAGCTCGGCATATCAACTCATTAAAACTAAACGGACACGTGTCCCAGCGATTTGGAAATTTCCGTTGTAAAGGGAAAAGGAAACTACAGAAATTGATGTTGGTTGTTGCTTGTTATTGCATTACCAGAAAACGTCTGAACATTTTGAAATTGATTTTGGAACATACTTACTACCTACCTCGAGCTAAGTTTGTCATTAGTATGATTAAAAGGCGTATCGTAAGGAGAGTCTAATGTTCAGAATTAATCCGAGAGATAAAGTATTCCAACAGCCCCTGAACAAAATGTTACATATATAAACCCCTAATTATCAATCAGTGCACATGTGACTCAACATTTTCTGAAATTCCAGTTTTAAGAGAGAAGAACCAATTAGTATATTGTTATCACATCGGAATCAACGTTGTTTGTTGATTATAATCGCACCATACAAAACTGCTTAGCGGTTTGAAATGACTTTTTTTTTTTTTTTTTTTTGAGCATCGTACCTCTCTCAAGGGTTTTTCTATTTTAAGGAGAGTGATATTCGTAGAAGTTCGTCAAAAAGCATTCAATCTCCCTGGTTCGTATAATTTCAGGTGTTAATATAGTAAATGTTTATTTTTAATATAGTAAATGTTTACATAGTTTAATATAGTAAATGTTTACTTTTACATAACATCATGCTGAATGGGTGTTAAAACCTAGAGACCCCCTTGCGTACGCCACTGCCTAAGAGGGTAGAGAAGTTCAAACTGTATGTCAAAAGTAGAGTACGTTATAGATTGTTTATAATTAACCTTTCATTGAAATGAATGGAAAAGAGGATTCAAATATTATCCCTTAAATATATTTTCCCTGCGTGTGCGTGTGTGTGTGTGTGTGTTTATGTGTCTAAGCGTGTCACATTTTTTTTTAATGTTACTATTTAAATTTCTTTTACCTCAGTGAAGGTATTAAATGTTTAAGTATTCACCTCCGGTGCTTGGGATCCCTGGTCCGATCCCACCTCGCGCCGTGTGGATTTTGTGGTGGACAAACACCGTGTCCGTTGGTGTTCTCGGGGTTCTCCCGTTTCCTCCCACTTTCTTCATTCCATCATTTCACTCATCTCTCATCATCACCGTCTCCTTTGGCCTAACCGACGTAACCGTGGGACGTAAAACTTAATGATTTCATTTTATTTTCAATGTTTGGGTAGTATACATTCGAAAAAAAAAAACGGGAAGATAAGTATGCAATATGTTGCTTGTTTTACAAATACAATGTATGCTGCGTGTTACAAAGTAGACAAAATACAAAAATAAATATATAAACAAAACACAAAATTTGAATTATTGTAACTTCTAGAAAATTAAAAAAAAAAGTGAACAATGAGTAGTCCGGTGACTTTTACACATTTCCTGTCTATATTATGAAATAAAATTTGACTCTATGGCTAATTGTCTAGAAAAGAATATCTGACAACTTTGACACAATCTGTAGTTAGCAAATGGATGCTCCGCCCCATAGTCAAATTTAATATCGTTTGAAAGACCTTATTGAAAATAATTTATATGGTTAAAATTTGAAGTAAGTCGGATCAACTATGTGTGAACTTATTAAGACATGTGCCAAAATATGTTTCTTAAACGATTACATGTCTGAGGATTACATGTCTAATATACAGTTTGTTTTTGTATACTATGCATGACAAAATCAGTGTGGCAAGTATTGAATCAAAAACATGATTCAATAGATTTCGACATTACACACACACACACACACACACACACACATATATATATATATATATATATATATATATATATATATATATATATATATATATATATATATATATATATACTAGGTCATTCTAATAGTAATTTAAGAATAAGTGCATCAATGTGAATTTCTGTCTTACATTAAAAACAATAATTTAGGTAACCCAATTTCTTCAGATTGCTTAGTAGAAGGAAGTACTTTGGTGGTATGCATTTCCAACTGTAAATTATAAGAAACAAGCATCTATTTAATTCTATATATACATATTTAAAACAAATTAAATACAACTAAAAAAGTTCACTGTAACTACAACAGTAAATTATGTAAGCTCTGTGCTTAATTTGCCACTGACGCTGATCTGATTGAAATTCCTTCCATTCCATGGCATTGATTTCCAATTGTGCCCTGCATTTACTCCCTCGAAGCAGTGACTACCACATCCATCACTTCAATTACGACTTCGAATTAGGGTGACCACTCAGTGGAATAGATAATTTTTTTCTAGTATTTATTGTTGCTAAAACAAAAGAAATTCATGATCTTACTCTTTGGTTCAATAACAGCAACATATTTGTGGCATAACAGTTAATTAGTCATTCATTTAGAAGTTGTTTAAATCTTTGTTATTATTATTATTATTATTATTATTATTATTATTATTATTGCTGTTTTACTTTCTTCTTAAGAAGAAAATCATAATTTTAGAATCACAAGTTTAAAAGATTTTGAAATAATCATGAAAAGCGTTTCATTGTTGTTTTCAACGCAAAGAATGTATATTAAACTTTGAGTGATGAAGTGATTTTTTTTTTTTTTATTCGTGATATCATAGTTTGATCACTGGAATATCAGATGGAGTACTTGTCTTAAATACAAGTCCGAGTAGCAGCTCATATCCCGTCTGATATAGACTCAGTGGAGGCGCTTGGAGGAAGTCGTATGACTAACGATTAATCTGTTATTACTTCAAACTAGAATACAAGATTAAATGTTAAATAATCTATTTTATTTATTTACTTATTTATTTATTTATTTGATTTTTGCGTTACTTCGGAGCGATACGATACGATTGTTTGCCGGTGTGACTTTCCTTGAATGTGCTCAAAAGTGACGTTAAATTATAATTGCCGCAAAGCAAACACAAATTTGAACAAACTTAGATCTTGTATATTTAGAACTCAGAATAAGCACCTAACATATTCCATTACTTTTGTATCCACATATGTATAAGTATATTATTAACATGAAATAGTCATACTTTAAAATACGGTATTTGCCATTTTAAATCCAAGATAATATTATTAGAACAATAGTTTCGCATCGTTCGTAATGAAATGACTGACGATTTCGTAAAGCATAAAAAGGATGCCGCTAAAAGAACAATCCTTGTGTACTTCTATTTCTATCACATAACTTCAATTCAACAGAATGCATAGCATATTTTGGCAATCTCTTCTCAATATGCATCAGTATGCATAATGTTTTATTTCACAACAATAGAAGTGTTGCTGAAGCATTGCTCGCAATAAAACATTCACATTTTTTTGCCAACGTGTTTGCTCTTCATCGGCACGCGTTTAATTACATACAGAAGTGGGGGAATAGAAAAAAAGTGAATGAGTTCTAAAGTATTCACACTCAGGCCTTGTACCCAGGTATTTTGCTACCTCATTCAAATGGAGCTGAAAAAAATGAAAAAAAAAAAAGAAAAAAGAAGAGCAACACTTAGGTGAAGTTAACAAAAGCTACAAAACAGAGACTCTACCCGCTGTGAGAACAAAGTGTGAACTCTCATCTTTTTTGTTCGATGTTTATATATTATATACTATATATATATATATATATATATATATATATATATATATATATATATATATATATATATATATATATAGTATATATATATATACAGAGTGGTCCATAAGTCTTAGTGCAGTGACAAACATGATTAAAGCAAATCTGACTAGCGGAGGATAGACTTGGGTAAAGGGGCTACCGATTGATGCATGAGAGTGAATGGCGGCCATCTTGATGCATGCCATATTGGATCCAGGCTCATCCGAGATCCATTCCTTTTCCAAAATAAAAGAAATACAACAAACTGCACGTACCAAACGTCGGTCTGAAATTTTTACTAGTGCTCCATTTCACAAGGTCCTTCAGAGCAAACGAATTAAAGAAAATGTTAAGTCAAAGAGAAAACTTTTTCATCATCTCAATAAACCATCCACTTCAACAGAGAAAACTGTACCTGAGATTGTGGGGGCGCGGTGGCTCAGTGGTAGAGCGTTCACCTCTGGTGCTTGGGGTCCCGGGTTCGATCCCAGCCCCCGCCAAGTGAACTTTGTGGTGGAAAAACACCGTGCTCGTGGGTTTTCTCGGAGTTCTCCCGTTTCCTCCCACTTTCTTCATTCCACCATTTCACTCATCTCTCATCATCACCGTCTCCTTTAGCCTAACCGGCATAACCGTGGGACGTAAAACTTAAAGATTTCATTTTTCATTTTGTACCTGAGATCAACCAAATTTCAAGCCCAATATGTCACGAATTTTATGAAGAACCAATTGACGAGGACTGGATTCAGTGCATTAATTGTGAACGATGGTGACATGATCAGTGCTCGTCTTACGAAGGGGATTTGGGTTTCATGTGTGATAGGTGTTCAGTATGCCCTCTTAGGGACCACGAAACGCACTCTTTGGGACAGTGGTTCTTAAGAGTACGCATTTTTTTTTAGTTTTTAACGTATATCTCCATATCTAAATTTAGTAGTAAAGTTTTCCATTGCTTACAATGTAGCTTAACCTTCAATTAAAATTATAGTCAATTTATATAATTTTTGCTTCATTAATTTTGGAGCTTTTTCAAGGTGCTCTTTGGTAAACTTTCTCTAACTCTTGAACCACCCGACCGATCTCAATCAAATTTTCAATAATATAATATAATTTCATGTTGACGATAGAGCTTAAGGGAGGGGAAAAGAGGGAGAGATATATAAAAATAATTAAAACTTAATAACCCTTGAACCATCCGACCGATCTCGGTCAAACTTTCAACATAGATGAGCCTTGGGCCTAGAATGGTTTTCATTATTTCACTTTGACGATACAACTTAGGGGATGTGGAACGGCGAGGTGTACAAAAACGAAAATTAAAGTGACTGTCTTTGTGATATCATAACTCTTGAACTACCAGACCGATCTCGATCGAATTTTAAACATAGATGAGGTTTGTACCTGGGATGTTTCATATCATATCACTCTTACGGTGTAATTCAGGGGAGGAGGAGGGAGGTATATTTATAAATGATCGAAGATGACATATGTTAGTGGAATCTATAGTTTTCGGGGTCGCTGAGTTGAACCGATACCGCTTCCCGTTTAAATTCAAATTCAGTCCCGTGACTTGGGGAGGATATATATACAAGGTCTCTCTGAGAATGATATGACTATCATCCTAGGCCAATAGACTCATTTATCAATAGGAAGGGAATAAATTCGTATATTAAAAGGTATAAATTTGAATCATTTCATTTAATTCGCTTAAATGTTAGTTCGTCAGTGCATCCCCGATTCCTTACTACTCTCGCATAAGACTTGCTACGATCCCAATTAAGCAATATATATATATATATATATATATATATATATATATATATATATATATATATATATATATATATATATATATATATATATATATAGTATATATCATCATCATCATAGGTATTCTGCCTTTATTGGCAGGTCACTTACCGCAACTGAGAAGCTTCCATGCTCCAGACCACGGTCCTCCGCTAACCTTTTCGTCTTCGCGTATGATCTTTCTGTTTTAATATCATCCATTAATTGTAGTCTCCTTCGCCCCCTCCCTATCTTTCCCGCCACCATACCCTCTAGGACGTCCTTCGTGATACAATCTCTTCTTAGGCAATGTCCCAACCAGTTTCTCTTTCTCTTCCTAATGATATCTAAAAGTGTTCTTTTCTCACCCACCATTTCTAACACTCTCTCATTCGTTTTCCGCTAGACCCAACTAATTATTTCCGTTCTTCTCCACACTCACATTTCAAAGGCTTCCACAGTATATATAAACGATCCAAAATGGACGATATTAGTGTCGAATGAATAATTTTCGGGGCCGCTGAGATGAACAGTGATACTTCCGCCACTAAAAAAAAAAAAAAAAAAAAAAAAAATCACGGTACCAAACACATGAGATAAGGAGTTGCACGATTTTTTTAAAATTTTATTTTAACCCTGCGAAGCGGGCAAGTAAAGAAATGATAATGAAGACCATTTTGAATAGTGTTAGGGTTTCTCACCCTGTTGTACTTCAGTTAATACATAATTTAAAATTAATTTATTTAGCCGCCTTTTTTTTTTGCGCGCGTGCCTGTTTGATTGTGAAGGTGATAATTTATAGCAGTACTAGATAAACTAAGTATAGACTATATATATATACGTATTGCACCCCTTTATTCTGGTTTGATGTAAAAATTTTGTTCTGTATCTCAAATCTACGTTCATCATCCAGGAAGCGAAGCACCCATTCTCCCTCAAACAACTCTTCAAAAAGTGTATATGTGTGTGATACCAAGAGAAGAGGGTTGAATCCAAATCTCCTGAAGCTGAGTTAGTACATCATAAAGCTTAGTTGGTTAATTGAGTAGAGCTTAGCGATTCCTTTCGGCTCCGAGGCCATAAGGAACATTGGCTTACAGCGTGGAGTAGAATCCAAATCATATGACTTGAACGGGAAATACAATCCAAAGGCACGTATTCTAACCATGTAACCACAAGGAAGCATACCAGAAGGCATTTTGGTACATATTTTAAAATGGAAATTCAATTATAAACGTTAGCAAATTTTAAATGTGATAATTCAGTAATAAACAACTGATATATTGTAGGTCGGACTTTTAAGGATGCATAACTTTAAAAAAAAAAATGTAAACAATACACATTGATCACGGTATTCTAATTTCACAAAATTGGATGTTTAGGCCTGGTTTATATTTATCACTGGAAAATGGAAAATATCCATGCTATAGAAACTAGGTGTTGAGCCCGAGCCTTGGGCCCGCTGTACAATAAAAATCAAACGTATTTATTGATTTGAGTTTGCCCAACAACTAACGCATTTGAGCTTGCCCAACAAGTTCATTTATTATGTAGCCAAAATCCACTGGTGAAATCCTCACAACAAAACAATAAAATGTCCATAGGAACATAGGGCGAAAAACGCTTTGGTTCAAAGTTACGAGATGCCGAAATCGAGAAAATTGTAATTTTGAGGCTGCCTGGCTCGAAAACTATGAGATATATCAAATGCGGTTAAATAAGTACTAGATAAACTAGTACATTGTCTATTAAAATAGCCATGTTTCAGAGTTGGGACGTATCAACGCAATGGATTTTATAGAGGGAGCTGCGGTCTAGGTTCAGCTCTTCCATCTCTCTCTCTCTCTAAAACCATTTGCGCCGGTACAACCAAACTCTAAAACCTAGGTATTTAGATAGAGAGTGTACTAGTTCCTTTGATATTTCTTTAATCGCCTGCGATATCCCTCAGTTTTTGAGCTAGGCAGCCTCTAAGTTACAATTTTCTCGATTTCGGCATCTCGTAACTTTGAAAAAAAAAAAAAAAGAAGTTTTTCGCCCTATGTTCATATGGACTTTTTATTGTTTGGGTGTGAGGATTTCACCAGTGAATTTTGGCTGCATAATAAATGAACACCTTGCATATATACTAAGTTGCAATTAAACCGTCAGATTAATTTAAAATCGCCAAATTCTCTGCAAGCTAGCGACATTTATTAGTGTCAGACACGCAAGCATTAATGCAAATATCGACATCTCTTAACATTACTATTTATTATTAGTAACTAGCGCACGCACTGAAACATTTTCCGTACATATAATGATTAAATACATACTTTACTTCTGTTTTCTCTCTCTCCAAAAATATAAGAAGAAAAAAATAAAGAAAGAAATAAAATTGCAAATCTTATTGAGATAGTAAATAAGTGTAGCATTCCAAGAACTTTCAATGATAGTGCGTATATACAATAATATATTTGTTCTTCATACTTCCACACATTAAAGGAAGTAACCATGCCATGCGCACATCACATGAAGGGATTTGTTTTCTAGGGTGTGATATTTTCTCAATTATTATAATGGTACTTATATCGTTCCCACTTTTAGAAGATATATTAATGAGGGATAGAACATATCATTGGAACGCTAAATCGATCTCTTGCAGAAAACAGCTAAACATTTGGGGCGGGGGGTAGAATATGTTTAATATAAATAACATGGGGAAATTTTTCAGTTTCCCATAAAACCACTCTAAAGTTTTTTTTTTCTATTCTTGGTGATTTGCTTGGGAAACGATAACGAAAACGTACAAGTATTCCAAATTTCATGTTTATACTCCAATTTCAAGTACCTAAAATATGAGATTGTAAATAAAAAAGTCCATTTATACAAATGGAGAATTTCTTCATGTCCCATTTAGAACCAATAAAAATTAAAAAGAAAAAAGAAAATACTTCTGGATTTTTTTCCTGTGGATTGGTCCCAGAAACCTACAATCATGCCAAATTTCAACTTTCCAGTTCAACCGGAAGTACCCCTTTATTTTAGGCCAGTCAATTCATGTAGTTTTATACATGTATATATAATATGATATGATATGAACTCGAGATATATAGTGGAACTCGAGTATATTCTTGGTACGCTTAATTGGTTATATATAAAAAAAATCGTTTTTTATTCTAAGGCGATCAACATTAAGATCGGGGTGGTTGATTTCTGCCACTTCAGATTTTAATATACAGATTAAAGTCAAGATGGAATATATTCTTGAAACCCTTAATTGATTGCAGAAACCCGCTTCTCACTAGCTTTTGCAGATTTTATTCTATAGCGATGAACGTTAAAAAGGAAATGGCTGATTGTTTGCCAATTCTGAGTTCCGGATCTCATACAGAGATTAGGGTGGAGATATAATATATTCTTAATTTATTGCAAAAAAAAAAAAAAATAAAAATAAAAAATAAAAAATAATAATAATAATAATAATAATAATAATAATAATAATAATAAATAAATAAATAAATAAATAAATGAATAAACGCTTCTTGGTATATGTAACATTAAGTTCGTTACTGATTTCTGTATGTCTGTGCGTCTGTCTGTTATTAGCGATTTTTTTTTTTTAAATCTTGAGCCTCCATTCGATAGAACATCAAAAACTGAGAAAGTGATAGAATTTTCCGCGTCACTCTTACCGTTCCCAAGATATTGGCAAAATAATGGCCGATTCCCGGAGATTTAACCAGACATATAACCCTATATCTGGAACCATAAGTCATAGAGAGATGATATTGGTGTTGATCAATACCTAAGAGAATGATGAATATGTTGGTACCATATAGTAGCCTGTGGCCACTGGTTTAGCGATTGGCCAGTTGGCCAGTGGCCACCAGTTAATATCGGTACCAAAATGTTCACCATCCTCTTCGGGATTGACCAAGACCATCTCTATGGCTTACCGTTCCCAACATACTTGCCAAAAAATAGTACCGATTTTGGGAGATTTAAGGAGTCATATCTCGGGAACCGTAATTCATAGAGAGATCATATTTGTGTTGATCAATATCCAAGAGGATGGTGAATACCTTGGTACCAAATATTAGCCGGTAGCCAGGCCCGGACTGGCTACGTCGAGGGACCCTGGTGCTGATAGCTACTTGGGCCCAACAAACTGTTTGTAACGTCATTTTACATTTAAATTCTAAATCACTGTTAGGAAAATGTAAATGAGCAAGTAACTTTCTGTAGACCCCTAATGATCCGTTTCCGTATTACCACTAAAACCAGACTCGCAACCAAAGTTTAAAATGTTATATTTAAATAAAGTTTTCTTACACACCAAAGAAATCATACATACGCAAAATATAAATGTGATATTCTATTCAGCCTATTAATGGATTATAGTTACACAGCACAGGATATATTTCCATAACTGCAAGTTTCAAAAAGGTAAAACACACATTTTCTAGAAAAACAAAACTGATCAAGAATCAATACAATATTAGAACATTAATAGTTTTCACGTTACAGTACTTATTTCAACAACTTCAATTTCAGTTCGTCGCTTGATTTGGCTATTTCATACTCGCCAGAGCTTTGTCAATATTTAAAAAAAAAAGTCTATTTCAACTGCAGTAAGCATTAAATGAGAGAGAATCTCGTTGGTCATAGAATACCTTAAGCTTTTTTTTTGTTTGAAAAAAAAAAAAAAACCTCTCGCAAGTTACTTGCATATTGGTCTGAGTCATTATATATATTTAATGTTGAATACAAATTTGGAAAGAGACCTGACTGGGAAGAAAACCCATACACAATTTTGAATGCACACGGTAAACATTTTGAGCACTTCTTCTTCTCTTGGCTGTGGTATTCATATAGAATTTCATCACATTGTTCTGCATTATCATCTTCTTCACTGTTTTCATCATCTTCTTTCGCCTTTGAGGGAGTTTTCAGTTTGTATAAATTTAGAGTAATATATGACAAACTGCTTCGCTTCCTGTATAAGTTTCGATCTACTGCATTTCATGAGTGTGCAGGCTTTCTGACACATTTTCAGAGATTTCTTTGTTGGTTAGAATCTAATCATATTTTGGGGGGTTTAACCAAGAGCAGTCAATCAAAGTAACCTTGTTTGGGACAAATCTATCGGAAATGATGTTTATAGCCGAATCTAAAATATTGAATATATATTGTTTTCAATTTTAGAATCGGAGAAATCCGTCTACTATCATCTTCAGGTAGTTCGGCACTCTGATTTTTTTTTCTTTTGTGCGATTCATTTTTCTCGAAGAAAAGTTTCTGTTTACATTTTGACGTCCTCGTTTAAAAAAAACAAAAGAAAAGAAAAAAAGAAAGAAAACAAAAGCAAAAAAAAAGTTTGGATTAACGTAATGTACTTTCCCAATTTCAAGGTTTCAATGTTTTCAAAATTGTCATATGTTCTTTGTTTTCTTACATGACTCAACACCATATTTTCAAAATGTCATGCTTTTGAGTAATCTAGTGTTTTGCTTTGCAGAAACACTGACACAGGTGATGTCACATAAAAAAGATCCAAGAAAAGAAATGCTACAAATTTTCAAATTTGCTCCATTCTTAATTCAAATTTAGGGTCGTAAATTTAATTTTGCTATCAAAATTTCCATTTATCAGTTCTAATAAAACTGAAAAGAAGTTTGCAACTTACTTGACTGAAATTAGTCTTGTTGTAAATCAAAATCAACAATTGCTTGAAAGGCCTTATGAATGGTCCACCATCGTGTAGCACCTATCTTCTGTAATCTGTACATTTTTTTCTGACCCCGCTTGACGCTTCTTTGTCTCTTTTTTCCCATACATATATTTTATTGTATGAATGGTTCGAGAAAGTTGCAGATTCCTCTACAAGGCCAATAATAATAATAATAATAACAATAATAATAATAATAATAATAATAATAATAATAATAATAATAATAATAATAACAATCTGCTTCAGGATAATTGACAGTTGAGTCAGGCATACTAAACTTAAAGCATGGCCCATACAATGAGTGTAAATTATATTAAGATTGTTAGCTTTCAGATGGTCCTGAAGACCCTTGTAGTATGCTTTCATATTTCCAGCACCGCCGAAAGAGGAAGCAATACAATTTGATGCGAAAACTCCGTGTTTTTCTAGTTTACTTACGACTTCATTGTAAATGTCTTCTCCAATCAAATCCTGTACAGCACACAATTCCAGGATGTTTTTTTTTTTGTTTGTTTTTTTCGTAGATTTTCCCTTGAAAACTGTATCTAACACAAATAGCTAACTGCTGTATTACTAAAATGTATTGAGTACTGATTACCATAAAACTTTACCAAACATTTTCATTAAGATCTCTCAAAATAAGGTTTCTTCCCTGTGACACTACAATTTTCGCCATTTTATTAATATTTATTTTTGGACAAAAAAGTTCGAAGAGATCCTCTTCCCACTCACACCTTCCTGACGCATTTCATGTTTACTCAAAGAAGACAACATTTTCGTTTTACTTTCCGCAGTGCATTTGTCAACATGAGAGTTTAAAATAGCATCATATTCTGACACTCATAAGACTAACTGTAGGATATTTCCATTTTTATTGTCAGAATCAAGGGAATAAGCTCCTTCATTTTTATTACCGCTATATGTTAATCCTTGCCTAGAAATAAACACAATAATATAGATCAACCTCTTTAGAACTAATGTACGGTTTCTATTTCATGTTCCCTTTCTTTCACTTGATTTACGTTAATGAGGGTGTAACCAACACCTCTTCTACAAGAAAATTGTTAGTATCTAAATCAAGCAAATGGTTTCAAGAACTTAAAATTGATGTGTTATATATATATATATATATATATATATATATATATATATATATATATATATATATATATATATATAATTTTATTTCTATGTTCAGCATTCGGCGTTATTCATTTTTATCACTTTTCAGCACTGCAGGCCCCCGGGGTCGGCGGCATCTGGCGATTGCCAGGTAGCCGGCCTGGCCAGTCTGGGCCTGCCGGTAACCATTGGAGAACTGGCTACTGGCCAGCTGGCCACCGTTCCCCAGATATTGGCCAAAAAAGTTTGAATTTCGGGAGATTTAAAGAGTCATGTCTCGGGAAGGTAAGTCATAGAGATATTATATTTTGCGAAATTTTGCGAGAAACAGAAAAAGGTGCGGATAAAAAGATTTGCTTTTACGTATAGGAAAAATCACAGTTATCCTTCCAGCTCCATATTTCCATTATTTTTAAGTTCGTTCTGTCAATGCTCCTGGAACTTTCTCAACATTTTTTTATGATGGTCAATGGTAAAACAGAAGTGACTGGTTTGTATCACTTCTTGCTTGAACAGAGATCTAAGGGGAAAAAATACCTATTTTTAGAACGATAAACGGATTAAAGAAAAAAATGTTCTCGCTATATATATAATATGTAGATCAATATTGAAAACTTACATTATAGTGACTTTTAACCTCAACTGTATTAGTACAGAGCTAAAAATGAAAATGTAATATATTTTTGAGAGACGATTAATTGATTGCTGAAGACGGCATATATTTATCTATTACAGTTTTCCTCTACATCGATTAACGTTAAGACCAGATATGGTTAATTTCTGTCGCCCCGCTTGAGGCGCATAATAACTAGGAAAAATTACATTATTTCCTTTGCGTAGCATTTTTCGTATTGCAATTCTTTTTATTAAATAGCTTTATTTATTTATTTATTTATTTAAGTTAATTGCAATCATATCCAAAGTCTGAAACATATGTTGACAAGTGTTCACAATATATGCAAACGAGGGGATTCGTCAGACTTGACAAAGCAATTTTCAATGAAAAAGAAATGAAAAACAAAATACAGAAAATAGCGTAAAATGATTAACTCATAGTTCTCAGGTACATTTAGTTGTACTTTGATTACCATATTAAAACTTTCGAGTGCTTTAATTTATGAATTTGTACAAGTTAGTAAAGCAGTGCTATCATACATATTTTGCATTAGATAACTATTGGATTCCAAATTTAAGATGCATTTTATCTCATAATGTTAAGTTTTTAATATGTAGCGTCGAAGGATAGAGCAGAAAGAAAAACAACAATAATTCACTCATCAACTAGGTTTAGGTTATGAAAGCATAACAACATTCATTTGATTGTACAGTCAAGATTAGTTTCAGCAGTGTAGATGTCATAATAACTCGAATAGTGGGTGTTTGAGTATAATACGCGTAACCTTCCTGTGAGCCTTAAAAAATGTATATTTCCATTTTTTTATCTTTTTTTTGTAATCATAGATGTTTCAGGAATATTATAAAGACTCAAAAAAAAAATCCGTTGTATATTAAATCTTTGTTTATTTTCACATAACCATAAAACTTGTGTTACATACATTTGGTCTGTGCTTAAATAAAGTATGAAGAAGTACCTCGGTTCTCTCTTACGCTATTTTTTCACACAACCCAAAGACAAGAAGAAACCTAATTGAGTGCGATTGTTCAAGCGCTATCAAGAAAACAACCCATTTAAACGTTTGCACAGAAATTGTATCTGTCAAAAGATGCAGAACATCTAGGCACGAGAACTTGGAGGGAAAAAGTGAACGGACAAAAATACGATATATATATATATATATATATATATATATATATATATATATATATATATATAGTATGAAGAAAGCAAGAAAGAAAATAATTGGGAAAGTGTTTTATTAATTGCTGCATTAACAAAAAGAAGAAGAAGGAGAAAGCTTAATTTAGCCAATTTACCAATGATATAATTACAATACCCATTACAAATTTATTGGTTGATGTTACTGCATATTATCCAAATTTAAAACAAAATGCCAACTCACGCTTTATGTTCAGCTACTAGAAACAAGTATTAGTTATAGAGTTTCTTTTGCGTGCTTTTTAAAATAAATTGCAACACAATCTCATAAAACGTAAGATGCACCTCCCTCCCCCCTACACACAAGAAAAATTTATGAAAGATCTGTAAGAGTTAATTTTGCATGTTATTTTCGGTTTTCAAAATGAGTGGGAAACACAATTTATTACCGCAATATGTGGCGAAAAAGTAATTTGTATATACTTCTAAATTTAACTTTTTTTGTAACAAAGTTGTTTGTTTTCTCGTGGTGAAGTTAGTGCTTATCGTTGAGAAATAATATTTATCATGCTTATGTAGAATTATTTGATTAGGTACTTAATTACTCAGCCATAAATAAAACTTGAAGTCAAACAAACTACGAAACCAAACTGCACAGTGTTTTGTGAGTGAATTTATCTAAGAAAACAAACAAAACAGTATATTTGCACAAACGCCGAAAGCGACGTCCTTTCAGTTATGAACAACAACAGTCGTGCAAAATTAAATTTTAAATGTCTACAGTGGAATAACTATGCTAAGGGGCAACGTTTAAGGAGTTTGAAGACAGTGTTCCGAGGTTTCTTTAAACGCTGTTAGCAAATGCAATTATTATGTTGTTGTCACGTCTTCGTACACATTGATGTCAGTTTATGTACCTTTTTAGCTGCTCGTGCAGTAGTGCGTCTGCTTAGATAAATTTCCCTACAAAACTGTAACGTCGGATGACAACTTTCGTTTCATTCACGTAGATGACATGTTATCGACTACGTCCCACGCTTTAGTAATAATAGGAAAAACAAGTTTGATATTCAGTCAGGCATATCATGCCGAAGTTTAAAACAAAAATCATGACTAGGACAACTGAGCATAAAATTCCAGTCCGGAAATTCCTTGAAGGAAAAACAGATCTAAATGAGCAGGTTGTAGAAGGATTGACCACAACTGTAAATGCTTATCCCCTGTTTCGCAGAATGCCTTATCAGTGAGCAACGTCGCCAAGCTTACCCATTCCTGTTTCGCAGAACCGCATGAAAAATTTTGGTAGCACCTCAATATTAGAAACATTTTGCAGAAGGAAGAAAACACCAACATAAATTTCAAGAGGTGCGGCTCGCAATAGAGTCTTGCCGCACAAGTTCAATCGTGATTTACTGCAACAAGAACAAATTAAAACAAAAAGAGACATAAACAAAAAATGTTTTGAACACTAATGGGATGGGCCTTAATAAATTTAGCATACAGGTGTGATTCTTAATACCACCTTGTCTTCATTGGATTATAATTTCAACTATCCAAATTAATGCAATGATATACTCCATTAAAGTCCGGAATAAGACTAACTTTTCCACCTAGACCTACTCTTAAGAACCCGAGTACGACTGTCTAAACGTATCCACAATCTTCTCCGCAAAGTTAAATTGCTTGCTTCCAGCAGCCGCATTCACGGACTATTCTTGCTTCAGAAGTAGAAGAGAATATGTGTTTATAAGGATGACTTATGTCTACTTCCTATTAAACTTGAAACGCTAAACCTCGGCATTTTTCGTGTTTTATTCGCTGTTCTTATCATATTTATGTTTAATGCCCTAAAACATTAATAAAACATATAATTAGTACAACAGAGTCAAATAGCAATCCAATAAAATAAACTGTCAAATACTGCTTTATTTACGGATGGAAGGTTGCATTCAGTTCGTCAACATAGGTGTCCGCCAAGTAGTCTAAGAAAACCTGTGCCTCAAAGATGTCGGATGCATCGTATATATGGAAATGCATCAGAATTGTCTTCAAGAGGAACGAGTGGAAGTGCATTTACACTCCTAATCTATTCCCTCATATTACTATCAGCTTTGTAAAGTGGAGACAACCCAATATCTTGTAATTTTCTCCATGTAGATTGGATAAAGTGAAACAAATCAGTACGTAATGTCGCTTGCTAGGATGTTTCTCTTGTAGTGTTGATTGACACTTGTTCAATGTTAGTCATAATTTTTGAACATGAAACTGAAAGTAACAATCTTCAGCTTTTCTTGATTTACTGAAGCAAAAGTGTGTACAATGACTGGCTTTTGCTTTGCAATAAGCAGAAGAGTAGTGAAAAAAAAAAGTTCGAAATACTTTCTGTGGAATGTGTGAAAATTGACGTGTACAAATTTTAAATGTCCCATCCATCACTATCTTTCTGTTTCTTTCGCTTTACGAAAATTCCCTTTCATTTTACGGCGTATTGATATACAAGCCATCTTGACTTTCTCAGTAGTTTATTAAATAATGTATTTGTTACTTACAATTTGTATATGTGATTAAATATTACGATGAAATCAATTTCTGAACACGCAATACAAATGCTGGCGTACTTCTGGTGCATTGCAGGTTTCCCACAAACTTATGTAAAATAAATAAATAAATAAAATTAAAATAATAGAATAAAATTTCTCATTCTGCGAAACAGGAACGCATGCATTGGGTTATTTTATTTTTTTCGAAACATGGAACTCTGGGGGTGAAAGACTAGTTTAAATCTCTTTCTGCGAAACAGGAACACACGACTGGCAAGTCCTTTGGCACATTTCGATATTTTGTACATATTAAAGATGACAAGGTATTACTTTATGCACTATGCGTACATTATTCTATACTTCTAACAATGCCTATTAATCTTCAAGTACAGAACTTCAAGAAATACTTGGGTCGTTCAGCAGTGATTTGGACTACGGCGAGTAAAATGAGAGAAAACACCTTAATTGCCGGAATGCATACATCAATATTCCACATAATCCCCATCCAACAGGATGCATTTTTTTTTTCATTTCTAAAGAAGTTTTGGAAAGCTGCAGCAAATCTTTCTCGAGGGGTACTTCTGAACCACTCATGGTCAGCTTGTATTTCATTTTTACTTTCAAATCGTCGACCACACATGTTAACATGAATCTTATATCTCTTAGAGGTGGGCTACTCGCATGTTTCCCCTCCACTGAGTATGTTTATATTCTGTGTTGCATCAAGCAAGAATACATAATAATTACATGTCACTAGATACCGAGAAAAAATCACAATCTTCATTGCACAAACACAACGATTCCTTGCACATTGTAACACGTTATTATTTCTGCAGGACAATGGGCCTGTGATACATTAACGGACCACAAGTTGTATGCATGGGCATCTTTATGAACATGAGAATAACCTTCCGCTGCATCACGTACATACTTGTCCACAGTTTCCTGCACCGCGCTTCACGTTGCAAGTCACTATTGTCACCGTGCTGGGACCACGCGATCCATCTTACGGCAGAATGTTGTATCCATATTACCGTCTAAAAAAGCATCCTCTCGACGTTCAAAATATTTGAGTTTTACGTCCCACGGTTATTCCGGCTAGGCTAAAGAGACGGTTACGATGAGAAATTAATGAAACGATCAAATGAAGAAAGTGGAAGGGAACGGGAGAACCCAGAGAGAACCACCCACACGGTGTTTGTCTATCAAAAAGTCCACTTGACACGAGTTAGTATCGAACCAGGGACCCTATGCACAAGAGGCGGACGCTCTACCACTGAGCCACCGGAGTAATCGGGAAATCTTTCGAAATGCTTCCCCCTAAGAGAAAACAACCCTCTGAGTATATTTTTACAACAAATGAGTTACGTCATATTATGAAATATTTATTTATGAAATACGAACAAAATCACATAAGAAAAAAATCCCAACAATACAGTACCCCTTGTGTATTTTTCAGGTGGATTGTGCCATATTATTAGATTAATAGTGTAATATTTATATATGAAATATGAACAAAATTGCCTCAATTTCGTTTCATTTTTTTAAATAATATATATTATTGTAACAAAAAAATCAATAATGTAAATAGAAAATGTAATAGATTTTATATTTTATAAAATGCAATGTATAGTATTCGGTAGAATTTTGCATAAAATCAAATATAAGTTATGTTATGTTTGTGTACACATTGGTTTAGCAATGCTTAAGACAGTATTATTTCATTGAACTATGATATTAAAAAAAAAAATCCTGACATTTTCAGTTTATATAAAATACTAGCATATATTAGTCGGTTCACTGGGTTGAAATAAATAATTTAAATGAACATTGATATTGCTAATGTTCGATCACTTTAATGTATGTCACCCCTCCTCATCCGCAAGAACTATAGATTCAACACAAATATCGGTCAGTTTTGACCATATATATTCCCATGTTCCCCCTCCCCCATGTTGCGGGCCATGGCATCGGAAGTGTCACCGTTCATCTCAGCGACCCCCAAAATGTGGATTCAGTACTAATAACGGTCATTTTCTATGATTGTTAAATATCTTTCCTCCCCTCCCCCAAATTGCGGGTTTGAATTTTAATTTACACGGGGTCGAAAGTATCACTGTTCATCTAAGGGACCCAGAAAACTATAAATTCGACACTGATAGGGGCCATTTTAGATCATATATATATATATATATATATATATATATATATATATATATATATATATATATATATATCTTTCACCTCCTCCCCCAAGTGGCGGAGCTGATTTTGCATTTAAACTGGATCGGAAATGTCACTGTTCATCTGAATGATCCCGAAAACTATGAATTAGACACTAATATTGGTCATTTTCGATCATTATTATATATAGGTCCCTCTCCCCCACCTCCGTGCTGCGGTACACGGTATCAGAATCGTCACTGTTAATCTCAGCTACTCCTAAAACTATGGATTCGACACTAATTTAGTCATTTCCGATCATTTTAAATGTTCATCCCCCTCCCGTACGTTGTACCCTCCACCTCCCCAACTATCAGACCCGAACTTGGATTGAAACAGCATCAGTAGTGTCACTGTTTCTCTCATCGACCCCGAAAACAATGGATTCAACACAAATATTGGTAATTTTTCACCAATTTTATAATTTCTCTCCCCCTCCCCCCTCCCTTACGTAGTATCGTCAAAGTGAATAGCCTAAAGTAATTCCTGCCCCTAAACTCATACATGTTGAAAATCTTTCGGGTGGTTCAAGAGTGATGAAGTCACAGAGACAGTCATTTTTATTTTTAATTTTTTTACATATATCTCATCCCCCCTCCTCTACGTTGGCTTGTCAAAGGGAAAGATAAAAAGACACCCAAGGCCCGACCCTCATCTATGTTGAAAATGTCATTGAGATTGGTTGGGTGGTTCAAGAGTTATAATTTTTTTATATATCTTTATATATCTGTCCCCTCTCCTCCCCCAATCCTAAGGTCTACGTCAAAGTGATATGGTAAAAACCACCCCAGGTCCGAACTTCATCCATATTGATTTTTTTTTAAAGATCGGTCGGGTGGTTTAGGCGTAATGAAGTCACAAAGACGGTCACTTTTGTATTTATTCTTTTTACATGCGTATATATATCTCATCTTCCCCTCTCCCCCCTAGGTTGCATTGTAAAAGAAATAACGAAACATCCCAGCGCCGAACCTTATCTATGATTAAAGTTTGATCAATATTGGTTTAGTAGCTCAAGAATTATTAAATTTCATTTATTTTTATAGATTTATCCACTCCCCACCCCCTCCACTAAGTTCTACAGTTAAAGTGATATGATAAAAACCACCTCAGATCCGTACCTCATCTATGTTGATTTTTTTAAAAGATCGGTCGGGTAGTTCAAGCGTGATGAAGTCAGAAAAACAGTCACTTTTATTTTTACGTTTTTGACATATATCCCCCCTCCCCTTCATTGCACTGTAAAAGTGAAATGAAGAAAACATCCCATGCCCAAACCTTATCTATGTTGAAAGTTTGATCGAGATCGGTCGAGTGGTTCAAGAGTTATTAAGTTTTATTCATTTTGACATATTTCTCCTCCTCTCCTCCCCCTCCCCTAAGATCTACTGTCAAAATGAAATGATAAAAAAAAAAAAAAACTTCCCAGGTTTAAGCTTCATATATATTGAAAATATGATTGAGATCTGCCGGGCGGTTCAAGAGATTAAGTCACAAACACAGTCATTTTCAGTTTTATAATATAGATTTCTTAAGTACAATACGTTAATTCCGGAAATATTATTAATACAAAGGGGATCTTAAGTAGCTGCACAGACAAAGTGTAATCATTCTTAACATGTGGCCCCAGTTTTGCTGCAAAACGTAACACGAATGTCGTCCCAGATTATGTATTTATGTAACGTCAATGCTCAAATAGGATTCAATACCACTACTACTATTACTGCTACTACTAATAATAATTGTAACACATCTTTCACAGTAAAATACAAATTCCAACTTGATATGATTCTGATTGGAAGTCGTTGTCACATAGCGAACAATCATGAAACAAGTACACAGAAAACAAAACTAAAAAAAATAAAAAATAATCAGTGAATATTTCCTTTTTTCACACACTACTTAGGCAAATAGGGGGAAATTGGGGGAGGGGGAATTGCATTGTAAGGCATTAATTAGCGACCACAACTTTCTATGTGGTATTTGCACAACTCTTCTGTAAACTACCAGTCAAATGCACATTAATGATTAATAAACTAAGTAATAATATGAGCAGTGTGATAGAGGTGAAGAAAACAATAGTATGGAGAATAGACGCGCAATTGATGTTCGCCAACCTTAGACATTACATGAGCGTTCTCGAATTAAACTCAAAAATGTATAAACTCCAGGAGCGAGTGTTTTAATCAACCACTACGCTTTCAGAGAAACATCATAACACAAAGGTTTGTAAAGATAAGGAAGTGAAATGAAATGAAATCTTTAAGTTTTACGTCTCACGTTTATGCCGGCTAAGCTAAAGGATACGATGATGATGAGAAATGAAGGAAATGGTGTAACGAAGAGAGCGGCAGAAAACGGGAGAGCCCCGAGAAAACTCACACACACGGTGTTTGTCCATTTTCAAAGTTTACTTGGCACGAGTTGGGTTTGAACCAAAGGCCCCATGCACCAGAAATGAACGCTCTACCACTGAACCACTGTGGCCTTCGCAACGATAGAGTGCTTTCTAAAACACCACTTACAGCATCATGAACTGATTAATATACTATCGAAGAATAGTTCACTCATCATATCTAGAATATTGGAATTATGTACAAATACAATCATTTAAGCCTAGATTATAGCTAACAAGGGACATCACCCAATTGTCCGGGTCCGATTTCAATGAAATTTTTATTGCTGATAGAGAACATGTATTCATTACTTGTGATGACAGAAATTTTTGCCATGGTGCATGTTTTCTACTTTTCTATAATTTTTAAGAGTTGTGATGTGGTTAATAGAGATTACTGCAGAAGTCCCTTACTACCCTTTGTAAACGAAGTGTTAATGAAAGAACAACCATGTAGATACATATAAGGCTTAGGGGAAGTCGTATGGTACATATGACCTTGACTGCAGCCACCTTGAAATCCGCCATTTTGAATTAAGGTCAAGTTTTTTTTTAAATGGTAATAGGGTAATATGATACATAATTTCGGGCTAGAATATAATCAGGAAGACAATGGTGAAGTTAATTTTAAGATACGCTCATTTCGGGAAAAGTTACAGGCATATTAATTGTTTATACTTACTATGTGCGTAAGTCCCTTACCTCCGCTTCTAACCGGCGTATTAATGAAAATAAGTGGATAATACATATTATGACTAGGGGTAAGTGATACGGTAACGGTATCCTTTTCGGCAGCCATCTTGAAATACGCCATTTTGAATTAAAGTGAAGTTTGAAAAATGAAAACCATAGTATGTGCCACCTGATTTTAATAGTAAATTTTCCTCAAAAGCCAATGGTATACTTATTTTTGTTCTATAGTTAACCAGTATGAATTTAGGACTCTTCTAATGTGCACCAACCATCCATTATTCGACCTTTCAAATTGGCAACACTCCTAATTTTCTCCGCATGCTTTAAGATTCCACCTGGCACTTTGCAATTGTTGCTATGGCTCATGTTTTCTAAATTTATTACATTTTTTAAGAGTTGCGATTTGTCAGTTCATGAATAGTGTTGCGATAAGCATCCAGCAATTTTTTCTGATTTTTGAAGACTTGCCATGTAATTATTAATTTCCTAGGCAGTGTAATTATATATTTTAACCCAGAGTACATGAGGAACCTATGGACCTATGTGACGTAAAGAAATACAAAAGAAATTGTAACAAATTGGTGTTATACGAACACAAAATTATCATGAAATGTAGCCTACATATTGCGCAAATGACAAACAGTATTTGTTTTAAATAAATACAACTTTAAAGGAACAGCAGCAATGATAGAAAATATCAAAGAGACATAATATGACTGTTCCCAGCACGCTGTTTGTATCATGAACAAAATATAAAAGCAGGTAACTTGTTTATAAAGAGGTGTAACTTAATCGAGTTCCCGATCAATACTGATTATAAATCTCACAAACATGAACCATCGACAAAAATCGCTAGAAAATGAATGACTTTTTTGTCTGACTAGCTAAAATATTGCCATAGAAAATAAATAAATATACAATAAACAAATAAATATAAAACAAAACAAAAACCATTGATTTACACACCAATCATATTTCGTTTTCTTTTTTGAAGTGACTTTTTATTTGATTTCTCGTCTCATCTAATATCCATTACAAGCTACGTTTTCGGTACTACCTGAATGAAAAGTTGGAGTTGTTTAGTTGTGCGATGATTCATGTCAGTAAACGAGTTTTTGAAGGACAGGTATAGGAAATAAATAATTACATTGCCGAGGAAATTAAAAATTATATGGCAAGTCTTCAAAATTCAGAAAGATTGCTGGATTCTTATACCAACACTATTCATGAACTGACAAATCGCAACTCTTAAAAAAAAAAAAGTAATCAATTTAGAAAACATGAGCCATAGTAACAATTGCAAAGTGCCAGGTGGAATCTTAAAACATGCGGTGAAAATTAGGAGTGTTGCCAATTTGAAAGGTCAAATAATGGACGTTTGGTGCACATTAGAAGAGTCCTAAATTCATACTGGTTAACTATAGAGCAAAAATAAGCATACCATTGGCTTTTGAGGAAAATTTACTGTTAAAATTAGGTGCCACATACTATGGTTTTCATTTTTCAAAACTTCACTTTAATTCAAAATGGCGGATTTCAAGATGGCTGCCGAAAAGGATACCGTTATCGTATCATTTCCCTCTAGACATAATATGTTTTACCGAAACCTTTATCTACTTATTATCATTACGGTAATACGCGGGTTAGAAGCGGAGGTAAAGGACTTACACACATAGTAAGTATAAACAATTAATATGCCTGTAACTTTTCCCCAAATGGGCGTATCTTAAAACTAACTTCACCATTATCTTCCTGATTATATTCTAGCCTGAAATTATGTATCATATTACCCTATTACCATTAAAAAAAAAAAAAAACTTGACCTTAATAAAAAATGGCGGATTTCAAGGTGGCTGCAGTCATGGTCATATGTACCATACGACTTCCCCCTAGTCCTTATATGTATCTACATAGTTGTTCTTTCATTAACATTTCGTTTACAAAAGGTAGTAAGGGACTTCTGCAGTAATCTTTATTAACCACATCACAACCTTTAAAAATTATTAAAAAATATAAAACATGCACCGTGGCAAAAATTTCTGTCATCACAAGTAATGAACACATGTCGTCTATCACCAATAAAAATTTCATTGAAATCGGGGCCGGACAATTGGGTGATGTCCCTTGTAAGGCAATATTTTGTACAAACTGGCATATATGATACGAAAGTGTTTGGCATATTAATTTCAAATTTTGTGCACTTTTTTCTTAAACACTAAACTGGAATAAAATTGTTTTACGAAAATTGATGCACAAGCAAATGTAATTATATCATTATTGTTTAACTATAGCAACTTTTAACCACTGGGATAGAGGCTCAAGATGTTGATTGTTCCACTACGAAGGACCAGGAAAGAGGAACATATTACTAAATTATTGTTGAACATAAATTAATTCAGTTGCAAGAAATCTTGTATTGGACTATTGTTTCAAACACGAAGTTTCGGCCACACATTAAATACGGATAACAAAAAAAAAAAAAAAAAAAAAAAAAAAAAAAAAAAAATGGCCAACAATTATTGGACACTGCAGTTACGTGGGGTTGTGTTTTTAATTATATTTGTAAGTTAAAGCTTTTAGAGCAGCAATTAATTATTTTTTTACAGACATTTACTGGAATGGCCACACCACACACGGCCCATAAACCAATTAGTAGATGACGTGCGTAATATGTAAGACATACATTCTCCAGAACATCGTTCTGGTCCAACTAAGTCATGTTTCAGAGACAAAACAAACTTTAAAGAGATACGAAAATTGAGAACTATTCGATAAAGATGCAATATGTTACGTATCTAGATGTGCTATATATTTTTTTTTCTTTTCATTCTATCTTGCTTATTTTGAGTGTTTTACGGAACAATATTATCGGTGTTTTTACTGTATGATCTGACTCATAAAGTTAGTATTTAAAAAAAAAGAGAGAGAGATAACTCTTATTACCGGCAGCACCTTACATCAGATTTAAGATCTCAATACTGTTATTTATTTTTTTCCTTTTCTTTTTTTACAACGATCTACTTTTCTTTAAGATTAAACTAGAAGTGATTAAAGTTGTGTCTACGCCTTGGATGTGATTATATTACAGCATTCACTTAGAAGCAAAGCTATTTATAGTAACGGCTGTTTCATTCAAAAACAACAATTAGTCTAAGACTCTGGAGACATCTTACAATGGTTGTTTGAAATACTAGATGCAAAACCAGGAAGCGGACTTTTGAAAACTTCAAGTAGGAAGTTGGCTCCAAAGTTTCGAAGCTATAGTTTCAGTACTTGCTCGGTGGAAAAGAGAACTATCTGACGGAGTCCCAAAGAGGACTCACCGAAGACCACAACTGACGCTAATTAGGCAAGCAGGGATGCTGCAGGCTTCTGCACAATTAACTCCTCGTAGGTTAGACTTTCCTGGCTGACCACCAGTCGTATTTTCAGAGCGTTGGATAGCAACTCCCTGGAAGTGACTGTGAGCTACTGTAGCAGGAAGCTCTTCGTCTCAAAGTACACTGTACAATTGGCCCCTTGAGCAGTCTCTTGCCCATTACCCCCTCATCAGAACCGAGAGAAGGAGAAAATCCCAAGAGACACTCCCATGGGATCTGGCTTAAGCGCTTGGGAACAGGCTCACTTCTACAAAATTAAATTACGCCAAAGTGCCGCTGGAATCGATGTTAAAGTGCGAGGAGTTACGTCTATTTGGACAAGGCAGTTGCATAATCGAAAAGGACAAGTTGTACTGGGCTTCGAACCACTACATAGTAGGACAACTCAGAAAGACTTGGATTTTTTTTTTTCCTTTTGCTCCGTTTTGTCTGTGACCTCTCCTGGAAAAACACACACAGTATGCCTTGATACCTATCTCTTTCGCTCGAACAAGGCAAATCGTTTTACGTTTCTCTTTTTCTTCCTGTCACTTTGAAGTAAAAATCGTAGAAAATTGTTGGGAAAATATATATACATATAGAAAGGTGTTTAATTTTGCTAATGCATTTCTAACTGGTATTACACAGCAATGAATGTTTAAGTAAAATATGCAGACACTTGAGCGATTATCTCGTACTTGGAGTACTTAGTTCTAACTTACCGAGCTTTATTCTTGTGCATGAGAGATTTAGATTTGCTGACGATAACTCATCATGTATACAGGTATGCTACATGATTATACGTAATGCATGTGTGTGGCAGGGAACACACATGTGGAAGTCGAGACTTAAGCTGCTCCACTGATATATGCCTTAGGCAGATTACGAGAAAATAAATCTTAAATCTTAGAATCTTAACCACAATTAAAAAGTTTAAGGTTTAATTTGATTTTCAGGTTAGCGTCGAACTAACGAACTAACCAATCTATTATAGTGTAACATTTGTGTGTCTATGAAATTACAACGATATACAGAGAAGCGCGATTATTATTAAGATAATTATTTCATAAAAAATAAAGGCTAACACAGATACCAATTAGTTTTACTATTTCGGTGGCAGCACGTTTAACAGAGAGACAGTGTATTACGGAGGGCAGCGGTGGCTCAGATGTACACCGTTCACCTTTGATGCGTGACGTCCCTGGTTCGATCTTAGCTCACTCAAAGTGGAATTTGTGATTGATAAACACCGCGTGCGTGTCTCTTCTGCGCATTCTTCCGTTTCCTTCCACTTTCCTCATTACACTATGTCATTCATTTTCCATCATCAGTATCTCGTTTAGCCTACACAGTGTAACGTAGGACGTAAAGCTCAAATATTTCATTTCACTGCATCATATTTTAACATAACTTGGTTAATGGTTTATACATGCATTTACAAGTACTATTTACGTGCCAAGGTTAAGGCTATTAAGCTACTGTAAATAAAGAAACTACATTTGTAGGTATCAACGAACGACACATTTTTTAGCGCTACAAAACGTGGATTTTCCTTCAATTTTCTTTAAAAAATAAAAAAAAAACGAATGATAATGTATCCTCCAGCACCTTATTTTATTCAACTTAACGTAAGCTATAGATTGATATATGTAGGCTGAAGACATAATCCGTGCTAAGTGTCAAAAATGGAAAAGTTCGGCTTAATGTAAAATGTGGCTTATGTGCCTAACACTACTATCTAGTATTCACTGTGAAAGCAGTTCAAATAATCCCCAGAAGAACGCTTGTGCTCAGATGTCCCGTCAGTTCTGAAGTAACATTTGGGCTGTTTACTGAATATTTTCGTTTTGGCTTAGCACGGATTTTATATTCTGTCTACGTATGCCTTGTTTTGGACAATATTGGAGCTGAACAAAAATAAAAGAGTTAATCATAATTTTAAACTAGGACATAGCTATATCATTCACCGTACTATGTACCGTAATCTTGCTAGTACGATAATGGAAATTTGATGACGGTATACTTCAGTATTGGCTTCATGTTAAAGGGTGGCATTGGTATTTCGTAATCAATTACAATGTTTCTTTTTCTTCTTTTTTTTTAGTTTATACTCGATTTTTTCGAGAACTGCGCATGGGATTTACACTCAACCACAGCACCTGGCTACTGGGCTTCCTGGTGGATGAAACCCGTATGATTTAGTTTTATTTATTTTATTTGACTAGAAGGATACTCGTTCTGCACACGAAAAGAATACCGGTACGTTTCATTTTGGACATAAAGGGCTGCATTTGGATTCGAACGGCATCGGAAGCGTCACTGATCGCCTCACCGACCCCGAAAGCTATGGATTTGATATTAATGTCGGTCGCCTTCGATCATTTTAATGTATCTCCCCTCCCCCAAGTGTCAGGGCTGAATTTGGATCTAAACTGCATCGGAAGTGTCACTGCTCATCTCAGTGACCCCGCAAATATGGATTTGACACTAATATGGCTCATTTTCGATCATTTTAAATATATCCTTCCTCCCTTTAGTCGCGCCGTCAAGGGGGAATGACAAAGAACAAACCATGCACGAACCTCATCTATGTTGAAAATTTGATCGATATCGGTTGGGCGATTCAAAAGTTATCAAGTCACAAAAGTAGTCACATTCATTTTTATCTATTCTTATCCATCTCCCCCTCCGTCTCCTCTAAGTTTCGCCATCAAACTGAAATGATAGGAAACTTTCTAGGCCAGAACCTCATCGATACGGCCAATTTGATGGAGTTCGGTCTTCTGGTTCAATAATTATTAACTTTTATTTATGTTTTTGTACCCCCCCTAACATAAGTTTTACCGTCAAAGTGTAGTAATGGAAACGCCATTTACTATACTATACATTACCACTTTGTTAGTGCCATAATGAAGAGCATGGTGAGGGTACATTAAAATGTCGGCTTCACCTCAATATCCAAAACCATGGTTCTCGTACTCCACATCTTTTTACAGATTGGTTTTCCCTTACTTTCTTTGGGAGAACCGGGTTCGATTATCGGCGAGAGCTCATGTGGTTCGGATTCCACGATAATCAGTAGGACCATGTCTCATATAGCCTCGCTGCTGAAAGGGACGCCAAACTAAAATCAACTCAACTCAACTCAACTTGCTTTCTTATAAACTATGCATAGAAAATAAGCTTTATATTTACCCCATGCCATTTTTTCAACTAATGACATCTATAAATTTATATATATATTTAGTCGTTAAACACTAATATTGGGGAATATATATTCAGGAAAGACCGACCATTTTCGACATGGATTGCTGCTTGCCTTCAATCAAGGGTTGGGGCCGCGGTGGCTCAGTGGTAGAACATCCACATCTGGTGCACGAGGTCCATGGTTCGATCCCAGCACGCGCCAAGTGAACTTAATGGTGGACGAACACCGTTTGCGTGAGTTTTCTCGGGGTTCGCCCGTTTCCTCCCACTTTCTTCATTCCACTATTCCCTTCATTTCTCATCGTCACCGTCTCTTTAGATTAGCCAGCAAAATCGTGGGACGTAAAACTTATAAATTTAATTATATACAGGGTGTTTCAAAACAACGCCGACAACGTTTGGGAGGTGATTCCTGACGTCAAGATTCCAGACATAAAGTATAAACCAATCTGGGTGCAGAAATGCTTCTTTCCGGAGTTGTAGGCTGTCGAAAACATGAAAAAATGAAATTTAAAGGTCCATAGCTCAAAAACTATGGGACCTACCGTAGTTGGTTCAAGACTTCACTTAGGAACTAATACGGGCGCTATCCAAAAATGCATGTTTCAGAATCCTAAGGTACTCACGCAACATTTTTTTTTTTGGAGGGATTTTGGCTACGGGCATATAATTTGAAGTACTCACCAATGCCAAAACACATATCTGCAACCAACACAAGCATTGAAAACAAAAAGGCGTATATAAGATCATGAGGTATGGTTATTCCGGTCGTTTTCTCCTTTTCACTATTTTGGACATTTCTTAAACCAAAATGCAGAGTTAACTATTGGCTTCATGCCTAAATTCGTGCGGTTTTCTTTTGGGTTGGCAACAATGCGGCATGAAGGTATTGTTTATCGTTATTCCGTTGTTTTATCGTAGTTTGGAGCTTGGAGTGTTGTGAATCACAGGTTTTCTTGATTGTGAACGTATTATTGTATATATTTCAGACAAACTAATATGGAATGGAAGTTGAGAAAAGTGATCATTTCCTTCACATTTTACTCTTCGAGTTTAACCGAGGATCCAGAAACTTCGATAACAATTTGTGCAGTGCACGGAAATGAAGCAATTGCTGAAAGAACGGCACAAAAATCTTCTCTTGAATAATGGTTATCAGATTTCTTCCAGTCAAAACCAAAACAGTTCTACAGGCGAGGCGTTGAACTTTTACCTGAACGTTGGAGGAACATAGATAGCGGAGGTGAATATATCACTGAGTGATTGTGAGTTACTGTGAGTGACAGTAAAATGTATTGTTACACTCGTAGAATATGTTAATCGGATGTCTATGTTCTATTTGTATTTTAATTAACAGAACAGCAGAATACAAGTAAAACATAAAATATAAGAACCGCACAAACTTATACATCAACCCAATATTAACGAAACTTCAAGTAGTTTGTATCTTCATCACTAATTTAATAATGAACAGAAAATGGCTAAGTATGTCAATATGTGCGTCACGCTAATTTTCAATAATTATTAGTCACACGAATAAATGTCGCAATCTTTCTACTTCTTACCTGACTGACGCTAATAGATATCTCCACCTACACTATAACTTGCTACCCAAACAGTTAAATCAACATAAATTTGTATATAAGAAAGTCCTTGAACATCAGTGTCATTTCAAATTTTGACTGAGGGGGGGACATTACTTACCCACATATTAGTTACACGCTTCTCTTATATATATATATATATATATATATATATATATATATATATATATATATATATATATATATATATATATATATATATATATATATATATATATATATATATATATATATTAGTGTATTAGTTGAAATACCCGCTGTTTGCCCAGGGGGAAGATGTTTATGGGAAATATTTGAATCCACTTTTCCCTTGAACTTATTTCAATAAAAGTGTAATAATAAAAAATAATATCCACTACTTTTTGGCATAAATATTTAAGTATCATATCCACACAGAATACATAGTTAATCAAATTTATACACACGAAAAGAAAACCAGATTCAAATGATACTATTAAAAAAAAAACATCTAACGGGACATACGTTTTACCGCTTCGAAAACTATGAATTCGACACAAATTTCAATTATTTCTCGACAGTTTACTTTTCACTTACCCACCTCCCTCCGCCAATGAGGATAAACTTAAATGACATTGGGAGCGCCGTTGTTCCTTTCAGCGCCCCCTGAAATCTGTAGATTGTATACTAATAGCAGTCATTTTAAATTATTTCTTAAGGTGGAAAAAGGGGTCTTACCCTAAATGGGAACTAAACTTGAACTTAAAAGAGCATCAATATTGTAACCAATCAGCTCACGGACCCCGAGAACTATGAATTTGACACCAATATCGGTCTTTTTGATCACTTTATGTTTCCGTTCCTGCTTCCCCTAGGTGTGCAAAGGGTTTTTTACCTTCACTGCTTCACTGAGGGACTGAACTTGGGCTTAAACGACATCGAAACTGTCAACGTTCAGCTCATTGACCCCGAAAACTATAATTTGAAAATAATGTCGATCGTATATATATATATATATATATATATATATATATATATATATATATATATATATATACATCCCGCTTTCCTTCACCCTACATGTTCAACTGTGCTCCGCTTCGGAATGCAAGCAATATGCGCGCTAAGTTTGGTTAAAATTGCTCCAGGCGCTCCAAAGTTATGGTGGAACATACGTACGCGCAGGTATTCTCCCATTTATATATAAAGAAAATATTAGTGCAAAAATCTTAAGGGGGCAATTGACTCTTCCTGCTCTTAGCGAATGACGTCTCTGTCCTTGAATAATTTCGTTATGTATGGTATACAGTTTGGGATGACTGGTGGGTAAACTAAAAGTAAGTAAATGTAACCAATTAGAAATTTTAATTAAGCATGATTTAAAGATAGTGTACAGTGGGCCGAAAACTCGGGAAGAACAAATAATACTAATAATAATCCCAATATTCCTTTCGTGCTTTAATTGCAACGCACATCTGAGCAGACAGCTCTTAAAGAGAAAATTTCGAGAACAACATCTTGAACAAGACTGTACATTATCCCATTATCCAGAAAGGTTCTTATAATTTGATTAATGTGCTTGCTTGGAAATCGTGCTCCCATGGTAGATTTTAATTTACCTTATGTGTATCGCGCAATTAAAGAGCAATTCTCCTTCTGCCTGTATTTTTTGGAGCATGCTTCCCACGTTCACGCGGAGAAGAGGACCTCTTCATGGTCCGCTCTATAGGTGCGCTCCTGAAGTCAGACCAATTAATATTACAGGTGACTTCGCCATTATTGATCCCAATGCAGTTGCTGGAGAAGCACAAAGACCAAACGTACGACTCTGAATTTCGGTGGGGGGTTTGTCGCTATTAGTGCTTCTGCTTAAGGCGCCACAGTAGAACATCGCTAAATACTATCTCCTCTTTTCATCTCTCTCACTCTCTTTAGCGTTCTCTCTGTATCCATGTGTAAGCATGTATGTAAATATGTGAGTGTGTGCGTGTTTTTCTCATAGACAATTTTAAAGACTCATCCAAAGGCCGCGAATGCATGCCTTCAAATACTAATTAACTCGACCATATGTGCTTGTGAGGACCGTGGAATTCTCAACAAAGCATCCGTTGGCTCTAGCGGTTGCATGCACACATGAAGATTAATTTTCTCGGCCTTGTATATTTAACTTTCTTATTTAATTTATAGTTTATTGGCATCCTTAACTTTTGGCTACAACAATAAACATGAACAATTTATCAAATTGACTACGAAGCTTCGTATTAAACCTGTTACTGTCTTACAACTCAACGTCAAATTATTCTTATACTACTAAACCCTTTTGTTATTTTTATTTCTTGTATTATGCAATTATTATATTAGTGCTACTGAAATGTTTTTCTACAGTTCGATGGCAAGATAAACAAATACTGTTTCTTCACAGAGAATGCACTAGCATACTATGTTTCACTATATTTCATTAAAAGCTGTAAGAAACGGAATATTCTCTGAAATGAATAAGAGTTATATACATTGAAAAAAGGTTATGGAGTTTACCTGGGAAATCTGAATTTGAGTTTATTCCTTACATTTAAAGCTACAACTGCTTTACTTCTGTTTTTCGGTATACAAGTAGCGCAGATCACGTTTCGTTCAATGCATTTCAAAATGATACGATTATTGTGAAGTGTTTCTAACATATTTTATAGTTTCAATCATTATATTCAATATTTATATAATATTTCTATACATACTAAGTTTGTTAATAATTTGTTCTACTAGTGTTCGTTCATTTTAGGGTCATCCTCACGCTTACATGTACTTTCTGCAACTTCATAAACCATATTTAGAACGTGAGCAAGATAGTACAGTAAAGTGCTATTACATGAATAAGCTCTGCTAGTAATAATGTAGCGGATCACGTGAAACTTATATGTATGGGATATGAACCATCTGATGGTTGTGCGGGCTCAGTGGTAGAGCGGTCACCTCTGGTGTGTGGGATCCTTGATTAGATCCCAACACCCGTCAAGTGGACATAATGGTGGACAAACACTGTTTGCGTGGGTTTTCTCGCTGTTCTCCCATTTCCTCCCACTTTCGTCATTTCACCTTATCATCCATATCATTATCACAGTCTCCCTTACTGACACAAAATCGTGGAACATTAAAAAAAGAACTGTTAGGCAACCCAAATGTCCAAAGTGTAAAGTATGTTGGATATCCCTCAAAGTTGTCTAGTTAATATATGAATAGCCACCGCAAACGTTGTCGTTATCCCTGAAGATATTAACAGAGGAACAAACTGACTCCACTAACAAATATAACCGAGGTAATTGTTCTAGCTATTTATTGCAAAAGAAGATTCAATAATTGCCCTTCGTTTAGGAGTTATTGTATGGAGCAACGGACATACACACATACTAACACTACAATCTTAGAAAGCCCACTTAGCATGATCCTAACAAGTACGTATTTCCAAATCGTAACTTATAGATCGGATATCTATGTGTGTAGTCTCTGACGTCTAAACTAATTTTCTTATCCACATGGATTAAGATTATCAATTAGATTTCTGGGCTTTCTGCATATGCCCCAGGTGTAACACGCCGTTTATGATAAGATTGCACAGACATAAAGATCATTGAAAAAGAAGCGACACGTATTTTTTTTTAATATCGGCCAACTAGCGGACTGAAAGGGTAAAATGGGGTCCTAATGATATTATGTGGAATATAGCGAGAACGAGAAGAGATATCGGTAAAGGTTAAATGTACGAAATACTACCCATAGTTGGCGCAATTCAATGAGTTAGAACCATGAGAAGAGAGCAGAACATCCGGAAATGGACCAAGCACGTGTACAACATTGTCACAATGTGTTACGGAAATGAGCGAAAAGGGAGGCAAAAAGCAGAACGAAGGAATAAACGAGAACATAAAATGCGTGTTTTTGTTTTGGGTGCATACATCACCCATATGCGAAAACAATGCAGATTTATCTCAATGCACGAAGATGGGATAACACGATGGAAGGATGCAAACGCCGTTCGTATAGGCAGCCATCGAGACAGTACTGCGCAGTGGGTTCCATATATCGGGTAATGGGAATCAAAATTCATAGCATAGTAGAATGTAATAGCAGGTGGTCCACATATGTAAGATAAACAGCAGCATTAATATCAGTACCACACATGATTATCAACATTATATCACTACGAAAATACACGTACAACATACCAGTAATAGTAACAATTTTGTTTTTATGTTACTACTGCCTACACATATTTTCGTTTCCAACATCCATCTCATCGTTGTTCCCATTACACGATATATGCAACCCACCGCACAGTGCTGTATCGGTGGCTGTCTATATGAACGGCGTTTGAATCCTTCCTGCGTGTTATCCCATCTTCGGGAGTTGAGATAAATCTGCGTATCTTTCGCATACGGGCAACATTTGCACCCAAAGTAAAAACACGTATTTTCTGTTTTCGTTTCTTCTTTCTTCCTGCTTTTTATCACCCTTTTCGCTCATTTCCGTAACACATTGTGATAATGTTATACACGTGATTGGTCCATTTTCGGATGTTCTGCTCTCTCCTCATGGGTGCGTTCTACCTCATTAAATTGCGTCGACTATGGGTAGTATTTCGAACATTTAAACTTTTCCGATATCTCTTCTCGTTCTCGCTATATTCCACATAATCATATTTTGACCCCATTTTATGCCCCTATTTGACCCTTTCAATGTGCTTGTTGTCCGATATAAAAAAAAATATGTGTCTCTTCTCTTTCGATGTTCTTTATGTCTGTACAATCTTATCACAATTGGCGTGTTACACCTGAGTACCCTGCCTTGTAAGTCTTGATAAGGAATACACTTTGGGTAAAAACTAGTCTCCTTATATGCAAGCATTTTTTTTTAAAATGATTTAAACTGCATGCTCTCTATCCGTTCAGAAAATTTAGTGATACATGGTGTGCAAATGGTACAACAATATTCTAATTTTGACCTAACATATGATGAATATAGTTTCAGAAATGTTGGTTATTTGCAGAAATCCTTATGCATCCTATAAATAAAACCAAGTTCCTATATACACTACTGTAGATACAGTTAACATAATTTTCTTTCCAGGTAAAAAATACAGATTTACACTTGGACACATTTAAGGTTAGTTTAGGGATGTACCCAGCAAGTTTCTCTTGGCGGGGATACCTAAAGGTGAGGGCTGGACCTTTACACACTAAAAACGAACCGAAAGTCCTGTTTCAAAATATGAAAACATTAATAATTCACCACGTATAAACATAATAATAATAATAATAATAATAATAATAATAATAATAATAATAATAATAATAATAATAATAATAATAATAATAATAATAATAATAATAATAATATTGCGATCCACAAGAAAAAGATCAGAAACAATAATTTTAGATATGATCCACAAGAATGGATCAAAAAATTGCGATCTTGGTCAAGAATTTTAGGGGTTTGCCTACAGTATATGTAGTTCTATAGATATGACGTACAACAAAATTTTTCCCTGAAATATATTGGATCTTTTGATCCAAAAATAAATGCTTCAAGAGTTTAAGACCTTTGTTTAACTTTTGTTGGTGCGGATTGCTTTCCGTTATGTGTCTTCACTCAGTGGAAAAGGGTATTGTATTTATTACACGTCGTAACATACCGCAGGCGTTCATACTCATTTAGTAATCATGGAACATGGCAGAAAAGTGGTGGGGTGTTCATCTGTGATGCAATGGACCTCTAGTTCGAACCCAGACGATACATTCCATCTATGATGTCTTGCAGTGTATAACTGTAGGGCGTCAAATTAGAAATTTCATTTCGATTCATTCAGTAATCAGCCAATTCTATCTAGTTCTTTTTTTATATAATTATTGTGCTATCGTATTTTTTTATTTAAATGTTAACTTGTATGTTGAATGAAATGAAATCTTTAAGTTTTACGTTCCACGGTTATGCCAGTCAGGCTAAAGGAGACTGTGATGATGAGAGATGAGTGAAATGGTGGAATGAAGAAAGTGGGAGAAAACGGGAGAACCCCGAGAAAACCCACGAGCACGGTGTTTGCCCACCACAAAATCCACACGGCGCGAGCTGGAATCAAACCAGGGACCTCAAGCACCGGAGGTGAACGCTCTACTACTGAGCCACCGCGCCCCCAAAAATTGTATGTGACTAGTGACTAGTGACAACTGCCCGCAATCAGCCACAGAAGTTTGGGGGGCCATGAATAAGTTAAAGAGGAAGTCATTAAAATTCTCTTACAAATGTATATTTTTTTGTTTTAATGGTGGCATTTTGTATTGAAGTCAGGGGGGCCACGAAAACTTTAGGAGGCTAATCACCCTCTAGATGCGGGCCTGGTCTTAACCCAAGATTCAAACAATACCAATTTAAGCAAAGTTACTAAATAAAATTGCTATCATAATACCGTTCGTGTGCTTTTACGTGTAGCTTACATTACAGCTTTTAAATGAAATTCAAAATTGGGTGAGTATGTATGTTCATTGACATTGATTGTGCTGTGCTGCTAAGAAAAGTAACACTAGTCACATATTTAAGTGGTTTAGTAAATTCAATGCATTAGATTTGTTACTGGAATATATGATAAATATATGGTTGTATAATACTGCAAATAAGTGCACTTCAACTTTGTCCTAAGATATTCAAGTATTTTCAAATAATGTTAATAAATAAACAGACTAATAGTTTGCTTTCTAAAGAAGAATCACATTGCGTTATAATTTTATTCTTCGTTTTATTGACAACACAACACACTTTTAAAAAATGCATATTATCTTTCTCCAAGCATTGCCCTACTCAACAGCGCAGTTTCCCCTGAAATAACAGACATACAAACATGACAGTTACTGTTTTAAGTACGAGTAGCGAAATTCAAAGGAAGTGTTTTCCATAATCAGCTAGCTTTGAAGTATTTTATAGCGGAATAATAATTATTATTATAACAAAATAGAGGAAACATCCACTGAGGATGTATTTAGATTAAGAGGCAGCGAATTCTGATTCAAAAGGTCAGAAATAACCTGGTACTGATATCGTCGTTTGGTTCAAGAGTTCTTAAGTTTTATTTAGTTTTTTTTTTTTAAATAATTCCCTCTCCTCCCCCTGCCCTACGTTCCATCGTCCAAGTGAATAGCTGAAAACACTCCCAGGCCAGAACTGCATATAGGCCAAAAAAATGATTGAAATGGATGGGGTGGTTCAAGAGATTAATGGTAACAAACATAGTCACTTTCAATTTGGATCTGAAGTTTTTTTTTCTTCCTCACAGAGACAGATATATATTATTAATTATATAGATAATAATAATGAGCGTTATTCAAAAATTCGCTTACATATATTTTATATGAGTTATGCATAACCACTGTTAAAAAAGTTGTTATCCGTTAATATGTTAACGGATTGACACCACTATCAACATTGACAAATATAATATTTCTACTTATCTATTGCAAAAATAAATACGTAAATTTGCTTTCATGTATGGGATATTGGCTATAGATAGCCCCCCTAAAGTTGCCGTTATTTGTTAATAAGTTAACAGATTGACTCGATTAACAAATTCGACCGATATAATTCCCCTAGTTACCCATTAAATAAGGAAAAATTAAAAAAAAAACACACACTGTCCAAGAGTTAGCGTGTGGAATACCGGACGGACATGTGGTGGACATACTAACAGCAGAATCTTAGGTCTCACTGCGTGATCCTAATAAAATAAGATTCAAATGCACGTAATAATATTTAGAGGGTTGTGATCTATAATATAATGATCAGTTACAGGAAGATCTGTGTAGTGCACAGCCAAAGTAATGTAACAACGCGCCCCGGTATAATTCGATTTAATCATCAGAGGTATTAAGATAAGTCCTGGTAAAAATATTTCGTAGCACACCTTCCGATTTTAATAAATCCTCAAAATATAGTAAATGACAGCGTCAGTAGAACACAATCATAATTAACCGTGTGCTTAACATTTCGCTACATGCAATCCGCAGAAAGGAGCTCAATAAGTTTGGATATTTTCTTAAAATGAATTATTTAATGATTAGCCTTTCAAGACAGGAGTTCGTGCACCCGCACGCTGGATGCTGAGTGTCAAAACTGCATCTATTTTTATGTAAATAATGGGCTATATAGAGGTTTTAAATTACTGGCAGGGAATTATTTAAATAGCGCAAGTAGAGTATGGAAGTAGGGATTTAAATGCCAACTTGAGGGGTTAATAATAACAAAAACAATAATCAGTAGTAACTAACACGAATACATTCTGTGTACTGCACTTGTTTCTGACTGTGACACATTTAATGTTAACTTAATGTATGTTGTAGCTATTTATACGAGTATATGTTATGGGGAATACAGTCATCGATGTTTAGTTCACCCATTGCAACATCTTGCATATATGAAAATATGTCTTTATTATACTCACGTTTGTTAAAATTGTTTATTTAAGGCCCCTAACACGGTAGTACAATTTATGTTTACTACTTTTCGAACATCCGGTGCATAATTAAGTTCTGCTTAAAAAAATACAAATTAATAAATTAGCATTGCTACACTGCATGAACTTCGATATATAAATTAATATATTCTAATGTAAATACTAAATTCTATGTATGTTTTAAGGTCTTATCAGGTTTATACAATACTTTCCCCTCTACTGTACACCAAATACGGGAAACATTGAAGTATAATCGTACAATTCATTTTAAAACGTAAAAGCTGACAGCTTACATCCGTTTTCAAATAGTTTCCACTGCAACCAGGGAACTCATATGTTATATATTTCAATCTCTATTACATCAATTAACCCCAAACTGCTATACATCAAGTAGTTTACCAAATGCTCAGGTAAACATATGTCTTCAATTCTCCTCATCTATGTTATACACGATATATGAGTATATTGCACTGCAATTGTATGCAATATCAATGCATTTTAAATGGAACTATGAACAGTTAGTTAAACAAACACTTCAATGAGTTTTCGTCAACAGGTCCAATATATAACTTAGTGAGACCGAGATTTACATGACTATAACCACTACAGATTTGGGTATTGATCCTAGAGTTTGGTTTCTGCCCTACAAAAGGACACTGCGTTGTTTCAGTTATTGCTTTGTTTAGTGGCTTATCATACATGAATTCAAAATCCAACAAAGAGAATAATAAAACAACGGTCTAGATGTCATTGTAATACATGCGATTTAGCTAATGTTGAATTCATTAGAAACTAAATGTTTCATTACCCATATATGTCTGTCACATAGAACACCTTTGTATGCAGACATTCAAGTAATTACACAGAAACCAGTAGACAAACATTGGGTTAATCGCACTCATTTTTTTGGGGGGGTTGTAGTTTACACCCACTTTGCGTATACTTTGTAATAAAGAACTCACATGATCAATAGTAATTAAAAACAAGATAAAGAGAAATAAGACAAATTTACACTACAATCTACGCGTATGGCGTAGATTGTACTGTAAACGTATATATATATATATATATATATATATATATATATATATATATATATACAATACGGGTATAAGCTTGTTATACCCTTATATATATATATATATATATATATATATATATATATATATATATATATATATATATATATACGCTTGTTATCTTAAGAAACTTAGGCACATAATCCCTGTTTATTACAAGACTAACACATGCATTCAAACACGCGAACTTGCACATCAAAGGTGAGGACTCTCAGTATATGTTTACTGTTAAATTAAATTATTTTTAACTTTACCAAAGTAAATGTGGATATCATAAAACATGAGAATTATAATGAAAAAAAAAGAAAAAATATATATTAAAATAATATCTCGTACACACAAAGTATCATGAAGCCAATATCATAAATTATTGAATGAGCTATATATTTCAAGTGCGCCTGATACCATTAAACTGCAGATAGTCTTAATATATGTAAAAGCTACAATTGACTTCTCAGTTTTACTCAAGGGGCCGCGGTGGCTCAGTGGTAGAGCGTTCACCCCTGGTACTTGGGACTTGGGGTCCCTGGTTCGATCCTAGCTTGCGCCAAGTGAACTTTGTGGTGGGCAACACCGTGTGTGTGGGTTTTCTCGGGGTTCTCCCGTTTCCTCCTACTTTCTTCATTCCACCATTCCATTCATTTATCGTCATCACATTCTCTTTTATCCTGACCGGCATAATCGTGGGATATAAAACTGAACGATTTCATTTCTTTTTTTTCATTTTACTCAATAAATACATCGTAGCTATATGACTAGCGTATGCAGGAGATCCGGATTCGATCCCGGTTTGAACCCATGAGGTCGAAATCCCCCGTTAAGCTATAGGATCACGTCTCATATAACCCCGAAGCTGAGCGAGACGCTAAACTCAATCAATCATCTTTACTCAAGACAGTTGTACAATAGTTATGTTCTACTTAGGAAGAATTGCTATGAAATAAGTTTATGGGATATATCTTATGGCTAAACACAATTCCAGATCGATCAGTGAAGTAATTTATTACTGTTCAGCAGTACTAAAGTAATAATAATAATAATAATAATAATAATAATAATAATAATAATAATAATAATAATAATAATAATAATAATAATAATAGTAATAATAATAGCTCATTGTACTTTCCGATTGTTAATGAACATATAACTAGCAATAAACCTACAATTCAAAAAATAAAATAAAATAAAATAAAATAAAATGTCCATTGATTTTAACAAATCACACTGCATTTGCTTAATGTTTAACATATTAACCCTTTCATTCACGAACTTATTTGGTTGTGTTAAAAATATATTTCCATGTGCATTACTCAGATAAATATAAATAATACACTTTTTTGTTACTTGCCATGCATCGCGTTTAAAGGATTGATACAATTTGCCATCGTAATGCTACACTAGTAGGAACATAGGTTGCAAATTGTGTGGTACGGAAGATTGTGAAGCTTTTTTTTTTTCAGGTTAGAAAAAAAAACATTTTTGACATAATTTAAAGATAATAAACGTGCACACTTGGTGTTCTCAATATGCACACTTATGAGGAGTTTCTCGATCATACCTCTGCCAGTAGATTGGAAACGTGCGGTAAACAACTTATACGTATTCTTGATTCAATGTGATGTCAATATGATGATTCAACATTCAACAAGCGTATACGATACCTTTGAAGTCCAAATCCTAACTATAAGGCCAATAACTCGGGAATCAAACAGTTCCGAAGAAATATAGAGTGAGTGAAAAATAACTATATATTTTTAATACGCTATATAAATATTACTGATTTCATGCTGAAAAGGATGTCATAATACAACGTATTCATTAAAATTTCACCGCCTGCTTCACTTATTTTAACCGTTGATTGTTGGAAGCAGCACCCGTAATGTAAATAAATATGGCAGACCACTTTCTGTTTATGACTGAGCTGAGCTCTGCACTGGGAATGGTGAATGACCAGCAAGAGGTCCAGATCTCACTCCGTATGAACTTTTCCTATGGGATACACTAAGGAAGAAATGTGCAAGCCCAAACCTCGCACAGTCAAGGAATTGGAAACAATTATTCAATGGGTTATTGTCAACATTCAAATTACTTCTTTCAGAAAAGTTTCAATTGCATCCCTGGTCATTTGAGAAAGCTGGTTAACAACACAGCTTTCTACGTTGAGATTTAGCATATTATATTTTTTCCGTATCTAGCGAAGGATATACACACATTTTGTAATAAATAAAAATATATGTTACATGTTTTTTTTTTTAGTTTATTTTATTGCATACTTATATTCCACTTTCCCTGTATATTTCAGATATCTACGAAGTATGTCAAGTTGCGCCTCCATGATATGTTTAATGAAGATCGTACGAGTTCTGTAAATCGAGCACAATATACATTGCTAAGTCTAAACCTCAACTTGGATAACCCACAACTCAAGAAAAAAGTTAGTTTGTTTGCATATTGAAGTTTAGCGTCCCTTTTCAGAGCATCAAAGCTATATGAGGCATGGACATATAGTTTAAGATGCAATCCCAACCACCGTAATTCATTCAAATTTCCACTGGGATTCAAACCTAGAACCACCAGCACTAAAAGCACGTTCGCTTGCCACTAGACCTATCAGAAAGCATCAGGAACCAAAGATGAATAGATGCAAACATTTCACAAAAATGCTAAATAAGTCAAAGTGTACTTCCATGGTATGCTTAATCGAGATTAGATAGTTTCTTTTATTTTAATCGCTTGCAATATATGCATACGCTTTTTGTAATATTCTTTATATCAAATGAAGGACGGTACGATAAAAATACTGAAAAATGACTCTGAAAGTTTGGGTATATCCAAAGTTTGACTCTTAGTTGAAACACATTTTATTTTCTGATGAACAAACACGCTATGACATATTGGTCACTTGGGACATGACTTTGTCATATCTCTTCTACTCACCATCGAAATTAATTTCGTCATAAAAAAAAGCTTCTTAACAAATCGAAACAAAAGTATCATAATGCAATATTTGTTGTTTTGAATGATAACATAGTCAACTGTTAGTGTGAAATAACAGCTAAACAAGTACTTTCTTTAGAGCTTAAAAATTCAAGAAGAATAGCGTGAATAATTATTGTCCTAGCAATTTTAAATTATACGCGAAAATACTCTCATAGGATGAAAGAATAATTAAGAATTAAATGGTCATTTTACGATAATTCTTTTTTATTATTATTATTATTTCTTAACACAACGAGTTTGCTGAAACTTTCATTAGCCAGAGCTTCTAAAACGAAGATCATTCCTAATTTCTTTCAACTTCATGATTTTTATTTCACCAGTGTTCTATCGTGCATTTGAAGCAAACGTATTTTTACTATCTAAGCTGGGTTTGCTCTTCAGAAGTCGATCCAAAATTCAATTAAGCCGTTTTTCCTTCAGTTTAACGTTTAATTAATATACGTCAGGCACACAGGGATTGTGGACAATGATGCGTTGAGAATAAGACCAGGGAAAACGGCAGAAAGGGGTTGCGAGTGAGACAATTCTACCTCACCCCCTTCAACATCTTTTACCAGCTTTTAAAGCATCTCTCTCTCTACTACTCTCTCTCTCTCTCTCTCTCTAGGGTGCTCAGAACAAAGCTACCTCATTTCAGATTGTTTCAGCTATGCCCGATAAAAAAAATCGGCTCTTTTTTTACTATATTTTTTCCTAAATTTTAATACAAAGCTCACGAGACAGCAATGCTCAACCAATCGAAAGTTGCTGAAACAATTTCGTCAACCTGTCACAAAGATTCAAAAATGTGCTGAGGATGAAATGATTTTTTTTTTTTTTTTAAAGAAATAAATAAACACGACATTCTGCAAGAGAAACTCCCAGGAACTACAAATTTAATCAGAACAATCGAAAATACAAACTTCAGTGTGTGTATAGTATGTTTTACTTTGTCACTGCAATGCTCTAGTTGGATGAAACAATAGCATTATATTCACTCCGTTAGAATTTAGTATCGCACTCTTATCTCTTTCCTACAACACAAGATTAAAAAAAATACCTGTCATCGTATGTGTTTTCTTTTCATTACACAATTTCATTTAGTTTCTGAACGTTCCTAATGTTAACTGTGTATTCTACAAGAGCGTACATTGTTTATTCGTTCCATAGCCAATTGCACCAAAATATATTCACATACATCTGTCTTCGTTTCTTTCTTTTTTTTTTTTAAATGGAAATCGTTTCTATTTCCTTGTATCACTCAATGTTTTTTTTTTTTTTTTTAATATTGTTGTTTCATATTCGATATTTGATTTGTGATTCTAAACTTTTTCTTCACAAAATAAACCTTCTGCAACCAAATTTATCTCGAGGAATAGAAGTATTAAATAAATGCAGAAGTTAAAGTAAATGTTGGATGAGCACACAAAGAATATTGAAGGTAATTAACTGGAGAACGAACAGTGAATTATGACATATTTAGGGCAGGAATTTTCATAGAAGGTGTGGTAGAAAGCAATGTTGTTAACATTATCCGAATATATCAGCTCGTGTCCAATATTCATTTTCCATATTTGAATAATTGTTCATTATCGAAATAATTACTGGAACGATTATTAGAATAATATTCCAGGAATTCTTTATCCAAATTTTCAAAGCACTAGTAGAAAGTAAAAAAAAAGAATAAATAAAGAAAAAAAGAAGAAAGAAAACTATACAGTAGAATTTATATTGCAACTGATAAAAAAATGTTAAATACATTTTTTTTACGTTAAACTACGTGATTAGTCGCAACACCAAAGTGCAAAGACACTTCGCAATTTACACTACCGGTATTGCTGAGATTATATATATTAAAATCAAATGTATGTATGCTCGTACGCGCGTCCGTTACTCCTCACAATAGCTATTTAACGAAATAATTTTGAATTCGCTTTTTAATGCAATAGATAACTAACTAAAGTGATTATCTGTGCCGAATTCGTTAATGGAGACAATCATTTAATCTTCATGGTTTACGATTACTTTAATGATAGTTATCCGTATACCATTTCTACTATTGAAGCAAAGATAGAAGAAGTCATACATTCCGCCGTTAGATAGCAGCAAGCATCCCCCAGTGATTGATATTTTCAGGACAAAATAGACATATATATATAGGGCGTATAAGATCACCTGTCCCAGGCATTTTTGTCTTTTTGTGGTGCACGTAGATACTTCAAACAAAAAAAAAAAAAAAAAAATGAATGACCAAATCGTATGTGGAGAATCAAACGGTGATACCTTTATATCCAATGGCGTAGCGGAAATATTTCCATGGGGTGTCAACTTCAAAATTTCAAGTAGAAAGTGATACCAATTTCAATCTCCTTCGAAGTATTATTGAAAAGGAAACAAGTTTTAGAGGAGACAATTTTCGCTAAAGTCTACGGTTTGGCATCTACGAGTGTTATTTGTTGTTGAATTGCTACTATCAAGTCCACCCGTCCCAGCATTTTTCTCGGCTCGTAGCGCACGTAAACACATCAAACAAATAATAATAATAATAATAATAATAATAATAATAATAATAATAATAATAATAATAATAATAATAATAATAATAATAATAATAACAATAATAATAATAATAATAATAATAATAATAATAATAATAATAATAATAATAATAATAATAATAATGACCAAAGCGTATGAGGAAAATCAAACGGTGATACTTTCGTATCCAGTAGCGTAGCGGAAATATTTCCGCGGGGTGTCAACTTCAAAATTCCAAATGGAAAGTGTTATCAATTTCAATTTCTTTGGAAGTATTATTGAAAAAGAAAGAACTTTTACAGGAAATAATTTTCGTTAAATTCTATGATTTTGCATCTATGCCTTATTTCTTGGTTAATTGCAAAAACAGAACAAAAGGTTTACGAGGGGCGCACTGAAAGTCGTGAGCAATATTTTTTTTTTCACAACCGTTATCTTTATTTGTAAGTAAAACCGAATATATCGTCTCAATCTATAGGCATTTCCTTTCGTTTTCTGCATAGTCTCCGTTCTTTTGCGCACATTTTTCCCAACGTTCTCCAAGTTTGAAAGTACTCTTGCGATAGAATTCCGTCCCAGCTGTCCATAGACACTGACGCACTGCTTGACGAATATCCTCCAATGTCTTTATCGATAGCCTCGCATCTGTTCCTTCACAAAACCGATAGGATAGTAGTCGGAGGGTGCCATGCTGGGGCTGTAGGTAGGATGTGGAAGTGTTTTTCACCCAAATCTCCTGATCTGCTCCATAGTGACACGTACAATATGCGAACGCGCATTATCATATTTAAGGATGATCTTTCCAGGGCGCTAATCACGCAAGGCAGGACGGAACTTCAAAAGTGTCTTAGTGCAGCGGCCAGAATTTATGGTTTGTTCAGTCTCAAGAAAGTGAACCAGATTGCAACCCTGTGCACCCCAGAAGACGCTCCCTATAACTTTTCCTATCGATTGCACTCTCTTGGCTTTCTTCGGTGGTGAAATCAAGTGGTGCCATTCTAAACGCTGTTGTTTTGTTTCAGGTTCATAATAATGTAACCACCTTTATATCCATATCAAAATCTCTGAAGAGGGGTTTGGGCAATGGTTAGTCCCTGACGTCTGTGGTCCTCGGTTAATAACCGTGGGACCCAACGGGCTAAACCTTTCCGATAACCTAACCTGTGAATCATTTCCTGCACCGAACTATGTTCAAGTTTTGCAGCGATATCATTCACAGTGATAAGTTTTACCGCTATCTCCCCTAACCAGCTCATCAACCTTTACCTTGTTGCGTTTCGTTTAGGCACTTCGAGAGTGCGCGCTGCGTGGCTCATGTTCCATAATCGTGATTCCATCCTTAAAATATTTCACCCATATCCTAACAATGCTGGCACCCATGCACACACCTCCATAGGCACGCTGCAGTCTGAGGTGAATTTCAGAAGCAGATTTGTGTTCTTTAATAAGGAATTCAAATACAGCACAGTGTCGAAACGAAACATCGCTGCAGGCCATTTTGGAAATCCTGCCTGTGGTTACCTGCCTGCAAAAAAGAGCGTCAACGTCCGGGAAGAAAGAAAGAAATGCTTGTAGATTGAGATGATACACTTGGTTTTACTTACAACTAAATATTACGTTTGTGAAAACATGTTGCTCATAGAGTAATTATATATTATAAGAGGTTTCAGCTGCTCTTCCGCTGAAACTGTGAAGACCATGGCATCACCATTCAAGGAAGTTTGGTACCACGAACTATTAAAAAGAAGAACGAATCAAATCATTCACAGCACCTAAGTCTAGTAGAATTAGCCAATGATGCACTTAGCTACTGCCAGTAGCAGACGATACAGTTAATTACAACTCTAGTCAATAGTGTCGCAGAATCACTTTCGTTGCAATGTGGGAATAAGTTAATTCCCATTAGTTATATAGGAAGTAGTTCATTAGGGTAATCAATGATGTTGCTCACGACTTTCAGTATGCGCCTCGTAATTGGCAGTTACTTTAAAAGAACACCAGATAACACATGTTCTATCAAATAGCATTGTTGTTCAAACTCTTTATATCATTCAGTATCAAACGTTATGCCATATCTGTTGTACGTATCAATAAATCAAAACAATATTGCAGGACAGTATAGTTTAAATTGCGGGGACGGAACCAATTCAAAATAGAAAAGCAAAGAAAAACATTCATAGGTTTTAAGTTAAACTACGTATGAAACAAATTTGATCTAAAGTATCAGCAATAAAACATAAAACAAAATTTAAATTTAAAAGATACGAAATCATTGCCACTTTCCCGAGCTTCTTAATGGGTTACCTAACTTATGAAAGCGTTTGAATAAAAATCATTTTTGACAATAATTGCACAAATAATTGTTCAAGAGTTATACAAATAAAGTGAAGATAATAAATACAATAAATAACATGAACTGCAGGTTATGTATATTCTTCCCAAAATGTCATACTTGGACAAAATAAACTCACAATAAATGTTCAAAGGATCGTTCAGTGCTTGCGATACACATGCAAATGCGTACCGGAACATTGTTGACTGCTCTTAACACTTCAGTTGGACTTAGTGCACAGCAGACATTACGGATCTTCTCCATCATGTCATCTCTTGTAGTAGGACACTCTTGGTAAACTAGCTCCTTGACACGTCCCCAAAAGAAAAAAAAAAATCAAGCGGATTCATGTCCGGAGAACGAGCTGGCCAGGAAACCGGGCCTCCTCTTCTGATCAAACAGTTTGGAAATAAACGTTCAACAGTTTCTCTGACATCTCTTGCAATTCGAAACATTGTGTTTTAAATTTTGTTTCTGCATTTTCTATTTTCAGTTTTTTTTTTATTTCGTAACCTGTATTTTAATTTTTAGCTTTATATTTGGTTTCCAACATTGTGATTTTTATTTTTTTCTGCATTTTCTATTTTCAATTTTACAATTTTTATTTCGTAACGCATTAAAAAAGTAGTCTGCATGTTGGATTGCAAGATTGTGCTTTTAAAATTTTACTTCTGCATTTTACAATCAAAGAGTTTCATGTAGTGAATTTGTAAGCTTACACTCTACGAGCGTTGTGTTAAAATAAACACACATATATATATATATATATATATATATATATATATATATATATATATATATATATATATATATATATATATATATATATTAATATTTCAACTTACGTTTGTCAATTTTAGTATTTCAAATTATTTAACAGTGTGCAGCTATGGTGCCGTGAGTTTAGTATACAATTTGTTAATATATTAAAAGTTTTTCTATTAAGTGAATAGCAATGTTATGATTAGTTCAGTGTTGCAACATATTGTGTAACGATATGTAATGTTCGTGAAATTAGTTTGTGTTTGTTATAATGTAATATAGTTAACGCACTTCGTAATATTATTGTTACTAATTTAAAAAAAAAAATCACGTAATTTTTAAACATCTGCGTACGAAACTACAAACTAAATGTATCTGGGTACGACATTTTTTTTTGTTTAAATCGCCTGGGTATGAGATTACGTTTTGCGTCCATATAAGGCTTACAAAATCGGCGCGGCCTCAATTTAGAAGAAGTACTACAGTTGCCAAGACGTTCCTGGTTGTACACTACGTGTTGTAATTGTAAACATACAACATTTAGATAAAAACTACGGGACATTGAGATTTACAGTTATCGGAAAGTACTGCAAGATTTGCCGATAAACTTTTAACAGCATTGTTGGTGTACTAAACAATTTACTCGATTTTGTCATTTTTGGGAAAGTTCCAGAAAGTTTTGGAAACTTCGGCAATCTTCGGGAAACTTCGGTAATCTTCGGAAACTTCGTGTGGAATTCTTGGATTTTGATAGAATTTTTGGAATTTCTAGTTCTCTGCACGCATATAGGAAAGGCAAAGTTGTGCAACCATTCAGTATTGAAGAATCAGTGTTGAAGTGAAGACGTTCCCTGGTTGTACGCTGCACGTTGTAATTAGCTTAAAGATAATTTTATTACGACAGATTGTAAATTACAATTATCGGAAAGTAGTGAAGGATTTACGGATAAACTTAAAAGTACATGTATGGTTAGTTACGGGAACTTTATCATTACAGTTATCGGATAGTATTAGTGGATTTCCTGATAAACTTTCAAGTGTATCACGGTTAAACTGTAAAAGTTACAGAACATTATCATTTTCAAGAGGAAGTGTCGGTAAAGTGTTATCTATATATTTTGTGAAATCGTAATTTCAGAAAGCATCTTTGATAAATAAGAGATAATTCGATTATAGTGTTCTAACAAACAGTGATTGGAAACTAAAAGCACGTATTACAGTGATACAATGTGGAACAGTGATACAATGGAAGGTCGTACTGTAATTTGTCACATGTTGGCAGCCCAAGAAGCTCGCAGATACGAAAGTGAAAACGAAGTTTTATTTACATGGGAAGTGTTGACACAAAGTCATGCTACGGGTGTAAGGGTAAGCAATGACGCTTATTTCAAGCTATTGCAAGCGTAGCTCCGGCATTTTGGCTGTGATCCTGATGCTGTTTTGAAGAAATGTAAGTCTTTAAAAAATGGTTTGGGTACAAAACCTCGCGGCCAGAACCTCGCGGCGACAACCTCGCGGACCAAAACCTCGCGTGGCCAAAACCTCGCCTCCCAAAACCTCGCGGCCCAAAATCTCGCCGGGCCGAAACCTCGCCTGGCCAAAACCTCGCCGCCCAAAACCTCGCGGGCCAAAATCTCGCCGGGCCAAAACCCCGCCTGGCCAAAACCTCGCCGCCCAAAACCTCGCGGGCCAAAATCTCGCGGGGCCAAAACCTCGCGTGGCCAAAACCTCGCGGGCCAAAATCTCGCCGGGCCAAAACCTCGCCTTGCCAAAACCTCGCCCCCCAAAATATCGCCATCCCCAAAATCTCGCCTGACCAAAATGTAAATGTTCCAACAGATGATAAGGATGACGGTATAAAAGACGCTGTTTCAGAAAAAGTATCACGGGTATTTGACCGTCTCGCGATACCATATGGAAATTCTATTTCTGTATTAGAGGATTTCAATGTGAAGATAGGGCGACAGGATGTTTTTAAACTGGTTATAGGGAAAGAAAGTCTGCATAAGGAAAGCAATGACAACTAACAGGGTTAGTTTCGTGAACTTTGGAGCATCCAAAAACTTAAAATTTCAACAAAAATCTAATAATATTTATGAAAGTATGAAATAATATATGAGTTTTTACGACGTCCCTTGATTATGTCCTGTAGGTTAAAGGAGACATAGATGACCAGGATGAAGGAAATGATCGAATAAAGAAAGTGGGAGGAAACGGGAATAACCCGAGAAAGCCCATGCACACGATGTTTTTGTATCTTCTTCTTCTTCTTCTTCTTCTTCTTCTTCTTCTTATTATTATTATTATTATTATTATTATTATTATTATTATTATTATTATTATTATTATTATTATTATTATTTGTAATGTGGAATTGCATATTAAGAAATTCATTGGATAAATTTTAAAGAAAAGTTTCATTCGCGGCGAGGTTTTGGCCCGGCGAGATTTTGGGCGGCGAGGTTTTGGCAACGCGAGGTTTTGGCTCGGCGAGATTTTGTCCCGCGAGGTTTTGGGCGGCGAGGTTTTGGCCACGCGAGGTTTTGGCCCGGCGAGATTTTGTCCCGCGAGGTTTTGGGCGGCGAGGTTTTGGCCACGCGAGGTTTTGGCCCGGCGAGATTTTGTCCCGCGAGGTTTTGGCCGGCGAGATTTTGGGCGGCGATGTTTTGGCCGCGAGATTTTGTCCGTATCCCTTAAAAAATATTATTGATTTATATCACGTATGCAAATTTCGTCAAACAATATGAGGAACTTAGCCCGTGAAAAGTTTATGGAACTTGTGTCTGCAGGGAAAACTTCCGATTTAACTGCAAATGAGTCCAATGAGTTCCTCGGTATTCTTCCAGAGCCTAGTACTAGTTCTGCACCAGGACCTGTAATGTATAGTGTTGGAACAGATGAATATTTTCGTATTGTCAATATTACAACCAGACATTATACTTATTTTGGACTAACAGGAAAGGAAGTTACCATTGAACGTATGCGCACCAATGGAATTGATGACCCGGAAAAATATATTCATTCATTATTTGAATTTGTAAAGGAGTATGAACGATGTCGACGATCATATGTATGTTGGCATGACAATAGAAAGTTCTGCTTCCACGATAAAGAAAGCAATATACATGTCGTGGCGTCAAAAGTCACAATTCAGGCCCAATGTTCTGTTTCAGAGTATTGATAATGTTTTAAGTAATAACGAAAATTATTTATTTGGGGATAAATTAACTTTCAAATTTTATATTGCCAATTTACGTAGCAATGATAGTAGCAATTCAACAACAAATAACACTCGTGGATGCAAAACCGTAGACTTTAGCGAAAATTGTTTCCTATAAAAGTTGTTTCTTTTCCAATAATATTTCCAAAGAAATTGAAATTGATACCACTCTCTATTTGAAATTTTAAAGTTGACACCCTGTGGAAATATTTCCGCTACATAAATGGATATAAAGGTATCACGATTTGATCATTTTTTTTTGAAGTATCTACGTGCACTACGAGTCGAGAAAAGTGCCTGGGACGTGTGGTCTTGATAGTAGCAATTCAAGAAGTAACATTTGTAGATACCAAACAGTAGAATTTAGCGAAAATTGTTTCCTATAAAAGTTGTTTCTTTTTCAATAATACTTCCAAAGAAATTGAAATTGATACCGCTTTCCATTTTAAATTTTGAACTTGACACCCGTGGAAACATTTCCGCTACGCCACTGGATATGAAAGTATCACCATTTGATTTCCCAGATTCGATTTGGTTATTCACTTTTTTTGTTTGATGTGTTTACGTGCACTACGACGCGAGAAAAATGAATGGGAGGAGTGGTCTGATACATCATATATATATATATATATATATATATATATATATATATATATATATATATATATATATATATATATATATAAGTGAAGGGAAGGTACACTACCCTCCTTGGCATAGTGTTATTTGTGTACCCATGTGCCTTGCAAGACATGCACATCTTCAACTGGCTCCGCGGGAAATGTTTAATTAGGTTATTTTTCTGTTCAATCTAAGAGAAACGGTAACATGCCAATTTCCAACGGATTATTATACTGCTATATCTACTTCCCTCTTGTAGGCTATAATTCCTTCGTGATTATAATGCAACCAAAACCAAGGTTATGATATATAAGAAAAAAACTCTTCGTAATAAACTTTCTCACTTCACTTAAAGGAAATCACGTGCTGCAATTATTACACATGTATTTATTTCTGAAATGCGAAAACTATTATGTTATTTTCGGAAAACTTAGTCCAAAGAAAACTCACCTGCAAATTAAAATAACTTTTGTATTCTTTTATTTTCTAAATAAGAATGACTCGTGCGATTCATTAGAGTTATTAATTGAACATTTGTTTATGCATTAACAAAATCGCATGAGTCGTAGTCGATGAAATTATCAACAAAAACTCACCTCCAAGAATAAACTACTTTTTTGTGGATTTTTTTTTAAATGAGAAACTACTTATTTTATATTTTCGTGTTAATAGTGAAACATTTGTTTACAGAAAGTTGATCGAAAATAATTCACTTCCAAGAATGAACTAACCCTTCTGAATCTTCCCCAGAGAAATAACTTATACTCCAATATAATGTTGCTAATGTAATATTTTAATGTGAAGTATAAATATACTTATTATATCGCTATACCTTATTCTCTCATATCGTCACTCGAAAGTAAAACTGTTCGTAGACATGCACAAGGAATGTAGAATTGTAGTCACACAACATGAAATTAATTCTTCCAATCAATACGGAAAATGCTTTTTTGTTACAAATTGTTAGGAAAAACATTCTTAGTAGAACCATTAGATCTATAATAACATACCATGGATAAAAAGAAAAAAAACGGTTTTCTGGTTTCAGGAAACATTTTTATTTTTAAATCCATAGATTGTAAATTGCAAAGTTCAATAGAAATATAGGTTGCAAATCCAGCAAATTTGAAGGTAGATAGCGATGCATGGCCAGTTAGTTATATGCTTTCTTCTCCCTCTCTCTCCCTCGCTGTGTGAGAGAAATCTGCAAAAGCAAGCTATATAGGGGGTTGGTTAGGCAATTAGTCTCGGCGATACGATATTCATTACAAGCGACAACAACAAGCATTTATGAAAAGAAATGGACGTTTTCCGCAGAAAAGGCATGGCAAAAAAAAAAAAAAGTTTAAATTTATTGACAAACAACACTTATGCCAAAACACACTTTTAAATAACGCTGTTTCAGAAGCTTTTGTGCTTATTCCAACCGTAATTTTGATCTAAATATTAGTATCAATTACATTAAAATGCTATTTCAAATACAGAAACATTTAGAACAGAAAGCATTTCCACATATGCATGCAGCTCATTACTACTACTTTATCAGCAAACAGTTTATTCACGGTGAAAAATTGCGTTTACTTTATTAATGTCTGCTGTTAATCACGGTTGGCAATACAACAACGGAAATGATATATTCAGTATACAACGAGAAAGTTTATTATTATATGGAGAGGTTTGTTGTTGGGGATCGTGAAAACGGACTGCTTTAATAATAATAATAATGATAAAATAATGATTGGCGCGCAAACCAATAAAGAAAATGGTAAATTACTTAAAACAAGAAAGAAAAAGAGTTTCATCACGATCTCCACATATACTGAAACAATTTTGGTAAAAATAAAATAATTATGCAACTTACACATTTCCCGCAGACTAAACTGACGCATTCAGTGTCTTACCTGTAAAAATAAAGAAAGAAAAATAATTATTATTTATTATGCATATAAAAAAGCAATATACAGAAAGAGGGATAACAATAGCTATTTAAGAAGCTTTGTAGTAATGGGAAAATGTCAGTTTAACACAAACAAAAAATATTTTATAAATAAAATTCATATTCCATATTTTACGTTTATATGTTAGGAGGATATATGCAGTTTCCCAGTTGCGGTAAAAAAAAATCTTCAATGATTCTAGTGACTTAATATTATAAGTTGTATGCAAGTATTATATGTCAAAATGAACGTCCCAGAAAATACTGTGTGTTTTGTGGACAACATCATGTCCGTGGGTATTCCCGGGATATTCCCGGTTTTTCCCACAATATCATTCCAGGAACTCTTCTATCAGTCATATGCCTTCATCATCCGTCTCCCTTAGCCTAACGGGCATAGACGTACGACGTTAAACGAAAAAAAATATGGAAGTATTTTAAGAAAAACTTTAAAATACATTTTCACACTCATTTCATTGCTAGTTTTGTAATGGTGACCCTCAATAAGAACAATGTAAAAAAACAAACAAACAAATGAGCGAATGAAATCAACAGTATGTTAGTTATGATATCAATGAACCATGACTGCAGCAATTCTAAATTGGGTACAAATAATAACAGAGGATAATAGGTTGTGTAATGAAAATCCATTGCGAAGATTGGACGAAGTATATATAAAAATGTACTAAAATAACAAAAAGAACATAAAGTCAATACTAAGTGTTTGGAAATAGCATGTGTTATCAGAAGTGTGGCATCCAACGGAGATGTGGAAACAAAATAAGGAATACTGAGATTCATGGACATGCTTAATTTGCGACAAATGAGTGTCAGTGTATCAAGTCACACTGGAATTTGTAATTGTACACATGCAAAACGGGTTGCAAGAATGGCGCTAATACAAAGAGTTATAAACTACTCTTCCCAGCAACTCTTCTATCATTCGTTTGCCTTCATGATCCGTCTCTCTTAGCCTAGTGGGCATAATCTTGCGGCGTTAAACGGAAGTGTTCAGTACTATTTACAAGCAGCGGAAATGTTTCTGGCCAGCTCAGAGACTGCTAATCAAGAAGGCAAACAAAAGTGTTAGGGATACCTAGGTATAATGTAATACTGAAGTTTCTTCTGAACGAAGGCATACAATACGCGAATGTTTGCAGAACACTGAATCACTGAATATAGACTAGCGTGATAAAAAATTTAGCCTATGTGATACACATGGATAATGTGAGTTTCTAAATATGTTCATGCATGTGTCAGTGACACATGTCCTGATTCCCACTTGCTCTGATTCTCTGACCACAGCAGTCATTCTTGTGAATTTAACGTGTGGAACGGCTGATTCTGGATAGCCGACGCACAGAGGTTCTTCAAATTGCACAAGAGATGAAGCTTTCTATAGGAACAGTGGATACAATTGTTCACGAGCATTTGCCTTTCTCGAAAAGTTGTGTACATTAAGTACAAATACAGCTTTTCACTTTCAACCAGCGCAGAAGAGTGGAAATTGAAGTCTCGCCCCAAATAGTTTACAGCTATTTGAACTCTAGCAAATCAGCATTCCAGCACTGATGACGAAGTGGAACGGGTTGTCGTAGAAATGTTTAAGCGTAGTGACAAAATTTTATAAGCCGAATCTTTCTAAGTACTAGTTAAAAGATGTGGCAAGAATATATATACACTAGTAGCACGGAAGCATACCGAAAAAAAGAGGAATGCAATTTTCGTTCCTTGAAATTTGATCTTTCAGTTCATAAGTTACGATTTAACTTGAATGCTCCTCGTACTTACTATAATGATGAAAGTGTGAATTGGATAAAGAGAAAGATAAACAAAATACGAAATATAGCGGGATCAAAAGCATTATAAATCAGCGTAAAATTCAAATTATGCCATACAAGTACAGAAAAAAGTGTTAACAGGGACTCGTTATCTTCTCCGCTAACCCTAACACGATTCCATCCCTGTAGCGCAAAATGTGGTACAAAGAAAAATTGGTATCTAAGTAAATATCAGATTTGTTCGCATACGTTAAATAAAATAATGGGCATTCAAACTCATTTTGAGCACAAACATACATACGATTGAAACTAAAGAAAACGCAGTCAGGAATATCGAATCATGAATCAAACTGTGGTATCTGGAGCTCATGTGGTTCGGATTCCATGGCAATCAGTAGGTCTCATCTCATATATGTAGCTTTGCTGTTGAAAGGGACGTTAAGCTCAAAATCAACTCAAACTGTGGTATCCTTGGTGCTGAATAATGAATTTCACTATTCGTTAGTATGAGGTTAATCTATTGAAAAATGTGTCCATAAATTTGTTAACATTCAAGAAATAGTGTGTGCTTTTGGAATAATAATAATAATAGTAACAATACAAAAAAAACTATCATCGTATAAAACTGTATTAAGAACATGGAAAAAGAGTAACCACAGTATACACGAAATGTCACGATGCGACAGTGCCTTATCTTAAAAAAAGCTACTATGGATATCAGTGTAATTGCATTGTGCTGTTTTCATAGAATAATGCTAAGAAATGCTGTCTATACAAGCACAAACAAATAAAAAATAACAAATGCAGTTACCTGCTAATTTACCACCGAATTTGATATCTACAGAGAAGCAGAATGTAAGCGCTAGTTGGTCCATGAGCTAAAGAAGGTTAACTCGTAAACCAGCTGATCCCGCTTCATTTAAGCTAAGCCAGTTTAACAATATGCATAAATAATCAATCAATAATTAACGTTTCTTGTAATCCCAGCTTAAAGCTAATGAAACGTAACACAGGTTTTGATGTGGAAATCGATACGTAACCGACACTAAAGAACAGAGCAGTTGCGATCTCCCATGGCCACTTGTAGGACGTGAATCTCACTACTATTAGCAATATTCTCTTTGAACGGCAAAGTATATCTACATTTATTAAACCATTCAAACATTGCCACAAATTGTAGAGATTTAGTGATAACATTTGAAATAATTCGCTATTTTAACCGTGTTAGAACATTTTCAAGAATAAATGAAAGTAAAAGTCGAAAAATGCGTACTTCATGTTATGTAAAATCACAGTTATTCACAGTTTTAAGAATATTTGTGATTACAGTAATTTGTTAACTTGCGCACAGGTCAAAATATGCAGAGAAAAACTTTTCTTACTATGTGTGTATTTATGCACTAAGAAAAGCGTTAACACTATACACGTTTGAAAATAAATTATATGCAGTGTATTAAATACAAAGGACATAAATATAACATTAATTTGGATTTTTGTTATCCTATGCATTCACAACCTGGGTCAAATTCACGTAAAATTTTATATGTATGATTACCATACATAGTGCGGCCCGTAAGTGCAATAATTTGTATGGATCGTGCATTTCCGGTTACCAGCACGAAATTTGGTCAGAGTGTTTAACGCGACATATAAATGAGAAAAAAGCCGGGAGACAGCTTCTCAATATGTTTCGTGTGACTGTGGGCGCCATCTTGAAAAATGTCCTACTTTTCACAAGTTCCCCAAATTTTGTCCGATTTACACCGTCTTTCGGCTCAAATTCACAGGCAAAATGACTATAGAAGACTGTGAACTGCTAGACAATAACGGCAATAGCTTTAATTTCTTGAGGGAGGCTAGTGAAAGGGCACACGTATTCTGGAAGGGGGCAGTTATTTTGTGTACACCAAAAATAAGACTATTGTGTTACTTGACCTATATATCAAGTCAACATCTCTGGGAAAGGGGCTCACGACAGGCGCTCCATGGGGTCATGGGGGCCACCCCCTAAATTTCTACTGCCTCCTAAAGTTTTCACGGTAGGCTTGCAAGAGCAGATATTACAGTTAATATAAAAACACTCCATCAAGAGGGAAACTCCACTACCTCTGTACGTTGGATTGCTGGTGCATGCACACACAGGACAGAGGGAGTTAGTTGATACATTACATAATTTTAAGTTTATCTGTCTCGTACAACCGTGTCCAAAAAGTAGAAGCGACATTAACCAACAAGATTTTCCAATATGGTTTCTGAAGGAGATAGCGTTGTTTACCCACCTACTCTTTCAGAGAATCTCTTCACCACAACAGCAATTGACAACATTGAGCATAACCCTTCCTCTAATACGTCATCGCAATCGTTTCACGAGATGGGAATTTCAATAATTCAACACCCCACGCAACCAACTACGAAAAAAAACTTCCATCAAGCTGTTTCAAGAAGACTGTAAGAACAAAATGTCTACAACGCTTCCATCGTCTTATTTGGAACTTACTCCAACTCCTATATGTCGAAGTGACATCGAACTAGCTATCGTTTTTACGGTATTAGACCCTCCACCAGTGCAGCCACTGCCAGCCATTGAAGAATGGCTCTTTTAAACTAACAATACTGCAAACGGCTTGTCGTGGTCAGCTTACAATTCGAGAAAAAACTGAACAGAACGCTGCTTATGTGAAGAGTCTTTCAGCAGTGTTACCTCTCCTGCCCCAAAACATAAATTTACCTGCTACAGTACGACATTGTATGGACATTATTATACGGACTACTAAGAAATGAAATCCTTTGCAAGCCCCTGTCATTACTGCTGATCAGCCTGTGTACGCCATTGCTAAACAAATACAATGAAAATATCCAGAGTGGTATGGTGAGGATATGGTTATATTAATGCTAGGTGGATTACACATCGAAATGTCGTTCGAATCTGTCACAGGCGCATGGTCTACTAGTAGCGGATGGACTGATGTACTTGTTCAAGCTGGAGCAACAACGCCCGGTCGAGCTGATGTGCTCCTTACAGCATCTCACGTGAAACGTGCCAGATACGCCCATGAAGTCACAAGTACACGCCCTACTGTAGCTACACGCCCTACTGTACGAGGCCTACGAGTCTTCCAGTCATGAAGCTTCCGAAACTAGTAATATAGCAATGTGAATATCCCAGCAGAGGCAGCACTCGGCTCAATTGCAATACTAAGTTACAGTTATGAAGCAAGAAGCACTGTTGTTACTGTTTGTGAAAAGTGCGCGTGATGGTAATTTCATGCTTTATGTAGAAGTACTCTAGTCCATGTGTCCTTGGTACTTAGCTTTGGACCATGTACACTACTGGCGATGGTTACTAGTCTTTCTTCATACTCTGAAGCAACTTCCAGTTCGTCATGCTGATGTATTTAAGGAATTATCTAAGGAACATTTCATCAGTAGGAAATCTTACCGGCACTTTTCACGTATGTCAGACGACCAGCTTCACGAACAGAACAACAAACTGATAAAATAAAGTGGTTCTTTATGGGGAGCTTCCGATAACCCATTTACTCTTTTGAAGAAATTAGTCAGTTGTCCCGAAATCGCTCGTTTGCTGGCTGAGTATAAAGACAGCTACTCTGCTGAGTTGCACGTATCGAGATCACACCACGAGGACACGGATGCATTCCAAAGCAAGTACAGGACACAAGTGAAGAACCTAATTGATATACTTCGTGATACTGGCAATCCTTTTGAAGAAGAACATCTGTCTACAGTTTGGTTCACCAGACTTATAGCGCCAGAATATTTGTGCCAGTCTGTCCGCATCGCAGCTACCACAATAACCAAAATGTATGAGGATTTCGTTTATAACCATCTAATGACATGCAAGCAATCCATGCACGATGTTTTAAAAAAAGTTAATATGCAGCTTTTCAACTGTAGCTCGTCAAAGTTCGTTGCAAAGATAAGATGAAACTTGCTAGTGCACACAAAGATTCTAACCTGTTCTGCAAGATGTTTGTAGCATGCCAGGGAAGGGAGGGAAATATTGGAGAATTCTTTTCTCATGAGAACACAACTTATCCTCTATCAATATCTGAATTTGAGATCTCAGACTTCCTACCTTTAAATCAGATATTTTGAAATGTTTTGAAAAATTTGATGGGTGTACAAGTACCATCATCCCCCATTCCTCTTGTCTTGTCGTCGATGGAACGATGCTGATACACCAACTGCAACCAGGAGTAGCAAAAACATTTTCAGAATATGCCGCAGTTGCGAATAACTGTTTTTTTTCACACTTCGAGACACTAAACGCTTAGACGTGGTCTTTGATCGCTACATTGAAAAAAGATTGAAAACACAGACGCGTCAGAAGCGTGGGCAGGGTGACCGATTTGTTGTCAAGCCAACGGAACCGCTTCCAAAACATTCCAGAAGTTCCTTGCAAACGATGACAACAAGGAAAGGCTATTTCCTTACCTCGCCGAAACAATAACTGCAACTGATATTTCAGAATGAGAAATATTCTGCACAAGATGAAATCAAGTCTTATCCTCTTCCTCAAACTTAGATATTACTGGTATTTCTCCCTCATCCCACATCGAAGCTGATGGAAGAATCCTTCTGCACGTTCGTCATGCCGCCGAGAAGGAACACAAAAATATTACAGTTCGTACAGTAATTGTTGTTATCGCTCTCTTTGCGTTTCTGCATCTGTCACCCACTCTGGAGAAACTATGAATTGATTTTGGTTCTGCAAAAATGCGACGTTTCATTCCTATACACACCATGTGCACGAACTTACCTTCTGGAACGATAGATTTGCTGCCCTTTTTTCAGTTTTACGGGCTGTGACAGTGTCAGCCTTCCTTGGCGTTCGCAAAACAAGTGCATGGAATACGTGGATGGCGTTTAGAGAAATGGATACAGTTGTCAGTCGTTCATTCTCACGATGTTGTAAGCTACCAATCTCGCATGCTAATCCAGCGATTTGTGACGCTCATGCACGACAAGATCAAGTACTTGCGAGGAAGTCAACGAAACCAGACATGTTCTATTCAGCAAGAAAAATCGCACAATAGACAGAATACCTCCAACCGAAGACGCATTGAATCTCCATGCAACAAGAGCAACTCTTCAGTGCAAGATCTGGCGATAGTGCCTCGAAAAGGATATGCATGATGTTGAACCCCTGAACTGGGGTTGGAAGGAAAAAGATGACGGACTCGGTTACCAACCTGTGTGGACTACGTTGAGGAGTATGTCTGATAACAGTCGACAACTGGTGACATGCCGTTGCAAACTGCGCTGTACTGGGAAATGTACTTGTATTAAGAACGGCTTCGTCTGCACGTTGCTTTGCAAATGTGAAGGACAATGCTCACAGTGATATCACTATAAACACAGCAGCTGAACTTTTCTTAAAATGCGAAAGTGTGTATGAGTTACGTAGATGTGTAACATTGTAGCAAACGTATTAAAGTTGTAGAATGATAAACTGTATTAGTTTGTACTTGATATACAACACCTCTACAATAAAAACTCACCGTGATGTCGGGTGACCATGGAGGCCATTCATGCAGTTAACCCTTATGGGACCTTGCCTTTTTAGGTAAATTTTAGAGTTTCAGTCAAACAGCTATTGCAACGAGACTATTTATCGTAGGATCATGGTTCATACCTCGTTTTTTGTAATAAAGCTGCGTTTCCAACTGTAATAGTCAAATTTCCTTATTTTGTACCTAAGGCGTTAAATTCCCGCCCAAAGTGGGAAAAACGGAAATTACAAAAAAAAAAAAAAATGGCACCAATATCTTCCCTCGAACATGCAAATGGTACATGACAAGAACATGCAAGTGGCACAAAAAATGCTTTATAGTGAATAGAATGGGGTATGAATAATAATCCCCCCAAAATTGGTATAGATGCTCTAGCCGATTTACCAATTTCCCCAATAATACATTGTCAGTCGATTGTTTATCAGTGAGCTTCAGCATAGATTATTCTTTGTAGAAACATGAATCGTACCTCGTTGTCTTTGGAATGAATCAACCTTTCGAGTTGTACCACTTGCCTGTGGACGGAAAATTACCTCTAAAGTGAAATTTTGTCAGAAAAATCACTCTTTTTTTATGTTTTGGTCCCTCTCCCCCCTGCGTTAACGCTTGGATCTCAAAATCGACTAAACATATTACATGGTGTATGTAATATCTGTGGAAAATATCAATCTCATATCTTGAAAACTAAGGGCGGTAAAGAAAATTCCCCCTATATGACCCGTACTTCTTTAAGGGAAAAACAAAAAAAAATCCCTGACACGTACTTATTTATCCGCCGATCATAATTCGCAAACGATTTCGTGTCAAATTAGGGTAGCTTTTAAATGGTACCACTCACATATCCCTATCGTGTCCTTAAGAGGGTGAAATCTTGAAAAAGGGAATTTTTTCCTGAAAAATATTATTTTTTTTTTAATTTGGGCGCCTGACTTCTGATACACAATAGGGAAATTATAATAGTACAGTTGGAAACAGTGTTTCACTACGAACAAACGAGGTACAACCATGATCCTAGAATAAATAAGAACGTGTCAAAAACAATCCCAAAAAAAACTAAAATTTATCCATTTTTTTTTTCTTCCGTAGGCATCGCACGCATGACTGGAAAACGCCTATGAAACGCGTTCTTTGATGCTTTCACGCTTGAATAAATGCAAGAAACCCGATGTGAAAAGCTTGACTAGAGACTTATAAGGCAAGTTCCAAAGGTCGACACTATGGTACAGATCAGTTCCATCGGTCCTCAAAGGGTTAAATGACTAGAATCGGAAAATTTTTGCTATTAACTGTTTCTTGTTCTGTTTGGCAGCAGACTGGAAAAGAAGAAATGTGTTTTCTAAAGCTTGTATGTAAATATTTTGATTAAGTTGCTAGAAGTTAGCCATTTTCCAATATGGCGTCCAGTGTCGACCATAATGATCCTACGAACTGTCTCCCGGTAATTTTCCAACCTTGATTGGACATGTAACAAAATGGCGAACTTCCATGCTGGTAACCGAAAATGCAGGATACTTACGCTAACATACCACACTAACATTGGAAGCAATTTTGACAATTTTCAGGGAACCTAGATACGTGTACGATAGTCAGCTGGAAAGTTTAAGGCAAGACCCAGCAGGAAACATTTGATTCAGAATAGTCTTTGAGTTTAACGTCTCACGATATGCCCTTTAGGCTAAAGGGACTTTTTTGTATGCTAGATTAGGTTTTATATGAATTCCTTACAAGGCTACATGTTATAACGTTGAACCGTTCTTTCTCTGTAGGTGGAATCGTAAGACACGATGACATTGTAATTGAAGTCATCTGTAAATGAGCAGTACATTGCCAAGCGTGCAATGATTCGGTTCCTCTTCTTGAAATGTTGAACTACCAAAACGATTCATGAGAATACGCAAAAGACCTTATAGGACAATGACTCATCTTGTGCTACAGTGAAATAGTGGGTGATTGAAGTGAAACGTGGACAACATCCGTCAGTAATGAATCTCGAACCGGACGCCCGTTGAGTGCTCCCACCAAGAACATAACAGAAGTGCATGACATGACAATGTCGGATCGCCTATTAACACAACAAGCATTTTCAAAACGTTAGGTATTTCTAAGAACTGTGTGTATGTTATTATTCACGGGGTCAGAACATGTGGAAGAAACGTAGCTGCTCATTGAGTTCCCCTAAACGTGACAGCTGACAAAAATGCAAACAATCTATTCTCTCAAATTAAACGCATGTGCTTGCATACCGTGAAAAATGTTTTGATCAGGCTGAAACATTATCCCATTATTTCGACTTAGATACAAAATAACAGTTCCAGCAGTGCAGAAAACATATACCAATATCAATCTCCTCTGCCAATAAGGTTTCATTCTCAATCTGGTGCGTTAAAAGTCATGGTGTCGGTTATCTGAGATGCATAGGATATTCAAGTCCATTATGGTTATGATCTTTAGGATAAATTAGCCGGATGATTAGTGAATGCTTATGAAATTAAATCTGTGTTCCTCCACCGGAAATCGAACACAGGACCGTGTGTAGATTTGGTGCATGTACGAGTCACTAGATCAGAGGGGAGGACTTTGTTGTCAAAATGCTAGACAATTAACGTAGACTATAACTCAAATCTGTTACAGATTCAGCTAAAGCACCTTCACAAAACTAGAACGTGGCATTCGATTTATTTTTGAGAACACGGTACGCCGCACTGCTTGCCAGACACTCCAATATCTGCATGCCTGCACCCCAGCGTTGAATCGATCGAATATCTCATTCGAATTATCATGTATTCTCTGCCATACAAACACACTTGAAAGACAAACACTTTCGCACAGACGGCGGTGCAATGTAGTTAATGACTGGTCTCACACCTAGGAAGATACATTTCTTTAGTGGGTTTAAGAAATTGCTGCATCACTGGGAAAAAATCAATTTAAGTACAAGGACACCACGTACAATGCACACTTCAACTCGCTACAACGTCGCCTTGTATGTCAACCCACAAACTTTCCAGCCAACCCTCGTATATATTATTACTGACTAATATGCGAGTACTTAAGATTTAATTTGAACTAGAATAAGCTACAGCAATGTTCTAATATATTTGCATAGTAATTTAGACCACTTTGGAATGTTCTGAGTTCGCTTCCCTGTGAGGGCATTAGATCGAAAAAGTGTAAGATGCTTTTTTTCAGGCCAGTCATCCTGAATGAGGTTTTCCCGGGTTTTACTCATTCACACCAGGCAAATGCCGGGGTGGTACCTGGCTTATAGGTCCCAGGCCGTTTCCTTCATTCCCCAATCCTTTCTCTTTTCCCTTTCCCCAATATAGTGTGTTTGCCGAGGGACGTCACCCCTCATAGGTGACGGGGTGAATGGCCATATATGCCGAAAGCCCAGAAATCTAAAACCCTAAAATCCCTAAACCACTTCAGAATGTTCACTTTAGAATGGTCATGATGGAAGAAAACACACACACACACACACACACACACACACACGCACACACACATTGATACTTTTTGACATATTTAACCCACAAATCCCCAGAGTATCACAAGTGTCACATTGATTTCCCGTTGACCTTATAAAGTTAGTTTCAAACGTTTTACACAAATACCCATTGTACTTTACAAGTTACACGTAAACCTTTGCAGCAAGCTTTGTTTCGTTCCTTTTCTTCAGGTTTTATCAATTTCATTCACCTTTTCTTGTCAGTAGATGCGTGTGGCTCATAGAGTTCTCGAGCGCCTTTTAACCTCCGGGTATATTTTATTTATTCTTAAGTATTTAAATTCCTAATAATTTATTTTTCCTGTGTCTAGAAGGGTCAGTAATTACTCTGGTAAAATAGTAATTGTTCATGTACTAAATTAGGGTTATAAAATACGTTTGTTTCTCGCTGAGTCGCAGGTGTCATATTGGGTTTCCAATTCATTCGAAAACATTTTTTTTCGACATTTCTCTTATCTAAGACCCTCGCTCAGTGAACCATGAAAGTTTTGTTCAAGTATTATTACTTGAACTATGTTTTTTTTTTTGGGGGGGGGGGTTAATTAGTACAAGTCAATCATTATTCAAAATATATACAGTCTGACCCGATGATTTGTTCGGAAACGGTTGGGTAGATGGAAAATCAGCGAACACGTATCCCATTATTTTTAGGGGCACAAAATTTGACGTGTAAAGTTTTGCTAAAGGGTCCACTGAGGGGTCCACCTCAAAATTTTAAAACAGCAAAGGCGGTCAAGTAGTATATATTTGGAAATATATGGCTAAAAGAAATAAGATGGTACAATCCGCGGCAAAAAACCTGCAACATGAGGATGTAAGTTTATTGTGAAACTACGCCTAATAGCACAGGAAATGAACATAACATCTAAGTGGAACGAATCACGTCAGCATAAACCTCGGCCTCCTCCCGTGCACACTTATTTTGAGGCAAAAGACTTCGTCATTTCACAATATACTTATATGCTCATGTTGCAGGTTTTTTGCCGCGGATTGTACCAGTCCCGATTCCCTACAAGAACCCTGTGCAAAATGGCGCTCGGTCAAAATGCCAACACAATTTCCGTTGAAATATTTCTAGCACCCATATAAATCTACAACAGGAAATTAGATGTGAAACGAGACAAATATATTTCTACTTTTTTTTTTCAAAAGTACAATACTTATCGTGGTAAAAAATAAAACGCCTCAGCGCGTGCATTAGAGTCCCAAATTGTTTTCAACTCAATTTATTTTTAAATAGAAATGCATGTGAAGTGGTGTATCGTTCGAAATATCTGAAACAGGTACGTAAAATCCTCGTCTGTGTTTGCGTCGTTTGGGCATGCAGAGTCCATTCTACGCATCTTACTAGCTCCACTATGATCAAATTCCGAGTACAATGACATGGTGTAATACTAGATTGAACTGTAACTTAATAAATTCTGAAATTACGCACCATTCACCTCCTGACAATAATATAAACGATATTCAAATGCCTGACGTGCGTGCTGAAAAGTAAGTGGTGGTATCTTCCGACAAGCTGTAGTAATTCGGGTCCTTAATACCAGTAATGATATCGATATGTTGTACTTTTGAAATGATGTGACACGTGTTGTTCGCTTCTGACATGTGATTCACTGTTTCAGATTGCTAGGGGTCTGTTCTCTGCTAGGGGTCTGCTAGGGCAGGAACTCAGGACAACAGAGCTTCGGAGTTGGCATTTTTGTGGGACATATGCTAAACTATCAGAATGTGGTTCCTACGCCGGTACCAGAAAATACACATTTTCTTTCCAAATATTGGTAATTCATACTAAGAATCGATATCGGTACCATCATTCTAATATCAATATTTGTAGACTGCATGCAGTCTTGTGTAGAAAGTGAAATGTATAAATACTCAAGGGAAAACATTGCACAGAAACGTTATGGTCGTATGTTGAACACACTTTTTTATGTTGTGCAAAATATCCTCGCTTATGGGGTTATATTGCACCAAAGTTAATATATTGAAATAACTATGGTCATACTGAATGTTTACTAATGAACTTGCGCTAATGTTTTCCTTATATATCTAGCTATTATATGTTTAAGATACAATGTTCTAAACCAGTGGTTCTCAAACTTGTTATTACTGCTACTCACATTAAATAATAAAAAGTATTTTGTGGCCATTCTACTTTTATTAAAATACACATTGACATTCTTTCCCTATAACTGTACCATATAAAATTGCACGCATGTGCAAAGAGGGTCAAAGTGTTTCCATAGCAAGATGACACAGAGCTAACACTACTCCCAACGAAATCCTACCTCGTGACTGATTTTGACTCACACAATCTCGTGACTCTTTCCATACTAACACAATTTCTAGTGACTGTACAACAGGGTCGGGCTCTGAGTAACCACTTCTTGTTCATCTTATCTACAAAGGTTTGCAATTTTCATTTTCTGAATAGTATGCGTATGTTTCTTCACCAAAATAAAACTGTTATAATTAAAAGAAAAAAAATCTTGCGACCCACCAAACGACGGCACACGACCCACCAATGTGTCGCGAACCACGCTTTGAGAAACACTGTTCTAGACCATTACGTTTGCAAGTTACATGCGATGTTCTTTAACATTTCTTAAGTCGTTTGCAAAGTAAGTCTTCCAGAATATTACTATTAGATACTTTTACATTCTAGATTTTGAAATGTATTATAGAAAGAGAAAAATAATAAATCATATGCATCTTAATAGTAACACACATTTCTATTTTTCTGTAATATAGCAATTATTCTATCTCTTTTTTTAAATTCGAGTTTTTGTCATGACGAAGTTCCTATCGTCTTTCGTAGTTATATATTCAAAGTTAGATTGCATCAAAATAAAATGATACGATTGTTTTTAAGATGATAATTAATTTCCCAACCATTTGATTTTTCATAGTCAATGCATGTCGTTCTTAAAACACGCACTTTATTACATAGTATGCATTATAAAGTAATGTTTTGATAAATTTTAGCCAAATAACTTATTTATAATTTATGTTATTTGGATCTTTGTTAGCACCGATCAAAAACACAACACACTCTGTAATTCAAAACTAAATCTTTAGCTCATTGGAACTCGCTGGTAGAGATAAAGCTGTTGCTATAACAAAGGAAAACCTGTTGGCATAATAACGAAACAGTTCTTTTATTTCTCTCTTCTGAAGAGTATTCAACAAAGGCTTTTCACTGATGTGTTTTGGACTGAAACAGTAAATGACTTTTGACATTTGGTTCAGACACGAGATGAAGCTCTCCAGAAAGATCCTTATGTGACTCCCTGGACATATTATAATCGGTTCAGCAATCACCTTGAATACAGGTCTACAGGCGTCTTGTAGGAGGAAGACGACGCTACTTCCGTAATAATCCTTCTCCTGGAGGCCACTATCAGAGAGAGATTGCTCGACTTCGAAAGCACCTTTCCAGATGGTTTGCTTTTACCTCGCAGGAGAGTTTGTCCTTTCTAGAAAGAGGGTGTCTACACTCTCTTATGTACATAGATGAAGAACGCACATCTACAAACTAAAAGGGACAGAAAATGACTTTTCTCTCTCACACACACATATATACTGTAATTTCCAACACAATGTACAGGACAACAGACATAATCTGGAAGATTATATTTTCTTCAGAATATTGACCTTCACTAAAATATAGACATACAACAGTAAATATATTTAAATTACCTGAATTTACTTTAACTTGACCACACCACAACGAAGTAATCTATACTATTACATGTGTATAAAAGAGTAGAAGTAGGTGACTCATCATAGTCCAAGCCATACTCTTTCGTTACAAATGTAAGGGATAAGGAAAACTATTTTTAGAAACACCCATTTTAATGGCGACAAAATGGGTTGAAAATTTCCCCTAGGAGTAGCGTATCTCATGAATGCCTGGTGTTAGAGAAATGAAACTCGGCATATGACCTCTTCATTTAAAAAATAAGGGAAATGCATTTTTTTATGAGAATTCCGCTCCAAATGGGGGAGGCACAAAATGCTCAAATATAAAATTCGGTATTAGTATAAAAATAAGGGGGAACACATTTCATAACTTTAGAAAAATCCGCTTTTAAGAGAGAAAGTGAGCCAATTTTATAACATCGAAATTTCCCTTTGTTTATCATTATTCGCTTAAGTGACGAGCGTGACATTTGGTTCTAAGTAAAAAAAAAAAAAAAAAAGTTTAAGCAGTTTTGAAAATGTCTATCCTAAGGGAACGTGGAGATATTTCTGTAATGTTGAAATCCCCTTTATTTGTTCACAAAGCGACATATATGGGGGGTTTGCTTCAATTAAATATTAGAAATTCGGTATATAAACTCTTAATTAAAATGATCAGACACGCGTTTCAGCATTTTGGAAAATTCTAAAGTGGGGCCACAACTATAATATCCAAATTCTCCTTTATTTATTGAACGTGATCCTATTGTGAAGATTGGTTTAAGTTAGAGTGCAAAACTCCGTATATGAATTCTTAAATAAATAGATGCGTAGCTCAGTGTGTGCAAAAATTCAGGTTCAGGTTGTCCCAGATGGTAAATAGATAACTTATTTCCCATCATTTATTCAAAATAATAATAATAATGTGAGGATTCGCTTGTGTTGGAAGTGTAATATTTGTTGCATGAATGATTAATTAAAAATAAGTGGCACATGTATTCCAGTGTTTACGAAATTTTTGATCCTGAAATGGAAAGGCGGGAGGAGTGAAAAGTGATTCAACAAAATTAAGATAATATTAATATATTTCGAAGTATAAAGATTTTGATACAAAACTCCATTTTGTTACAAGAGCAATGAACAAAGTAAACTTTTTTTTTTTTTTTAGATGCCTATGCTATGGTAGGTAAAGGGAATTCAAATGTTTGTCCAGAATAGGGCACCACAGAGATCCCTAAAACTAAGGAGATTAAACTTGGCATATAAACTTGTCCTTTAAAATAAGCGGAAACATGTTCCAACGCATTTAAAAATCCCCGTTTTAAGAGGAAAGAGGTATTCTTATTACTATTATCCCCCCGAATTGAAAGTGATAGTGTGTGTAGTTTGTCATCGTATCATGAGAAAATGATTGAAAACTCTGAAATGAAGTTTGGAATATGCTTAGTATCTACTTCAAACTAGCTTTCAATCACTACTTTTAAAGGCGTATCTAATGGAGTATTATGTCCAAAATTAATGGAAAAATTATAGTAGCTGATTATCCTCTCAAATTAACAATACGAAAATTTGTATATAAACTCCTCATCACATGACATGTTACCCAACATTTTCAAAATTTCCTTTTTTTATGGTGGTTAAGTACAATTTCTATATTTTTTTCGCCACATTGTAATAGACGCTGTCTTTTGTTTGTGATCACATCACGGAAAACGGTTAATTCGTTTGAAATGGATCATTGAACATAGTTTCCGCCTCGAGGTTTTTATCATATCACGCAGATTAACGAGCGTGTACTAAATGGGTAGAAGAGTTCAAAGTTCACACACAAAAATATAGTATATTATCGGTTTTCTTAGTTACACTTTCACTGGCATGTGTGTTCTAAGGGGAAAATTAAGTTCACATATTTTCCATAAACGTATTCTCCCCGTGCGAAGAATATATATATATATATTATAAAATGCAAGTTTGCTGTCGTATTTCCTCGCTTAGTGATATGAGTTGATTTATGCTTTTACAGGAAATCGTATTGAAACCAACTCTTTTGTAATATGGTTATATCAGATACATGAAAACATACTTTTGAGATTTTTAAGTATAATATAATAGTCACATATTATAATGATTACTGAAGTATGGATAAAACTGCTGGACTTGAAGAGAAGTTTATCCCTATGAGTAAATCACCTCGTTTACAGTTGTTTTACAGAAGTGAATAGCTAAACATTGCAGTGTCATTACCAATGTGACATATTAACTTAAGAGATACAAACATCGATCGTCAGAAAAAAAAAATGTTGTGTTCGATTTGTGTTAATACCAATTTACATTTTTGCGCGAGGTAAATGACAATATGAATGACAAATTAAACTGTTGTAATATTCCAAAACTATGCAATGTTCATAAAATGACGTTAAATCTGAAGTTATTCCTGTAATACAATAAATAAATACATATATAAGTAAAGTTTACAGTCGATTCCTCAGCAACATTGCATAGCATAACTTCAAAGAAAATAAGAAAATATAGAAGAAAGCGAACTCTTAAGTGAAATGTTTAATTTAAGTTCCACAGCTAAGCCCCACAGAAAAAGACATACGTATATTTGAATAGCGATGTATAGGTTTGAATGTATTTGACAAAGATGTCCAGCAGGTTGCATTTGTATAAAATAACTCTTACACATCTCAAACGGTATTATTCTAAAAAAAAAAAAAGAAATTGTTATAAATTAATACCTTCTAAATATGCTTTTATAAATGTTGCAATAATTAAGTTTAACATAATAAACATCTTTAGGAAGTAGCCCTAGTTAGTAGCCACTATTATTTACTTCCACACTGACACCACCACTAAGACAATTACATACATTATTTCATTGGATTTTGTGCACAAGCGAAATCAAGTGAAATCAAAAAGAAACCTGAGATTATCACGGACGTCTGAACCTATACCAACACCAAATACCTATGAGGTCGTTTTCAAAAGCCACGGACGACACAGAAAATGCTTCCACTCTAAACACTGAACTTGGGAAGAGTGAGAAAATAGATTCTATGAAGACTACCTCAAACATGATAAAAAATTTGGTTCCCATATTTTCCATATGAGATTGCGTCCTACCCAGGGCTATTAATTACAACAAACAATAACTAAATTTTGAAGTAAAGTATTTACTTTACTCTTCATTAAAGGATACACAAAAAATAAGTGCTAGCTTCCGGAAGATTGCGAAGTCGTGCACAACATTTGTTTTCAGCACCCACTACAATATGCCACCGAAATTAAGAATAAAACTGAGATCATCAAAGCAATTATTCGCCACCTTCCAATTGACACCAGCATTGAAGACATCACAAAAACACTTAATGAGAAAGATTAACTAATATTCTTTGTTTTACAAATCCGAACCCAGGATCGTAAAAGAGGGAAAACGAGAAAACTAAATGCATAGAAGTTCGCCGGAATCGCAACACTGCAAATTATGAATGCGTCAAAATATCAAATAATACTTTATACAAAGTAGATACCTAACAGTATCTAGGTTCAATGTTAATTGACCAAAGCTATATCCATAGATAAATTAAATGTCGAATGAAACCAGTAAATCCATGTTATCACTCAGTTCAAAATCTTTGTCGTCGCGTATTATGTCGAGGAATTCAAAGCTTATTATTATTATTATTATTATTATTATTATTATTATTATTATTAATGATAATAATAATAATAATAATAATAATAATAATAATAATAATAACCATAATAATAATATAATAATAATAAAATGACTTTTTGTGCTGTATGGGTGCGAAATATGGTCACTTACTCTGAGGAAAGAACGTAGACTGAAATTATTTGAGAATATAATCCTAAGACGAATATTCGGACCCAAAAAGAACAGGAATGAGGAACGGCCGAAACTTCGTAACGAGTAGATGCATAGTTTATACCGTTTAACAAACATTCTTAGAGCCAACAAATCTAGGAGGCTCAGGTGGGCACGTTATGTAGCTAGAATGGAAGAAAGTAGGAACGCTTTCAAAGTTTTACCTGGAAATCCAATCGGAAAACGACCATTAGGAAAACCCAGAAACAGATGGAAGGGCAATATTAACATGGATCTCGTAGAAATAGGAACACAAAGTGCAAACTGGATCCCGTTGACTAAAGACAGAAGCCAATGGAGAGCATTTGTGAACGCGGCATTGAACCATAAGGTTATATATAGTAAACTCATCTTCTAAAGCACAAGTTTACAAGCAAAAGCTCTCACGACAACTAGTAAATTTTGGTTTATGTCACATCCATACGGTCTGAAAGTTTACTTACTGGATAAAACTACCACAAGCAAGATGTGCAAAAAATACATCTTATTACCCGAAACAAAAACAAACGCTTAATTACTTTCCTAGGAGTGACCATAATTTGTCTGCAGGAATTGATGAGTCAAAAGTAACAGTTTGAAAGATTTCTTGGAGTCAGTAAGTATAAAAGCCGAAAGGAGCATAAACAAATATGCATATACTTTTTGTTTATTTGTATCATATATTAGTGGAGCTTTCCGAATGACAAATATAGGGACGAATGGACGAAAGATTTCACAGACGTAATTTGTTTCAAGTTAAAACCGAGATAATGACTCGCGTAACAGTCTATTACGCTGTCAATCAGCCGAGCGTGAAAGCCAGCGAGAAAGTGCGCTTAAACAGGTCCCCTGAACAGCATGTGAATCGGAGTGCATCATGTGGTAACTTCACATAGTGTCGACGTCTAGAGCAGAATGCTTGTTGGGCTCATTAAGTAAATGCGGAAACTGCTTCCATCATTATGAGTTGTTTCATTTCGAGTTTATTACGCTAGTGACGTTAGCCTTCGTTGTTGTGTTCTTCCTATTTTTTGTTCAGTGTTTTGTAAATACAGAGGAGCTTAGCTTTTGCAAACGCGTTACACTCCATGCTATATACAAGATCAACACACAAAATGCAACTTTCTAATTAGCAATTACAAAACACACACACAAAAAAGACACACCAATTTACGTGAATAAAAATACAAATAAAGGATCTTACAATTAATATACATTTTTAGTGAAAAAAGCAAACAAAAAACAAAAAGTGGTTGAGCAATCTGCATAATCGCTTTCCCTTTATTGGTTAAAAAGAAGCAAACGAAAAAATAAATTAAAAAAAAACTAAAAGCTTGTTTATAGCAATTCGAAAACAAGTGCATTTATTTTATCAGCAAAAGTGCATAACCATGGCTCCGACGTTTTATAATTGAGAGGCTCGGGGAAAGACAACGACAAGCACCACTTCTGAGGAAATTTAGTTATTAATGTGGATTGTGTTGGGATTAGATCACAAAACAGTAAGAATATAGCTAAAATTCGAAATTTGGAATTCAAATAACAGGGGAAGCTTTTTTGGTATGTGCCATTGCATTGCATTGCATGGGAATGCTGAACTTTATTTTCCAGTTTACCCAGAAGTTAGAAAATTCTGTGTTCCCCAAGCTTTCGATATTGGAAAGCAAGATTAATGATCATTGATAGTCTTTCTTTCTTTCTTTTTTTTTACTAATACAACTATTATAGTTTATTTGGAATAGTACAAATTTCACTGATGTAATAACAAAATGACGTACAGCTATTTAACATACAGTCCTTAGTCACTCTTATTTATCTTTTAAAAAGTTGACTTGATCTTGAGTTTAACATCCCTTTCAGTAACGAGGCAATATGACAAGTGGGTCTACTTATTTACGTGAAATCCGAACCACATGAGCTCCCGCAGGGAATCGAACCAAACTGCCCCATGCCAAGGACGCGTACGCCAACTGTTTAGTCACGAAGGAGCTCTTACCTTTAAAATAGTGTTTTCTAGAAACCAAATCCGTATTTGTTCTTGGGATAAGTGTATCAAACACCTAAATAATACAACGCATTCACGTGATTTTCTCCTGCTTATGCGGGCATTTTAAAGAGACGTGTGTGGATATATTTTTTCCTGAAGAATATTGTGCATTGATTCTCAGAGTTCTGCTCAACTTACTTTCTCTCTTGGTTTGTTCAGGTAATATATTATTATTATTATTATTATTATTATTATTATTATTATTATTATTATTATTATTATTATTATTATTATTATTATTATTATTATTTTGCAAACCGTTTTTCACTTATTCCTGTAATCTGATTATCCTAAATTTATAAGTAATAAATAAGTAATAAATAATAATAAATAAGTAATAAAGTAAAATAATAAAGTAATAAAGTAATATACATAATAAATAAGTAATCAATTTTGATCCAGGCTCTATACCAGTGATGTTTAATTGAATGCTGTGTGATGTCATAGTTTGCTACTACCTTCACCAGTAAACAAAGAAGCGGTTCTATAATGTGCTCACAAAGACACGTGCCTTTATAACTAATATATAATGTGCGTGTCTATCATCACATTTGTGCATAGAAATGAGGTATCTAGAATCACCAAACTTTTGTATACATATAGATCTTCACCAGTTTAGTCAACTGCGATATTTTTTTTATTTTGTTTTTAGCTCAGGGGGTCAGATTTGGGGGTGAAATATATCCGTAGAAAGGATATGATTAATACCCCCAACGGTGGATAATAATTATGATCGAATAGAGTTTCGTGTATTCTTCAACAATAAGGGATTAATAAATTACACATCCATTTGTTAAATAACATTTGGCCAATAACATTATTTAGATTAAGCCGCCTTGCTTCCCATTTAAAATGGAGAAAGAATAATGTACAGTTTAGAACTTTTAGAAAGTGGGAAAACGAATTGGATCCGATTAGCATTTGACTACAAAATTAATAAAGAAATTAACATTTTATGAAATTAACTTATTGTGCGTTTGTTGTTAAAATTCAAGTTCACTTCATAGAATGCATAATTATAATGCCCAATTCTGTGACAACGTTGCGTATTTAACACTCAATGTTGACGCATTCAAAATTACCAACTTAGGCAATCAATAGGATAAAGTTAAAGTTTAAAAAAAAATACAGCTCCTATTACTTGTGTGCGTTGCTTTTCATTATCATTGTTGTTTGTGATATACAAAATATTATTTTTGTTATTTCGTATTTACGTATAACTTAATAATAATAATAATAATAATAATAATAATAATAATAATAATAATAATAATAATAATAATAATAATAATAATAATAATCTGTCTATTAAAATGCTACAATAGCAACAAATACACTTTTTTGCTAGCCGCAGCTAGCACCCACCCAAAGGGTTACGCCCTTTAGTTGGGATGCGGAGTTGACAGGAACTTCAGGTGTTGGGCTATCGTCGTCAGGCAAAGGAGATTTTCATTAACTTTATTATATCTTAACTTCATTATCATTAGAAGACATTATGGCTTTTATCCATAATCATTAGGTCTGGAAATGGGAAATGCACACTGGCGAACAATTCATCATGAGAGCGGAGAGAGCAGAGCATCGGTGAAAATGAAAATGAAACTATGAGGTGCACTTGACATCACAACACAATACAGAGAAGAGGGTTAGAGAGACAAATGAGTGTTATCTTCTGTCCAGGGGCTGCTCTGGACGCAATGGAGACGAAGGGGGCCCTGTTAGTGCGGTGAGGTCACTGTGCAACATGAGATGGAGTGATGAATGGTGGGGATATTGCAATGAGGAATTCTTCAAGAAGTTGAAAGTCGGGACTATTTGGTGAGAGAACGTGGTGGTACAGAGTAAACCGCAGAGAGAGTGAATAATGCCGGAGACTAGTTGAAGGTTTGGGGAGAATGGCTTAGTGGTGCATAGCATCAACGACCAATGGATGGTGAGTCTGGAATCGCTTTGTAACGTACCTGAGTCTGAGTTCTTCTAGGTGATAGAGAATGTGTGGAAAAGGTGTTCTGACGTATAAGTCCCATGTAGGGCTTGGTAATTTAATTCGGAAGGCAAGGCGCAGAGCATGGCGCTCAATAATTTGGAGTCGTCGGTACAATGCCTCGGGTGCGGAAAGCCAGGCTGTAAAGCCATAATTCAAAACAGGGCGTAAATATACCTTGTATGTGTTAAGTAGTATTTAGGTTTCAGTCCCCAGGTAGTCCCAGTTAGGCGTCGGAGTAAGTTCAGTCGGTTGGTCTCTTTTAGGGCAAGACTTTTGAGATGAGCAGACCATTCAGATGTGAGTCGAAGATGATGCCCAGGTACGTGACTATGGGACAAGCAGCAAGTGGTGTACCTGCAATTTCAATACTGAGGTTGGACGGATTGCGATGGACCCGACTGCGTTAGCCTGATGGTAGAAATATAATGGATTGAGTTTTATTGGCGTTAAGCTTGAGTCGCCACGTATCACACCACTGAAGGAAAGTATCGATGGCAGTTTGAAGGATGTGGTTAATGTGTTGAATACTATTTGCCGTTGCTAGAAAACCCGTATCATCCACATATTGAAAAAAGACTGGCATTTGGATGAAGAGTAGGAAAGTCAGCTACATATAGTAAGTAAAGAAGCGGGGACAGAGCAGAGTCTTGAGAAACACCAGAATGGATAAATACAGTGAGAGAGAACATTAATAATGGAAACGTAGGTCAGGCGACTTGAAAGAAAATGGTAAATGATTCGAATATAACAGATTGGCAGTCGGAAGGAAAATAGTTTATATAGAAGGCCAAGATGCCAAACTTTATCGAAAGCCTTTTCTAAATCGTAAAGGACGAGACAGGAATGCTTAGATTGATTAATATGGGCAGTGATGTATGTGGTCAGGCGGAGTAGTTGATCATTAATACTGTAATTCGGATGGAATCCGGCCTGATGAAAGGGAATTAGGTTGTAATCCTCGAGATGTGTGTGTGCAGGCGAGGGACAAGTATCCGTTCTAGTATCTTGCTGAAAACAAGGGTGAGTTGAATTGGAAGATAGGAAGACACAGATGAAACTAATTGTTCGGTTTCAGGAACATTAAAGTTTTAGATGTTTTCCAATCGTTAGGGATGAAACCATACGGAAGATGAACGTGAAGATGAGAGACAGAAGATAATGGAGAATGTATGGCCCTTCTTTGATATGGCGATACGTAATAGAATCTAGACCTGGAGCGGTGGTGCGTCTACGAGCGAGGGTGGTAGTAATTTCGGTGACGGTAATGGTGAATGGTGTCGGGTAGAATATAGACCTGTCAATGGTGAATTGTTGGGTAGATGATCAACATCAGGTTGGAGTGATGGTGAGTTGAGATTGAGCCGGTCAGTAGGATGAGTGCGAGCTGAGAGGGCAGGTCCAAGAGGCGTGAAGACATCTTGAAGTGTGTCAGCGAAGGCATTGGCTTTGTCCACGTCAGCGTGTAATGGCATATCATTGAGAATGAGTAGATATGAAGGACGAGAGGTTTTGCCAGTGAGGTGATGAAAGCGTTTCCAGTACTTAGTTGGATGTGCTGTATCAGAGAGGGTATTGCAGGTTTTTATCCAGCTGCTGGTCTTGTATGTCACGAGATAATTATGCACTGCCCGTTGGTATTGTCGATGTTACCGAAGCGATTCCAGATTGCCCGCGCGTATAAAATCTCTATAAAGCTGACGGAAACGACGTATTACAGGTAAGTATTGTGGAGACAATTTTGGTCTATAGGGACCAATTGTAGTCTGAGTGATATACTGCAAGGACGCCTGATGAATACTGTCAGCGATTGTATGGATAGTATTGTATAGTTCAAGCTCTGTGGTTCGTGCTGATAAAGATGTTAGCCTGTTAGAAAGATACTCCCTATAGCTCCCTATAGTGAGGCCATCGCGCACGGTCGAAATGAGCCACTGTGTGAGTGGCTGTAGGAGGAGTGGATTGAGGTGTACCTGTATTTTGAAGAGTAGCTTTGATTGGAATATGATCACTTCCAAGGGGGTCAAACACAGCTAGAGTGAGCTTGGAGAGAATATTGGGTGATGTTATGGCTATATCGGGGCTTGTATTAGAAGCCGGAGGAATCGGTTTAGGAACAGGATGAATTAATCCCGTTGTTTGGGTCTGAATATAATTGCAAAAGGTGCGTTTTCGATGATAGGAGCGACTATGGTAATTAATATCAGCCATTATGATGTAAGTCCGAAAATTGTCAGAAATATATTGAAAGAAACTTAGAGGAATAGGATGGCCTGATCGTACATAGATGGTAGCAACAGTGACGTAACATTGTTTGAAATATTATAAGGTAGGTTTGAAAATGAGCGTAGTTGTTGGTGTAAGTGCCGGTGAAGTTGACATGGAGGATAGTTTAACAGCAAGTTGTACTTGTTGGAAGATATGTTGACGAAGAAACGGATGTATGTTCAGCAAGGTAGCAGTGAGAAATGACAAAAATAGGTCGACGGTGATCGGCTGTTGTTCAGAACTAGGAGGCGGGGTAGTAGAATTGGCGTTAGGAATGCGGATGGGTACAGTGAGCTTTGGTTTTAGCATCTCTGCAGCGGGTTTGGCCTTACATTTATAGCTGTACGTAGGATGCTGATCTGGGTAGGTCGAGCAACAAATGCGCTTTTTTTTTACCATGCAAAACCCGTAGAAGGGAATAACTTCTCTTGGGAGTGAAGTTAATTATATAGTGAAACTAAGGATAAAGTGGAAGGACAAAGAGGTTTTATTTCATTTATTTGATATCTTTATTCATCCATTATATGGGGATCTTTATTCATCAATTGATTAATAATCGTCAGTCAACGTATGTTCATTATTTGTCATTGTGTATGTATGATGGGATGAAAGATGCAGTGCAAGTCAGACGCCACAACACAATGATATTGGTTAGTTGGACAGATGAAGGGTTATCTTCTAGTGCCGGGGCGACTCGACACATAATGAGAGACAATATGAAGCCCTTGTTAGTGCGAATTAAGGAACAAATACGCCTGAGCTCCAACCTATAACATTTGATTTCAAACCTACGATTTACGGTTATTTGTGATTTCACGTTTAACAGAAACACATATTTTAAACTATGTGTACTTTAAATAAATTATTTAAGTAGACCTTTTTCATATAAAGTTTACTTTTTTTAAAAAAAAATATATATTGCTCAAAGCGTTTGTATTTTAATAAGGATTTTCCAAAATCAATTCAAACGAATTGTGCTGCCATCTTTGGAGTTCTTTTAAAATATACGTGTGTGGGCGTTTATATGTTTGTGGCCAATCCCTTCCACAATGAGATCTCGGAAACTACAGGCTCAAGAAAGATGACGTTTTCACTGATCGATTGTAAATTTTGTGTAGATTGTCCAGTTCTAATTGAATATTTTTAAAAATGTCCATTATTTTTATTACATTTTTACGGGTACACTGGAAATGTTGAAATTAAAAAAAGAAAAAAAAAACTAAAGCATCATATCCTACACATTATACATTACAACATCATATAATTGTATACATGGGTTGTATATCTCTCAGGCGCTTGTTTCATGTCTAATTGATAATGAAAAAACGAAGGATAACCATTTCTCCACTCTAATATTAAGTTGAATCTTTATTGTTTGGAGCGTTTTGCCCAATGAACACAGTGTATCACTGACATTATAATTAATTGTGTGTGAAATGTATTTGCTTATTACATACTGGATGCAAGAAGAAAGAAAACACATATCATACATGATTTAAAAACTTCAACCGGAAGAGGCTCAAATCTTGCAAACGGTGCGAGATATTGAAAAAGTAATCGACAAAATCTCCCGTTTATGGTATATCTTGCCATTTTTTTTTTTTTTTTAATCAAGATGTCTTTGACTTGTGTCTGTAAAGGGACATATACAGATTTGATAAATAACAAGGAGATTCATGCTCATATGTGAATGATATATTATGTAGAGCGCGCAGGATCAGCCAGTCTATCTACCTATTAAAATGATACAGTACCAATTAAGAGCGACCGAGCTCTAACCTATAACCTTTGATTTACGGTTATTTGTGATTTCGCGTTTCTAACAAAGACAGATAATGTTTATCGGTGTGATAGGACTCACAAAAATGGCGGTGGTGTTCTCATAGCTATTTTAAGAGATTATTGTGTATCTGAGGTATCCATAACAGTGAATTGTATTGAATTTCTTTGTTTAAAGTTACAATTTCTAGAATAAATTTTTATATAGTATTGGTATACTTTCCACCGAAGAGTCAAGTAAAAACCTATAATGATTTCTTTCAAAAATTAGAGGAAATTGATGACATATATGATCAAAGTTTGCTTGTTGTTGGTGATTTTAATATATCATCAATCACAGACGCTGATTTTGATCTATTGCAGGGTGGGTCTGTTTGTAATATATTGGCGAACTTCATTTCTTTACATAATTTAACATCGCATAATTTAATAAGAAATATGTACGGGAAAACTTTGGACTTGGTTTTGTCTAATTTTGGAGATGATATTAATCTAACTAGAAATGTATTTCCATTATTAACAGCAGATAATCATCATCCATCTCTTAATGTTAATATTAATCTTGGAAATTTCACACCAAGCATAAAACATAACTCAAGTACTTTGTTCAATTTTAGTAAGGCCAATTTTTATAACCTTTATAAACAACTTGACCTACATGATTGGATGCACCTATATAATATAAATGATGTTGATAAAGCTATCAATTATTTTTACGATGTTCTGAATAGTATTATTGAAAGAAATGTGCCAAAAAAGAAAATATCTAACAAATATCAATATCCATGCTGTTTTACATCAGAAATTATTAATACATTGAAAGAAAAGTATTATTATAGGAAACACATAAAAACCTCCGACTATAATTTAAATAAATTTAAGGAATTGCGTAGAAAATCAAAAACTTTGATTAAGAGGGCGTATGCTTTATATATAAATCAGTCAGAAATGGCATTGAAGGATAATCCTAAAAATTTTTGGAATTATATCAAAAATAAGAAGAATCAAAATTTAGAAGTAAATCATATGACTTTCAAAAGTAAAGTAATTACAACAGATGCGGACATAGCTTCCAACTTTGCCCAATATTTCAAAAGTGTTTATTCTCCTCATCCTTCTGATTACGATATTATATCTCATACCAAGTCAATCATACCGTATTGTCTGACGGTGAATTCCATTTCTGAATGTGAACTTAAAGAGGCTATTAAAAAGTTAAAATCTTCTAAATCAAGTGGGCCCGATCTATTGCCAACTTATTTATTAAAAGGATGTGGAGAACTTTTAATAAAACCATTAAATTACATTTATAACCTGATATTAACAACTTCAATATTTCCAGAAATCTGGAAGATTAGTAAAATTCGTCCAGTACTTAAGAAAGGAGATGCCAAGAGTATTGAAAATTATAGACCAATATCTCTAATTTCCACAGTAGCTAAAATATTTGAGCATATTCTTTATAATAGAATATTTCATCATGTCAAACCTTACATATCGAATTTTCAACATGGATTTTATCCACGGAGATCGACCGTTACCAATTTATTTCTATTTATACAGTCTATTGCGGATTCCCTTAATAATGGTTTCACTGTGGATGTAATTTATACAGATTTTGCGAAAGCCTTTGATAAGCTAGATCATGCTGTATTACTTGCAAAATTATCTAATTATGGCTTTTCAAAGCAACTACTATCATTAATTTCTTCCTATTTAAATGGTCGAAAACAATATGTTGTGTATAATAATCACAGTTCTCCATTGTTTGATGCTAATTCGGGTATACCACAAGGCTCTAATCTTGGACCTCTCTTCTTTCTACTATTTGTTAATGATTTACCATCTGTACTTGAACATTCACACTGTTTATTATATGCGGATGACATGAAATTGTACAAGGAAATAAGAGAACTTGACGATGTTCTAAAACTTCAGAGTGACTTGAATAACTGCTATTTATGGAGTGTTGAAAATAAGTTGCATTTTAATATAAATAAATGTAATGTAATCACATTTTCTTAAAATAGAAACCCTGTACATTACAATTATACCCTAACAAACACTATTCTTAATAGAGTTCAGGAAGTAAATGATTTGGGTGTCATTGTAAATACTAAATTGTGTTTTAGCGCTCATATAGAAAAGGTTGTCAATGAAGCTTTCAAGTCTCTAGGTTTTGCGATAAGAAGTACTAGAGATTTTAATAATCCATATGTCGTTATTATGCTATTCAATTTTCTAGTACGAAGCAAATTTGATTATGCAAGTATAGTTTGGACTCCGTATTATAAGCAGTGCATTGCAAAAATTGAACGGATTCAGAATAGGTTTTTATGATACTTATATTACAAAACCTATAGAATAAACTCTTATGAAAATAAAATAACGTATGCAACTCTCCTAAGCTTATTTGATGTTGGAACATTATCTGCTAGACGAAGGTATTTTCAACTTATATTTCTTTTTAAGTTAGTAAATGGAATTGTTGATAGTCCTGAGCAGTGTGCGAATTGAAAAATTTTCCCAGGGGGGATGAATTTCACCCATATGCGCACCCAGTCCTCACACACACACACACACACACACACATATATATATATATATATATATATATATATATATATATATATATATATATATATATATATATATACTAGCGGCGTTCACCCCGCTTCGCTGGGGTCACCCCGGAACGCAATAAACTTTGTTACTTAGATAATTTTTACTTTTTCGCTTTCAAGTGATATGATAAAAACCATAGAAGATTGCAGTAAATGTTAACATTATATCGCCTGTCATTTATGTTAACCCGCCGAGTGACACGGTCATGTGGGTTGCATATAAATACGGTTAGATTTAGCTATGATGAGCTAACAAAGGATTTTTACGTTATGGACACTTGAATGGTCAATTATCTCAAGACACTGGTAATTGAAAATTAAAGTGATATGATAAAAACCATCTAGGGTCCAAATCTTAATAACCCCCCAAAAATGAAAGAAATTGGTTCAGCCGTATTAGCGTGATGAGCTAACAAAGGATTTGTACGTTCTCTTTTATATATATAGATATATAATATATATATATATATATATATATATATATATATATATATATATATACATATACTAACAAGTAGAAAACAGTTGAGATGTGAAATCTTTCATAAATTTTCACTCAAGTAATAGTTAGGTTAGCTACGCAAAGTAAGAATTGTTCCCTTTTTCTGTCTTATCTTTATGTCCATTTAAAAATACTCCAGAGGGGGAAAAAGTTATCCCTGCCAGGGATAAAATTTTTCTTCTCCAGGATGGAAAAGATTTTTGTCAGGGGGGAAATCCCTGGCATCCCCCCCGCCAATTCGCACCCTGGTCCTGAGTGTTTGCATTTATTAAATTTTAATGTTACACATAACTGTTTGAGGACAAGATTGCCATTTATTTGTAGAAGATGCAAAACCATTGCACATTTGAATACACCTTTGATAAGTATGTGTAGATTATTTAACAATTTAATACAAAATAACATTGAAATTGATTTTGCTATGCCATGTATTGCCTACATAAGATCGCTTATAAAAATTTTACCACGTTTAGATTATATATAATACTGATATATCTATATCTACTTATGTAAGTCTTCAATATTTGAACAATTCTTCTATTGTTACTATTTTGAATTTGCTTAGTAACAATTTTGTATATATTAAAAATTGCTATGATAAGTTGGTTTATGGATTTTGGTACGCTCCTTCACTTAAAGATGGCTTTATAAATCTACTTTAGAAGTATCTCACTGATCCTGTGCTCATAAAAATTATTTTATCAGACTTCTAATGTATTTCTATTGTTTTTGGTCGTATGTGATTTGATAGTTTGTGTATCTTCTCTTTCTGATATTTTATTCACATCTTGCTCTCCCTCTATGCATTCAGCATTTTGCCATTATATGTTCCGATGTTTTCTTGTGGATATTTTTATTTATTTTTTTCTTTTTTTCTTCTATTGTTCATTTGTAGATGTAATATTAATTTTGTAAGCCTGTTGTAACTGGGATAAAATCCTGTAATAGGCAGCAATAATAAATAAATAAATAAATAAATAAATATTTTTAAAAGAGTGTATTTAAATAAATTACTTAACGAAATATTTTTCACAATGTTTATCATTTTAAATTATTGTTCAAAGGCCTTTGCCTTTAATAAGCCTTCTCCGAAATAAATGCAAATGAATTGTGCTGCCATCTTTGGAGCACTTTTTAAACTACGTTTATATGTTTGTGCCCAATTCTTTCGACAATGAGATCTCGGAAACTACATACTCTATAAAGATGACGTTTTCACTGATCGATTGCAAATTTCATGTAGATTGTCCAGTTGTAATTGAATATTAAAAAAAAAACATGGGCACTGTTTCTTTATTTCATTTTTACGGGTACATTGGAAGTATTGAAATTAAAAAAAATAAAACATTACATCCTAAGCATTATATATTCCAACACCACACTGTTGTATATAGGGATTATATATATCTCAGGCGTTTGTTTCATGGCCAAATAATAATGGAAATGGAAGGATAACCATTTCTGCAGTCTAAGATGACCTTTTTTTTTGGGGGGGAGTGTTTTGCCCAATGAACACAATATATAACTGACATTATAATTAATTGTGTATGTAATGTATTTGCTTATTACATACTGCATACAAGAAGAAAGAAAACACTGGTCATACATGAATTAGAAACTCCAACCGGAAGCAGACTCAAATCTTGCAATCGGTGCAAGATATTGAGAAAAAATAATCGAAAAAAAAGTCTCCCCTTTATGATACCTCTTGGCTTTTTTCTTAAATCAATACGTCTTTCACTTGTGTCTGTAAAGGGACATGTACAGATTTTGTAAGGAATCATAAGGAGATTTATGCTCGCAGGTTCAGCTAGTATACATTAAAATGGTAGAATTATGTGTTTGTCCCCAATCCTTTCGACAATGAGATCTCGAAACCCATACGTGCTAGAAACATGCCGTTTTCGCCGATCGATTCCAAATTTTGTGTAGATAGTCCAGTTTGCATTCAAATTTTCAAACACCATGCCGTTATTTTTCTATTCAACATTTTAGGGGTCGTTTCGAGAACATAGGATTAGCATTGCAGGCCGAAACTACGGTGTTAGGCAACTAGTATAAAAGTTACTATGGCGGGTTGACATACATTGCAGGCGCTTTGCTTAAATCTGAATGGCAAAACCTATTGCATGCTGGCAGCTTCAAAGACCTCAGGAGAAACAATGAGGCGCACTCGGACGGATATGGATTTATTTTTTAAAAAAATCATCTTGATATCGTGTTACGTCTACATATTTGCTACTAACCCACTCCAACATCTATACGTAACAATTCACTTCCTTTGCGAGGCTCATATCCTTTTGTTGTGTGAGTAAGGAGACATACACAGTGGAAACGAGATTCATGGACGTAACAGAACGATGCGTTGAGTAGACAGCACAGACAATTTAAAATACACGCACACATCACCCAGAACATTATGATTACCTACCTAATTGTTAGTATGTCCACATTTGGCACGGATAACAATGGCGACATATCTTGGTATGGACGCCATGATCCTTGGTAGGTCGCTGGAGAGAGTTGGCACCACATGTGCACACACAGGTTACATAATTCCCGTAAGTTCCGCGGAGTGGGACAATGCGCTCTGACGTCACATTCAATCACATTAGAGATGCGTTCCATTGGGTCAGATCCGGCGAGTTGGGCAGCCAGCACATCAGTTGGAACTCACCCCTGTTTTCTTGGAACTACTCCATCACACTCCTGCCCTTGTGTCATGGTGCATTATCTTGTTCAAAAGTGCCACTACCGCTGGGAAACATGGTCGTCATGAAGGTATGTACGTAGTCTGCAAACAGTATGTGATACGCCTCGACCATCACTGTGCCTTGCTCGAGCTCCAATAGACACATGGACACTCACGTCAATGTTCCCCAGAGCATAATTAAGCCACCGCCAGCTTGTCTCCGTCCCGCAGTGCAGGTGTCAAGGAGCACGACGGATTCGCACCCTCTCATCGTCATAATAAAGAAGATATCGGGATTCATGAGACAATGCAACGCTCTGTCACTGCGCCAAGGTCCAGTGGCAATGGTCACGTGTTCATTTCAGTTGTAGTTGTGGATGTCATGGTGTTAACATTCGCACATTTGTCGTCGGTTGCGGAGACCCATCGTTAGAGTGTTATGTGCACTATGTGTTCAGACACACTTGTACTTTGCCCAGCATTAAAGTCTGATGTTAGTTCCGCCACAGTTAGCTGAATGTTCTGTTTTACCAGTCTGCCAAGCCTACGAGGTCCAACATCTGTAATGACGTGGCGGCGCCCAACCCTTCGATGATTGGACGTCGTTTCCACTTGGTTTTGCTATTTGTTGAAGACACTTACCACAGCGCTCCTCGAACACCCGACAAGTTCTGCAGTTTCCGAAGTTCTCGTATCGAGTCTCCAGGCCATTATAACCTGCCCTCGGTGAAACTTAGATAGATCCCGCGCCTTTCCCATTCTACACACGGCCAGCACTTCACTAATTAACTGAATTGAGCTGAAAATAAATCTTGATCTCGAAAGATTAACTATTAAGTTTATACGTACACGAACCTTTCTAAAGTAATACATGCTGGAATTGATTTCAAGGCTGTTTCTGAGTGAATACCTTCTTCAAAATAATATTGAAAATTATAGAAAGATATCCGAGACATTAGAGTCAAGTCGAGATTTTTACGAGCAATCTCGAGTCGACTCGTGTCTCGACTCGAAAATTCGAGTCGAGAAATACGTTTGTATCTATTCGTCTCGAATTTTACAAAGTGTGTCTCGACTCGTGCGCATCCCTAATACATACCAATTTACTTCCTTTGTCAGTCTCCTATCCTTTACTTGTGTGAGTAAGGAGAAATGCACAGTGGGACGGAGATTCGTGGTCATAATAAAACGATGCGCTGAGTAGACAGCGCAGTTTCAGGTAGTCTATATAATAAAATTGAAAGTGACTATGTATGTGACTCTTAATCTCTTGAACCGCCCGACCGATCTCGATCAAAGTTTTGACCTAGATGCAGTTCTGACCTGTGAATGTTTCTGGCTATTCACTTTGCCGGTAGAACTTAGGGGGGAGGGACAGAAAAAAATAAAACTTAACAGCTCTTGAACCACCAGACCGATCTCGATAAAATTTTCAATATATATGAGGTTAGGAACTGGGATGGATTTTACCATTTTATTTTCACGGAACAACATAGGGGAGGGGAACAAGTATATCTTAAAAATATATAAAACGTGACTGTCTTTGTGACTTCATCATTCTTGAACAAGCCGACCGATCTAAGTTCGCACCTGGGGTGACTTTTACTGTATCGTTTTGAGGATAGAACTTGAGGGGGGATGGAAGATATATAAAAATAAATAAAACTTCATAACTCTTGAATCAACCTATCGATCTCAATCAAATGTTCATAATCGAAAATGACCGATATTAGTGTTGAATTTATAGTTTTCGGGGTCGCTGATATGCGCAGTGACACCTACGATGTTGATTAAATCTAAATTCAGCCCCACGACTTGGTGGAAAGAGAGGGAGGAGATGTATAAACGTGATTGAAAATGACCAATACAGTGAATCCCCCATTAAAGGACGCCTCTCCATAACGGACACCTCTATAATACAAAGCTCCTTCGTGGCTAAGCGGTTAGCGTACGCGCTTTTGGCGTGGGAGACCCGGGTTCGATTCCCGGCGGGAGCTCATGTAGTTCGGATTCCACGTTAATCAGTAGGTCCACGTCTCATATAGCCTCGCTGCTGAACGGGACGCTAAACTAAAATCAACTCAACCTCTATAATACAGACAGATTATTTTGTCCCGGCAAAAATATATGCTCTCTTACGAAAAAAAAAAACACTCCTTTTATGGACACTCTCAGATACGGACGCGGACAACCCTTTTTTTCAGCCCATACGTTTCAATAACCTATTCATAACGGACAGGAATTGTTCTCAGTTCTGCGATATATTACAGTATACAGAAAAGTATTTTCCCCACACATGTATCTCTCATGAGTCTAGACCTGGTGAACCATCAAACAGAACAGCTGAACTTGAAATTCTTCTCTCTTTTTGGCCCGCAATAAACTGCTTTCTGACGGAAATCCTAGAAAATTTTCTACAAGCAATAACACTCATGCAAGGTTAGTCGTGTGGCCAGGAATTCTATGCGAAAGATTTTCTCTTTTGTAACAAATTTAGTCCTTTTCGTCTGGACCTTGCACCTTTACCCATAATTTCATAGATAACAAATCAAACATTGTTTGTTTTACAGTAACATTTTGAACGAGCAATGTTTCTTTTTTTTTTTTTTTTTTTTTTAATAAACGTTTTTATTTTACTCATGATACTGGAACAAGTCTGGGTTGAAGTTTTACTGGCTTCCTTTTCCTCTAATGCTGTCTTCTCACGTGGTCACCGAGTGACGTGACTTAGTTGCGTCACTGCTTGCGAAAAGTAATACAAACCGGGCAACCGGCAGCATATACCGAGGACTATTTTCCTTTTCTGTTTTTCCCTCCCTTTTATTGCGCAAATTATGTATGGTGTTGGATAAAGGATATTCTTTGTGATTGGGGTGGGTCAATAAACATATGCACCCCCAATAGCTTACCTTTTCATCCATTCTGCCAACGAAGATACCGCTCCAGTACACAAACACGACCACATATATGTTGATTCCGCAATCGTACTGAGAATATTTAGAGGACACTTGCTAATGAATTTTATTGAGCTGAGCGAAGCGAAGCTCTTATTCTCGGGTTAGCCGTTTGGTTGTTCGCGAACTCCTCCTAGACCGTTTGGCCGATCTCAACCAAACTTAGCACGCTGATAGAGTATGTCGTGCTGAGTGACAACATAGGTCGAAATCAAAAATCCGATATACCATCGAGGAATAATCACCGAAAAACGCTTCCTCCTAGACCGTTTGGCCGATCTCAACCAAACTTAGCACGCTGATAGAGTATGTCGTGCTGAGTGACAACATAGGCCGAAATCAAAAATCCGACGTACCATCGAGGAATAATCACCGAAAAACGCTTCCTCCTAGACCGTTTGGCCGATCTCAACCAAAATTAGCACGCTGATAGAGTATGTCGTGCTGAGTGACAACATAGGTCGAAATCAAAAATCCAATGTACCATCGAGGAATAATCACCGAAAAACGCTTCCTGATTACGTAGTTTAAGCTCGCTCAGCTCATTTCATTGCAATCGGGTATATCCATTGCATTCCTAGTTGAGCTGAGCGAAGCGAAGATCTTACACTCGGGTTAGCCGTTTGGTTGTCCGCGAACTCCTCCTAGACCGTTTGGCCGATCTCAACCAAACTTAGCACGCTGATAGAGTATGTCGTGCTGAGTGACAACATAGGTCGAAATAAAAAATCCGATGTACCATAGAGGAATAATCACCGAAAAACGCTTCCTGATTACGTAGTTTAAGCTCGCTCAGCACATTTCATTGTAGTCGGGTATATCCATTGCATTCCTAGTTGAGCTGAGCGAAGCGAAGATCTTATACTCGGGTTAGCCGTTTGGTTGTCCGCGAACTCCTCCTAGACCGTTTGGCCGATCTCAACCAAACTTAGCACGCTGATAGAGTATGTCGTGCTGAGTGACGACGTAGGTCGAAATCGAAAATCCGATGTACCATCGAGGAATAATCACCGAAAAACGCTTCCTTCTAGACCGTTTGGCCGATCTCAACCAAACTTAGCACGCTGATAGAGTATGTCGTGCTGAGTGACAACATAGGTCGAAGTCAAAAATCCGATGTACCATCGAGGAATAATCACCGAAAAACGCTTCCTTATTACGTAGTTTAAGCTCGCTCAGCTCATTTCATTGCAATCGGGTATATCCATTACATTCCTAGTTACCGCTGTAGAGGAAAAAGCATGCCTGTTTCGTTAAACATTGTCCAGCAATAATATTATTTCACAGAAAATAATTTCTCTTTCATCCCTCCCAGTAATTCAAATATCTACTAAATCAGAGTATTTTCATATTGAATTTTACGTATTTACGCTCATACATAATGTATTTACTGCATATTGCTTTATACAATTATCGTTATGAGAAATCAAATTTCTGTAACCTCTCTCTAACGGACACCTCGCAGTAACGTACAGAACTTTATATCCCATTGGTGTCCGCTATTCAGAGGTTTCACTGTAGTAGTGTCAAATCCATGGTTTTCGGTGTTGCTGAGATGAATAGTGGCACTACCGATCCTGTATAAAACCGAATTCAGCCCCCTAGCTTGGTTGAGGGGATATATATATATATATATATATATATATATGTGTGTGTGTGTGTGTGTGTGTGTGTGTGGTGTGATCGGAAATGGCCGAAATTAGTGTCGAATCATATCGGGGTCGTTGACATGAATAGTGTTCTTTCCGATGTCGTTTGAATTGATGCCACTGAAAACAAAAACAACATATTTCACGGGTACCAAACACATGAAATACGAACTTGTCCACTCTAATATTAAGTTTAACCCAGTGAAGTATGTAATAAATGCTAGTAATAATAATAAAAATAATTATGATATACGTAAAGAAATATTCTGGTTTAATCTCTTTTTTTTTTTTAATTTGGTGTAAGAAACGGGGTAGTACAGTCTTTTATGACCACCACACTATACATAAAGAAATTAGAGTATCTATTCAACTGTTTATAAAGTATTGTCGACCTTCAAAGAGAGCAAATAAAGCGTAATATATGTATAAGTTTATACAATTCTCTACCTATAAAGCATGCACAGTAAAAGTTGAAGAGAATAAAAGTTTGCTGAGTTGGAAATATATAAGATTAAGAAATGCAAGCATGTTTTAGTCTATGCGTATGTACCTGTAATTGGCCGTTTTCTGCTCGCTACAGTGGTTGAGAAAATGCTTCTCTAGGTTTGAGTACATAAGATCAGAAGTCCCAGGCGTCAATGAAGGGGAGAGAAAATCCTATAATGGCAATTAGGATCAACGTAGCAGAGAGAAAGGGTTGAATCATTTGATCACGGCCACATGAGGGGATGGAAACTCAGGGAAATAAGTGTGGTGATACTAGTTTGTTTCTGTAATTCTATGTATCAGAGAGGGGTCTTCTTACGCAAGTGCTCAACTCGCTGGCTCTGCTTTATAAATGCGTTCATTAAAAAATAAAATACAAAAATAAAAACAAGAGAGATAGGGAGACAGAGAGAAGGAAGAAAAACAGGATTTTGGGCTCTGCACCTAATCCTCTTTTCACGTAGTATTAAAATCGCCTCTATACATTTTACTTACGAAACAAACTTTGTAGGCTCAACAAGATAAATATATGTACGATAACATGTTATGCGTATCTCTAAGAAATAATTCAAGTTGATTTGCTTGCTGGAATACTTAAAACAGGAAATAATTAATCTATAAAAGGTTTAATAATAAATTTCCACAAATGCTCCTGTTATTCTGGTAGTATTAGTGACAACAAATATGTTGTACGTGCTGAATTGTAATTATGCAATTTCTCTCTTGCAGGACATCAATATCTGTGAAACGAAAATTTATCCAACTGAAGACCGATAAACAAATTCGTCCTGTTTTCCGTTGCTATGGAATACAGACAAGACCTGATATTTAGCTGCAAGATAGATAAATCAGCAATAGACCTAAGTAACGCCTTCTGTCTTTGTCGTGTGCTTGGAAGGTATGTTACATATCGTAGTGGAGGTTAATACATTGGAGATTATTCAAAAAGGAAAAAAAAAAAATGAAACGAAATATTTTAGTCTTAGGTCTCCCAGTTATGCCGATTAGGCTAAAGGAGACAGTGACGATGCGAAATGAATGAAATGGCGGAATGAAGAAAGTGGGAGGAAAGTGGAGAACACCAAGGGAGCCCATCCACACGGGTTTGTCGCAAACTGGGATCGAAATAGGGACCCAGAGGTGAACGCCCTACCACTGAGCCACCGAGACCCTAGTAGTGGACTGTTATCAATGAATCATCCTGAGGAAACAATATTAATTTCGTGAATTGGTGCAGTTATATCCTCGCACGACCGTCCGTATGGTAAAGAATGAACTGCGTGTCAATCGCGAAACAACCTTCAAATTTTGAACGAAGCTCTAGAGAAACGAAGCGTTTGCATAACACTTGGATTGCACAATTTGACGGAGGAACACAATACTCAAATGATCGAAAGTTATAAAATGTCTATTTAGGCACTAAATTATTGCATGTGTGTGTTATTTCATGAACGATGAGTCTTGTTGCTTTCAATATGAAACATCATCAGAGGCAAAGCATGCAGTGGAGTGTGTGATGTTGAAGAGCTTCGCAAAGAGTGCCCCCTCCCCCACATAAGTCAAAAAGCGAAAACAATGTTTGTTAGATTTTTCTATAACAGCAGTATAATTCTTTATGAATGGCTTCTGAGGGTGTAACAATTGATAGTGACTTCTCTCTAAAAACTCTTGATTATCTTCAGAAGAGGATTCATAGTGCGAGACTAAACATTAGACAGTGTGACAATTGGTTCAATGATAACGCAAGATATAGCGCTGACTACCTTAGGAACGTTTCTCCAAACTAAAATTGATATTGATATAACGCCGTTTCGTAAACGTTTAAGATATTTAAGCGACTACTAGAACTACACATTATTCCGGTAAATTAGTTTAGATAATCAACACCTGATAAAGCGATCAAAATTAAACATTGAAAATAATATAGTACAGCACTTTTGAATAACCATGGCAAGTTTGCCGCAGTGCCACTTGCTTCCGTCGTGTCAGTAAACTTTAAAAATAAATATGATCACACTAGAGAAACACTTGTGATTAATATATGTTAATTCAACAAACAAATCGAGGTGACATTAAAAAAAATGCATGAATACAGACTAACCTGATAAAAGTAAAATCGACTATTGGCAATCACAGTGACTAATTCTCTAAGCATGCTATGTGACGTGCAGCATATTAACAAATAATGTCAGTACACCATTAAAAAATCCAATTTTCATGCAATACCATGCTGAGCGGCATGTCGGGACTGGTCCTAACGTTATAAAACACTTTGACAGGAATGCTGATCATGGGACACGAGCCCCAGTCTCCCTCGCAGTACTGAAAAATTGTGTCGTGCAAATAAATAAATAAATAAATAAATAAATAATATACTGTGCCATATAACTGTGATAGCGTTATATGTAAGCAAAAGTTTTTTTTTATTCGTAAATTAAATTAATTTTTTTTTAAATCACTGGGTGAGTTTTGGAAAAAAATACCCTTGACCATTACAACAATTAAAAGTCTGAACTGTCTGAAAGTCTGAAATGTAGTTCAATAACTATGGGCACGTTGCATGTGATTACAAAAGTGATTTTAACAAACAAAATTAAACCCTCAGAGTGTAAATATGCACACTAAGCTGAGAAAGGTAAAATAGTATATGATATCGTTAAATAAGTAATAAGTCCTTTTTTTAATTAATTCGGAAACTAGCATTAACCTATGGTATCTGGCGATAAGTTTACCGAATTTAATTCATGTAGTCGTTGTTTAGGGGTTAAGTTGGAACTGTAACTGTATAGAGTTATTTTTAATAACTTTTACTGCATTTGCTAGACTTAAGTTACCACAAAAATGAGTTGAGTTGAGTTGATTTTAGTTTAGCGTCCCTTTCAGCAGCGAGGCTATATGAGACGTGGACCTACTGATTAACGTGGAATCCGAACCACATGAACCACAAAAATGACTCAGTATTGAAATGTGAAGAGTAAAAATTTCAACTGGGAGATTTCCGTCGTTACAGGTGTTGAAATTCAATTTATTTTCTCCTTAATCGTTGGAAAAGAAAGAATAATAATAAGAAGAAAACAAAACAAAACTATTGAAGAAGTTTTCAGAGAAATATGGCATATCTCATATACGTATACAATGGCATTATATCATTAGTGCTACTTCTGAAACTCATTACAGGAAAAATGTATCTGAAGAGTCATATCAGTGGCAATTCACAGGTCTCTTGTTTCACCAGTTCTTTTATTTGGAAGTTTTAATATTGGATGTATAAATGAGGATTATAATTAAATCTTATTTCTCGGACTTATTAATAAATCCTACAATTAAACCCATACTCATGACTGAACTATGTGAAGTGAATTAAAAACACATAAGGCTCACCTTCCCATCTCAAACTTTGTTTGTTTGTCAAATATATCTACTTTTAATCACATAAATTCCCTCAGAAGTGAGGGAAAAAGAAACGCCATATTTTAATTTATGATATGCTTATAGTTGAAAGCTAATAAGATGTGGAAAATAGTCAAGAGGTAGCACATTTAATTTACACATTTTTTTGGGGGGGGAGGAAAGAATATTTCAGGAGTGTTTTAAGTATAAAACATCTGAGTTTTGTTTTCTCGACGACGGTAAGTACATTTTTCTAAGAAAATTGTCAACTCCGCACTAATTAACCACTACAATATGGAGACTTAGACGAAGAGAAAATTCTTTTCTGAACCCAAAATTCAGGATTCGACCAAACATAAATTTCTGTTTCACTGAACATAACCGACTGCCTAAGCATACAATAATATTGTAGCTTAAAGCAGTCAGCGAAACGTGTACGTATTGTGTTACTGTTTTTCAACGTGATACTTTCCCACAATAGGGAATTAATAAAGAAAAATACCACTTCCGGTTTCGAAGTATAGATGCAAGGGCAGAGATGGAACCTACTTTTGGGATGCAAAACTCGTTTAAAAATAAGAATTCCAACTATTATTGTCATTCATTCTCTATAGGTATAAAATATTAAAACCAGAAGGCCAATACTGACTTCACTTACGGCTTCAACAGGCTGAAAAAGTTAACATTTGACTCTTGGTATTTCTTGTCGTTTTTTTCCCCTCTGATACCTGGCCACAAATGAACGGATATGCAGTCCTATAAGATATCCCATAATTATGCTCAGCACATTTTGAAGATCTAAAATGCTTAAATCTACTGAATTAACCAAGTTAGTATATATATATTACAAAATAATAGAGCATAATTCTACTATTTTCTTTATAATTTAATAGCGAACTTGTGATATGAACTTTAACAGTATTGCTAATAGAGAATGCTATAAATGATTTATTTTAATTTTGTGTGTCACGATTATGCTCTGTAAGGAAGAGAACTGATGATTAATGCAAATGAATGATTATGAAAGAATCAGTTGAATGATAATGCAAAGGAGAACGGGATAACTTTCAGAAAATCCACGAGTATGATATTGCCCATCAAACGTTTTCTTGCCCTGGATCCTTCTCCGATGACCTCTGGCTAGCAAGCATGCCTTTGGTGAACAGAATCCCGAGTTTGATTGTCAGCTTGTATAACACTGATGAAAGTACTACGGCTATTCAAAGTCTGCCTTAAATTATAGACCTGTGCCTTATATAAGGACACTAAACTACTAGCAACCGACCAAAACTTAGGCTTCCGATCGAACCAGTGGATGCTTGTACAGCGGGGGACACTTCTAAATGGTACAGCCATATGGAGATTTACGGCTAAGGTGTACCATTTAGAAGTGCCCCCGCTGTACCAGAGATAAGCGCTTTACCTCTAAACCACTGTGCCTCTCCCCCAGCAAATCATAACATATAAGTTTTCATTTTGATACTGATACCGTGGATGATGTGGAGTTCAAACTTGTCTGTCGTTCACTCTGATGTATTTTTGCTTTTTGACGTAATTGTTTAATAAATTGCTACTTGAAACTGCACTCTCCCTGCAAAGCGCATCATTCACATATAAGCGTGAATCTTCTTGTTATTCCTCGCAACATCTCCTTCCTCCCTTTACGCACACAAGTGAAAGACGTCTTGATAAAAGTCAACAAGGGATACCATAAAGAGGGGATTCGTTCGATTATTTTTTTTTTCAATATCTCGTAAACTTTGCAAGATTTGAGCCTACTTCCGGTTGAAGTTTCTAATTCATGTTTGATCAATGTTTTATTTTTTCTCGTATATAGTATGTAATAAGAAAATGCATTGCACGCACAATTATTTACAATGTCAGTGATACATGGTGTCCATTGAGCAAAACACTTCAAACAATAAAGATTAGTCTAAAACTGGAGAAATGCTTATCCTTCGTTTTTCATTATCAATTGGCCATGAAACAAACGCCTAAGAGATATAGTAAACTCACATACAAATGTATGGTATTGTAATATATAACTCGTAGGATATGATGCTTTACTTAAGAAAGAAAAAAAACATCAATACATCCAGTGTACTCCTAAAAATGTAATAAAGAAATAACGGCCATTAAAAAAAATCCATTAGAGCTGAAGAATTTCTAAGAAAAAAAAAATAAAAAAATGCAATCGATCAGTGAAAACGTCTTATTTTTAGAGCTTGTGGTTTCCGTTACACAATTGTCAAAGGAATTGGCCACAAACATATACACATTCACAAACATATATACTTTTCTTGACCACAAACATATAAACCTACCATTTTAATATATAGATTACTATTTATACTAACTTGTTCTATTATTACTCATATTAAACGTTGCGAGATGAGCGGAGACATCTTCAATTTAAATGGTTGGTCCTCACTTTAAACCCACCCAATCGATTACGTATTTCACCATACAAGCTCTGCTAAAGGTGTCAGTACAGAAACACGACACGAAATAATGCATCGTAAAATATATCTGAAATGATCCCCAGGAGTCATCACACAACGTCCTTTGAAACAGTGAAAAAAAGCTTTGCCCAAATAGCAAGTCTTATTTCCGTTAAGATAGCCTTGAAAGGTTGTAGCCGATTGTCACAAAGTGTCATTTTTTTTCATTCTTCTTGAGTCTTACGGAACATATATCACAATGAATTCTGAGCAAAGCGAATTCAGAACATAGAAAATGAGAATATCGTTACAATCGCATTCAATGTTGACACGTCATGCACACAACAAATTACTACTACTACTACTACTAGTAGTAGTAGTAGTAGTAGTAGTAATGATAATAATAATAATAATAAATATATTCATCACTTACCGCTTTTGCTCTAGATGAATTAAGATTAAAACCGGAAGTGGCTTCTTTTTTTTTTTAAATAACTACTCGTTTCTATAAGGAGAACAATGTACGGAGCGAAACTTAAATATAACAATGCACGATAAATGCATCTTAGGGATTTAAAATACTAAATGCATTACTTACCTTTTCCTTATTGTTATTATTATTAAAATTATTGTTATTAGTTCCTCGCAAACCTTCAGTTTGTTTGCAAATTGCATGCACGTTAGCAACATATACTTTTTCATCAGGTAGTAGGACACACCGACTGACACCTTTTAGCCTGGCAATAAACTATTAGGAATTACTGTGATTGAAAGACAGGTAGTGTCTTGGGCTTACAATAAGGATTATTATTATAGTTTGTATTTAACATAATGATCTCAAAATATACTTCAGATATATTTTCTATGAAATATATAATCTATAATTCAAAGTTAATAGTTGCAATGTCACGTTTGTTTCTGAGTAGTACTGAACTCTCATAAAAGAAACATTACAACGTTATTTGATAGGAAAATATTTTTATGTTGATCGCATTTGCATATGATTGAATCTTTCCGTTTTCTCTGGTCGACTACAATGTTTGTGTAGATTTGCCAGTTCTCATTCATTTTTTTAAAAAAAGTATTTGTTTAAAATCACATTTTAGGCGTTGTTTTGACCCTATTAATTGAATATTGTTATTAGGACATTAATGTTGATACCCTAGTGAAACGCAACGGGAGACGAGCTACGTGTAGTGGGTTGAAGGACATTTCAGGCGCTTTGCTTTGATCTGAATGACAAAACTCTACGCAAGCTGACAACTTCGAAGGCTTGCGGATTCGCAATGAGGCGTACTCGGATATGCATTTATATAAACTATATATTTGCATTTTGTATCATCTATCATGTATCGAAGTTTGCCACAAACTCCTCCCAATATTCTATATGTTAAAATACTACATTTATATGCTAATCTATAGTAATTCACTCCCTTTGGGAGTATTCCTGTCCTTGACTTGTGTCTGTAAAGACGGACTTGCACATACATAGTTTGAAGTGGGAAGGATATTCACGCTCATATTAGAACTGTGTGCTGTGTAAATATCACAGGTTCAAGTAGGGTATATATATATATATATATATATATATATATATATATATATATATATATATATATATATATATACAGGGTGGTAGGTAATTCCACCGACAAACTTTGGGAGGCGATTCCTTACATGAGATGAAATAACAAAGTTCCAATAAACCTGGGGCGAAAAATGCCTGCTTTCAGAGTTATGATCCGTTGAAAATTAAAATATATATATATATATATATATATATATATATATATATATATATATATATATATATTTCAAAACTCCCTAACTTAGAAACTACAGGACCTATCCCAAGCGGTTTAAGGAATTACACAGGAACTAGTATATTCTCTATCTAAAATCCATGTTTTATAATCTTCCGTTATCGGTGAAAGGAACTGTGGAAAGGAAGTTGAAGTATAGGGATGCTCCTTTAAGTACTAATGGTGCGTTCGTTTCGCTGGTACCGGTGAATTCTGAAACATGGATATTTAGATAGAGCGTATACAAGTTCATGTGTAATTCCTTAAACCGCTTGGGATATTTTCTATAGTTTCTAAGTCAGGATGTTCTGAAACGTGATACAGGGTATTTCGAATTTTCGGTAGTTCATAACTCTGAAAGGAGACGTCTTTCGACCCATGTTTATTAGAACTTTTTTTTTTCTTTCATTTCGTATAAGGAATCGCCTCCAAAACTTTGTCGGTGGAGTTTCCTACCACTCTGTTGCTCCAAATTCTAATGAATGTTGTCCTATTACTAATGCTATCTACAAAATCACGGTCTGTCACATAAACAACTCTGAGCAAACTTGTAACTATACATGGACGCTCAAATAGTATGTAAAGCAAGTTGAGAATGATTCAATATTCCGACTGGCGTCGTTTTTTCCCATATATATTCCTTATGTTATTGCGGAAAATATTTTGCGTTAGTTCTTCTGCATCTTTCATGTATAATTCGTGTGAAGTCGAAGTTTTGCACAAAATTTCCATCTCGTATGACTATCTTAACCTCGTACTGCCAACGGGGATACTTCGTCGTGCTCACCTCAGGACGAACATTTCAAACGTTGAAACAGGTGTTTAATTATTTTAGATGAAAAATCAAACATTAAGCTATTACGATACGTGGAGAATTCATTATACTATAAAGCAACCAAGAAAACTCTTTCGTTTTTTGTGGAGGTCTGCGTTCAATTGGCACTCACACAGTGAGGTGATTACAAATGGAGATATGACGGGAGATATGCCAGGCCTTTCGTGAGGGCGTTGTGACTAAGCGGACAGTGCAGCAGTGGTTTAAGAAGTTTAACGACGGTGATGAAACACTTGAACACACACCACGTGCCGGAGGACCAACACGTGTACAAAATTAAGATCTTCAGGCAGCAATTGAAACATGCAGTAACCAGGCATGTGAGGAACTGGGACTATAATTCAGAGTGAGTGGAGAAACCATTCGGCAGCACCTCCATCAACTTGGAAAACACTACAAGTTGGGTCGATGGGGCCCACATGATTTGACCTAGGGCCAGAAGGCAACGTGAGCAGACACCTGCGTTTCTTTGCTGTATCGTCTGAGGAAGGAACCACTTCTGAACATGATGTTTACATGCGATGAGAAGTGGATCATGTACGAAGCTCCACGGCGCCGTCATCATTGGTTAGCGTCCCATGAAAAGGTTTCAAAACAGCCGAAACCAACACTTCATCAAAATAAAGTCATCCTGTATGTTTTGTATGTTTCAATGGATCGCATCCATTGAGCTGTCCCAAAAGCGCAGGCAAAGTGTTCCGTCACGTTGAATTAAATGGTATTCTAAAGCGTGCTTTGGCCAGCATAGACGTGCCTTCAATTTTAGAACCATCAGATTTATTAAGTGATGATGGGAAAAGACCAGTGGGAAAAGGGACAATGTCTAGTATGGGATGCCACTTGTGTTGATACTTTTGCAGCTTCTCGTATCGTATCAACATCTAAGGAAGCTGGAAGTGCGGCAGAAACAGCGTGCGGATGAAAACATTTAAAATATACATGCTTAACAGAGGACCATACTTTCATTCTCTTTGCTGTTGAAACAATGGGTGTTTTCAGCAAAGAGGCAAAGAATATAGTGAAACAAATTGGTTCACTGCTGGTTGTGAAAACAGGGGATCCGCGGATCAAACAATTTTTAATACAAAGACTCAGTTTAATAATTCAGCGGGCAAACACAACTTGTATTTTTGAATCATTCCCCTCTGCTCCTATCATGGAAAAAGTTTTTTTTTTTATTAAATAGTTGTAGGGGTCACTGAGGACGAAGATCGGCCTAAGCGCCAGGAATATTAATTCTTTTAATCCAAATTGTTAATACTTATATTTTATTTGTATCAATAGTTTACTACATATTATTCTATGTATAGTATTGTGATGTAATCAGCAGTGTATGTGCATTTTTTCTCTTGGCGCACTAGTGGTTGTATGCTGTTGTGTCAATAAATTAATAAAGGAAAGTCCCATACAATCTGTGTGTTTTAACATCTCATTTTTGTTTTTAACAGCCAGATAAAGAAGTGTCTTTTCTGTCTTCAAACTGCAGATGTTATATATGTTTTAAAAGTGTGTTTTATAGTTAAATTATAGGGAGAAGATCTATTATAAATATATGTAACATCTTTCATGTTCAATACTTTGAATGATGCTATGTATGATTATTGTATATACATGTAGATGTAAAAGTTCTCCAGAGTTTGGGGACAACACATACAGATAAATAAAAGAGAAAAAACTGAGTTCAAAATACACCCACATAAACGCATGTGCACAAAGAAGAACCCTTCTTCTCACTTAGCGCCGCCTTGACACTTTTGTGTAAGCCATTCTTGATGTTAAATTCTGTAATCAACATGACGTGTTCTAATCGCTACATTCCCCTCCCACGGAGAAGAGCTTTGCCTCTAGTGTCATGTGCAACCAATCAGCTTTCTTTTCAGGCTGATGGCTACTATTTGGTTTCTCCCAGGAAACTTTCAGACTACCACACATGACCAACCTCTGACCTGACGATCTTAGTGCAACGTTTGCACACGTTCCACCTATCCATACTGCCGCTAAATTGGCGTCGACTGCATGGCATCTCGAGCCCTTTAAAAACTCAAAATTTTGGCTCGTTCTACGGATTTCGTCCATATTTCTGAGACCCCTTAAAGTCGTACTATCTAGATGGAGTTCGCAATGTCTTAGGTACGACCTATCCCAGAAATTCCGAGTGGTTCCTAGTAATCACTGCCATCTCTTTCTGCCTCAATCAGCCGGCTTCCCCAGAAGCCATCCATACCTTATCCTCTTGGTTAACTTGGCACTCCGTTTCTGAAAGCTTGACGGCAGCCAAGGGTCTGCCCATAATTGCTGGTCGGCTTAGGAAATTGACAGTCAAAATCTGCCTCCTTCGAACTTGACAATCTGATTCTGAAAGTTTGGCTTCAGCCTGGACGTAAGCGCCAGAAACCGCTGGCCAGACTTAGGAAGCTGACGGTCGAAGTTCTGTTACTCCTCTATTTGATGTGGTTTTGGATAGACTCTAGGTCCATTGCATAGCTAGCCCAAACTTACCGGTACATCAGTCACACCTGGTAAATCTCCCCTATTTGATGTGGGTCTGGATAGACTCTAGGTCCATTGCCTAGCTAGCCCAATCTCACCTCTAGATCACACAGTTCTACTGGAATATCTAAACCTTATACTAAGACTGACTCGTGCCCTCCCAGTCTAGTGAAGTTTTATTCTGTTAGTGAGTTTCTATTGTGAGAACAATTAGAGAATGAAACTTGTCACGTAAGTTATATATATTTTCTATAAACAATTATTTACGAGGCCTGTCTAAAAAGTATCCGACCTTAATTTTTTCCACGCAAAGTAGTGATTCTCAGGCGGCGCCACCGTGCACGGTGGAAGGAGGAACCTTAATGCGCATACTTGAATTTTTTCACCGCGTTCGCGTGTGCCAGTCGTGAGCTGGTGGTCGCGAAGTGAGGTGCTGTTGGTAGTGTTCGTCGGATTTAGTGTTTCTCGCAAGATGACTGAACCAATTGAGCAAAGATACTGCATCAAATTCTGTCAAAGGCTGGGTGATTCCCAAAGCCAAACAATTCGTAAGATTCAGCAGGTGTTTGGAGAAGATGCGATGGGTGTAACACAAATTAAACAATGGTTCAACCGATTCAAAGATGGCCACACACCAGTCGAGAGTGAGCAGCGTAGCGGCAGGCCCCAAACTGCTCGGAATGCAGCTGTTGTTGAGCGGGTCCGAAATTTGGTGATGGCAGATCGCCGTTTGACAGTGCGGGAGATTGCAGAAGATGTTGGAGTGAGTAAAGATTCTGCACATGCAATTTTGCGTGACGATTTTAACATGAAACGAGTGGCTGCTAAATTTGTACCCAAGTTGTTGTCTCAGGAACAAAAAGACACCCGTTTTGACGTTGCACAGGACCTTCTGGACACCACCAACACTGATCCTGGGTATCTGAATTCCGTGATAACTGGAGATGAGTCATGGGTGTAAGGGTACGACCCAGAAACAAAACAACAATCGTCTCAATAGAAGCATCCCGATTCTCCAAGGCCGAAGAAAGCGCGGCAGGTGCGAAGCAAAATCAAGGTGTTGCTGACTGTTTTCTTCGATGCCCGTGGAATTGTGCATCACGAGTACGCACCGGAAGGACAAACAGTGACAAAGAAGTACTATCAAGATGTTCTCAGGCGACTCCGTGACGCAGTCCGGCGCAAAAGACCAGACATGTGGACAGCGAAGAACTGGCACGTCCATCATGACAACGCCCCAGCACATTCATCCCAATTGATCCACACGTTCTTAGCCAAACATGGAATTACAACCGTTCGCCAACCTCCCTACTCTCCAGACCTGGCTCCTTGTGAATTCTGGTTGTTTCCAAAATTGAAGACGCCTCTGAAGGGATCCCGTTTTGAGAGTAGAGAAGACATAATGCGGAACACGACGACGGAGCTGAACAATATTCCAAAAGAAGACTTCCAGCGGTGTTTCCAGCAGTGGAAGGATCGGTGGGCTAAGTGTGTGGAAGCACAAGGGGCCTACTTTGAAGGAGATTAGGGTCCCAAATCTGTCAGGTATTCGCAACTATTTTTCTGGCCAAAGGTCGGATACTTTTTAGACAGCCCTCGTACACACAAAGCACCGGCTTGTGGACTTGCATCATCAGTAGGACCAATAAACCGCAGGTTTACTGCAAGGAAAATATCTCTGAGTTTTTATTCTCAGTGATATCCCAAAGGGTTCTTAGCTTTTATCAGGATGGAGCTTTTACCAGGATAACGAACTCCATCCTTTTCTTAGAAGTTTAGTCTTGGCAGAGGGCAGCGCTACCTTGTAAATCTAATATATTCAGATTGGTTGTTAGCTGAGTTTCTGTTGCAATTTGTAACTTTGCCGCTCGATTTACAATTGGTGATTTGCAGAAATGTTGTTGACCAATTCAGAAGTAGTTTGGTTAATTACTAAACTCTCTTGTGTGGGAGCCGATCTACACAAGGGCATATCGCCGGCCCGCCACAAATCAGATACATTTCTGTGAAGATAGGCTTGCTACTAGAGCTACTAATGCGGTAGGCTAATTAAATAATAAGATAAATGCATTTTTCGGCAGAGTTCATTTGAATGTCCAAGATTTGATTCCCTACTCCAGGTTAGATACATAAAATACGAACTTGTTTTCGTGAACGTGGACACATGAACATGAATAGCACAATATAAGCAAATAAATCAAAAAAAAAATCTAAGTGAAGATCAACAACCTTGATTTTAAGCACACAAAAGTAGTTGCTCATTAGGTACAGGTTCCGACTATTTTGTCAATATCAGACTTTGAAAAATTTTGAAATATCGGTGTTTAATAATTAATTCTGGGGTATCTAAATAATAATAATAATAATAATAATAATAATAATAATAATAATAATAATAATAATAATAATAATAATAATAATAATAATAATAATAATAATAATAATAATTTCTAACTAGGAAATATCAATAATATTTTTTTTTCAGTTTATCACAATTGTAACTACAGTCTTCAGATTAAAATATACTAGTTTTGTGTTGATCGTAGTTGTTGTGACACCCTTGATATCTGCCTCAGGCGAGGGAGGTCTAAGAAAATATTTTCCTTTGCAAAAGCGTCCTGTTATTTTGAATTGTTGATACCCTTTGGAACGGTACGACTTATGACATTTTTGTACGAAACTCACGAACACTCACAACAGAGCGACTAATGTGAAGTTATAAAACGCAAAATCATTTAGCTATGTATCAGCCAATTATTTTGCAATATGTCACTTTGCTAGCCGGCTGCAGAATGTCCAACTACCACAACTATGCCAAGCAAACCTCGAGGATGTAGTCAAAAGTTTCAACATAAGTTTAATTGTCGTTAGAGTCTTAAGGCTCACTTAACGACTTATTATCGTTTAACTAATTTTGAAACACGCTGTATAATATTCTTAAGTATCCGAAGTACAACAAGTTCCTGAAACTCTGGAGAACGCGTTATATTCTGTGTTTACCAATTTGGAAATATAACACAAAACAATACAAATATAATACTAATTTGTAATAAACACAATCGATAACTAAAGCAAACATTCAAGTATCTTTATCTACCTACAATACCTTTCTTTTGGTCTCACTCTATATAGGAGTTCATTATAATTAAGGTAGCGAGCTATTATGCGGTCGAATGGTTACACTTGTAACACGCATCTTCAGTGTATGTGGTCACGAATTCAACTTCTGGCAAGGAGGTAATGAAGCGTTTCAAGTCGTAGTTAGCAGCAAACTCAACGAAAATTTGGTTCCTGAAAATTAACTTTAAACGGTCAAACAAATCGTCCTTTTATTTGAAAACTGTATTTTACAAGGGAAAATAAACGACTTCCACTAACTATGCACATAGACAGAAGAACTTACTACCACAGAGTAGTTTGGTATTACCACTCGAATACCTCAAATGCAATCGAACACCAGGTGACTTTTGTCGAGTATGTTCGCCCTCACTAACCAGCACGTCATATATAATAGTGTTGATCCAGTATCGTGTGGTAATTGAGGATCTATTTGAATTAAGGCGCAGTGAGCCTCTATGTAACAAGGAGAAATAAGACGATGTAAAACGACCTGTTTTACTTTGCATTACCGAACTAAAAATCACTCATAACCCTTCGCAACATGACGCTGAGGAGATTAGTTTTAGAACACAATTTTGATAACGAATAGTTTGAGAGCAAACGAATGAGAGTATATCTTAAACTAAGCAAATGTTATGAACAGAAGTTCATTCAAGAGCTTAGGATGATTAAGCTGATTATATTGTGCCAGGACTAAACGACGAATTTTCTAAGCATTCGTATCAAAACTATTCAATAGCGAATAATGGAAAATAAATTTACAAATAAGTATTATTCCGGTAGTTTCTGACTACCTGACATAATCTAGCTTGAGTAATAATTACATGAGCAGTGGCCTATGATTTATTATCATATTCTAATAATGAACAGTGAAACCCACTTATATTGTCTCAACATGTTGACAGAAAATGTTGTCAAGTGAAAATAAATAATATGAGATTGGATCAAGAATACAACTTGTGATCATTCACAAAACAACGTTCAGTTTCCTTCTCAAAATAAATATGAGCATTACATTATGAAACAATCTCAAACAAACACGGTGAATGTCGCATACCTGAGACCATAGATTGCACAGTAACATCTCTGTATATGTTACAATTATGAGACTATACACATTGTTACGTGACTGCTTTGCTAAACATGGTGATGAATTCAGCTTTCTAATGCAATACAATTTAAGAGAAATATTGATACAACAAGTTGGCGTACCTCTACTGACATCATTGAATCGTGGATATACCGCTCAATACAACAGCAGATCAAGGCATTGTCTATGGAGGAGATTAATCAAACGTTACGTGTACCTCTTAACAACAATTTAACTTACTGCTGAAATGAGCTAAGCAAAATGGACATTGGTAGGAACTCGCACAAACCCTTTCGAAGGTAAATCTTTAAAGAGCATGTTATCTTTCTTTTCTTTGTTCGTGTGGGCGTTATAACGAGGTGTTGTCACTTTCGTTGAATATTGCTATTAATTTGAACGCCAGAGCTCACAATTTACAACGCACAACCACACTGGATCGTATATTTCTATGAAAGCATGTGAGCACATTCACTAGCGAGAAAAGCGTTCAGAAGAAATGGCAGGTAGAACGACAACTTTTATGACAGATAAAAAATCATCCCTATTATCCTTCTGAAATCTGCAGTTTCCTCTGCGAACGTCCACTTGAAAGATATCACAATACTCTGGAAACATGTAAAATAAACCACATCAAAGACTACAAGCATTTAATTTCTTTCCTGCAAAGGGTTTCCTTTCACTTTTTTTTATTCGTTTTTTTATACTAAAAGGGAGAAAACAGTTATAGCTAGATTTCAAAATCATCATTCACTTTGGAAGATGCTACTTATTTTTTATAAAATTCTTTCGTAGTGAATCAAGAAAAAATCTAGTATATATAGGATAGTCAAGTTAAATAATAATAATAATAATAATAATAATAATAATAATAATAATAATAATAATAATAATAATAATAATAATAATAATAATAATACACCAATTATTCGCATCAAAATGTTGTAGTTTGGCATGTGTTCGGAAAAGGAAACAATATTCAACTGGCTATCGATTAACATTAACTAGTCATTTTTTTTTCACGAAGTTATTAAATACAAGGCCATTCAAAAATGATTGAATCGGTTAAGAATTGCTAGAGCCGGATTGCAATTAGCAGTGACATCTATCGGTGCATTCTGGCATGTGCTTTTTTTTGCGTCACACTAGCTTTATTAGTTTTCTTTATATGGCAGTTCGGATGAACACGTGGTAAACGATAGTGTTGGATTTTCGTATCTTGTAGAATGAAGGATCTTGCGGAGCAAAGTGTTTTTTGAACAATTTTACAGATACGTTCGAAGTGCTTAAGCATGCATACGACAAGGGTTGCACGAACACAAATATTTCGAGTGGTATATGTTTCGACTTGTAAAAATCCGTGAACAGTGAGAAAAACTAAATCTGAACTTAAGCTTATGACTATGAAATTCAAAGAAAGCGCAGTCATCACAGTGGGTGGGGAAAGTTTGTCCTTCAAATAATAAAAAAAGCTCCCGCATGCATCCCAAGATGAAGAAAACCTTGAAAGTTCACCGATTTTAATTTAAACTGCAGAGATATGAAAATGTGAGGAGACAACTATGGGCGACTCCAGTGAACGCGTTGTAAAACGCGTTCCAATCATGGAAGAGACGTTAGCATCGATGTGTTTCAAATGCAAGAGAAAACTTTGAAGACAAAAGGGATAATTTATTTATTTATTTATTTATTTATTTATTTGTGAACAACAACACTACAGGCAAAGACCAATTATAATGATAGTAGGCCTATAATTAAATATGTTACCAATGCAGATTTTGTAGCAACAGTCTGGCCTTTTACTAAATTGACCTTGTATGCCTACTGGATGTTGACAAAATCATTAATATATATATATATATATATATATATATATATATATATATATATATATATATATATATATATATATACTCATGCACATTCAGGAATATTAAGTGCACACTTTTTAAAGAAAATGAAATATATATTTCAAAGTGTATGCTTTTCACAGAAGCCATGACAATGGAATGTTGAGGGCATACTAACAGCAATCGCAATCCTTTCAGATTATTTGTTGAATCTCACTATCCTTATGCAGATATAATATAAAATAGCATGCCATATATAGCCTATCATTTGAGGAGCTATCTACACACATTACTTGCTACATACGTTATCCTTAAATAATACTTGGAAACAAATTAACTAAACAAGTCTGCCGATTATTGGTCTAATTTGATCAGAGTAACATTGTAGCCTCTCTGTTGTCTCCATATGAACATATTATTTATCTAGAGTTGGTTCATATGGTTCGATTCTTCCGATCACATTAAATTATTAGGTGGAATGGGCTGGGATCGGACCACAGAATAGTAAACAGGTAATTCAGTTTCAGAAATATATATGCCGAAGACAAGGTAAGCTTGTTTTGTATGCGTCATTACATTGCATTGCATGAAAATGTTGGTCTTCATTTTCAAGTAAATTCGAAAGTCAGAAATTGTGACATATTACTGTTTTCCTCGGAGTTGCTTACTTAATTAGCATCTGTCACCATACGGTGAGCAGTATGTTTTATATTATCTTGTTTTCAATTTTTCCTAAGTTGTGGTATTCACAACAATTCTTTCCAATTTTGAAAACGGATGTTGAAATTTCGTGCAAAGAAAAAAAAAATAATCCATAAACATAACATGTATGTGCGCACTTTTAGCATGTTTTATTTCGTTCATTGCTGCGGAATTTTAATTGTTGAGATATACTTTAAAATATACTCCACACATAGTTAAAAGATATACATTCTTTAAGAAGTGAGCTATATGAGACGTTGACCGACAGCTTGGCGTGGGACCAAAATCACTAGAGCTCCCACTGGTAATCGGGTTTTAGTCCTTAGTGCGTTTGCACACGGCAACGATAATATCGGTGGAAGCCCCGATAATATCGGTGTCGGAGTCGGCGTACTTTGCACACGTCACCGACAATATCGTTGCCGGTGATGAGCGAAGTAAGTGACACACAAAAAAAATCTTCTCCATATATGAAAACAAATAAAAACAAAAATAATAATTGGGAAAATTAATTTTTAAAACAAGGACTACAACAACTGTTCTGAAGAGGTATGGAGGACGGTACAAAACTTAGAAAAAATAGCCCCATGCCTAAACATGTTTAAATTTAACAGTGCCGTTTTAAATAGATGCCGTAAACATATTATTTTCGTTTCGATGAGAATTGATGCTGACGTACATTGCAAACTATATTAGTTTTATTTTTTGTTGGAACACTGTTACATATTGTATGTATATTATTCTGTTTTCCATGCAATTAACATTAATGTCATAGTAGATTAAATGATAAGATTCGAATTAGTAATTCTGTTTTACATTGCTCCATACATACAGTGGCGCAAATCCCAGGGGATGAAGGGGACATGTCCCCTCCAATCTTGGAACTGGGGAGATTGTCCCCCAAATAATCCGATTTGAAGTGCGTTTTTTGGGAGAGAAATTTGATTGTTTCCGATCGCCAGAAAGGAAAGTGAGATGAAATTAATGTCCACTCAGAATAAGCCTCAAATCTGCCCGCCTCTCAATGTTGAAGACAACTCTGCTCCCCTGATCCTCCACAGCATTGTCTCGCGAATAAAGAAATAGTTTGAACATCGCTATATATATATATATATATATATATATATATATATATATATATATATATATATATATATATATATATATATATATATATATAATATGGGAACAATCTTACCCGTCCCCCACAATGTTGAAGACAGATTTGCGCTGTTGCATATACCTGTCGTTTCTCCTTTCTTTTTGTCTACGAACTCAAAATCCTGGGCAAGGCTTGCATAAACTTTTCCCTATGCTTTTTTGCTTTTCAATTCTGTCCTTAAAAGTCTGTTATATTATCCCATATACAAGGTCTACATTCCACAAGTTCAATAAGGGTTAAAATATCGAATGGAAAAATTCCTGCCATCTCTAAAAATCTAAGCAAAACTAGAAAGATACGAATGCAATAATACACAACCTTTTCATCCAGTCGTTGTAGCTAAACTACAGAACTCTATCAGGGGGTCGATCCCGGTACAAAGGGGAGAGGGAAAACTTGGATATGTAGCTTTGGTCTTTGTTTTCAATTGCCATTTCACAAATTATTTTTAAAAAGGGGGGATTTGGGATAGTTTTTGAAATGAGAGAAAAAAATCTGCAACAAGTGAAGCATGAAGTCACATCCCTATTGTTGAGATCACAATCAATAAAATGCCAAATGAGTAACTTGTCCTTGGGAGCTTTGGAAAGAGTGTTTGATTGTGCTGGTTTAGTTTCAAAATAATAATAATTCTACTTGGACTTGCCAACAAATATTCTATTCAATCATTGCTTATTGTATGGGGCCGGGAAAAGTGATCTGCACACAATTCTGATGAAAATAAAAGAAATTAATAATAATCAGGATTTTTTTCCATATGCTTATGTTCACAGTGTATCAAATTTTGAAAATTACGCTTAAATTAATTTTCAGAATGTATTAAAATTTAAAAGCATTAATAGATTAAAAAAATATATCATCAAAGAGTGTGTATGTGTGTGAGAGAGAAAGAACAAAAATTTAAAAAAAGAGTGAAAAATAATCAAGAAATTGTTATCTAAATTTCCTATATTTTATTTGGTAATAGCTATGTAGAGGGAAACCAGTACTCTTCAGACTTCCCACATTTTATATTTATTTAATAAAGGGAATTAGCTACTCCAAAACAGAGACTGTAAAAAGAAAATAATAAGTTGTTCCGAAGTTTTTTATAGGACAAGATAATAATAATAATAATACGCAATTGTAATAGAAAAAATGGAAACAACAAAATTCAAAAGACAAGAAAGGAAACAAGAATACACAGCGCCTTGTCACTCACTCTCTTCATCTAACCCGCTGGCAGGCCGACTTTATCGGTGGCGTGTGCATCCAATCATAAGAAAACATTGCCCCCGAAAAAAATCGGTGTCGGCGATACCGCCGACAGTATCAGGGGCTGGCCGACAGCATTTGCGTGTCGGAGGATCGGCCGATAATATCGGTGGCGTGTGCAAGCTACGATTTGAATACATTGAAGTCGATTTTACCGCCGACATTATCGGTGCACACGGCAACGATAATATCGGTGGAAGTACCAATAATGTCGGCTGTGAAATCGACTTCAATGTATTCAAATCATAGCTTGCACACACCACCGATATTATCAGCCGATCCTCCGACACGCAGATGCTCATGGCCAAGCCCCCGATACTGTCGGCGGTACCGCCGACACCGATTTTTTTCGGGGGCAATGTTTTCTTATGATTGGATGCACACGCCACCGATAATGTCGGCCTGCCAGCGGGTTAGATGAAGAGAGTGAGTGACAAGGCGCTGTGTATTCTTGTTTCCTTTCTTGTCTTTGGAATTTTGTTGTTTCCATTTTTCTATTACAATTGTATATTATTATTATTATTATCTTGTCCTATAAAAAACTTCAGAACAGCTTATTATTTTTTTTAGTCTCTGTTTTAGAGTAGCTAATACCCTTTATTAAATAAGTATAAAATGTGGGAAGTCTGAAGAGTACTGGTTTCCCTCTAAATATCTATTACCAAAGATAATATAGGAAATTTAGATAACTAATTTCTTGATTATTTTCCACTCCTTTTTTATTTTTGTTATTTCTCTCTCTCTCTCTCTCTCTCTCTCTCTCTCACACACACACACACACACTTTGATGGTATTATTTTTAAATCTATTAATGCATTTAAATTTTAATACATTCTGGAAATTAATTTAAGCGTAATTTTCAAAGTTTGATACACTGTGAAAAAAAACATATGGAAAAAAATCCTGATTATTATTGCTTTCTTTTATTTTCATCAGAATTGTGTGCAGATCACTTTTCCCGGTCCCACTCAATAAGCAATGATTGAATAGAATATTTGTTGGCAAGTCAAAGTAGAATTAATATTTTCAAACAAAATCAGCACAATAAAACACTCTTTGCAAAGCTCCCAAGGACAAGTGACTCATTTTTCATTTTCCTGACTGTGCTGATTGTGATTTCTACAACAGGGATGTGACTCCAAGCTTCACTTGTCGCATATCTTTTCTCTCACTTCCAAAAGTACTCCCCACATTTTTTAAAAAAGAATTTGTAGAATGGTAATTTAAAACAAAGACCAAAGCTATGATCCAAGTTTTCCCTCTCCCCTTTTGTACCGGGATCGACCCCCTGATAGAGTTCTGTAGTTTAGCTACAGTGACTGAATGAAAAGGTTGTGTATTATTGCATTCGTATCTTTCTAGCTTTGCTTAGATTTTTAGAGATGGCAAGAATTTTTCCATTTGATATTTTAACCCTCATTGAACTTGTAGAATGTAGACCTTACATATGGGATAAGATAACAGACTCATTCAAGTACAGAATTGAAAAGCAAAAAGCATGGCGATAAGTTTATGCAAGCCTTGCCCAGGATTTTGAGTTCATAGACAAAAGGAAACGAGAGACAACAGGTATGTATGCAACAGCGCAAATCTGTCTTCAACATTGTGGGGGACGGGTAAGATTGTTCCCATATATATATATATATATATATATATATATATATATATATATATATATATATATATATATATATAGCGATGTTCAAACTATTTCTGTAGTCGAGAAACAATGCTGTAGAGGATCAGGGGAGCGGAGTTGTCTTCAACATTCGGAGGCGGGAAGATTTGAGGCTTATTCTGAGTGGACATTAATTTCATCTCACTTTCCTTTCTGGCGACCGGACACAAGTAATCAAATTTCTCCCCCAAAGAACACATTTTAAATCGGATTATTGGGGGAGGACAATCTCCCCAGTTCGAAGATTGGAGGGGGCATGTCCCCTTCATCCCCACGCGATTTGCGCCAATGTATGTATGGAGCAATGTAAAACAGAATTACTAATTCGAATCTTATCATTTAATCTACTATGACATTAGTGTTAATTGCATGGAAAACAAAATAATATACATACATACAATATGTAACAGTGTTTCAACAAAAAAATAAAACCAATATAGTTCGCAATGTACCGCAGCATCAATTATCATCGAAACGAAAATAATATGTTTACGGCATCTATTTAAAACGGCACTGTTAAATCTAAACATGTTTAGGCATAAGCCTACTTTTTCTAAGTCTTGTACCGTCCTCTACACCTCTTCAGAACAGTTTTTACAGTCCTTGTTTTAAAAATATATATATATATATATATATATATATATATATATATATATATATATATATATATATATATATATATATATTCCCGATTATTATTACTTTTATTTGTTTTCATACATGAAGAAGATTTTTAGAAACACGGTGCAGAATATATTGTGTGTGTCGCTTACTTCGCTCATCACCGGCAACGATATTGTCGGGGCTTCCACCGATATTGTCGGCGACGTGTGCAAAGTACGGCGACACCGACACTGATATTATCGGGGCTTCCTCCGATTTTGTCGGTATCGTGTGCAAATGCACATACTTTGTTTGTTGCAACCCCAGGATATAGCGTAAGCAACATTACTAGAAACAATATATGCCTGCAGAGTATATTAGTTGGTTTTGCTTATATTAAACATAAATATAATAAACATTATTTTGTCTTCCCACTTAAAAAATAAATAAATAAATAAAATGCTGGCCTACAACGCAAATACTTAATTTCTGTGAATATTTTCTCTCCGAGAAACAGGAACACAAGGAAAGGCCACTACAATCTCTCAGCTACTGGCGCTTCTTTACATTCACCTTAAGAAGTATCGAGTACTGCTTTAATAAATAAATAAATAAATAAATAAATTACTTTCTGGGAGCCAATCAAGCTAGCCACACATCTATGGTGCAACTATCAAGCTGTAAATCCGGCCAGAATCTGTTTGGTATATATGAGTGATCGCCAAACTGTCGTTCGCGTGTTACTGGTAGCTCGCGGGGAAATTTTCGGTAGATCGCGTTAATGCTCCAGTTGAATCCAGTAGAAATGTAAGTTTATAGGCAATAAATAAACGTAAGATTTTTTTTAATGTTGGTAGTTCTTATGGTTAGTAGTTGAACAGTAGGATTTTAAAAAAAAAGTACGTAGCTCAGAAGTTTCATAAGTTCGGCCACCACTGATGTATATCAACAAGAAGCACGAGTATTGCTTATTAATTGACTCAAATGTTGAATATCGAGAACTATTGTCGTTGTGGTGAGGAGTTGGAAAGTTTTTCACTGCATTCAAATCAGTGTGTGTGTGTGTGTGTGTGTGTGTGTGTGTGTGAGAGAGAGAGAGAGAGAGAGAGAGAGAGAGAGAGAGAGAGAGAGAGAGAGAGTTTTTAGTTTAGAAAATCCGGAGAGACGAAATTTATCAGGATTTTTTTATCAAACACAATATTTTCTGTACCAGGATACGTGTAGATTTGTTGCTTAGCCAGGGCCGATCTTTACAGCCGAAAATTCAAGGACGTCATTCATGAACTTCATAGGGATGCGTAGACTAATTGTGTACGGACAATACTTAGCCTCATTCTTGAACGATCTAGATAAGATCTCTAGATCCCTCCTTCTAGCTAATTATAATATAGCCCAGAAAAATATCTGAGTATCTACAAAATATGTAGGGGACAAAAGTAAACAGATGAGGAGTATGTATGTACTATCTTTGATGATCTGGCTCCAACACAATACGTGAAATCTGCACGAACCCCACATATTGAAGCTCTCCTGCCGTGGCAGGAGGAGTGCCAAACAAAGAAGCCGTCTGTGGTCGAAATCGACAGATTTTCCTTCTAAATGTATTTTTTTTTTATTACAAATATGCATGTGCATTGCTTCCTTCTTTCCAATATGTCAAATACGTACAAGTGATCCAATAAATCAAGAATACATGCTTCCAAGGAATATTAACAGTCGTTCCAATGAATATCAATGAAATAAAATATCTCAAGTTATTGCTCGTTAAAATTACTTAACTTCAGGATATAAGTTTGTGTGTTAACTCGCCTTTTTAACAAGTTTGTGTATCGCTTCCTCTTACTTCATTACATACATCAGTTAATCAGAAGCGGATAAAAAAAATAGGGTCAAAGGTTAGCAGATTCACATTACCATTACTTTCATCGATCTACCTACTGTCTCTCGACTTCTACACCACCTTCCATTTCTTCACGGGAGGTGCTTTAAACAAGAACGATAAGCTAGGCCATACAACATAAACGCATTAACAGCAATTATGGAACAGCATGGCTACTTCCCATTGTGAGCCCTCGTCTCCAATTATTTATCATCGTCGTAAAGTAAGGTACCGGCTCCAGCGTTATGTTAATTGCATTCTACGTGAGAACCGTGAATGTATAACGAGCTTCTGTTGGCAAAGCTATTGTTCATTGTAGCGACATTCTTTTATCACATAAAACTGTATTTACAAAGGAGGTTTCATTTCAAGAATATGGTTCCCGCGTGGCAGATAAGAGTGTATATTTGTCCTGAGTCTGGACGCATGAAGTGGTATGTGGCGAATAGCGTTCCTGGAAGTTCAGAATTCGATATCCATCACACAAGTGCTAACGAAAGTATCAGTAAAGCCATGCTGGTAATACATACTTACTGGCAGAAGATAAGTTCACTCTTATTCAAAGGATTTGTTTGGGACGTCTGCAACCGTTTTTGCCTGTTTTATATATATCTTCTGCCAGTAATATATATATTTCAAACTGGCATTGCCTACGTATAAATAATAAATCACGATGAAAATGATAATGAACAGGCACTAAGTCTGTACTAAAGGAAAAAAAAATAGAACGGTTGTTTATAAATGCAGAATCTGACGTTTAATTTGGGACACGCACGCATGGAAGAGGATGCACAGGCTCTCACCTGTAGTATTCGTAATCCCCGGTTGGATTCCAGACCATACGAATTTATTTTTGTGGATAGCATCGTGCATGAGTGGTTCTTTCTGAGTTCCCGTTTCACTCCATATTCTCGTTCCACCAATTTTTAATAATAATTCACTTAATAATCTGTCTCCTTTGCCTTAGATAGCTCGTAGGGTGTAAAACTAAAATATTTCCTGTTAAGTCTATTTGTTTACACACAACCATCGCTGTTGTGTTAATATATATATATATATATATATAGGCCTATATACGTATATATATATATTTCGGGTGACTGATAATTCGATACATTTCCTGCAAGGAGATATTCTAAAAGTACTTTGGAACATTTTCACCTATATGAACCGGGGGTCCCAAAACAAAAGTTTCTGAGTAATTTACACATGAGTGATTTCTTTGAAATTTTCCGGCTAACGAGAGGCACGCGGGAAAGTTTTACACGGACCCACTTTTACATACCGTAGAACGATGCAATTTTGCATGTATAATCCTGCGTACCGATGTAGATCATGTGGTAATGTGCAGCTCGTAACTCTGCACCGTTGCGGTGTTATAGGCCCAAAAATGAAGTAAGGTGTAGTGGTGCAAGTGGCAACATCACAGAAGTACTTGCCCCTAGGAAATGACTGCATAGTTGGGAAGAGGTGGAATGAAGATGGTGTGTGGTCAAGAGAAAACGCGAACTATGACGGATTTCAAACACAGAGTCGTGCATCTGTCTGGCCAACATTCGGGCAGTGAATGGGTGTGCTGTTTTCAAGGAGGCGGACAACTTTTGTCAACATGCCACACTCTGGGATTTTACAGAATCCCGCAATGCATGCAGCAATGAGGCATAATATATGTTGGAAATTGTGGTACCCTTTCCAGGAAAGCAAGTAGTAATACCCGATGCTAATCACAAATAAACGTGATCATCAGATTTGACCACGGACTTCCTTTGGAGATGGTACGCCGGCAGTTTTCCCTGGCTTTCTTCACTCCCACCAGGCTAAGGCCGGGATGTTATATTCTAGAAGATCAGGACCAATTATTTCCAAATTCTAAACCCACCTAAAAGACTGATGTGACCCCAGAGTTGGAGGTCCCAACCCTTATTTTGAATCATTCCCTTGCATAAATTAACAAATATCAATTGAACGCACCGACGTAACATGACGACAGAGCATAATGCCGAATCTAAAATAATATTTTTAGTTGGTTTCCTGTGAAGTAGTGGTAGAGAAGCAGTGTTCGTTTTATATATATATGATATATGGCAATTATATATTCTGTATATATATATATATATATATATATATATATATATATATATATATATATATATAACAATTAATTATTTTAAGCTTTTAGGGTATTATTATTATTATTATTTGGTTTTTAGTGCTTGCATTAGTATTATTATTATTTTTTCTTTTTACATTTAACGTTTTTGTTGAAGTCCATTATTATTTCTAAAGAAACAAACAGTAAAGTTAGACTATCTCGTTTGCATTTTTGAAAAGACATGATTATGCTATATTAATAAAATATGGCTGCTAATAATGTTTCTCACGAGATGAGAAATACATTTTGAAATTCAAGACGAGGAAGAAAACATGATGATAATGAACCGTTTCTCGAGACGAGTCATTTTTTGACTTTCGTGTATACAAATTAATAAAGTGATTTACGAACATAATAAAAAATACATTTAAATGAACGCAAATTATAAGAAATATACTCCAATAATAAATACGGTTCAAATATTGCTATGCCGCACCCTTCGTTAACTTTTCGTGACGTAAAAGGATTCTGAAAACTTATAGATTAGATTAAGAAAGAAAGAAAGAAAGAATCATCACATAAAGGATCCGGCTCAGAGCTTATGAAAATCCGGTTTCCATTAAATTGGCTGGTATTTCGGTATGTTGTGTATTTTGGTCCCCTGATGAGAAGACTCAATGGGCACGAGGCCCGAAAGCCCCACGTTTTTGAAATATCCGCTGATTATTATCGTCATTGAAAAGCATATGCTACCTCGTAAACTGAAAATAATAATGAGGTCGACATTTTATCTATGAAGTAAGAACGAATCTCACTAAAGTATACTAGGATTTCTGGGGTAGCTGATTCCAATCTGAGGTCGGTTAATCTCCATAGCGTCAGGTTTAAGATCATTTGAAGGTTAAATCGAGAGGGAACGTCGCAAAATTTGAACAAAAAATACGTGTTTTTTTGTGTGTGTTTGTGTGTGTGTGTGTGTGTGTCGCTGAATGCAATTATTTCTTTTTCTTGACAAGATCATGTCAAGGTTATTGCAGGGTCGTTTCTAGGTCAAACTTGAAAAGCAATCGGAAAAAATCTGAAAAAAAAAGTAATAGACAGTGTTTTAGGGTAACGGTTTTTCAGCTTGAACTAGCACCTTTGTACTGTACAAGATTATTTAGAGCATAAAAGTACTGACATTTTTCAATTTGCTAGAAATAGGTTTGAGGCAGGATTGTTATGTTTTAGAATATTTCCAAGACTTAGAACTGCTACTCGATATCAGCTTTGGATAAGTTTTGCAGTGAATGATGACGAATTGCCAGCCATGGAAGAAGAAGATGATCCAAAATCAAATACCCTAGTCGAGCTCTACTATAATATGTACGAGATCAAGGATGTTATAAAATAGCTACACTATTTTATGACATCCTTGTACGAGATGCTGGTAATCGTAATGCGAACAACGATGGAAATAAAGGTGAAACACTGGAGGTTGAAATTCAAGAATGCTGAGATGTGAGATAGAGAGAGAGAGAGAGAGAAAATAAACTTTATTGGAGAAGACACTGCAAATGACTGACTGGAAAACTAAATGAACAATATTAATCGTAAATTCGATTAATACCAACGTCGGATTCGGAATAAGTTACCATTAAAACCTATCTATGATCTTTTTAAAATGATTTTTCGATCTTTTCTTCAGTTTAAAATTGAAATGACCTTCCAATGACCTTGACATTACCTTGTCGGATCAACAAAATAACATAATCGGATCCAGTAACTCAAAAATCATTTATGCACTTCTTGTTCAGATTTTTGCAACGTTCCCTCTCGATTTTACCTTCAAATGGTCTTAAATCTGACGTTATAAAGATTAACCGACCTCGGATTCGAAATCAGCGACCTCAAAAACCCTAGAATACCTTGGTGAGATTCGTTCACACTTCATAGATAAAATGTCGACATAATTATTATTTTCAGTTTACTAGGGAGCATATGCTCTTCAATGACGATAATAATAAGCTAATATCTCGAAAACGTAGGATTTCTGGACTTCTTGCCCATTGAGACATTTCATCAGGGGACCAAAGGACACAACATACTGCAATACCAGAAAATATAACGGAAACTAGATTTGCATAAGCTCTGAGCGTGGTCGTTTTGGTTATCAAATTACAAAACAAGAAGAGAGAAACATGACGAGATCAGACCAAAAAAAGAAGAAGAAGAAATAAACTTTCCGAGAATCGAGACCAGAAATCATTGTTCAACAAGATTAGAGATGGGAGTTCTACAAAAATACGAGACGTGACGGAAATACCTTATTTCTCGCCTCGTCTCGTCTCATGGGCAACACTAGTTGTTAATTAAATATTTATTATATATATATATATATATATATATATATATATATATATTATTTATGAAAGTAATCAAAATCACTTAATCCATTTTTGACAGAGAAAAAAAGGCACTTAGATTTTTTCAGAGAAATGACTTATAAAATTGTATTGTTGTTAATTAAACATTGATTCATTATTTATAAATAAACGTACTAGAGCTGCTTTTGAAGAAAAATATAAAATAAACAGCATTTTTTTATTTGACCTTCCAGTAAAGCTGTGCTGTTTTGGAAGGAGGAAGATTGTTTTTTTTAATGCTTAATTTAATAAAAATCTCAAGTTGAATTTTAGTTCCAATATGTTGAACAGTACGATCTCTCAGCGTGTTTACAAACATCAGAGGGAACAGAGATTCAGCAATATGTATATATAACATTAGGAGCTACGAAACGTGTAAATCTGTTGACATTTCCAATTAGAGTTTTTCTTTACATTCGCAAGGCTTTCATTTTTTATGTCGTTGCTAGAAGGTAAAAAAAAATCTACTGTAGGGAAATGGGGGATTAATAACTTCAAACATTTTTTTTTTTTTAGTAACAATCAATATGCACACAACAATTTTAAACGCGTGTGTATGTGTGCCTTAACCAACCCTTGAGTTCTGCCCTTTGCCAAATGTGAAATGCAAGTTACGAAATAAACACGGAAATTCCAGCACATACTGCGAGTTGTACCCAGGAGCGTCGTCTCAGGTTTTGCTTGGGGGGGAAGACCCCTTGATAGAAGTAAAACTTCGCGTTTTTCACTGATTTACTACTATTCTAATGACAAAATCTATATACATCTCAAACTCAGGGGAGGCAATTGCCCTTCCCTGCCCCCTAAATGACGCCGCTGGTTCTACCTTCTAACTTTTACTTGTTGAAAATACAAGAATGAGAAGTTAAAAGTAGCAAAGTCTCATGAATCTGCTAAGTCCGTCGCAAATTGCATAAATTTCATCTGGTTAATATGCAGGTTCGTTGGTTTTCTTTAATCCAATATTGCTCATGAATCACGTATCAAACTTAAATTTGCTTTCGCCTTGAACATATTCTAAGGCTGGAGCAGGTATAACAAACAAATAATAGAATAAGCATTGTACCTATTTTTTTTATTTGGAAGGATATGGCCTTACTATGATGTGGAAAATCTGTCGCATGTTATAATTTATACACGTTATATATATATTGGGTGTGCAAAATAAGTGTTACAACTCTTGGGAGGTGACTCCTGCCGCTGAGACAAGAAAAAAAGTTCTCTTCAACTTTCGGCTATCGGACATAGTTTCGGATCTACAAGGTGCCGAAAGAGTGGGAAAATGATTTTCGGACTCCAATAGTTCGGAAACTGACCAACGTAAAGAGGGCGGGTCAAAAATTAACTGAAGAAGTCATACCTGCTGTATTGAATTTTACATGTTTCATAATCCTACCATGCACGCGCAAGGGATTCCCCAAAGGAACGTAGGGAGTCCCGGATAATCTGCCAAATAAAAATTGGTCTAAATGGATATTAATTAATAGGGTTTTTGCCAGGTAACGGTGTCCCAGCAGTAGTGGGACATGCTGACATTTGTCCATTAGCTACATGTTGATATCAACACACACATTGGCCACATTTCAATATCGATCATCTGACATTCATTTAGTTTACATAGTTTCTAAGTGAGTCCCCTTGCACAATTTGAACTTGGCCACAGTTGCTGCATCCTTATTGATATGCAACCGTACACATCATATTGCATCGGATTGATGGACTATTATTGGTGAATTGGCAATGGCTTTCATGTTCATGATGCTATTCCTTACATCTTCGACGCTTTCAACTCACGTTTACTGAGTATGTGTGCATTTCTGGGCATTTTTCGTTAAGTGTTTCCTTACATGTGAATCACCCTACTTCATCTGTTTTCTCTACCGACACTCCAGATGTCTTTCTAGAGCATTTGAATACAAATTCGCAACACTCAATACTCAGAACGTCATTGTTGGCCTGCATCCGTGCCTAGCGATTATGCAACCACACACAACGGGCATGAAGGTGTCCGCCATTTTGTATTTGTTCCAGATATCGACTTAATACAAATGAATTGTTGTTATTTGGCAGAAACCCTATTAATTCATATCCATTTAGACCAATTTTTATTTGGCATATTATCCGGGACTCCCTACGTTCCTTTGGGGAATCCCTTGCGCGTACATGGTAGGATTATGAAACATGTAAAATTCAATACAGCAGGTATGACTTTTTCAGTTAATTTTTGACCCGCCCTCTTTACGTTAGATAGTTTCCGAACTATTAGAGTCCGAAAGTCATTTTCCTACGCTTTCGGCACCTTGTAGATCCGAAACCATGTCCGATAGCCGAAAGTTGAATAGAACTTTTTTTTGACTCAGCGGCAGGAGTCACCTCCCAAGAGTTGTAACAATTTTTTTGCAACACCCAATATATATATATATATACCGTGTATAAATTATAACATGCGACAGATTTGTATCCATTTTAGTGGCATTTTGAGCGCGGGAAGTACCAGAAGTCACATGGAACCATGTAGGGTGAGTAAGTAGCCTGACTACCACAGGAATATTGTGTTTGGCGATGGACGTCTGAATCAAATTTCACGGATATTCTCCTTATGCCCAAATTCTAGTCCAAAATTCAATGCATCGATCCAATTGAATGGTTTTCGCTTGGGTATTGTCAAGTTTTTGGCAAAAGTTGACCCAGTATCGTTGTTCAACTTTGTCCATCATTTTACAAAAAACTAAACAAAAGATAAATAGAGGAGGAAGCAAAAAAAAAAAAAAACTGAAATCCGACGACCGCTCACTACACGTCTTCACTCCTTGGCCGACTGTCAGTGATGGACAGGAAAAGAAATATGTGGGCATGAAAAATTTCGCGACAGCACAAGAGTGTCCTCTCTACATCTATACTGAAGAAAGTATCTCGCTTCATTGGTTTACGCGGGAAGAAAGTATGTTCGATACTTTTTTGAACACACCTCGAATATAATTTTTTAATGTTAATATCTTATGTTTCATTTAACTTCATATTTTCGGAGTACCTGAAAAGAATCAGCGATATGTGTAAATAATTAAAATTCAAGATTTCCCATATCTCCATTTAATCGTTTTTATTTCGTAATTGTATAATATTCAAATTACTTGCTAATTTTGGCTAATATAAACGAGTGGTCGCTCATAAATGTTCTAAACTTTAGTCGTATGTTACTTAAGGCTATTTAGAGATTTTGTTAACGAAACGTAAAAAAATAAAACAATTAATCTGATTTAGTTCTAGATTTGAAGTTTATGATACTAGTATATGCAGAACAAAAAAAAAGTGTGAACAAATCGTATCTAGTCACGCACATACCAAACATCTACTACACTATCTCTGAAAATGGTAATTTTCTTTATTTTTTAAGTATAATAATATAACACGAACACGTTAAATAAACTCAACGTGCTCTCTTAATTAACTGTAGTTCCTTAAAAATACATTTTGGAAAGAATAATATCGCCTGAACTGAGAAGATTATTTCCTTCTTTTTTTAAAAAAAATCTTTATTTTTTAAAGACTGTGTTCGTGCACTACACTGATATCCACACAAAGCACACAGTGCATCAGTTGCATATTTAAAGCACCGGCGATATCGTCGAAAAGAATATGATTTTTTTTAATGGAAATTGCGTGTCACATTATTTCGCGAGTAGGTTTATACTCGCGAACTATAGAGTATATATATATATATATATATATATATATATATATATATATATATATATATACAAATGGGGAGAGAGGGGGTACATACTTTAATATATATACATATTAGATATGACATTTTCATATATTACAGTGTTATATTATCGTGAAATAAATTTTATATATTCCACGTAATCTCCAAAACTTTTAACTGATTTGGATGAAGTTTCATCACTAGAAGTTACATTTCTTCAGGATGTTACATTACTACAGGTTATATTACTACAATTTGATCTATAAAACTGGCGAATCGCTTATCGTGTGCGAAAAGCTAATTATTGAATCATAAATTTTACTCTTGTTTCGTGGATCTTGAAAACAATTGGAAATATGGCACGAAATTTGGTATGATAACTTCGTCCTTGAGGAATTTGAACATACATATAATAATAATAATAATAATAATAATAATAATAATAATAATAATAATAATAATAATAATAATAACTCTCTTGAACGTATTTAAAACGGCAGTCACAAGCGAAATATACAAATATATTCTCTTAAGTTGCAGACACAAACTTGATGTATGTCGCGTTCTGTGTACAGCCACGAACATTATAAACTGGAGGTTGAATATGTAAGAAATGACAGTTTTTTTTCCAGTAGCAGAATACTTTTACTGTATTTCTGATAGTTGGACAACCAATATGACAGCAAATACATGCCAGAAAACATAATATGCCAGGTATTCCTCCACTTGAAAAAAAAAAAAGCAGTATTAGTATCTGAGAGCATCATTTAGAAAAACAATCACGAGATAAATCAGCATAAATTCCATTCACGTCAAGTTCAAAGAGATCGGCATTAATGCAAAGAAAACGAAAAGAATAATACGCATGGAGAGACCGAAAAAGTATGGAAAGCTAAACAAAATGAGAAAAGAAGGAAAGAGTGAAAGGAAAGACCAAAAGACATGCGAATAAATTAAATTTTAACACTTAAGGATAAACAATTTTCGTCTTTCCCCCTATCCTGTGAGCATGTCTTATTTTTTTATCCCTTCATGGGATAAATCTCTTTTAGTATCAAACGCGAACATCATTTATAGTGTTTAATTCCTTGCAAAATTTAACTCAGACTAAGACTCGAACACAGAATCCTTAGAACGACAGTCACACATGGTACCCATTTATCTATACAGGTTCTATCAACTGCGTTTATAAAACAGCCATTACACTCGCTGTTATCAAACGTGTTAAATCAGCCATTGTCGGTGTGTTACCCCATATACGCTTGAAGTTTGAATTGTATTTACGACCTTTAGCCATGTACGGCAACAGGCCCCATGTTTTCATTAAAAGCACTTGTTCTGTACATTAAAATCAAGAATAAATTAATATATTATTAATTAATCTCTTGGGTGCACCAACACACACACAGACACAGACATACACCGTATATATATATATATATATATATATATTATCGAATTGATGAAGGACAAAATGAGTTATTTCGTAAATTTACGAAACGGGTCTTGAAGTAGGTCGTCACAACAGGAATGACATCTCGTAGCGTTGTCACGTAACACACGCGATATAAATAAAGCTACAAAACCAAGAGTTACAAGTTCTGCCGTCGGTAAGATGTCTTCTTCTGGAGTGGAGCAACGCGGGTTGAAATCTTGGCTGGTTTACTTTGATTTTTCTCTCTAAAAATGCGTTTCTATGTGTTTGTATTTGTCACTAGTAACTGCTTTATTGCATCTTTAGTAGATTAACTTAAATTAGTGGAAGTTAACTAATGTCTGGAATGTTAAGATAAATATGTGACTGCTTTATCCTTGTGTATTGTAGAGCCCAGAGATGGAGTGAGTCAGTGGGTCAATTGGGCCAAGATTTGTAAGTAGGTCGTGGGTCAACAGGATGCGACTCAGTGCGACACACAAACCACCGTGATCCACTCTGACCCAACATCCCATTCTAACCCACTGATCCACTCTGACTCACCAAACCATTCTGCTTAATGAACTGTAGACAAATTCTCCTGAGCACTGGTGAATTTGTCTACGTTTTACTGCCTATGTCTCTATTTTTCTTTTTTGTTTCATTTGTTTCTATTGGAGAAAGAACTTCAGGCACTCTTGCAATACTTCAGGCAATTTACCATATTTGTAATTGGAATAATAGCAACAGGACTTACTTCTTGACTTTTCAGACACAGACTGAGAGTTTTTAGAGGAGCTAACTACTGGGTAAAAAAAAATGAATCACCTATAATGTATGAATTATTATATACAAAAATGAATATAACTATGTGTGTGTGATCACCATGATCAAATTGGAAAACAAACTGAAATGACATTTGACATGTACGTAGTTAGGAACTAGTCTCAATATCATATTTTAAAACTCTCTTTATTGGGAGAGGGAGCATTTTCTATATATATGGCTGATTTCTGAAAATTATCGAAAACGATCGATATTAGTTCAGAAACAAATTGAAAAGCAATTAATGAGAAATAAAAACTGCAGTGTTACTCATTTTACATCTACTGCTTTTTATTATAATAATTTCTGAAACTTTTGTTTATATAAGGAGCGTTCACAGCGTAAGGGTATCACGTCTAAATTTGTGAGAAAAATGAACATAAAATTTGTACTGTAAACTTAATTACGTGGGGACTTTAAATTTGTACGGGATGCTAAATTGTATGGCCAATTTTAGACTTATCTTTACTTTGGTCTACTTTACCTTGATTTGAGACTTTCAAATTTCATCCTATTTTCCACCGAAAATGTCTGTAAGTCAACAAAGAAATAATTATATATGATAATTAAATTTAAACTCATCGCAATTTGGCCCATGACAAAAACTACCATTGTATATCGTAAAGATCAGATCCATTGGTATTGTAACAGAGTGGTGCTTGAGCGTTGAACCGTAGAAATTCAAAGTCCGATTAGTGATATTTTCAAAGACTTGTTTTATTACAAGTGTAAACTTTATTCAGTGGAGAAGAGAGCGTGGATCATGGGTCAGAGTTGATGACGATGGGTTTTGGTGGGTCGGAGTTGGTTACAATGGTTCCTTGCACATTTGTTTCTTTCTTTCGACCATGTGGGTTACTCTCCCGCCCTAGGAAATTATCTTCAATGAATTGTGCTATGTTGAACATACATATTTTATTCGAACTAGATAACCGATTCCGATGATATATTGTTCTAATTTCGCCTATTCGCAATGTAAATACAATAGACAAACCAATATTTAAAAGGCTACCTTGGTGGCCTGGTAGTTAACGTATGAGATGGCGTGGGTCAATTGAAACTTGACCCACGACCCACCACCCACCGTTATCCACTCAGCCCCACGACCCACCGTGACCCACTCTAACCCACCACTCCCATGACCCAATCTGACCCACCATCTACCATGAACCACTGACCCAACAAAACACATCATCATCAACTCTGACACATTATCCACGGCCTCTTCTCTACTGACTAAAGAATTTTCACTTGTAATAAAACAGATTGAGAAAATTCTAACTAATCGCAGTTTGAATTTCTACGGCCAATCGCTCAGGCACCGCACTGTTTCAATAACGATAGATCTGAGCTTTACGATATAAAATGGCAAAGTGTTTGCCATGGGCAAAATTACGATGAATTTCAATTAAATTATCATGGTCTAATTATTTCCTTGTTGAATTATCGATACTTTTCAGTGGAAAAACGGATGCAATTTTTAAAGTCCCAAACCAAGGTAAGTAGACCAACGTACAGAAGCTTATATTGCAAATTTTATGTCTATTTCTCTCACAACTTTATGGGTTGATGTATGAAAAGGACTTCCTTTATTATTCTCGTAGTCTAAATTGGAAAGCATGCTATCTTTGTGTATAGTGTGCAAATCTAGTGTGTATAGTGTGCTGAAACCAAGAAATTAAAAATGAAGAATAAGTTATATTGTGTCAAACAGCAAAATTTTGAATGGAAATAATTTGGATATACCAGTTTGACCTACTAGATGCACGTTAGAATTGGACAGAGTAGATGCTAACTTATCTGGATTTTTGGTATGTATTCTTTTCTTTATTATTGACATGCAGAAAAATATGAACAATTTATGTTGGGTATAAAATGCTTCAAATGATAACATGCTGCATAGCCATTCAAAATGCTCATTATTATTTTTCTATCGCGGATAGTCTATTGTGTTTGACGTTGAATTTGAAACGAAATTATGTTTTCTTAATTACTTCCAAGATAAATTATTTATTTAAAGGTTGTTTTATATTTTTGAATTATTATAATATTTTTTATGTTTGTTTAATTGAAAATTTCATCTTTGCTTTTACTACTAAACCTCAGAATACACAACAAATGTACTATCCTAGCGGTTCTGTATTAACCTACAAAAGAACCTGCAACAGGTAACTCACCGACAATGGCTGATTTAACACGTTTGATAACAGCGAGTGTAATGGCTGTTTTATAAACGCAATTGATATAGCCTGTCTAGATAAGTGGGTACCATGTGTGGCTGTCGTTCTAAGGAATCTGTGTTCGAGTCTCAGCCTAGACTGAGTTACATTTTTTTAAGGAATTAAACACTATAAATGATGTTCGCGTTTGATACTGAAAGAGATTTATCCTATGAAGGGAGAAAACCCAAGACAGATACAGGGGGCAGGGGGAAAGACGAAGACTGTTTATCCTTAAGTGTTAAAATTTAATTTATTCACATGTCTTTTGCTCTTTCCTTTCCCTCTTTCCTTTTTTCTCATTTTGTTTAGCTCTCCATACTTGTTTGGTCTCTGCATGATGTGTATTATTCTTTTCGTTTTATTTGCATTAACTTCTACCTCGTGGTTGTTTCTCTAAATGATGATCTCAGATAGTAATATTTTTTCTTAGTGGAGGAATATCCTGGCATGTTATGTTTTCGGGCATGTTTGATGTACTGTTGGTTGCCCAACTATCAGACATACAGTGAAACTATTCTGCTACTGGAAAAAGCTATAATTTCTTATATATCCAACCTCCAGGTTGTAAAGTTTCTGACTGTACAAGCTAATTAAGTTCAATTTTTGGTCATTTAGGACATATTTCATCTTTAATATACATATCTGAAACTTTTATTGAGAGCATTAGTCCAAATAATGTAAATGACTCTTATAATGAAAAAAAAATAATGTACTTAAATATATCGTGCAAACTTTATGTCTCTCTTCTTCGACACTTATGGTAACTGGACTTGATTCCCTTGCGCGCTGATACCCGATATATGGAAGCTCGTTGATAGAAGGAGTGCGAACATGTTATTAAAACGCACTTCAGAAATTCCACCCAAAGGGGACATTATGGATTTATTATGGTAGGCGTAGAAAAAAGTGAAGGAAACTTTGTAAGCCATGCAAACTTCAACATTTGGTACATGTGGATATCTTTGGTAGATATAGTACTGATATCTTATTCACAGATACGAATTTTGGAAGTTCCTCCCCGAAAAGGACACACGTAAGAATTTGCTATTATCACGTGCTTGTTCTGAATTGATGGACGCAAATATAAGGAATATATGGTTTTTGATACACTATACAAATATCTGATCCCCAGGTAAACACTAGAATTTCATCTGCGGGAGGGAGCCAATTCAACTTGGGGGCATAAAGATAAGGAAAAGCTTATTTTCTGATGTCTGGCTATACATACGAAAATAAAATTTAACATTTGGGAGCACCTTGTTTGATATTACAATATCATAAACTTGCATGAATTCTGAAAAATCCAACCGACAAGGGATGTATAAAATCGTGAAAATGCCACTGCTAGTTCACGCTTATTTTGATTTGTTATACACAAAACAGGAGCACGCACCATATACACACATGCATATTATATTAACGATTTGTGTGTATTTGTTCATATGTGGCGAATTTCAAATTAGTCAAATATGTTCATTGGAAATCGCACAAGCTTCATACCAAAACACAGATTCTGATATTAAATCATTGCAGAGATACAAGCGTGAAACCGTATCGAGTAAAATGAAAGTGCCCGCCAAGTGTGAACTACATGATGAAATTCGAGTTCTTTAGGTGAAAGAACACAATACAATCGCTATCCATTGTGGACGATTGTGATGGGAAAGTTGTAATTAATTGATGTGTACACAAGTGGTACAGAGAAGTTAAACAAAGACTTACCGATCTCGTAACGAGATAAGCCAAGGGTAGATATTCGTGGTGAAAGTCAAACTTTACGAACATGTGAATCATGTGGTTCGTGAAAGGGTTAAAACATAATTTCTGAACTGCCTGATTTTGAAATTTCAAGGAAATCTGCACCCACTTGGACAAATCAAATTAATAGTGTAGTTCACCATTATCCTCAATACGGTTTCACGCTCAGTACCCCACAATAAATTAGGGCGACTATACGTCCCGTTTAAGAAGCGTGTCCCGGCTGTCCCATCAGTAGATGAGGAAAATGTTGTACTTGTCCCGTTGTATACAACTGAAAGAAATAGATAACAAACCCAGTACATTTTACTGCTTATAAAGGTAATAATAATTAATAATAACAAAGAGGTAGGCATTGAACTTAAATTTCCTACATATAACAGCATAATGCTCTTCTATGTTTTAAGTTAAATGCTGTTTATATTTTATAGTTTATGCTATTTAACAATATAAATGTATAGGTATTGCTAAGGCGAACAGGGACTAAATTACGCACTGATCTATTTCTCATTTATCATTATTTTTGAAAAGCCGGAACCTGCCCCTTTTTTCGGCTGAAAATTTTATGGTCACCCTAATAGTGATTGAAGGGCAAGGTATAAGTTTTGGTGTGGAAGATGAGCGATCCCCAATGAACGGATTTGACTAATTTGTGTTTCGCCATCTTAGGTGGTTCTCGGAGATATATAATTTTTAAGCACTCAACATTTGATAGTTATACATATAAATAAAAATAAAAATCAAAAGCTACCGTGAATCGAACCTGGAATTGCATGCAATAGACGCGATACTGCTTAGCATTTGACTATTCTAGGACAAAAAAAAAATAATCGAAAAACAGTAATATTATAGCAATCATCACACAACATTCAGTTTCTGAATTCTAAAATATCGTGAATCAATCGTCAAGTAAATACTAGTTATGTTTACTTTGACAGTCAATTAAAAAGACTTTTGTCTTATAAAGTTCAAAATGCTTTCAATTCTCCAGACGTGTATGCGCATAATGAACTGTTTCCCGTTGCAAATAAAAGGCGAGGCTTTAGTATTAGAGACAGAAACAGAGAGAGAGAAACGCGCCATTTTTCATCGTTCATTAAACAAAGAGAAGAAGATTTTTGCTTGTTTCTGTTGCTTTAAGCTGGAAAAATAAAACGCAATAAATCTTTGTTAAGTAGACTCCGTATGGTAAGATACAATTTGCTTCAGGTATCTTGGCACCCGTTCCGTGGAATTTCGAATTCAATCACCATGCTTAGAATCTTAAATTCACGCTTTTTAAATTGACAATGAAAGTTCATTTGTCTTTCCGCTTAATGCTGACACGACATTTTTACGAAAGCCACATAGTGATGCTGTAAAGTAACTCAATAGTAAATTAAACCAACAGTAAGCCATGTTAGGGCTACATCGCTGTCGCAAACTTGGCCCCATTCCCGTGTGGAGCTTGGCACAACACCAACATACTTAAATCAACCATTCATCACCTCAGTTTTGCGAGCCTTAGGGACCATTAAACATGTTTAGGTAGAGGAAGAATAAAGTTGTTTAATTCTACTTCTCATGGTCTGCAAGAAACATCGCTTACGTGTGTTTTGTGGGTTAATGTTACAATGGATTGGAGAAAGAGCCCTCTTCATTAGTGGTGTTACAAAACACTTCCTAAAACTCTTTTTCAAGTTCTGATCCCATAACTTAAAGCTTGACACACAGCTCCTTTAATTAACGATAGGGCAACGTAAGCTCGTTGTTTGCATCAACTTACATTAAATGTTTTATTTCTTATTTACTCTTTAACACCAAAGCTTTCTCATAGCACCAATTACACACACACATATTATACATATATAACATAAACAGATTCTTAGGGCAAGTTTAACATTGTGATGTAAATATATTACATTTCTTTGTAACTTAAAACCAAATGCAGTAACTTATTTGATTAATAATGGCGGCCTGTGAAGTAAGTCACATCAGTAAAATAATAATATTGTATCGCTCCAAAATAAGGAAGACGATTTACCTAGCATCCTAATTCTTGTCCCATACATTACTTTGTACGACCGACTTGGCTCAAAAATGCGGATATATTCTCTTTCCTTAGCTTGTAACGATAAATGTTTTTTTTTTTTTTTTTATCAAATGGCTTACCTCGTGAGCCGCCATTGCTACTTATTTTTTTCGAACACCCTGGTGAAGTCAGGAAATAGTCTGCACTCATTTCAACGTCTTTCAATATGGCAGCCAATTTTATATTGACAAGTAAGTGACACAAGTCAAATGAAAACATTTTAAAAGAGAACACAAATTTAGCAGTTTTTTAAATAAATTATTTTTGTCATCTGGTATATATATTAATCCAATGCCATAATTACTAGAAGTTTAGTTGACAATTTTGTTTGCTTTCTCAAAATGGCAGCCTTCAATTTGGGAACGCTTTTTTTCCACTTATAGAAAGCTAGGAGCTTCTTTGAAAGAAGAAAAAGTAGATTTACTGTTTTAACAGTACTACAATATTTCGCACGTAAAAATACATTGTTAAGTATCAGCACTACCTCGTATAGACGGACCAAATTTTGCTCATTAGTGTCGAAATACATTTGTTGTTTTATTTCTTTCTTCACAAATGCAGTTCTTAAACTTTAACAGAATTGTTTTCATGATTGTATAGGTAGAATTTAGCCAATACAAACAAATGTTTCGTAGCTTGTTTCCATATTTTATCTTACCGCACACACATAAACGCACCATACGAATGCAATGGAACTTCTTCCTATAATTAATTATAATCTCCATATTGCATTTTATCTCTCTGTTTTTAAGAGGTTGTAAACAAATGAATAAAACAGTATCCTAAAGCGATTATTACATACTTCCACTTTTGTATAAACAAATTAGTTTCGTCATTAAATATGAAGAGTTAAAAGACATACAATTATATTAAATTATATATATTTTTTTACGCAAACTTCAATTTAATGCGATTATGAGTTCTATAATAACATACATTCTGAGAACCACTTCAGCAATTCCATCGTGTCTATAATGTTCAGGACAGGCTCACAAGCAGACAAAGCTGATTACAACTCCGAAGATAAAATTCAATCCATTCAACCTGATCCCCTTTTGCTTTTTTCACTAATGTAAGTATTGCTACAAGAGTGCGAGCTAATAAGCACTGAACGTAACACATGATATAAACAGAGAAAAATACAATAAAATACAGTGAAGTTGCATCTGAATATATTCTAAAAAATAAATCATCTGACTGAAATGCAGGTCATGAGTATACGTCGCAACATTTTAATGGTTATTACCGGTGACAATTCACACTCAGCAATCATGTTGTACACTGTTGACATGCACTTTTGGTGCGAGTGGTCCTGGGTTTGATTCCCGGTGGGGAAACTTACTCGAAAAAGTGTAAAAGATTTTCAGGCCAACAATACTGAGTGAGGTTTTCTTGGATTTTCCTTATTTGCATGAGGCAAGTGCCAGAATGACATCTAACATAATGGTCTCAGACCGCTTCCTTCCTAATTCCCTTCCTCCACTCCATACCTAATACGTGGACTCACATGGTCAAAGAAGAATAAATCTCAGAAATATAATTCCTAATTTTAATCCTAATTGGTGTTAGACGCATGGTACTGGCGGTTCCTAAGGGAAATCACATCGATAAAAATATTATCTGTCGCCACAAGCTAAAAGAGTACAAATTGCCTAATATTGTTAATATTGTCATTCTTGTCGCAACAAGTTGAAGGGGAAAAAACGTTTAGAAGAATTAGGAGATTAAGTAACTTTACTTTCCTTAACCTCCATATATAAAAGTATATTTTTTATGTGACTTCCCTCAAACGACCCTTCATTGAATATATATATATATATATATATATATATATATATATATATATATATATATATATATATATATATATATATATATATATATATTGCATTAAAGGAACTTAGAAATAATATTTATTAACGAAAGTTTCTACTGCCATTCAGATAATGTGTTCTGACCATCTACTCCAAGAATAATTACCCAATCTCGGACAGTAAGAACTATAGTAAACCAAACTCTACAATCCAAAGTAAACATCTTTTCGGAGTGATAATTTTCTTTTGCAAATAAGTTTGAATAAGTTTGCAAACTAAACCACAGCTTTCGGTAGTGCACACGATATTTTATTTATATATTCATAAAATTGTATTCAAAGCAATTAATTTATTCCAAAGATATTAGCAAAATAAAATATAACGTTAGCAAAATAGTTTTTGCTTTCGACTTTACCGAAAAAGAGCAAATGCTCTCATGAACGAAAATAATCATATGATACACATTTTTTTCTTGTTTTTATTCTTGTTACATCACCTTTCGTCAATCTGGGCAAATTGTTAGACATCTGGTTTACGTAGTCAAAAAAAAAAAAAAAAACTTAGAAATTTGCAGGCAAAACATAAAGGTAAGCATGATTTAAAGCATCGCATCATAAGACATGCTTTACTAAGCAAACTTATCCTTTTTCTAGACTTCATGAAAATAATGCTGCGTGAAGTCAAACTACTATATGGAACGTTAAGACCACAGTGAATTTGAGTCTTATTACCGAAGTTGTGAGAAAAAGAGACATAGTGTCTTTTTTGCACAATTTAAAGTTATATTCCACCTAGTCAATGGGATCTGAAGTCAGTCAGTCTATCAGCCAATAATTTATCCTATTGCAAGTATATCCTACTTAAAATATATAGACAAGTCAGTGCGTCACTCTAATTTCTAGCAATAAGCATTAACGCTAATATGTGTCGTCACGATCTAATTGCAGCGTGAGGAATGTAATGTTTCACTTAATTTCTTGAGAAATAGTGTAACAGCCGTAACCACATTTAGATTTGAACATTTATATTTCTGTAAGTCCAAATTAATTCATAGGCAGGCCCAGCCCAAGGCAATTTTCCGCCCCGCGTAAGCATTTGCCACAACATTTTTTTCCAGAAAGAACAAATTTTAAAAGCCGTGATTTCTAAGTATGCTACCCTATCATGAACAAGGAATGGGAGGGGAAAAGCACTTTCACTCAGAAAGGAATAAACACTGCAAATACAACCTCGTTGAGTCTTTTTTTCTTTAAACAATAATCTATTAAGTGAGTATGTTAGTGAACGATAAAGCAGACACGCCTGTAGAGGACATATGGTAATATTTTATAGATGTAGAATTCAATCGAGCTTCCATCTCAATGTATCAGTTTGCAATTCCAGTGCAACTAGCTCTTTTACCTACATTTCTTGATTTTAATTCTACAACTGTTAAAAAATACAAAATAAATAAATAAATAAAAATAAACTTGTTTCCACCTTGAACGATAAGGAACTTGTTTGTGACAAGGACAAGACTAGTTTACATATCGAGATAACTAATTAAATGGTACAGGCGTTCGGTACTGTTCGAGAATTATTATTATTATTATTATTATTATTATTATTATTATTATTATTATTATTATTATTATTATTATTATTATTATTATTATTAATATTAATATTTTGTATTTGGCAACAATTAAGCAATTCATGCTGGGATTTGTTTCGCCATTTTCTCTAGCACTGTCCATGTGACAAACTAATGTGTCCTGAACATGATTTATGAATGCAGTATTCGAACAGAAGATCTGATTAGTAAATTTAACTACCATCATCATGAAGTATGTTTCCTATAGGAAAGATTTATTTTAAACAATATAGTTATGATAGATTTTACCACCCCTCGAAACTTGCCGCCCCGTGCAAATGCATGTATTGCACGTATGGTAGAGCCGGCCCTGTTCATAGGCAAACTTTCAAAAAAATAAAATAAAAAATAAAATAAATTGAATAATAAAATAGTAAATTCAGAATGTGATGAACAATTCACGACCTTGGAAGAGAAAGGGCGAACCCGAAAAATCATTTTGTTTTCCTTCCATCAGAAAGGTTGGACAAAACTTAGATACCAGTGCCGTGCCGTGGAAAATTAGCGCCCGCGGCGAGAGTATACTACGGCGCCTCCATACATATATTCCAAGTATTTTTTTCCCTTTCTTTCGCCCGTTTTCTCCCGAATTTTCGCCCCCTCACTTCGGCGCCCGGGGTCACCGCCCCCCCCCCCCCGGCACGGCCCTGCATACATGCCACTTTTTATCCTGCTTCTCTCTTAATTTTCTCGTAGTTTCAAGATAAAGAAAGATTCGCCCTTGCAATCTTAATGTACTTGCAAAAGTTTCAGTTTGATTTCTCAACACCCCGATTCCAGGATTTAACTTTTTTTCTTCCAATGTCCTGAATTGAAACATGTACATACGTTTTCATTTAATATGTATATACATGCTAATAATAATAATAATAATAATAATAATAATAATAATAATAATAATAATAATAATAATAATAATAATAATAATAATATAAAGCAAAACTAAAGTGTGCTTTATACATAATGAAATGCGTACTTGCTAATTTCTTTATTTTTCTAATACAAGATACTCTCATTTTTTATTTGACATTCTTTATTGCGGATTCATACATGTATTTAGTTTCTAATCATAGCGTCTAAGTGCGGCACTTCTAATTGCAATGCCAATAACAAAACATACAAAACATATTGTAAAGGCAATGCGTTATTATTTTATTGTATTCATTTATTATTTATTTATTTATTTATTTATTTATTGCGAGTTTGTGTTGATAGGTTAAGAAAGAGCTCAAGGGTTGAGGTAAAAATGTCGCGAATTATTAAACAAGTGTTCTGAGACAAATATTGCTTTTCGTCTTCTTAAATTGCATACAAAAATATACTTGTTCAAAAAAGTTATCTTGCAAATATTTTCTTATTCTTTTCGTTTTCGCTTGCAGAAATGTTATATTAAGTCAGTTTGTTAGCAGCGGTCGAACTGCGAAGCCACGACCCACAGGGAGTGCGGAAGTTGTCCTGGAGTCTCAAGTGGCATCTCGATGTGTTCGTAGCTTCATCTCTTTTGCGAAGTGTGGGGTCGGCCAACAGCAGATTCAAGATGAAAGGAAGATTGGCTGACGTGGAGCAATTCTCAGCGAAAAAGAAGCGGGAAAAAAGGGGGGAGTGTTGTTGACAAAATGAGAAGTGGAAGAGAAGGTTTAAAAAGAAAACGAGAGATAGAAGGAAAATTCAGGAGGAGAGAAGAAACACGTGAGGTAGAAAGAAGGAAACTACCGTGATTAGGAAGTCATTGCTTGGTTAGGAAGGCGGAAACAGGCTCATATTGCCAGCGACGACAAGATATCAACGAAGTTACGCAATATCGTTTGCTGTCTTCCAGTCTACATGTATAAGTGTAGAAAAGAAAATCTTGCTTATTCCAAGACCTTTTAACTCTAGGTTTTTCATCAACTACTACAGAGTCTAAGTTGTGATAAAGACACAATTCCAAGTTGTTGTGAAACCGGCCAGAAAATTATTCATTCTACATATAACTATCAAAGAATAATATTGAAACGCCAGTTAATTATTGAAGTTCATCCTTAACATCATATCTCCACTACGTACAGGGTAGCCCACTTACCTTGAAACGCTCTTGTAATTTTAAACTATTAGGATGAATATATTGGGATTTCGCAGGATGCAATTACTGGCAAGGTAGCATTGTACTGCATACTTTGCCATACCTCCACATTAACAATGTTGCCTACGTGATACGACTTTTTTTTTTAATAACACTGCCTATTTTCAATTTGTATGTAAAACGAAATCTTACACCACAATTATTATTCAGTACTGCAAACTAAAGACTCTACAGTACCACAAACATCCACACACATCCAAATGTTGGTGGTCTCTACAGCATTAGGTGCGCAAGTGGGATGTACGTGGCAATACACATCGAAAATGTCTTATTGTTGAATATTAAGACCATCGCGTTTCTAATAAATAAAAACAAAGTTTGAGTGGGTTTAAGAAAATCGTTTTATTTTTTTTTAATTTTTTTTTAAAAGTAGTTGAGTATTACATTCAATCACATAGGTAGTTTTCAATAAACATAAATGTCATGTCGTTTGGAGCAACTTTATAATTCAAACCAAACCATGAATATTTAAATGAGTGCAGCACTGTTTAAAATTACGTAATTGCTTGACCTATATATTCCAACCACGACATATCTTGTTATAATGTTATAAGGGAAGGGAAAACAACAATCCTTTCAAACAGTTCCGACAAATACGCCATTTAAGCAATATAGCATTCTTTTTTCCATGAGTTGCATATCTCCGGAACGGTTGTAAATATCAAATTACTGTAAACGGTGTTATCTTCACGTCTACTGAAAATTATTCGTGTGATTGGATACAATACTTATGTAAGCACATCCTAACCCTAACTATTTATTATAAAACTACATTAACTGACACAAAATAACGGATAACTGCAGTTGACGTGGAAAGTTGGCGTTTTGCACGATTATAGCTTTCTGCGACTAATTCACACGAAAATTGCCAAAAGTGAACATTTTTAATTTTGGGGGTTATAAAACGGGGAATGAAGAAATTCTCAATGTTATTTAAATGGGCCTTTTTGACATATAAGCTCAAGTTTTATGTACTTGTGATTGGAATAAAAGCTTGAAATTCGGTACGCTTGTACATTTTTATTAGTGTTACCCAACTAAATCACCAAAATAAAACAAAATGTCACTTTAGAGTGGATTTATGGGGAACTGAAAAATCTTTCCCATGTTATTTATATGGAACATCTACATTCCAAAATGTGTAGGCACTTCCGGCAGAATTAGAATGATGAAATTTGCCATGGTTGTGGCTTTCCGGGACCAGCCCACAATAAAAATTGCGCACAACAACAACAACAAAAAAAAAGTTTTTTTTTTAATTTTTTTTTTTATTTTGAAGGGGTCTAAAGGTGGATGAAGAAATTTCCATGTTATTAAATCGGTGTTTTCTTGGGATACAAAATTTTATCTTTTAGTAGTTGAAATAGGAAAATAAACTTGAAATTCGGTAGAATTGTGGGTTAAAGAGGTGCGAGGCCGTGGCCAAGCAAACACGTGGGTCTGTGGCAAAGCGTCCAGTTGGCTAAATTCAGGAAATATTAAGAGCAAATGCACGAAATTCATTGCCGATACAAATGATGCTACCTACGAGATGTGGGGCCGTAGGCTGAACATACACGTGGGTTTGGGGGCGGAGGCCCTAGCTAGCCAAAGGCTAGGTTTCGAAATAAAGCGCAAAAAAAAAAAAAAAAAAAAAAAAACGAAAATTCTCAAACGTGTTTCCTTTATTTCTTGGAAATTTATCATAACCGTAGTATTCAACATGATGATGTGACAGCTATTATTATTACTGATAGCTCCAAAGTTTGAAAATGTATGATACTTTAGCGCTCATAACATTAACTATGGCACATGATTAATCAAATTGTCGCTGTCTGCGACCACACATTTCGACATTGTTCAGCCAACAATTGGATTCCGTATCGATTTAATTACAGAGTCTACAATGCAAAGAAATCCTCAACTGCATCAGAAAAGGTCTTTCTAGGAAAGAAGAAAACAAATCAAGATTCCAGAAGCGAAGTAGTCAGTGAACGTTCATCAGGAAACACAATGAGTACGCAAAGGCTTCATACTGCAACACGTGCAGGATCTGCGCTGGCCTTTGCACGACATGTTGGCTAATAATAGCATTGTTGCCCATTTGGAGAAAACCATGTCTGTTGACCCATTATTGGATAACTGCAGACAAATTTGCGTTATATTCCATGGAGTTTAGCACCGTAAACATTTTCATTGATGGTTTCACTTGCCTGAGAAAGGTGTGATGGATCAAAAAGCAACAACATATTATGTGAGTAGAGAGGTGGTTTAGGAGACTTGCAACCATTGTCCTGGCCGTTTACGACTTTTATAGTAGACTACAGTTTTCATCTGAAGTGACACTCTCATGCAGGGAACTCTCGGCTATTCGTTATACTTAGAGAATTGTAGACCTCCAGAGAGTGATATTTTGTTGATCGGTGGCAGCTCATGTGGCACCGATGGGACCAACTTTTTTTCACCTTACTGATCGCACGGAGCCGTCGAACTACAGTGGTAAGATATATGACAATCTTGTATGTAATGGCACAAACCTTTTTATTTATTTTTTTAGGGCCTGGCTCTACGGGTTCCTGATGAACCCATTCGAAGATATGTTGGTCAGTACCGACGAAGGTCATTTTACAATGCTGTGACACCTGAACAGAACTTGACAGACCCACGGCGAGTGATTATTTCCATTACGTAACAATGTATTAATTTATTTCGGGTGCAGTGTGCACCTAATGTTTTCCGCTGCTTGCTCTGCAGAATGGCCAAGTTTGAATTGGTAAACAAAGTTGCTCATATTCCTGTATTCTCCATAACACAGTTTCGTACCATCCTGTTCAACAACATAGTGTATCTTGCTTATATGTACGCCCCAGACTGTTTGCAGGACGGGTAGGTGCGGAATAAACCTGACTTTGCGACTTCATACATATGACTGTAGTCTATCCATGTGTTGTGTGGCTGGAGTGGATTTTCCACGGGTGTCAAAGCGAACAATTTGTTCGCAACAACCTAATAGCATAACAGTTTTTTTTTTTCAGTCTCCCAGAAATTCATTCAAGTTCTATCTCACGGTATTACTTGATCTTTCAACTCTCCTACACATACTAAGCATTACACTTACTCAATATCACATTACTTCTGAGTTCTCAACTTCACATCACTCATTGCTTTTTACTTCTTTCCTAAGCTCAAATTCATCCCTTTTGTATTTTCCTTAACATCAGTGCTAAACAGAAAGGAAAGCGAGACTGATATTGGATCCCATCCAAACCTTCCTAGTAAAGTGTGTCTATCTTTGTAATAGTACAAGTAATAAGTACCAAAGCGATCTTATTTTTGTTTTCCTTTTTTAACCTTTAGCATTGAGCACAATAAGGTTTACATTCCATTGTTTGATTAAAGTAAACCACACTTTATATTAACACAGTGATATGTTTCGGGAAACATTTTGCTCTTTCAAACGTAGCATCCATGTTTTCCTTCCAATTCATGCATAAGATTAATATATTGTAAATTTACTTTTAATTATGGCTTTTTAATGACGTCATTGTGCATTACCTATTAGGTGCATTTCCTAATATCTAAATGCCTGCTTCAAACATGAAACTCTGAAGTTAGTGCTCCAAATCATAAACTTGGACATAAAGCAGTGACTTTTATTACAACGGAATACTGTCAACTGATACAATTGATAGCTTTTTTAACGTTGCCTTCAATGCAAACAAATCAAAAATATCTTATGGTATTGACATTTTTAGTTATCCTGCAGGATGAGTCACAAATAAGTAGTTTTGTTTCGCTTTGCAACGTTTATTAATATTACTTGTTGTTGGGCTTCCTGGCAAATTGCATTGTAGTCAATGGAGTGTACATATTTCACATTTACCATTGGTATTGTCAGGGTTGTTTTATACGCTGAGAAGCATAAAGTGAAATAAGAGTATTTGTTATGTAATATGAATATTTAATTTGGATCGCAAAAATGGCATTATCCGTGTAATAACAAATGGTATTTGTGGAAAATTCCGTGCGAAGCCGAGCGATTAAGGAAATCTAAGCTGTCTTGCTAATAATCAACCAGGAACAAAACCATCAGCTAAATATTGTAACCTGAGTTTAGTACGGGAACAGTGTGAAGCAGTTCTGTTACGAATCATAAGAAACCTAGATTTTCAACAGTTAGAACTTCTGAAGTCATTCGTAACAATTAACAACGGATAAGCATAACGCAATTTGACCGAACTACAATAATCTATCAAAGAAGAGTTCCACGGGATACTAGTATAGGTCTATACGCTGCTTGTGACAACGTTGTTTTTTGTCCTCAGGTGTGTATCAATTTGGATGGTGCATTGGTGGACCATACCAAGGAGAACAGAGGTTAAATTCTTGTAAAAAGGTATGAGAGTAATGCGTTTATGTTCAAGTTATGTTGCTAATTTCTTTATTCAGTCTTTGAAATCATGTACATAATTCTGGACCACCCTGTACTTTTCCCACGCAATCAATTCGAGGAATATCACAAGAAGTAGGTGTACCACAAATAAGGTGTCGACGAGTGATCAAATCTCTGCATTTGAGCTGATGCCGTAACAAAGCACATATGTTTAGCAACTGAAACAAACCGACTAAACTAGATGTTGTTATTGTTCAACCAGGTTCAGCGTCTGTTTTCAATACCGAGGCTTTATGTGACTTGGAACTACAGTTTGAAGCGGAAACGAAATCAAATAAGACGTTCAAATATTTCATGATCTCTCAAGGACTAGGTGCATCGGATGCATGCGCTAACCTTTAGACTAACGATAAGGTCTTTATAAAGCTAAACGTTTACGCTACTATACGGTGTTGCTGGGTATGGTTACTGAAGGGCCTTTCAGATCTATTGTTGCACCTTATGATGGACGAAGCCGATTATCTGAAAAATCAGATTGCAATATACCATCCTTCTGAAAACTCTATCCTATCTGAGAAGTAACCACTTAGCGACAAGAAAATTGTCGTTTGGTACATAGTGTCAGAAATGCGGACAGTGGGGAAAATTTTATTCGATTCAACAATGAATACTGAATGTGACTGGACGCAGCTGAATAGTTTTAGAGCGAAGACGAGAACAAATCAGCAAATTTATTATTTTGTTTCAAATAATAATAATAATAATAATAATAATAATAACATACTTTAAAATAATTTTAAAAACAAGTAAATGAAACATGTCATACCTCACACAACAGGTTGGCATGGGTTCACGAAATAGTTTTAGAGCAATGAACTTTCGGCAAGGGGTTGTGACCACAGTGGTCTCCTGACTTGTGCATGTGACGAAACTTAGAATAAAATTGTACGTCAACATTATGCATGCTTACATGAACTTAAAGATTTAAAACAAAATAGAAAAGAAAAAGTCCGTACCATTATGACGGAAGAACTGCAGATAATATGAGTCAAGATGTTGCGACCTATAAAAAAAATCTACTTGAGACAAAAATAGAATTTTACATAAACACACTAATAAGAATATAGTGTTTTGTGGAACAGTAAAATAACGAATAAGCTATACATATTCGTGCACTGTAATAAATGAGGTGTTGAAACAACACAAAATGGCTACCACTTTAGCGTGTTACTTGTTTGTTAATCCAGCACCAAGCACATCGCCTTCCGAGCATATCAGAAAGAACTCGTTACTACCTGAGATAATTTGCATTGGTATTTATCGTTTAATATGAGCAAAAGCTTTGCGAAATATATTTGGCACTTGTGCCAAGTAACGAATAATGTTCTATGTTTCATGTTATCGATCACAATAATATTGTTGTAAATCTGTGAATCGTCTGACAACAGTTAGATAAGCAACTGTTCTGCCATCTTCTGTTCGTACGTGCTAAGACACAAGAATAACAAATAAAGAAAATATATGGGAACACTGCTATATCTGTAACTGTTGTCAGATGATTCACAGGTTTAGAACAATATTATTGTTACCGATTACAGAAAACATAGAATGTTATTACTCACTTACCATAAATGGGAAATGTATTTCGCAAAGCTTTACTCATCGATGCAAATACTCACAGCCTGTAACGAGGTATTTCTTATATGCTCTGAAGGTGATGTCTTGGTGGTTTACCTAAAAGAGGGCGTAACCCTCTAACAGGGTGCTAGCCATTGGTTAGCTAAATAAAAAAACAAAAAAAAAAACTTGGTGTTTGACTATGCATTATCTTGCACTCCAATCATCTCCTTCATGGTACTATTATACTCCACTTCACCTTATCTTTACTTTATATTGCTACACAGTCCCTCCCGACCATCTCGATCTACAGGTTCTCCAAGATTATCGTTTGCATATTCATCTACCGCATATCTTTTCATCCTATGCACAGTGATTCCATTTCACTAATAGGGTTCACCACGTCTCCATTAGCCTAGAGCAGCACCTAGGCAGAATATATCCACATTCGTCTTTCTAACAATTCTTGTGTGGTGTTGTGGCGTCAAGTGCACATCATATCATCTCTCATTTTCATCATGATTTACATATTGCTTATCTATACCTTCACTTTACATTTTGTTGTCACGCTTGCCACATTGTGTATGTTCTTCACCATGCTTGCTATATTATATATTGTATGTAGTCTTACGTATATGATATTCTATATATTATATTACATGTAGTATTTTGTTCTCACGTATAATCATGATTTATGTTCCAGTTCGCCCACAAGTATGTTTGTAATCTCAAAGATCATAATGTCCTTCCAATAATAAGTTAAATAATAAAGATAAATAAATAAATAACAGCCCATAGCCCAACCACTCATACCTTCTTCTCATAATGCTCCTCTCAACTCCCTTCCCTAAAAGAAGGTGTAACCCTTTTAAAGGATGCTAGCCTCCGGCTAGCCTTAAAAGAAACTTGGTGTTTGAGGTCCGAGCTCACATCTTCAAGATGATAGTCCTATCTACAATCTCTTATACGTGCCCTGCCTGGAAACATGCTTCACACAGTCATATACAAACACTCGAAAGTGTACAAACTCGAGCTGGTCGTATAATCACAGGTCATGAGAGATACACACGTCACAATCAGATTCTGGAAGATTTAGAGCTACCCACTGTTAGAGAAGTTCTACGGCATCTCCACAGTAAGTTCTGGCGTACTTTACCCAGACATATTAATCCAGCCATAGCTAACATCAGCACTGAATGCACTCTGGTCCGGAATGTCCATCGCACGCCACGTCTTTAATATATTTCCAGAACTCGTAATGAAATCATAATCAGATACTCTGCGACAGTCGCAGATGTAGTCTTCCGTCCATAAGAACACAACAGTAATATCAAACTAACTACCAGCACATTTCTATATATTCTTTATACCATCCTACTCATGGAGTCAGGGGCCCCGGTCCGATACTCTATACAAAACTATAACATTACCGTGACCATGACCGTGACCGTAGTGTTGAATTGATACACAAGTAACACGCTAACGTCGTACTCATTTTGTGTTGTTTCAATACCTCAGTTTTTGCTGTGTGGTATAGCGAGGCCGAGCTACTTATTTGTGGCCCATTCTGTGGTATTTTGTTTAAATTATTAGCCATATTCGATTGTATTTATTGTATTTATTTAAAGCTTTATTCCTATATCCTTTGATAGAATTGCTACAACTATAGGAGTGTATTATTTGTCTTGTCGAAAGTATTGTTTGCAATACTATGTACCAAAGCTTGCTATTTACGAATGTACAATTAAACTTTGAAATAATGGTAGAAGTTTAGTTACTAGATACGGCTCCAAATTAATTTGATATGCACTTACTTCACCTATATATTGATTATTCGAAGTCTGGGAAACCTAAAGAATCCCGGCATGAAAAAGAATAAAACATATATAAGACGTATAAACTACTGTGTTTTACCAACTACTAACAATTTTAAATAATTCATATATAATGAATATGCACAAAGCTACTTTAGGTGTCTTAGCACGTAACACACTTAAGTGTTGCAGACAACTTATTTTAAGAGTATATGATTACTGACAAATGCATTCAAATATAGCATTTAAGTTAGTTAATGTTTTATTCAATTCGATGTTTTTCTTTTAATTACTACTGTCATAACAGATAATTAAAGAACCACTGGGAAAAACATGTAGTTGAAACATCATTTCAGAATCTGGTTATTGGTCAGAATCACCAATATAAATATATATATATATATATATATATATATATATATATATATATATATTATCTCACCAATTAAGATTCATCCGTAGTTACGTAGTTACAAGTTATTCCTACTACGGTACAATGCATCTCAGAGAATGATAATGAAAATAGTATGGGCAAATGTTTCATTACGAATCGTTCTTTTAGGTTCCCTTTAGTTATACTGAAAAATCAAATTTCCGATTTCAAGTAACAATCAATATCGGTAATGATGAGATATCAAAGATATTGAAATATTTGTAATATTTCATTCTATTTTACTATCGCTATAGTAGCTGACAATAACAATTATTGACAAACTTGGTGCTAGAAAATTACTGTTTGCCAATATCTTATGAGCAACATCCTACTGCGATGGATTGCTACTTGCAGTAGGCTGTAACGTTTTATGTTAGGGTCACGAATTCGCCGCTCTTTTCAACCATGAACGGATATGCGAGAGTAATTGGATAAAGCTCTCCTTTAGTACAAAGGGCCAACAGAACTGTGATCAAGATCCTTGAATTCTACATCCCTCAAGTCTTTTGTCTGGGTTCACTACGTATGTAGTGCACAATAACTGGCAAACGTCTTGAGAGGAATCGCCCCTACTGAGTTACATTAATCTCACATCAGGGCTTAGTATAAAGGAGAAACATGTACGTGGAACAATTTCTTCAAATAAACACAATAAACTAATACAAAATAAGAACGATATTTCAAATATAATTTGATGAATTATGCTTACAAGTCGATTTATAAAGCAAGTAACAGTGGTCTACATATGTTGTGTCCCAAATAAATTTTACATGACGCTATGGTATCTTTACATCATCAATGCAAATTTGTTATCAAAATTTTGCTACCCTGCAGAGTTTTAATAAGAAAGTGTTCAGAAATATGTATGCGAAATTTCTATTATTTTACAATATTGATTTGTAACAATTATTGTTTATCATCATTTACATATCGAATAGTTGGCGGCACACAGACTTGCGCGAAGTGTATGTTTGATTAGTGAAGGGGAGGTACAACATTGGCAGGACTTGTCGCGACCTGAACATTTTCTGGTAAGTAACTGCACTGTTCCAATATTATTATTTTTATATATATACTCACGAAGTAACTGTCGTGCTCTTCTTTACTATTAGCTTTGGTTTGTCTTTGAAAGCTTAAATGTGACCTACAAGTGTCTAAATCTTCCGGATAGCCTCTGTAATTTGGTGAATTAACTTTTAAATATCAAATAAATAATTTCGCTCCATTAATTCCAAGGATATGTGTCCGAAATTAGTGACACACAATAATAATAATAATAATAATAATAATAATAATAATAATAATAATAATAATAATAATAATAATAATAATAATAATAATAATATGAAGAAGACAAATAAATAATTATTTTTCAAAGACCACAAATAGTTAATAAAATGTTATATATATTGAATGATTCCCAATATTATGTTATATATATATTGTTAATAAAATGTTAATAATTAATAAAATGTTAATAAAATGTTAATAGTTAATAAAATGTTATATATATTGTTCATGGGCTTTATTGAAGAGTTCAGTGAAACAATTTGTAGGCAACAAAAAATCTGACAACTTTAAGGATCTAGTAAATTATATGCTGTTAAGTACATTAATATTTAGGTTGCAAGATGTCCGTCAAGAAAAACTTCATTCACTTTTACTTGGATTTGATCCTGAAATAAATCTGCGGTTTTAATCGACGAACACGTACGCGATGCTAAGAGGATATTTCAATATTTAAAACAAAGTAAGAAAAACAGCACGAAAAAGAAAAGAAAACGTTCCAATTTTTTAATCATATGCAAAATGTCATTAAAACACCAAATTAGTATATTCACCAATGCACGGTAGTTGCACACTAGTTGCCGAAAGGATTCGGACACACGTATTGATATGTACTCAGGAAAACTTCGTTGACCAATCACGTCCTGCAACCTGAACGGAACATCCACTTCTTACTTTCCACACTTTTCAGAAGGTACTGAAGTACTAAATTTCTACGTTACGCAAGTGGTTGCATAGCGTATCGGGCAATTTGATTGCACATACCGGACCCGTCGCCCTAGCACTGGCTCAGAGATTCAATTTACTTTTTAATTCTTTGTTAGGATTCGAGACAAGGTTCTCGATAGGACAATCCACAATACTGCTGAGTTACATCCAGACAAAAGGTACTTACACGAGTATTACAAAGCAAACGCAGCGCTCTCACAGTGCTGCTCTACCTTTTGTCTGAATAGGATAAATAGCATATATAACGGAGTTCAACAATGCTTTGAAGCTATCTCCCTCTTGGTATTAGCTGTAGATAACAGAAATAAAAACATTGCATCAAGTTGAGTGAGATATATAGTGTGCGTTAGTTTTTAACGAACTACGTGTATGTTCTAATGAGGGTAACATTCCTCTTATCCCCTGGCAAGGATAAACCGATTGAGCAATAATTAATGAATTTGAAGAACTGTTTGACTTTAACACTTCAAAATGCACATGAACACAAAATGATGACAGAGATTATTCATTCTGCGAATCTCCAGGGCACGAAAGGTCATTGATGGTGTCATACGGCATTTATCTGGTCTTATTAAAATGGAATCTACAATAGCATTATCCAAGATGAGAAGTCTTAAACTATACTCTAACATAGAAATATGAAGTTTGGTTTTATTTTTCTTAAGCAGAAACACAACGCCAGAAATAAAACTGATACATTTTGCACAGTTTTAATAAACAAGATGATCCCTGTACTTCGAAGCATATAATTCATTAACTACATTATATAATAATAATAATAATAATAATAATAATAATAATAATAATAATAATAATAATAATAATAATAATAATAATAATAATAATAATGATGATGATAATAATAACTACTGAGCAGAACATATTTTGCATGCAATAGCCCTACATGTTGATAACATTTTGCAACATCAATAAATTAAATAACATATTTTTTTTTAACAATTGAGGAGTTTGATGCAGTGTTGGGCAAAATCAATTGAAATCAATTGCAATCGATCAATCAATTGAAAGTAATTGTTTTGAAAATCAATTGCAATTGATTTCAATTTGTAATTGACAATTAATTTCAATTGCAATTGAATTCGATCATAAAATTTGCAATTAATTTTCATCAATTGTTAATTGTTAATTGGTCACCAGGCAATTGACACTTTTAATTGTTAATTGTCAATCGCAAAGAGTGCAATTGAAACATTTAATTGTTAATTGCAATTGACAATTGAAACTTGTAATTGCTAATTGTAATTGTTAATTGCAATTGAAATCAGCAATTAAAACCGAAGATAAGAAGATATGTGTATATTGTGTTGTCCACTTGTTACTGTTTTACATATTTCAAAAAAGATACTTATAAGAAATGCTGGATAACTACCATCCCTTCACCCCCTTGGGAAGAAAGCTGTGAAACAAATCATTTTAAAAATATATTATGTTTATGATTCTATCCCCCTCGAAAGAACTCTATATGCCCGTCTTGCATACAATAGGGATGGGCACGAGCGAGTTCGAGCGAGTTTTCTTTAAAACTCGACTCGACTCGAAGCAGACATATTTGAGCTCGACTCGAGAACTCGGCTCGAAAAATTTCCCCCAACTCGACTCAATTCGGATCGAGCTTCCAGTCAAGTCGAGCCAAAACGAGCCAATTCGAGCTAAATCCTTTGTGTAGTTGCAAGTACTACTCTCTTCAAGTATCCTGCATAGACAATATAATTATCCATACTACTACTACTACTACTATAACTAATTATTATTATAACACCGTGTATAAACATGGAATATAGACGGTTTGTATCTGAATACTAAAAATTAGTTGACTGTCAATCTCGGTCGTTAAGAAATCTTCAGTAGGCAAGGACATCGGTCACGAGGTAATAGGTTTGAGTTGAGGAGGAGCAAGTATTCGGGCTCGAGCCAAAAATTGTTAAAAGTTATAGGACTCCACCCAAACATATTTAAAACTGCTCGACCCGGGTTTAGGGTTGTTAACGACTCAAGCGGCTCTCTCACAGCTCATTAACTTATGGAGCCGAACAGAGAAGTAAGCCGGGCCAACAGTTCATCCAACCGAGCCAGCTCGAGCCGGTGCCTTAGACGAGCTGAACCGAACCGAGCTGATTGCTTACCCTAACCGAGCCGGTTCGAGCCATCGGCTCAGTTGAGCTGACTCGAACCCAGCCTATGAACTCGTTTCAACGGAGCTCGTTCCACTCGAGCCGAGTCGATGACTCGTCCCTACCGAGCCGGCTCAAGCCATAGGCTCAATTGAGCACAGGCGATGGGTCATCCCAACCAAGCCAGCTCAAGCTGTTCGCTCAGTTGAACCGAGCCGAGCCGGTTGACATCACTATCCCGGTTGGGCTTCTACTTTGGCTAAAAAAAAAAAAAAAATAGACCGTGCAGTACTCAGCCTTGATGGTAAGAACTACAATATATACTTATATTGGTGCTCACGAAGTCATTAACTTGTTCCGCCATCAACGAATTTCGAGGTACTTTGTTTTGCATCTTTTGCGTGTGTTTTGTGTCGCTTTGTGAGCCTATTCCCACATTTTTGCGTCACTGGAGGTGGGCCAAAACGGGCCTACCAATATGGCGGAACAAGTTATTGCTGTTCCGCCACCAATGAATTTCAATGTCGTTGCCTCCACGTCGTTTTGTGCTGTTTTGTGTGTCTACTTGCACATTTTGTGAGTCATGGGAAGTGGGTTAAAATGTGTCCCCAAGGTGGGGCGAAAATGAATCACTGCTTCGCCACTACCGAATGTCGAGGTCCTTCCTTTCGCATCGACTAGTGAATTTTCATGTCGTTTCGTGCCCCTATTTCCACGTTTTGTGCGTCACCAGAAGTGGGTCAAAATGTGCTTCCAAGATGGGACGAAAATGACCAAGAGTTCCGCCACTATCGAATTTCGAGGTCGTTAATTTCACATCACGTACACTTTTGTGTGCCTATTTCGACGTTTTGTGCGTCACTGGAAGAGAGTGCATAAAATTCATGCAATCTCTAGTTACCTAATATGGCATGTTTCAAAGTAAATATATATATCTAAAATGAACAATTTTTAATGCATATACCTGTAACTGTTTGATTTTTTCATATTATTAGATGCATAAAGACTAACAAAATTACTGACCGCAGACCACACAAGAAACATAGAGAAAATACCTGCAAGGATAGGAAATGATGTACTAGAAATACGACACGAGTTGTGAATATTGTTAAAATAGATCCAAAGAAGTTGGAATCGGTTATACATATGGCCAGAAGGAATGACGATCAGTAGAAACCAAAGTATTTGTCTGGATGCCAAGAGACAAGGAAAGACGTCTCTAGGATGATATAGGTGAAACCTTTCTAATATAAAAGCTGATGACACACAGACATAAAGACACACACACTATTTTATAACTATGGAATAAATCCGATAACAATATTGCAACAAGTTTCATAAAAAAAGTTTATTTTATTTGTTTATCCAATTACGGACATGTCAGTACGTAAAAGTAAGAAATATTCTGTTCACCCTTGATTTTTGACGAGTCAAAATCACTCAATGTGGGAATGTAGTATCTTGGAATAATCAAATAGGTCCAACATATCCGAAGTAATACCTAAATCCTCATATGAAGATTCACATAATAAGAGTGAAGCCACAGAACAAGGGACAATAAAAATATAAATACAAAAAAAACTAGAAAGAAGTTATACTATATAACGTTATTGTAGAAATAAGTTGTTCATTTTATCCTATATTACAACCATTCCATACGATACTCAACAACACATAGTTGCAGAGAGATACTGGAAAATCGTTATGAGCTCATTCCCGAAAAAAATGCTCCGTTTTCATGTATTTTAAAATATGTGCATTATTCAATTATTTACTTGAGTCTCGACACCTCTATTACTCTGCATACCAAAATTGTAGGATGCAAAACTAAAATATTCATATATTTATTTCACTTTGCTTACATTCTCTTCAATAAATATATCTCCTAAATATAAGCATAAAATCCCTTATTATAGAGAATGCCTTTTCTTCTTTGTAAACACTCTATGAAGAGCGGTGAAATAGAAAAAAAATCAGTCAATTCACCCATGAACCATACACGCAACGTCAATTTACGTGCCAACAGATCAAATTAAAATTCAGATTATAATGGTTTGTGAAGGGGAAGCAAAATTGTGAATATTATATAACATTATCGTGTAAGTTTGATGCTGTCAAAACTTTGGAAACTTCTGTGTAATTTTGTGTTTAGAAACCTTAGCCATATTAGATGTTCAACAAGAAATCAAAATATCATTTCCTGATTTGTCAATCTTTTTAGCACGGAAACTTTAACCACTCAACTTCAAATAGTATTCACTAGAGCAAAATAAACTGAATTTTAAAAGAGAAGCATTCCAAAGTCGTAAAAGTCCTTGACTATACTGTATTTTTTCTCATGTTTTTTTTTTTTTTTTTTTAATATATAAGGAATATAAAGTTTAAATCCATTTATCGGTGCAGGCCTATCTGGTTTCTCTACGTTACACTTTTTTGTTTTATCTCTCTCAAACTATATGTTTCTCAAGATGAGAGGAAAAAATACAACTGAAATGTTGCGTATTAACTTCATATTACATCTATGTCTACACTTATCTATCTATCTATCTATATATCTATCGATCATAAACCAGAAATCCAGGTTATATAATATCTAGAAACATATTAACAAATGAGGAGGCGCGGTGGCTCAGTGGTATCGTGCTCCCCGGTTGTGCCTGGATTTCTGGTTTATGAAAGTTAATTGTTTGACGTACTACTGTTGCTAACCGAACATAAAGTTCTGCCCTTCTAAAATTCAACATTATTACATACTTCAGATCCAAATGTTACCGAAAATATGCAATAGCACTCATTATTAGGCTTCCAAACTATGCTATGCATACGTGTTGGAACTCTTATGGAATGCCTTCTCCTTTAGCCTAACCGGCATAACCGTGGAACGTAAAACTCAAAACTCATTTTTCTTATGGAATGCCTATCTCCATGTCTGTCGACATGTATTAAAGCAAAAAAAAAAAAAAAAAGTTTTCTGCAATCGATTCACCGTCCCAAGACTAAGTTACATTTTCTCTATTGAGATGTTATTCAAATCGGAAGTGGCTGAAATTAGCCATTTTCGCTTTCAACATTTTCGACGTAGAAAAAAAAATAATAGTTAGTGGCACATATTTTTTTAATCGCATCAGCGTCTCAAGGAAAAACATCCCGGCAATCTGCAACACTGTGCCAAACTGAAAGTGATTTAAATTTACTAGAACTTCTGGTTTCAATACTGATTTACATAAAACAAAAACGTTAAAATATTTCAAAATTTTTTTTTTTTTCAATCGATTCAGCTTTTCAAGAATATATTTAATATCCTAGTCTAACTCTTTATTCAAAACGGAACCTGTAGAAATTAGCCCTTCCTGGTTTCAATACGTATCATACATAACAAATACCTAAAAAGGTTTTTTTTTTTTTCTTTCAATCGGTCCAGTGTATCAAGGGAACATATCATCTCCACTTGCAACTATCTACCAACACAAGAGGTGATTTAAATTTACTAGTACTTTCATTTGAATACAGATTTCCACGGAGAATAAACGGAAAATTATGTCGAGAAACGGTTTCTCGTAGTCGATTTAGTGACCAAGGAATAAATTCCATCTCCTCCGTTGACTCTGTATTCAGATAGACATCAACCATTCTTGGTTTTAACGTTCGCCATGGAAAAGAAAGAGCAAGTACAATGATAAGTTTATTATATATATATATATATATATATATATATATATATATATATATATATATATATATATATATATATATATGTGTGTGTGTGTGTGTTTAATCAGTTCATCGTTGAAACACGAGTTCCCTTGTGACTAAGCGGTCAGCGTACACATATTTGGCGTGGGAGATCCGGGTTGGATTACGGGCGGATGCTTATGTATTTCGAATCCCACGTTAAGCTCTAATTTCATGATCATATAGCCTTACTGCTGAACGGGACGCTAAACTAAAAATGTAATCAAACACCAGCAGCACTGTACCCAAACAGGAAATATTTGAAAGTCAGTAGTCCGGTTCCAATATTATTTTTTGTAGATTGAAATGGTAAGAAATATCGACAGGTGTTAGCTCTTTCTTTTTCAATCGATTCCGAATCCAAAGAATATTTCCAAAATCTTACGTTAACCCTTTATTCAAAGTGTAAGTTTCAGAAATCAACTATTACCGGTTTTAACATTGATCATCAAAGAACAGAAAGACGGTAGTATATAGTGACAAGTGAATTTCAGCAATCGATTGAGCGTCTCAAGAGAGCATAACATCGCCATTTCCAAACATTCTACCAAAATAAAAAGTCGTTGGAATTCGCTAGTACTTTCAGTTTCAACACATCTTTCCATAGAGATAAAACGGTCACCGATATACAAATGGGTTTCACCACAGATTCAGCATCCCAACAATGAGTTACTCTCGATTTTTGCCATTATTTTTTGAAACAAGAAGTGGTGAAATTATAGGATTTTTTTTTTTTTGGTTATAACATTGATCACATAGTGGATAAAACGGATATAGTTCGCGACAACCGTTGTATTAGAATAAAACCCAGCTAAAAATGGTATTCCACATAAGGCCAAGTTAGCTACATTTAAACAAGATAAAGTGCCATTGTATTATTGCTTTTGCTCTATGCTATATATATATAGCATAGAGCAAAAGCAATAATACATTGCGAGTAATGACCTTTGGATGTGGATTATACTGTTCATTGAACGCTGAATGCGTTAAAAAAAAAAAAAAAAAAAAACTCGGTATACCTTACTAATTTTGTTCCATAGCGTTAAAAGTTGAAACCTGAAATCGTTAATTTGAACCACTTCCGGACTGAATATGTGATACACTGAGAAAACAGAGCCTTGGAAAGTTGAGTCGATTGCAAAAACTGCATCTCAATATCTCTTACCGTGTTTGACCTACGGAAATCAGTATTGAAATCAGAAGCAGTAGCAAATTGCATCCACTCCGGGCTTTGGTAGAGTATTGCGTGTTGTGGTGGTATACACTTTTGAGATTTAATCATGAACCGACTGCAGAAACCGCTATAAGCATCATTATATATATTTACTCTATCGTGGTAAATATTGAAATCGGAAATGATTAATTCGAACCATTTTCGGATTGAATAAAGGGTTGATGAGCAGATATAACTTATTCTTGGGAAGATGGATCGATTACAAAAAAAGGAAAATTAACATCAACATCTCTTACCATTCTTGCTCTACGCAAATTATTGAAACCCGAAATAGTAGCAAAGTTCAAACACTTATGGTTTTGTCATAGTGTTTCGGGTTGTGATTATACGTACACTTGACACCATGAATCGTTTCTAGAAACCCGTTTCTTGCTATGTATTACCATTTCATTTTAGGGTGATAAACGTTGAAACCAGGGATGCACAATTTGTACTAGTGCATTAAGGGCTAATGGTGAAGGCTCAAACTATTCTTGGGGAGCTGAATCAATTGAAAAAAAAAAGTGAGAGAGAAATCGCGAAACATCTTACAATTTTTGTTCTATGAAAATCAGTGTTGAAACCGGGAGTAGTACTAAATTTCAACCACTTACGGTTTTGGTAAAATGCTATAGAACTAAAATGCTATAGAAATGCTACTCTTGGGAAACTGAATCGATTGCAAGAAATCTGCATATGGATTTCTCTTACCGTTTTCTCTGCACGGTATTCAGTATTGAAACCAGAAAATGGTAGTAAATTTCAACCACTTTCGGTTTTAATGGAGTGTTGCGGGTTATAATGGTGTGCTCTCTTGGAACCTTGAATCGTTTTCAGAAAACCACTTGTCGCTATTAAATACTGTTTTTTTCTTCTTGTTCTATGGCGATAAATGCTGAAACAAAAATGATTAATTTGAATCACTTCTAGTTTGAGCACAGGCTAAAGGAGGAAATTGAACCTACTTTTGAGACACTGAATCAACTCCACAAATTGCATCTCAAAATCTCTTACTGTTTTTGCTCTATGAAAATCTGTATAAGAACCGGAAGTAGTACTAAATGCCCATCTCTTATGATTTCTGTAGAGTGTTGCGGATTGTGATGATGTGCTCCCTTGAGAAACTGAATCGTCTCAATCTATTGCCATTTTATTTTGTGGTGAGATCCTGTATCAATATAAGTGTTGATACAGGAAATTGCTTATTTGGACCACAATTTATTTTGGCTTTGGTCTGCACAATGAATAGATTAATAGCTGACATTTCGTCAGAAACAACAACCAAGTTTATTTAAGTAATTAAAACTGTAAATAATAATAATAATCACCCTCTATGCATATCTAACATATTTTTATATACTCATATTTAGCAATTATACTGTTTATTTACAAAATAATAAATCACCACTAGTAGTTATTTGGCTATAACACTACAGTTAATTTTAAAAGTACCGAATATCTTTAAAGTTTATTGTAAACACACAAGTTAGCTAGAACATTAACACATACTGAAGGAAATATTACTTGCAATATGCATTGCTTCTTATTAATAATAAAGTCAGGTTCACCAGAAGTGAATCATAAAGCAATTTATTGCATGGACGAAACAGTTATAAAGGATTATGGTAGGTTTAAAGTATGTACATTAAAATGTTACATTCAAAACAATGAATATACATCCAAGGGATGTGGGAATGTGATATAAACATTGTGCAAGAACATTATATATATATATATATATATATATATATATATATATATATATATAAATCATTGACATTCATATACTAACGCATATTTGTACTATAACATAAAACAAATGCTTCAAATATTTCCGCATCATTTACAAAATATCTAACAGTTACGATGTTTACTATGATAAATCTGATGTGCTGCTTTAAGCATCTCCCTTTGATATCCTATTACTAATGAAAGACTATGTCATAAGCTAGTTTTCTCAAATTTCAAACATTTCGTGTGTAGAAGATCTTGAACACAGCTTGAAAGCATGCGTCATTACCTTTTCATGAACTGTATTTTCAGATCCACGATTCCCACATGTAACCCCACTCGGAGAACGTTTAAATTTTCAAGAGAGTTTGAGCTAAGGTTCATCTGCTTATATTTTCTTAAAAAGTCCAGAGGAAACAAGCCCAACAGTGTTTACCAGCTTGAGTAATACTCAGTAAGACGATAAAAATACGTTGCATTTTTTAATGTGCATTTTTAAACTCTGTTATTAGGAAGCTACTTTGGAAAAGAACAAATAATAAGATAATCAATTAGACACATCGTAAGAATGCCCCTGTAACGAAAAAAAAAAGTTCTAATGCATTATAAAGCAATATTGTACTATTCCGCTTCCTGAAAGTGCAATTCTAAAAATTTCTAATCAATAATCTTGCAGAGAAACAATGTAGTGCATAATTTAATATAAGTCTGTATTGCAAGTCAAACGTAGTTATTTCTTTAAGTTTCATGAAGGTCATTTTAATATTAAAATACATTATTCTACTACGTTCGTTTTACACTGTACTTAAATAAACCATTAAACAGCAAAAAAAAAGCTAAAGTAAATACAGATTTCAAACTATATGCGTAAAACATTAGTTTGTGACTCACAAAAAAAAAAAAAAAACATGTATTGTGTTCCAACTAATTTATCATTTAGCTGTTGTTTTCTTCTTCTTAAAACTTATGTGTTACGATAATATTATAAGCATGACTATATCTAAAAAGAAACATATTGGCTACCGCCATATCTGGAAATTCTTAATTCACATATCGTGAAAAACGTTAAGCACACGAGGAAATTATGTTATACTTCAAACGAACAGACAATTTTTCAATTCGAGATAACAGCTCAATAGTCATCAATCATATGTCTGCGAGTTGCAAACGTCTTCATAAAAGGAATTCTCCTTTCTCTAATGGAGGAAATTTTCTTAAAAAAAAAAAATGGAAGAGTAATTGGCAAATATGAAAGGCTCCAAATACTTTTGTATCTGGAAAGCATGAGGGAATTAACGTTTGGTTTAATATGAGGAAAATCTACGTGACGGGGATTGCGTGCAACCGTACATACTATTACATTATGCACGGTTGCTATCACTAAATCAACGATATATTTACGGCTAACTGATAATATCCATCCCACCGAATGTTCTTTTTACAGAAGGGGAAAAAATGGAGAACCCAGTACAAGAGGGAAAATTACAGTAGTTAACTCGAGAAAAGGAAAAATGAAGGAAATCTTATCTCCGTAACTACTGCAGATGATTTTCACCTTTGTAATGTTCGTCAGTACCGTCCAAATGAGAAATGTAACGACTGAAACAATGCAGAAGTCATAAATATGGTTCCAGAGCCACGCCAGTAAACATCGTTTATGGGTATTAAAATATATTTTCTATACGTTTATTGACAAAATGATTATACATCTGTACTCATTTGTCTTGTTCAAATACGTTCTTACGACATGTGTTTGCCTGCATCATATATTTTCCCTTCTGACAATATGTAGTTCATTCCTGTGTACTTATTTAGGTGGTTTATTATTTTTTTTCATCAATTTGTTAAAACTATATGATATACTAATTAAAATAAGCAGGTACTTCCTAAAACTGAAGATAACCAGGTTTTCACCAATTATTACATATTGGCGGATATTACACTACTTAAACGCTGAAACGACTCATATTATTACACATTAATTGACGGTAAAGCAGAACTAAAACTCCAATCCAGAAAGACATAAAAACTACCATCCAGAAACTCTAACATATTATTCTTATTGTATATGGATTTATTTATTTATTTTAAAGCGTCTGTGAAAGAGTAAAGTTATTTTATGTACTGTTTTGTCCAATAATAATAATAATAATAATAATAATAATAATAATAATAATAATAATAATAATAATAATAATTAGAACTGTCAAAAATTTTCATGCTACTAGTACTTCTCACATCATATTTCCCTCGGGAACACACATTTTGAGAATTATTCAATCTTATTTTTATGTATGTCTATGAACGGTTACAGTTGCATAAAAAAGGGGGGGGGAACTAGTTTGGAACATAATAATAATAATATAAGCATAATCTAGAAAATAAGGACATTATTCTAAGAATAATGCGAGCAAAATGTAAATTTCTTAGAATGTTGTCTTACACGCGTCAGAAATATTAAGACGCGAATAAACGAAAGCATATCAATTGATACACTGTGATGCACCTGAGTTAATGTATGAATATCATACACACACATGATAATTACATAATACACTGCGAAGTGTCGTGGATATACTACAATTATATCATGATTGCCTGGACACTATTCAATACATTTCTCTTTAAATTAGATAATATTACAATTAAATTCAAGCAAAATAACATGCAGAAATTTCACACGCACATACGAACATATGAAATGTTCCATATTCGTTTAACAATTTTGCCTTAACTTGTCCGTGACAACTCATATGAATATAAAGAATCAGACTATCGACCTTAAATTAACTTATATATTACATACAGTACAATTAGATTGTAAATCATTGATTTGTAAGAAATTAAAGATTATGTGAAATATAAACCGTTCATACTAACTAAACTTGAACTTTTTTTTATTTTTTTTTTTTGTGTGTGTTTAAATCATAAGATGTCTATCCTTAAACGGAAAATAAAGAAATATTTCGTAATAGAATATAGAGAATGTCATCATATTTTCATGTGTATTTAAATAAATATACAAAAAGAGGGGAAATAAACAGTAAGAAACGCAATATGTGAGAAAAAATACAGAAAATCTTCATTGACAATAAGAAATAAAGACATTTTGATGATGAAACAACTCTTCAACATATATGAGTTTTAATAAGATGCTATTTATATCTTGAAACTTCGTATATCCCCCTCACAATACAATGAATAATAAGCTTCAGTTTTAAAGCGGAGGAACAAAAGCTCTTCTGTCAGCCATCTCTCATCCCGGAGTAATAAAAATTATTGCCCCTACTTAAACTTAAACCCACTCTAATTTCTATTTTCGGTAAACAATGAAGCAAACTTTTGAAACTTATTATTATTATTTTCCTTTTTTTTATTTTTTTCCATGTCCTTTAGAAAGCCCTTATTCTTAGTAACAACAGTAGATTTTTTATTTCTTTTATTTAGCTAGATCAAGTTTTCCTCCAGGACGGTAATATTACACTATTGTTTTCAAGTGTTACTCTTCTCTCTTTCCTAATATTTCTTCAGTAGACTAAACTTTAAGTTATACAGGTGATCCAAAAGTATAGGAACACCCAAATAAAATGCAGGATTTTAAAATAACTGTATAAAAAAAACTGTAGGTTAGTACTATATGTGGGTGAAAATATAGAACATGCGGTGTTGATAGCCGCCCAAGCGGTGTGGGGAAACTGATAGAATGGTCAAACGACTATGAATAACCCTAAAGTGTAGAGTGTCCTATAAATCTGAGTACATACGCCATATAAGTAGCTAAGGAGGTACGGGAAGAATGATTAAAAAAAATTGTTACTGAAAAATGTAGACTCTGAATCTAAAATAGCTTCAATGTTTTTGATGGTCCAATCGTTTGGACTCTATATTGATGAACAACCCAGTGGTAAAGAACGATGTAACGTTGCCGCACAACGGACGTCTTTAGTATTTTAACTTTGGGTAGGCCCGCTCCCTCGCCTATTGATACATATACACAGGGTGCGAATTACCGGGGAAGATGAGGGGATTTTCATCCTCAATCACGTTTTGTTCCCCCCCAAAGAAATCAACTGAAGTATCCCTACCGGGGATGCTCGGTTTCCTCCCCAAACTATGCTTAGTATAATGCCAAATTTCACTATTTTTTCAGTCCTTGTAAGTTGAATCTGCTAGCTGTATTTTGAAATGAGTGATGTAAACTATTCAGTTCGGTCATTTCTAATTTCCCCACTATTTTCATTGTTGTTCAGTTATTGTTGTTTTCCTTCTTCATTTTCATTGTTGTCCTTCTTCCAAATTAAGAAGGAAGAAAGGTAAGTATATGAATAAATGAAGAGGAACTGCCTATTTTTGAACAGACTAGCTTTCTCATTGTGCATATTTCAGGTAATGCTCACTTCTGATGAGGCTATATTATATGGATAAAGATGATCTTTAATAAATTCCAAATGTTCTTCTGTTGGAGGATAAAATTTCAACTCCTGTAAAATAAGCAAAGGGAACAAAAACTTGAATTTCACTGTTGGCCAGAACTCGCAAACTTGTTTTTTCTCCATTCCATGAAACTGTGAATTATTGACTTGAATTAAATTTTATTTCAGTTTGCATCGTATCCAAAATGCAATTAATTACTCATAATGCTTTCAAAAGTTGCAAACTTTTGCTGAAGATTAAGCTTGTTTTAATTATTTAGTTTGAGTGCAATGCTTAAAACTGAGAATCCCATTCTTTTAAGCTAGGTGATGCTTCTTTCTGTATTTTTTTTTCTTTTTTATCAGCCTGTCTTTATCTTAATGTTCATATTCATATGGCATTGCGGTTTTTGGAAACAAAATGCGAAGTAAGTAAAATTGCGCGGTATAAAACTATTACTTTTGCATTACTTGCAGGACAAAATAACTATTTTATCTCTGTGTCTCTCTCACTGTAGGTTAGTGGGAAAAACCCTTTCCTCTACTGTAAGACAAAAGGCTATTTTGTTTCCTTCCTTCTTCCCTCTTTCCTAGTCTACTTAATGGAGTGCTGCAACAGAATCCCAATGCGTTTTCAAGGCAGCCCAGAAGCGGAAATCTTTGTCTTTAAAAACACCATTTGGAGAGAGAGATGCTAGCAGTTGGATTGTGGGGATGGCTAAGACACGCCCCACTGAGTATTGTGTATTTCCGTGAACAATTGTGGTTGAAAGGTTCTACTTCTTATCTGGAATTTTCTTCATCAGGAAATACGTAGTTTACCACAATTTACAGAGAAAGGTTGCACTTTTTTACCAAAGTAGAATCGCCAAAAGGTGTTCGCTTGAATTATATATTTCAAAGGAGCATTTACAATTAAATCCATTACTCTTTATCCATTACTATAATAAAGAGTATCATATTGCTTTAACAAATGTATTCCCTATATGATTATGAGTATAACTAAATATCACACATTCGTTAAAATTATAAAGGGTTTGGCTGATCTGATATTGATTCCCATGCTGAAATTGAATTTTGCGCACTCTGGCAACAGATGTGGCATAATGTCACACAATTCTGACAACAACAAAACTAATATCTCGTGAACGAGGTACACATTTACGATCACAAGAAGTTATTTTAAAAACCGACCTGAAAAAAAAATCGATCTGCTTTCGTGTATATAAATAATCTGGTCTACCAACATAATAAAGATAATTGTATATATTATGTTGTGTATATATATATATAATTAAGTAGTAATGAATTCAATGCAATGACAATATGGAAGTATGTTAACTAGGCATCACTCCGTTTAGCATACAGTATCTGAGCAGCCGTAGGTTTCCGTGAGTTTAGCGTCAGGAAATGTCAATTACATCGTGAAATCAAAATATAATCCGCAGATTTCACGTGGATGTGGATTTGAAGTAAATGCATCATTATTATTATTATTATTATTATTATTATTATTATTATTATTATTATTATTATTATTATTATTAATTTTCGGTTACAAATGATCAACAAACTAATTGTAATAAGTGCCAAACAAATTTGTTAATGAGTAGAGTCTATAGTAAAATATAATTTCGAAAATTTGATCAGGAAGAGCACTTTACACGCTACATTATATTTACCATCAGCCATAATCAGAGTTTAGTGTACAATAATGTGTGTTATATATTAATTGCATATACAGGGTGTTTCAGAAAAGCACCGACAAGGTTTGAGCCATGATTCCTGAAACCAAGATAATAAAAAAAGTACAGGTCAACCTGGGTGCACAAATGCTTACTTTCAGAGTTATAGGCCTCCGTAAACATGAAACAGAAATGAACTTCAACGGTCCATAGCTCCGAAACTATGGGACTTACCGTAGTCGGGTCAAGACTTCACTTAGGAAGTAGAATGTATTCTATCCAAATATCTAAGTTTCAGAATCCCGCGGTACTTCGCAAATTTTTTTACAAAGTCAATATATATGCGTGAGTACCTTAGGGTTCAGAAACACGTCTTTTTTGAGAGTGCACATATTAATTCATAAGTGAAGTCTTGACCCGACTACAGTCAATTCCGAAATGAAGCATTTGTGCACACAGGTTGGCCTATATTTTGTCTTATCTTGGTATCTGGAATCACCTCCCAAACGTTGTCGGTGTTGTTTTGAAACACCCTGTATATCTATATATATATCTATTTATCCATCTATTTGTCTATCTATCTATATAAATATATAGGCCGTTTCAAAACAACACCGACAACGTTTGGGAGCTTATTCCTGACACCAAGATAAGACGAGAAATATAGACCAACCTGGGGGCACAAGTTCTTCCTTTCGGAGTTATAGGCTGCCGAAAACATGAAAAAAATGGACTTTAAAGGTCCATACCTCCAAAACTATGGGACCTACCGTAGTCGGGTCAAGACTTTACTTAGGAACTAATATGTGTGCTATCCATAAATACATATTTCAGAATCCTAAGGTAGTCGCTCAACAATTTTATAGAGGGAGTTTTTGAGTACTTCAAATTATATGCACGTAGCCAAACTGCTTCTATAAAAAAAAATGTTGCGGAAGTACCGCAGTATTCTGAAACATGGATATTTGCATAGGACACATAATAGTTCGTAAATAAAGTCTTGACCCGACTGCAGTAGGTCTCAGAATATTTCGGCAACCTATAACTCTGAAAGGAAGCATTTGTGCACCCAAGTCTGTCTATACTTTTCATCTTATCTAGGTGTCAGGAATCACCTCCCAAACGTTGTCGGTGTTGTTTTGAAATACCCTGTATAAACAATACATTGGACAGAATGTTGAACTTGCATGTGGCCTCTCTCAAATGAACATTCAATAGCTCAGTAGGTGGAGAAACCCATGAAATGGTCAGGCCTATTTAGAAACTCGACACGGAAATTGATGGACCGATCATGTTACTGTATTAAGAAATGATGGTGAGAGATTCCTTCAGTGGAAGTAACAGTAGAAATCTGAAATTGTCATGTGACTCGCATTGCTGGTAAATTTGTATTTTGTACAACTCACTTTCAAATTGCAGATACGATTGTACTTACCAGGCATGATTCTTATCGTCAGCACAAAGTGAATTTGCCACTTACCTAGAAAGGAAGAAAAACATATTTGTAAAATACGAATAATCACATTATAAAGCTTTCATTATATTTCGAAATTATTATTATTATTATTATTATTATTATTATTATTATTATTATTATTATTATTATTATTACTACTACTACTACTACTACTACTACTACTACTACTACTACTACTACTACTACTACTACTACTACTACTACTACTGAAGTAACATCTATGAGCAAATGTTGAAATATGTTATTAATTATTATCTATTTAAAATGAAAGATATTGAATTGAATTAAAAGCATTCACAATACACGTTATTTCGTGGAAGCGAATTAAACCAAAAACATGTGTAGGTGCATTTCTACATGAAGATACATGAGTATGATTGTCAGTCTGCAAGAAGCATGTCCAGTATGACTGCGTGTGTGTATCAACATATCAGCAAAAAGAGCCTGTTGTCAGAAAATATAAACATGCTGACTTAACGCTTTTAAATTATGGCTTTTTTGAGGTATTTTGTAGACTTTCATTCAATCATCTATTGCGTCAAGACTATTGGTTCATGGTTCATACCGTGTTGTTTCTAGTAAAGCAGTGTTTGCAACTGCGTCCGTAAAATTTCCCCTTGAGTGTACCAAATACGGGAAATTTCCGCTCAAATTGGGAAAAAGGGATTTTCCTTTTTTTAAAAAAAAATCCCATTTTATCGTGAATATCTCCCCTTTGGTATAGGATACGATCATGTAAATGCTACTAAAAAAAAAAAAAAAAACTTTGTTTCATGCTGAAGAGAAAGAGATACAAATAGTGGCCCTGGGATGAAAAGTTTTGATGCTACACCCGATTTACATATTTTCCCTTGATAATACCTTTTTAGTGAATTTCTATACTATCATCATCATCATCATCAAGACTGTTCATTGTGGGAACATGAATTATACCTCGTTTTCTTTGCCATGAACCAGTCTTTCAAACGGTGCCACTCGCATGTCTCTAGCAGGTACCATAGTGGAGAAATTTTCCGAAAGAGGGACATTTTTGTCAAGATAATTTTTTTTCTCGATTTTGGGCCCCTCTGGCCGACCCCTGTATCAACCCACAGAGCCGCAAAAAATCTAAAATATACTACATACTATGTGTAATAACTGTACGAAGTTTCAATGTTATATCTTGAAAAATAAGAAAGGAAAAAGTATTGCCTCATGTGCAAACAGTATCAGCTTTCCCCTATGTGAGCAATGGATAACACATTTTTTTATAAAAAAAAAAAAAATCCCTAACTCATCTCTAATTATTGTAGAGACATGATTGATACACCGTTTTGTTTGGCCGAAACCAGTCTTTTAAATGGTTCCACTCGCATGTCTCTAGCATGTACCATACTGGAGAAAATTCGCGAATCGGGGAAAAAGGGATTTAAAAAAAATCTTTTTTTTGCGTATTTTCTCCACTATGGTACATGCTAGAGACATGCGAGTGGTTTCGTTTAAAAGATTGGTTCATGCCAAAGAAAACAAGGTACGTACCATGACTTTAGAATGAATAGTTATAATACTGTAGATACTTCACTAAAGTAATTGACTAAAAATGTGTAAAAAATGAAAAAAAAAAAAAACAAAATAAAGAAATCGAGATTTTTTGACACACGTCTGTTGATTCTAGCAACATGAGTCATACCTCATTTTCTTCAGTGTAAGGCAGCCTTTCAAATGGCACCACTCAAATTTCGCTATCGTGTACTTATGGAGAGAAACATGGGGAAAAGGGATTTTTTTTCTTTAAAAATCTCCTGTTTTCCATTTTGGACGAGATTTTCCCACTTCTGGTACACGATAGGGAAATTTGAGTGGTACATTTCAAAAGCACGTCTCATAACAAAACCAACGTGGTGCAAACCATGATTTTACGGTAAATAGTAATGTGTCAGGGACTTTTTGAAAAAAAAAACTTCTAAAATATGCCCTTTTTCTAAAGCCACTGTCCATGTCTGTGACATCACAGCCCCCAGACAGAGCACACGAGGCTGCAAAATGTCCATAAAATATGTTGTATGGTGCATCCATATTTGAATGAATGCAAAAAAAAAAAAAAAAAAAAAAAAACCTTCTAAAAAGTTTTACTAGAGACTTATAAAGCAAATTCCGAAGGTCGACGTCATGGCACAGGTGTTGTGCCATCATAATTTAAAAGGGTTAATAAAGCTTCGGACCCGTTGTCTTTCATTTTATGGAGTTCTACTTATTGCCAAAGTTAAAAAAAAAATAACTTCCAAGCGATCTTGCATTTAAAAGAAATAAGAGGAGAAAGGATGAGGGAACATGTTGGAAGGAAATCGACCATGATTTAATAATTATACTGTTATAATAAAAGAGTATGGGCTAAAACACTAAACTTTCTCACTGTCACTCCTTAAATTGACTCATTCCTTTCCATTTTTATTTCTAAATAAATATAATCTTGTTTGTTCAATCGATTATAACAATGAAACGGCGTGACGGATATAGCTGAAACTTTAACAACAGTCTAGTAATGAATGACACTTCTTAAAAGGAGATATTTTACAATAATATTAGTGTCATCTTTCGGATTTTCTAATGACTTATTGAACGACCCTCGTATGTATGCTGATACTGTGTCGTCCTAAAACAATATTGTAAATATAGAATAATAGTGCAACTATGAAATAATATAGCGTTTTTTTCTTTATTTTTCATCACTGATCATAGATCTGCTCTTTCGTTAGTGTATGCACTCATATTAGGGGTACAGAGGAACACTATTTTAGGTAAACTGTGGTAAAATGATATTTCACCCCATTGATTTTGTCAACTATATTAAGAATTAATTGAAAACATATTTTAGGAGAGAAATAAATGTAAACGTGGGGCATTGAATACCCTACGAAATATTTTTAAAAATAAAAAAAATGTTTTACCTTTTTCAGGATGGTTTATTATTTTATTATTATTATTATTATTATTATTATTATTATTATTATTATTATTATTATTATTATTATTATTATTATTATTATTATTATTACACTGGTCGGCATGAAACTCCTCACACGAGGGTGAAAGGGTGTACCACATAGATTTCGAGACGCTGATTACGAATATCTCATCTAGAAAGTCCCAGCACGTATGTTTTTCTTTTTTAAAATTTTTGGTGGGGTGTTGTTTCTATAATTGACAGAAAAAAATATTTTCGTATTTAATATGTGTTTTCCGTGTTTGGAGTGCATAATTCTGAATTTTTATCTTAATCTAAGAACTTTTACTAGGCTATATCCCAGGAACATTCTTTTCTCTAGCTCACGATCCCCCGGAAACATCCCCCCTTCCCTTGGGTTGCAAAGATTTATTGTCGTTCCACACTGCATACACTAAAACCTAGGCGTTATTGACGGAGAAAGGTTTCGTAATCAACTTGCGATCATTCGTCGGCTCCCTTTTGTCTAGACGAGACAAATTGTTGAAAAAAAGGCGCCAAGACATACACCACGTTGTCGCGTGAAACAAATATTTCAGTTTCGAGTTGATCTTCGTGTTAGAAGGTGGTGTTACGCTGTGTCTGTGTATACCGTAGGTGAAAAATATTTCTGCATGAGATATTGAAGTTTGTGTTAAACGAACATGCCGAGAATTTGCAACAATTCGACAGATTCATTCTGCTATATATTTGGGGAAGTGATTTTCAAGGGACAAAGTAGGCCGTTGTCACCGTTCTTGAAGACAGCTACCATCTGTACTTCGGGTGTAAAATCGGCGACCAGGATTGCGTTTGGGCTCCGAAACAAAATTGTAACTCGTGTGCGCGTACTCTCACAGGATGGTTGAAAGGTACACATAAATCGATGCAGTTCGCCGTACTTATGGTTTGGCTCGAGCCCCGTGATCATGTTTCAGAATGTTACTTCTGCCTGACTAACATAAAAGGTTTCTCAAAAAGCATAAAGCATAAAATACAGTATCCTAACTTGGATTCCGAGAGGATGCCTGTGAAACATGATGTTTGTCTACCTGTACCCGTACCACCAGACTCATACACCCTGTGCAGTGGTTTTTTTTTTTTTTTTCGACGAAGAACCTGCTGCTTGTGAGGATGTTGTACAATCTTCGAGTACACAATCAGATCCCAATTACGCTTCAGTGCCTGGCACTAATGAACAACATGTGATAAGTCAGGAAGAGCTGAATGATCTGATCAGAGACTTAAACCTTTCCAAGTCTAAGGCCTTGCTGCTTGCATCACGATTTCAACAATGGAATCTACTAAACCAAGATGTGAATATATCGATGTATAGGAAAAGAGAGGTAAGCCTAGTTCCTAATTTTACAAAGGATGGTGATTTGGTGTATTGCAGTGGCATTCATCGCTTATGGGACAACTGAAGTTGAACTACAACACTGAAGATTGGAGGCTATTCGTAGATTCCTCTAGGATAAGTCTCAAGGCAGTGTTACTACACAATGGCAATGAAAAGCCAGCCATCCGTATTGCTCATGCTGTACATATGAAAGAAACATACAAGAATATGCGAAACCTATTGCAGAAAATAGAGTACGAACAGTTCCAGTGGTCTGTATGCGCTGACCTTAAGGTTATTGCCATCCTCACCGGTTTACAAGGAGGTTACAAAAAACACTGCTGCTTCTTCTCACATTGGGATAGTCGAGCCAAAGGTCAGTACACCGTCACAAAATGGTCGCCAAGGAAGCAACTGGTCTCAGAGGAGATGAACGTGACTAATGAACGTCTTGTGGATCCGAAAAAAAATATTATTACCACCCATTCATATCAAATTAGGGCTCATGAAGGTCTTCGTCAAGGCCCTGAACCGTGATGGTGAAGCATTTTGTCATCTCAGAAAACTATTCCCAAGACTCAGCGAGGCCAAGGTGAAAGAAGGTGTTTTTACGGGACCGCAAACCAGAGACGTTTTTAAGGATACTACATTTTCTGCTAAGCTTAATGAAGTGGAAAGTGAGGCTTGGGAGGCCTTTCGAGAAGTGTGCAGTAACTTTCTAGGGGATCATAAGTCACCTGATTACAAAGACATTGTGGGCACGTTATTGACTTCATTTCGTAACATGGGATGTAATATGTCCCTAAAGTTACACTTCCTGCATTGCCACCTGGACTTCTTCCCTGAAATGTACAGCTTGGGAGAGGTCTCTGACGAACACGGGGAAGGGTTTCACCAGCAAATAGCTGCCATGGAGAGGCGCTACAGTGGTAAATGGAGTGTGAATATGTTGGCAGACTTCTGTTGGAATGTGACACGAGAGACCCCCTTAGTAATTACAAGAGGAGTAGGAAAACCAATAGGACCAATAGTAGTAGTGACACGTACGTGTTAAACTTTAACTTTTTATACAATTTTATTTGCATAATTTATATTGATATTTAAAATACAACGTGCAAATTATTATGGGTGGAGAATAGCATCTTTGGGCGGATATTGAAACACCCCCTCCTCCTCCCTGAAAACTGGTACATTCTGGAGAAAAATGGGTTACGGATTCGAACTCAGGGGCTCGAAACCTATAGGAATCACATATTTTCGTTCCTGGAAGCGAAAAACAAGTTTCATTTTACCGACCAGTGTTATAATTATTATTATTAAATTTTCCGCCTTTTGGTAGGTCCTGGGACTAACGAGGAATTTTGTTTTTAATTTTAGATTTGGACCTGGAAATGTTTCTTCCGTGTTCCTCGATCTTCAACTTCTCCTTTTAACTCCCAATATTTTCTTCCATTTTTCAAATCATCGATCAGCTGTGTTCTTCTTCCTATTCCTCGCTTCTCTTCCATATTTCCTTTTATGGCGGTGAGAAGAAGACAATTTCTTCGCAAGATGTGTCCATTCGAATTGGCCTTCCTACGAAGGATGGCGGCTAGAAGTGTATTCTTATCTCCAATCCGTTTTAAAACATGTTCCTTTATTGTTCTCCGTGTCCATTTTATCTTCTCCATTTTCCTCCAACAGCGCATTTCGAAGCTCTCCAAAAATGTCTTCTCTAATTTCTGTGATGTCCAAGTCTCTGAACCATACAGTCCAATGCTTCATTGACCAACTTCTTCTTAAGTCCAATATTGAGCCTGCTAGTTAAGAGTGATATTTTTCTTATTGAACGCTTCTTTAGCTATGACAATTATTGACCTGATCTCTTTGGTGCAGTAAGCGTCCCTCGTCAAAATACTTCACACATACTTAAAATTGTCAACCCCTTCAAGTTATCTTTGTTCTACTCTGATTTGTAAGGGCGTGTTTCCACGGGATATTCTCATGGCTTTCGACTTTTCGATGTTAATTTCCATTCCATACAGTTTTCCAGTGTCAACTATTTTGTCAATCATCTCCCGTAGTCCTCTTTCGGTTTTAGCTATTATAACTGTATCATCTGCTTACCTGATCTTGTTAATGATCTGCCCTCCAATCTTGAAATTTCCAATTCCCATCAATGCTTCCTTCATTAAACATTCACTGTAAATATTGAATAATTGGGGCGACAAACTACATCCTTGTCTGACTTCTCTTCCAATCTTCACACTATTGGTTTCTCCTTCATGCAAGCGCAACTTAACTCGTTGTCCCATGTACTGATTTTAATTGAGTTGTCGGTCTCTCCAGTTGACTCCAATTTCCTAAACTATTATCAGAAGTTTCGTCCAATTGACCAGGTCGAAAGCTTTTCGCCAGTCGATGAAGCACAAACACGACTCTTCCTTTACATCAAAAATTCTTTCTGATATAATTTTCATCAATCCAATAGCATCACTGTTATCTTTTCCTTTCTGGAATCCAAATTAATCTTCTTCTAACCTCTCATCTATCTTACTTTCCAGCCGCCTGTTCAGTATGCATGCAATAATATTTCCCGTGTGGGAAATCAGGGTAATGATTCTGTGACCGTTGCTCTTCTTTGCTTGCTTTTCCTTGGGCAATGCAATCATTGTAACATCAAGAAAATCGTTTAGCCATTTTCCACTCAGGCAGATTTTGTTAATAATTTAGCACTATCATTGCATTGTTTCCTAACCCCTTGAGCAAATCTACTGGTATCTTGTCTCCAGTGCTCATTCTTATTCGCATGTATTTGATTACTTGTACTACTTCACTTTTCAATATGCTGGACCCGCTTGCATCATCATCCTCCTCTTCATCTGTTTCGATGGCAACATATGTTGGGGGGGTTATTATGATCATACAAATATTTTATGTATTCCTCCCAGATTCTAAGGATTCTTTGATGATCAGTGATTACGTTACCTTGTTGATCTTCGATGTCAAACGTTCGTATACTGTTCTTTTTAGCTTTCCCTCCTAATTCATGTGCTTTCTGGTACATCAGATCATACCTACCGCGCCGTTGAAGTTCCATTATTTCTTCACATATCTGCTCCATGTACTTTTCTTTGGCTTTGTCCGTTTCTCTCCTCAATTCATTATTCAGCCTTCTGCGTTATTTTATGTCCGTGCGTTTTGCTCTTCTGCGTGCCTCCATCTTCTTAAGCATCGTTTCAGTTATCCATGGTTTTCTCGGTGCTCTCTCCATCCTGCCAATATTAATGCGGAGTGTGTCAAGTAGAATATGTGTAACTGTTCCCCAACTATTTTCTGTATTGTCAACCATATCGCCCATTCCTCAGATTTTCTTTTCAGTCTCTTCTTTCACATTTCATCGATATTTATTAGTCGCTCTAAGTTTGATTTTCGATTTTTCTCCCATATTTCTTGATCGATTTTTACCAGGTTTGCACTTCCGCCACCAGAAGATTATGATCCGAATCAATGTTCGCTCCTGTCAGTGTCTTCACGTCTAGTACACTATTCCTGAAACGTTGCTTCACAGGAATGTAATCGATTTGGTAGCGTTTCTTATCTCCTGGACTTTTCCACGTGTACAGCTTGTTGTTTCTTTCCTTAAACTACGTGCTCATCACCACCATATCACGTTGCCTACAGAAATGGATAACTTCGTCCATTTATTCTACCTAGTCCAAATGATCCCACTACTTTATTTGCAGCTTCATTTCCTACTACGCTGTTGAAGTCTCCCACTACTATGGCGTTGACTTTAATTCTTCCTTCCTGATGAAATATGTCACTAATATCATCATACACTGCTTCTACTTCATTGTCATCATGGTCGGTTGTCGGCATATACGCTTGTATTTTTACAATATCCACTGGTTTTGCATGTAGTTTTGCAAAATTCAAGCGGCCACTGCAGCATTCCACTTTTGCTCCACTTCTTGCTACTTTGTTCTTCATTGCTATCGCGACAATATTCTCGGCCTTATCGCCACCCGAAAAGTATATTCTGTACTTTCCCGATACTATCACGTCTTATCCTGACCATCTTACTTCTCTCAAACCCACTATGCCCACTTTACATTTCTCAATTTCCACTTTTAAATTTTCAAATTTACCCGCATGTCGTAGAGTTCGTATGTTCCAGGTTCCCATGCAGAAATGAAAGTTATTATTTTTATCATTTTCTCCTGTGATGATTCTTCCCGGAGATCCGAACGGGGGACTATTTTACCTCCGGAATGTTTTACCTTAGGAAGAACTATCATATTTATTTATTCTCATCCTTCGTCCCTCCTGGGAAAATATAATGTGGTAGTATTCTCATTTCCTTCCCACATCTGCATGCCGTTGATCATCTAGTGGTTCATCCGCCTTTAAGACAATTTCCCCTGCTAAGGACAAGAAGATGCCCTGACCTCCACCCGCTTATCCGCCCTCCGAGAAGGCCATTGACACTTAGAAGAAGCTGACCCCTTATCCCGGGAGTCGGTTGGTCCCCACCTACGTTAGCCGCCTAAGACGTTTCCCGCTTTCTTCCGCGAGGAGGTGTAGGTTGGGATTTCCCCTTTGTTTAGAATGAGACGCAAAGGCTTTTCTCAAACCTCTCCAGTACTGATGGGTTACAATTTTGAAATTATATTTGCAGGCTCAAAGCATGTGTTGTTTTCTTTTGAATTGCCCATTACGTAAACTAATATCATATATAACCCTTAACAGGAAACATGTGTCTGTCAGACACGTATGGTTTTTCTTTGTATTACATTGGCAACACTGATTCACTCAATGTATCGGTTTTCTCAGTACCTTCCTATTATTTATTTGTACGTCTGTTGCAGTTGTTCATTGTTGGCGTTGATGTCTGAGTGAACATTTATAGATGATTTTAGAAAACCTACGGTGTCTGAGAGGCACGCACTTCCGTTATCGTCTATATTTTTGCGTGTTTATTGGACACACATTTCCTGAAGAGACAGTTTTTCTTTCAAAAGGTTTTGTGGTTGACTTTTATTTACCATGAAAGAGAAGCTATAGAACTCTTTAAACATACTATTTTGTTTGTATGAGATTTTATGTATTTACAAAATATAAACCTAGTACTTCGAGAAACAAATGTAAGAAAGAAACTGTAAATACAACAGATCGTTATTCTACGGCAAAAATTCCAAAAATGCTGAAAGTGGAGGAGGAATTTATGTTACTGTCTTTAGTAGATTCTGATTAAGACCCCTCATTTTTTCCTGAAAGTCAAGAATTATCTACTGACAGTGAGGGCGATACTAATTTTGATACAGTGCAAGGTGTGAGGTCAAGTAGTAACAGAAGTGTCAATGTGAGCAGCCCTACTCAAGTTTCATGTGATAATGAAAGCCTTAGATACAGAGGTAAAAAAAAGGTTTGTTTGGAATTCAAATGAACCACTAAGAAACCGAAGGGTTCTTCATCAAAACGTAGTAAGAGGGATGCCTGCTATAGCCACCCATGTAAGAAATTTGGGGAAAAAATCCTAGCAAAGTTGATATTTGGTTTACCATATGTGATGATATAATTGAAAAGATTTCAACATGAAGTTGGAAGAAGGTCGAAACAAATTTGAAGTAGAATAAAATGAAACTACAGATCTACTGACCTATCTGAAAATAAAGCCCTTATTGATCTCCTAATGTTCTGTTCTATTTGTAAATCAGGATATGAAGACATATATTCACCATTTTCAAAACACTTTCGGACAACCTCTATTTAGAGCTACCATGTCCGTCGAACATTTCCAAGCTCTTCTGGACAAATAGCACATTTGGACAGGGTAGCTACATGTGGACAAATATCATATTTGCATGATAGTAATGTGTAGAATTATAAAAACTTAAAACTTGTCACTTTTTAAATTTATGTACTATTTTTATTTAGATATTGAAATATTTTCAAAATTTATATGCCAGTAGAGCCGAATTAATGTATGTAATTCTTGTTTATCATATTTTCCTCGCAGTACAAAATATAAAGTTTAATTAATCTACATTACACATACGATTTTTTTTTTAAATATTGCTTTATACATGTCCATTTCCTGTAAGCGAGAAAAAATTACGTTTCCTGTTAAGGGATAAATTCGAGCCAAATCAGTTTTGCAAGCTGTTTCATTCTTGGCGTTCATAATATACATCGAATTTATGAACTGTACAGACAAATTTTACATATTTGGTCCAAACGATTGTTGATTGTTTTGTCTTTCAATCTAGTGCACACGTGACACTATAGCGACACGTAGTCCGAAACTATAGCGACCTGTCAGGTGGGGTAATGCAGGAACGTCAACCCCAATTTGCTACGCAAGTGACTGCCAAATAAACCTAGACTGCTTTCACAATCTTCCAGTTGTTCTTGTGAGGAAGAGGACGTCTCTTAAAGCTCAGGGATATATATTAATTATCAGTTGCATCTGAAGGTAAACATATGATCGACCACATGAGCTTCTTCCAAAATATACTCGGCATCATTGTCATATACATCTTCAAACACCTAATTATCTTCTTCTGGTATTAACATATCTTCCAAAATACACTGTTCCACTTCAGACGAATTAAATATTTCCCTTCTTTCATTTTTTTTTCAATTGCACATATATATTTCATAGATACGAACAATGAACCGTTACTTAACCAGACACGTGGGAATTCTCTACTTCAAGCTTAACAGCACAGTGAGAAAACAAATTGATGGACGTCATAGATTATATTGAAATCATTATGCACTCAAACAAAAGTCAGGTTTACTCACTGCGATCAGAGTTGCCAGCACGAAGGTACGAAAATTTCTCAGGGGTGCACTATACACCATATTACCAATTCAAGATTGAGACATATTACTTAGTGCACATTTCTCATTTTATATTACACATAATAGCTAGGACTTTGCTATATATAAGACACGCCTTCATAATGAGTTCAAACTTGATATGCTAAATATTTAATTTGCATTTGTTTTAATAAAATTTGAGGCTTCCGCTACATAATCCTAATTTAACGGTTTTATATAGCATATTTAAAACATTTATCTTTTCAGATTTGTACCGAACAGTGTCTCTACCGAGTCGTGGAAACTAGTTCGGGACTGTGTACAAGTAAGCATTTAAAAGGTGCAGATATTATACTCACATAAGCCTCAGTTGCTCAGAAAAGTAGTAAGTTCTCCTGCTCATGTTCAAAGTTTAACTTCAGTTGGTGGTGTTCATTATTATTCAGAATGTTTATGTATCGACGCAACACACCGAAATACACCCAAAAGAAGGAAATAAGCAACATGCTTAAAGTTCCGAATATTACTAGGCAGAACGAATTTAACTTGATTTTACTCCATTAAATAAGCATGGTGGTTTAGTCGTATCGATATTGTAGCCGGTATGAGGGGTTCGTGGTTCGATCCCAGGCTAAGTAAGTTAGGGGTGGGAAATACCGTGTCCGTGAGATTTCTCATGTTTCTTTCATGTGGGGTTCTCATATGACATCTCACATTCTCATTCCACCAACTCATTCATAATCGCTCAATTTCATAAACTGTCCGCCTTCTTTAGACTACACAGACATTAAACCAGAAATCTCCTTTCATTTCATTTCAACAACTGCAAATGATGGAAGAAAATTTTACGAATGCACGTCTCCCACTTCAAATTACAACACATTGTTTAATTCCAATTTAGGGAGAATTGGTATGAAATAAATTGTAAGGGTCCATAATTTCATTTTCTCTACCGTTCTTCAACATTTATTTTTACAGACTAACACCTCACATTTTTTTTTCTTCCCTTCATAGCTGTTGTTTTCATTTTTGTTCTTTTCCTACGTTTAAAGTTTTTTTTATATATATATATAAAAAAGAGAAAAAGAATTGCAGCCACATTTACTTTTTGTAACAAGATGTAACCTCTATTTTAGCTTCAATATATTGTTTAAAATGGTTCTTTTCTTTCTCTGTTGCGTCCTGCGTAGAATGGAATGAAATATTAAATTACGCCAACCCTACCTCACGTCGATGCCTAATCGCATCAAAGAGAATGACCCAGCAACCTTGAAAGAACAGAACCAAAGTCACAATGCACACAGAAAAGGGATTAAAACATTGGAAAAGCCAAGCCGCTCACAGCATCCGATCTGGACGTGGCTCCAAGGCAAAACGTGTCGGCGATTTTTTTTTTCTGTTTCTCTCTCTCCACGAGTTCCTGATTAGCTTTCTACTTGATCCTACAATTCAGCCCAATTGCTAAGTGTACAGAAGCATCATGATCATCACCTTGATACTTTTAGATTATTATTATCTCTTGAGCCATGTCACGAATCTCACCATTTTTATGTTTCCTTTTTGATATATATATATATATATATATATATATATATATATATATATATATATATATATATATATATATATATATATATATATAATCAGAATGCTCATGACCATGGTCTAAGAAGTTCGTTTACAGTAAACACATTTACCTCTCTCGTGACGGAGATCCGAGTTCGATTCCCGGTGAGAGCTCATGTGGTTCATACCCCAGTTAAACTGTAGGTCCGCTTCTCACAAGTAAACCTTACGTTTGGGTGAATCGAGTTGCTGACTGAGACACATATGAGAAAGTAGTACTAAATGTGGTCAGTATTTCAGTGAAGTTATAGGTGCGAAGCTCCAGGGGTTTAGGAGATACAGCTACCAGAACATCACATGGAAGTACAAAATAGTCTTCATACAGTTGGAAGTAAAAGCTCTGTAAGACCTCTTGTAACGACAATAGGTGAATAACAAATATATGGGTACATATTAGGACTAGGGGGAAGTCATATAGTAAGGGTAGACCTGACGGTGGCCATCTTGAAATCCGCCATTTTGAATTAAGGTCAAGTTTTTAAAATAGGAATAGGGTCATGTGATACATGATTTAAGGCGCAAATTTAATCAGAAGAACAATGATGACGTTAATTTTGATTTACGCGCAATTGCTAAAAAGTTACAGGAAAATTAAATATTGTTGCAGCATATGTATTAGTCCTTTACCTTACCTTGTAAATTTTGTGTTAATGATAATAATTAAATAAAAAGCAGGCGGATAAATACTAGGTCTATGGTAAGAGTTTCCTTGATGTCGGCCATGTTCAAATCCGCCATTTTGAATCAGACAAAAGTTTTAAACAAAACTCATAACATTGACAGCTTATTAATAGCATATTTTACCGTAAATCCAACGCTATAATCTTTTTTGCTTTATCATTAACCAGCATTTGTTATCGCATAAACAAGTTGCTAATTTAAGGAAAAATTACCAAAGTGGAATTGAGTCATAATTGTACTTGGGTCTTTCTTCCAGAAAAGTCCTCAATTAGTACAATCAATATGTAGTTCAGAAAAGAGTGCATAACTTGCACAAATGCTCTGCTCACAGTGAGCACACCTGACAAAGGCAAATGAGTTACACTTGACACATTTGTCGTTAACAATTCCGTTAAAGCAGTAGTCGTAAGGAGCGATCCATTTAATTTTGTGCTGGTTAATGATAAAGCAAAAATGGTTATATTGTTGGAGTTATGATAAAATTTGCTATTAATAAGGTGTCAATGTTATGCGTTTTGTTTAAAACTTTTGTCTGATTCAAAACGGCGGAGTTGAACATGACAGCCATGAAAGCAACTCTTACCATAGACCTAGTATTTATCCACCTGCTTTTTATTTAATTATTATCATTAACTCAAAATTTACAAGGTAAGGTAAAGGACTAATACATATGCTGCAACAATATTTAATTTCCCTGTAACTTTTTACCAATTAAGCGTAAATCAAAATTAACGCATCCATTGTTCTTCTGATTAAATTTGCGCCATAAATCATGTATCACATGACCCTATTCCTATTTTAGAAACTTAATCTTAATTCAAAATGGCGGATTTCAAGATGGCCGCCGCCAGGTCTACCCTTACTATATGACTTCCCCCTAGTCCTAATATGTACCCATATATTTGTTATTCACCTATTGTCGTTACAAGAGGTCTTACAGAGCTTTTACTTCCAACTGTATGAAGACTATTTTGTACTTCCATGTGATGTTCTGGTAGCTGTATCTCCTAAACCCCTGGAGCTTCGCACCTATAACTTCACTGAAATACTGACCACATTTAGTACTACTTTCTCATATGTGTCTCAGTCAGCAACTCGATTCACCCAAACGTAAGGTTTACTTGTCAGATAGTATTGGTATTGAATGGGTCACTGAACTCCAAATCAACTGACGACGAATTTACCTCCACTTAAATTTTGTTGGAAACGTAATGCGTGAAATTTTGTGATTTCTAGGAGAATTTTCGGTGTGCATTCCACGATTTACTTTCGCTGAGACTTTGGTATTACTTTTTTAATGTGTATGACACTTTCTGATAGTATCCAAAACAAATAATTAATTGCGAATCTCTTTCATAAAACCATTTTTTTTTTATGTTTTTAGTTTCAGGAAACATTTTGCCGTTTGTTACTCTTCTTTTTGTGGCTTTAACTATTCCAACGCATTCGCTCCCAACAAACAATGGAACATTTACTATGGAAGTCCTAAATCTAGTTCCCGTTCATCGTTACACTGTAGAAATTACGTCGCAAGTTGCAACGGTTTGATATAGTTCAAGAAATGAATGATGAGTTCAGATGGATGTGGCAGGACACAAGACATAGAACTTCTGAATCACTTGACCCTCAATCTGCAAATATTTCAAGCGAAACTTGTGTTAGGGACTAAACAGTTTCTGTTGTTGCTTTTGTATTGCCTTCCAATGACCAGGAAGCGCCAGGATAATAACTGTGCTGAATAAGACCAGAAGAAAAAGGTCTTTTGTTTTACTCTGAGTTTTGCTGAAGTCCCTGCTACAGACTAGAATGAGTACTGTGCTAACACTACATCTTCATTCGTCTGTCAGAAGAATGAACTCGTTTGGTCTCTTTGCAGTTCTCGTTCAGCCTCTTCTACCACAAGATTTTTTTTTTATTTCCCTCTCTCCATCTAAAGCATCTTCCACATGTCCTTTCATCTAAGTCCCCTTTTTCGTGGAAAAGGAAAGGAAAACGATGAAGGGGGAAGACAGAGGAATAAAAATGGTTTCTGGGGAATTGGTGGGAAGGACGTAAAGTGCAAGAACTTAGTAAGTGGAACCTACGAGGAGCCAGTGTCTGCAAAGAATGCCTAAGACAAAGAGAGGAGTCCAAGTAGTTCTCTTTCTATTTCTCTTTATTTTTCATTTCATTTTATTCTTTATATTTATTTCTTCGCCCGTTCGCTTTCACTCGCTATTTCAGTTATTTAATACGGACTATAACAACCACGGATTTATTGATTTTCAAGCCAGTCAGATCAGACAGAAGCGCCAAAGCGTTCAAAAGTGGCTTTTAATATTTGTAATTCAGAGGACTGGTCAACGTACGAAAATGTTCATAAGTGATTGCGCAAACCAGAAGCAAAATAAATAAATAAATAAATAATAAATAAATAAATAAATAGTTTGGCGTGGACAGACACAAATAAACTTAACTAAAAAGATACGTTCAGTCCACAACTACGTCACATATCAAGACATACACATTTAGCAAATACTTCTTTTAGCGATTCCAAAACTCGCGATTTATTTCAACTTTGTTCGAAAGCTGGCATGTCTCTGATGTATGACTCAATTATTTATAACACTGTATATTCAACAAGACTATTGCACGGTACTTACTATTGAACTGTATTACATGCACAAGATTAAGTTATTTGACATTTCAGGTAGTGAGCACTTCATTCAGTCTTCTAAATATAATGTTTTACGCCTCAATCTATTCCTTAAATTTGGTTCATTTCTAAGCAACTCCATACGTAATTAAAATAATTAAACACATTATGCAAATAATTATAATAACACGTTATATTTCAGCCGGTTACATACTCATAATTTTTGTTATACGATGAATGCATAAATGAATAATTACAAATATTCTTTAAAATTCACAAAATTTAGAGGCAACATAGACACCAGACAAGGATGTAGTATGTCTCCTATTATTAAACATTTACAGTGAATGTTTAATGAAGGAAGCATTAATGGGAATTAGAGATTTCAAAGCTGAAGGGGAGATCATTAACAAGATCAAGTGTACATATTGTATGGTTATTATAACTAAAACGGAAAAAAAGTACTACATGAGATGATTGACTAGTTGACACTGGAAAACTGTATAGAATGGAAATCAACATCGAACAAAGTCGTAAGAATATCTCGCGTAAACGAACCCTTATGGGTCACAGTAGAACAAAGAGAACTTGAAGACGTCGATAATATCAAAATATTTCAGTTTTACAACCCACGGTTAAGTCGGCTGAGCTACAGGAGACGCTGATGATGAAAATGAATGGAAATGGTGGAATAAAGAAAGTGGGAGGAAACGGGAGAATCCCGAAAAAACACAGTGTTTGTCTACAACAAAGTCCGCTTGGCGCGCGCTGGAATCGAACCATGGACCCCGCACACCAGAGGAGAATGCTCTACCACTGATCCATCGATAATATCAAGTATCTGCGAAGTAATTTGACGAGAAACGCTTACTGCACCAACGAAATTAGATCAAGAATTGCCAAAGATGCATTCAACAAGAAAATGTCACTCTTAACTAGCAGGGTTAATATTGGACTAAAGGAGTTGATAAAATGATATGTATGGAATATTGGACAGTAAAGTTCAGATACTTGGACACTACGGAAGTTGTGGAAGAAATACTTAGAGAGCTTCGAAATGTTGTATTGGAGAAAGATGAAGATTAAATGGACAGATAGATTAACAAACGAAGATGTTTTAGAACGGATAGGAGAGAAGGGGCGCTTTTAGCCAGTAACAATCAAACATGGATATTTCTCTTTCTTTTTAATTCTAACAATTATCTCCAAACTTGGTCGATGCGACGTTCTGCGACTTTTCTTCGTTGAAATATCGTTCTCAATTATAGTTAATATTTCCTCAGTCAATGTTTGATAAAATACTCTAGGAGTTCTTCAGTTTCTTTAAGAGTCACTCTTGAGCCGCTAGATAATGCACATGGAATTGTTCATTTATGGAATGTAAAACTAAAACTAATTAACATTTTCTTTCACCCGACATCGATCCAACATTTTGCTCTCGAGTTATGGCTACTTTTTATTTTATTTTCCGATCGACGTAAAATCAGCTGATCATAGCGCCGAAAGGCAACATTTGCGTACCCAGGTTGGTCGGGTTGGTCTATACTTTTGTCTTATCTTGGTGTCAGGAATCACCTTCCAAACAATGGTGGTGGTGTTTGGAAGCACCATGTGTATGTAATAACGTATGGGTTTAAGTTCAATCTATACACCCACTGTTACAATTATGTATGGTTAAGTTGAATAATCGAACGTAAAATAAAAAGTCATGAATATCCATTATTATTATTATTATTATTATTATTATTATTATTATTATTATTATTATTATTATTATTATTATTATTATTATTATTATTATTATTGTTGTTATCATTATTATGCTGTTAAAGGGAGGAAATCATGAAACACGACATTATAGTAGAGGAACCTTACTTCGTCAGTTTTCTTTTTTTTCTTCTTCTTTTTTTAAAGCCGTCTCTAAACTGTAGCATTAGATAACTGCTTTAACAGTAAATGCTGGATATACTTCTGTGTTTAAACTCACAGAAAGCTATTGGAATATGTCCAAGTCGTAAGAACATGCTATCGATTTCGGAAGACAGAGGTTCCATTCCCGAAAAGAGTAGTTCATTTGCACTAAGAGCCTTGCTTCAATTCCACGAAGAAAAAGCTGATACGTTAAAGAGTCAAGCACGCAAGTGTAAAATCAGGGTCATTCAAGGAAGTGGTGCATGTTTGAAAATCATGTTAGGTGAATTTTCAAAGATGCCTCATAGCACAAAAACGTAAAGTATTATTAAATAAGAATAATATCATTTCAGATCCCAGTGCATATATGTGCGTGTTTGTGTGTGTGTGAATGTTCATGTGAGATAAGTACACACGCACTTCATTACAGTTCTTCCGTTCTCAAATAATTGTCAGCTTTGAATGATTTTGTAGTCAAAGTTCGACTTCACTGGGCGTTTTATTTTTTTTTTTATTTCGTTTTACCCACTAATTTTGTTCAGGGGTCCATGCAGTCCCTGAAAAATGAGCATCTGAGAATGCTGAGAGAAGAGGAGCATAAGAAACGTAGTGTGATGCTTTGAGTTTCCTGTGATAATCCCAAACGGGGACTGCCCTTTATTGTACCTATGTATGTGATCCTTACATCAAAATAAGGAGGAAAACAGTTTATGTGTAATTGTGGTGAAAAGTGCATACTTTCAGAGCTTGGGCCGTCCGAAATCGTGGAAATTTTAAATACCAACATGTGATATTTCAAATTCCGAAAACCGTTTAGTGGTGGTCCACATCAGCGTACAGAATGTCGGGCATACATCTTTTAAAATATATATTTCAACAATGTACAATCAGTGCGTAAGGATCCCTACCGATTATAATTCTCAGATGTGCTCCCAGCAGAATTCTCAGATATGCTCTGATTTCAAGATGGGTCCAAAGTAGGAAGAATGCAAGCCTTACCAGCAGCTGACATGGAATGTCGGAAGTGGGAAGTATTAGGAACAACCAGCTCCTTGGTCCCTCGTGTTCAGAATAATGCTTGTCATTTGTCAGAGAGTCTCCCTTTCTGATTCATCAGAAACAATCCACAATGTAACTTTTCACTTGTTTTACTAAATCTCTCTCGCACAGTAGCAAATCCTATGTTTGCGTCGTTATGTGAGGAATATGCATAGAGGTTACAAATACAGTGTGGGTGTCTATTAGTACAATATCATTAGGACCTGAAACAGTGGCACAATAATAGGGTAGGCATTGCCTAGGGACGCAATGCGCTTGGGTATATTAGGGGGTATGGGGGCGCTACTATTGATTTTACCTAGGGAGTCAAACGCCATTTTTACGTCACTGACTTGAATTTTTTATGTTACGTCCTATTTTAATCTTGGCTTGCTTGTCCATGTTTAAGTTAGGCCGGAGAAAAGTTATTTCGAACTAATGTGGCAAAGTACCGGTAACAAATAACTCATAATTCATGCATCTTGTTGACGAGTGGAAATTGTATATTTTTAAGTAGGTCTACTTTTAAATTTAGGGATGTAGCCTATGCCCTTAGTTTGCTGTCCCCATCTGTTGTTAAATCTACCAGTATTATTATTATTAGTATCGCTATTATCAAACCATACATATTGTTTTGCCATGCCACATATATTGTAATTTCATTAAAAGCATCCCAAAACTTTGTAATTGACCCGGGCACAGGGACGTTTGTAACAAGACAGATGCTGTTATAAAATGTCTCGTAACTTTCTACATTAGAAATTGTCACGTATGAAAAAAACAATGAATGGTGCAACAAAGCTTCACTTAAGGTATTGGGTAATTTCCAGACTTATTGGAGCATAAACATGTAAAATAAATAAATAAATAAATAAATAAATAAAATGTAAAATTTCTTACAATTGCCCCCAGTCTCCCCTACATCAATTTGGTGTATCACATGCACATATTCCCATTTGAAAAACCGAAATTTGATTTCAATATGGCGGATCCAAGAGGGCGGAGGGGTGGGTGACATATGTCAGAGAAGCAGTACTTGATCCAGTTTGTTTTGCATATGCGCAGATTGAACATACGCAATTTTGTGTTCAAGCGTTATAGTGGAGTAAGATTGAATTCCGGATATATGGAGGCCCATAAATATGCAAATTACTGTCATGGACCACTAAAATCAGTACAATACACATTGAACCGCGGAGTACCTTGCATTTGAATCAATTTTACACGAGTCTCGAGGGGACACTTCGCGAATGTACCTTGTAAGCAGTCTTGAGGACAGTACGGCAGAGGTTGTAAATAAATCCTACTTACCACAACTTTATATATATATATATATATATATATATATATATATATATATATATATATATATATTTCTCTCAATGGATAAGAAGCTACGAGATATTCGAGTAGTCTCCTAATTCATTCCATCGTATACCTCACCATTTCACTTTATGTGGTGCAATTAAGGATGCCAATACACTGAAGAAAAATCGAATGGCGTCCGACATGTTGAAAATGCTTTTGACGAACTTAAGTAAATTTCGTTGTCAAATATATGCGAATTTGTGCATCATGGTTGTTTAGATTGTATCGAAACACATTGAACATGCATTGTAGATTACCATTATTTTACCTCCCTTCAGTAACAAATAAACCTACATATTTACTTACTACAAGCATCAAAATGGTGTTCTCTTTCGGAACAAACTGATTGCTGAGTCACTTTGTATTTAATGGACGAACTTGCTCAGCTTAATTTTGTACATTATATGTCGTTAGCTAGTTTCCTTTCATGTGATCCTTCCTATTATTATTATTATTATGTTAATGGAATATATTCAAATTTAATTTTATTGTTAGGTGATATTCTAAATGTTTTAATGGAAATATAATAAACATAATTAAATAATATAATAATATAAAATGAAGAGTGCCGAGAAAAGTCAAACATGCTATAGTTGTTCTTCACAACGACCATATTTCGAAACTATTGCTCATCAACTCTCGAGCCTCTACTCAAGAGAGAGTTCTTCTACTCCGTCATGACCCTTTTCAGCAAGTGAATCTCCGGAGATGTCTTACGATATTATCAATTATTCAACGAACTACAAACGCTCAGTATCATCAAAAATTAATCTTATATAGTACCAGTATCTATTCCCTCAGGAACAATTCGTGTTGCTTTGAAGATACATCGAAGTCTGCTTTACAATTTCCAAATCTAATACTTCCCAATTGTAACAAATATATCAAGTACTTGAATGCGAATCCACGAAATGCTCTTCAATACATTTATTTGTCATTTGGTTAGGAAAATGTTAAAATAACGCAAGCAAAGAAGGCTATTTTCTAACCGTAAAGAAGGAAGTTAACCGTCCCCTTCCTTAGTAGTGTATATGTTCGGTACTTGGATTCAAGTACCTAAAAGCTACGAGGCTCAAAAAAGCTGTTATTGGAAAACCTCACTCAAATTTCAACACAGAAGCAAGCACGGGCTTAGAACATGAAGCTGCCTCACCCCCTACATCTTGTGGAACAAACGTCTCGCCCAAATAGCATATGCCTTCAAAGCCAAGCCACATTCTGACTGTAAAATATCCTTCATCTTTTATTTCGCCGCCTTTTTATAGGGAACTCCGACTTAGTAGGAAACTCCCGCCTAAAGCGCAATCTATCTCAGGTTATTTCTTCTTTTTATAGGTCCCTACATAGTCTTTCTTAGCTTTATAGTCCTCTAGCTGTGCAGCGAAGGGGTAAGCATGACATTCCACCCTTTTATGTTCACCATCCCAACACAGCAAAGATAGAATCGTTGAGTAAAAGCAAGGAAGAGATAGAAAGTGAGATGAAAGGTAGAAGGCAAATTTACATTCAGATGGTGAGCCATCACGCATTTCCACTCTAGATTATCCGAAACGCTACGAAAAAAAAAAGTTAAGCAAATGTGCAAAAATGTGATCACCAAAAGAAAAAAAATGTGCAGAAATGAAGCGCTCTTGAGATATGAGAAAAGTCAAACACGTCTAAAAAAAAAAAAAAAAAATACTGTAATGACGTTAGTAACATAGATTACACATTACTTTTTCCTGTTTCTGTTATGCTTAGAAGACTTTCAACAGAAATGGTGTGCAAGTTTTCACGAATACTTGATTTATCTTACGGCAAAAAAAAAAAAAAAAAAACTGAATATATATCTGCGCCAATTCTACATATCATGCAAAGCAATTGTTTTCTTGAGCTTTACTGAGAGACACTTTACAATCCAAGCAAATGCTGCTCGCGTTTTATTTTATGTACTATACAGTTTTTTTTTTTTAATAATTGCCAACGTTTCGTCATTATTGAATTAGATCTGGGTAATTGACACAACTAACGGAAACCCATGTAACTCTAGCATAACTGGATAGTCATTTGTTCGTAATTTGTTTCGACACAATCATTTCTGGTGGCATATTTACGCTGTGTGAAAAAGAAAAACAAAGTTGGCCGTTTTTTTTTTTTGTTTTTTTTTAAGGAGGGTTGTGAGGTTCATTTTCCTGATATGTTGACCAAGTGGTTATTTCCTCAACTGAATGAAGAAAGTAACACCTACACATCATCCAATTGGCTGGAAACTCACCACATGTCCACAGCGAGGTAAGAGCAATCTTGATTAGAAAACTGCCACATCGCTGAAATAGGCAAGAAAGTGATAATGATGATGAACTTCTGTCATGGTCGTCATGTTCTCCAAACCTTTTCCATTGCGATTTTTTATGGGGTTACGTAGAGACGCAGTTTGCTGTACGAGGTATTACCCCATTTTTTATATATATATATTTTTTTACCGGGCATACCAGTATCAGTACGACATTCCACCGCTGTATGTCTCGAGGTACACGTATTAGCTACTGCACCACAAAGTTGCGTCATCTTTGGCGCATTCAGTTCTGAGACGTAGTTGTGCATGTCAGGGTGTATTTCATTGCTTGTGCGATTTGTTAAATGGCTGATGTTAAAAGCAGTGGCTCTGCCTCAAGTTCCGTGTCAAGTTGAAGAAAACTGCACCCGAAACATACTGCATGCTGAAGAAGGCATTTAGTGAGAGTGCACTAAGTCAAGCAAGAACATTTGCATGGTTCAAACGTTTCAAAGAAAGCCACGAATCTGTGGAATCTGACAAACATTCTGGTCGACCAGGACCGGATTAACCCATCTGGAGGCCCGGGGCTATAAAATCATGTGACACCTGCTGACTTTGACTAAAATGTTTCTGTGAAAGTTCAGCAGAAAATTAAGGGAATATGTTTCATATTTCTGGTCATATCTTATCTTATGGTGATAACTGTATCTTGTATGATACTTTTTAGACAGACAGTTGAAATTTTGATCAGAGTGGTGGCCCGCGTTCACCTGGAGGCCCAGGGCTACAGCCCATGTAAGTCCCTCCCTTAATCCGGCCCTGTGGTCGACCATCAACACCGGAAATGATCACGAAAGTGCGTGGTGTGATTCGCGGAGACAGAAGGCAAACAATTCACGATGTTTGTTACATATTTCGTGCAGTACATATCAACGAATTATATCCTATGAATTCAACATGAGAAGAATCGCAGCGAAGTTTGTCCCTCGCATTCTCAGCATCAAATATATATATATATATATATATATATATATATATATATATATATATATATATATATATATATATATATTTAATAAATAAAAACAATCAGGATTCAGACGTACACAGAACTGCAACAAAAAGTTCGAAAGTGTCTAAATGGGGTGGGTCTATGATTATGATCCTGAAACGAAGAAGCAATCATCACAATGGAAGACGCCATTCCCTCCAAGACCGAGAAAAGCTCGACAATATTTTTTTCCCTCATTAGAAGAATTGTGAATAAGGAGTTTTTTTTTCCACTTGGTCAGAATATCAACAGGAAGTTTTACTGCGATGGTTTGAATAGATTGAGGGAAGATGTTCGGCGTAAACGGCCAGAGCTGCGGCAAACGTAATACTGTTTCCTGCACCATGACAACGTGCTCGCGCACACATCGCTCGTTGTGAAGGAATTCCTGGGCAAAAGCAGCATGACAACTGTACCCCACCCTCCCTACTCTCCTGGTCTAGCCCATGGCGACTTCTGCCTGTTCCCTAAGATGAAACGTTGAAAGGGCGACGTTTTGGATCCATTGAAGACATTGAAGTGTAATGGCAACGGGTCTTGAACACCCTTCACCCGGCTGACTTCCAGGGGTGCTTCCAGAAGTGTGAACGACACTGGGATCGTTGCATAGGCCTACATGCCGGAAGGGATACTTTGAAGGTGACGGAGGACATTAGGACACAAGTATAACTTTTTGATTTATACAATGACGTTCTCGGATATTTTGGGTAGTATTTTAATACTGCGTAGAATTGGCGATCTAAAAACATGTGTTACCAATTTCATCCACACTATTACATGTGACATGCTACGCCATGCATGACTGGAAATTGACTAGTGAAAATGAAATGCAATATTTAGTTTAACGTAACACGTGTATATTCTTTAGGCTAAGGGAGATAATGACTAAAGCAAGCGAATGACGATGGAAGAATTGGTAGAATTAGAAGGTGGGAGGAAACGTGAGTATCCCGACAAAGTCTACGGACACGATGTTGTCCACCACAAAACTACTTGGCCGGTGATCGAAGCAGGGAACCTTTTCCCTTAGAATATTTATTTCAATAAAAATGTAATGATAACAATAGAGAACACACTATACTTTAGACATAAACATTTAAAAGCCTACCCGCACAGCATACGCCTTTATTGAAATTCATGAATAAAATTATATGAATAAAAAATAAGTTTGGATTGGGTACTAATTAACTATCTTCCAGAAATCATTTCATATGGGTAAAACATCGTTTCGCCCCGACAAATATAAATTCAACACAAATTTCAGTCATTTTTTAAACTTATTTTTCACCTACCAACCGCTCTGTCGATGGAGATGAACTACACTGGAAGCGTTACTGTTTAGTACGCCGACTCGGGAACTATCGATTGTATACTATTATCTGTTCAAAATAAGAAACGAATTGAGTTAAAGCAAGACATGGTTAACCTATTCATACATCATGAGTATACCGCTGAAGCGTTCTCTATTATTATTTCATTGGAAACGGTAGTTAAAGCGGATACCTTAGCGAAATACTCATGACATGACATCAGGGTAACACGTCTTGCTCTGAATGTCAATTCATTTCTTATTTTGAACAGATAATAATATCAGCCGATTTGCATTATGTTTAAATTCCACTCCTTCTAATTCTCAACCCATTAGGTGTCTAATGCACACAGTGCTTTTTCAAGATTGGGCATCATATGTCTACCACGTTTGGTTAAAGTCCCTGTATTTGGTTAAAATATCATTGCATTTAATATAAAATAAACTTCTAATAAGCTATTTCCGTTCTTAATATTTTATGGGTCTGTAAATCAAAATAAAAACAAGCTTACAGTTAGCTAAAACCAAATTTTCCGAACCACTTACACTATACAAAAGTAGTAGAATAGTGAATGCGATCCCACGTAAACATCATTATAGATATATCTTCATTACAATTAAGGAAAACATTTCCATAATCCTTTATTTCACAACTTCATTACTGACACAGACATAAAACTCCTGATCAGAAAACTCCAGGGCTTATGAGTGTAGGAGATAATTTAATTATTTACAGGTCTCATGGTAACATGTGTTAAGTCACACGTGCGCTCAGTTAGTAGGCATTTTTTTTCTTTTTACAAGTCAATACAAAGCAGATTCAAAAAAAAAAGTGTTGTGCTAATAACATGAACCCATATTAGCTGAACAAGCCTGACTCAATTATTAGCTAAAGCCTTTCTATTTCAAGTGTGCCCCTCCTGGCGCTACTATCAATGTGTGTTTCCCGTACAAATTGCTGCGGCCGAGATCTTTCAATTGTTTGATGTGGAAGCGTTGTCACTATGAATTATTTCACGGACTTCGTTGTGCTCTGTCCCGTTTACACTTCTAAGTAGCCTACGATCTTCACTCGTCGAGACCAAACGACTGAATGACAAATTGACAACACAGCTGAGGTCATTCACTTCTTTTCCCTACGCAAAAGGAGGGTTTCATCCGTCAGAGGTTGGTGGGGGTGGGCCCAAGTATAGTTTGCATAGTTTCCAAGGGCACAGGTGGAATACACAGGCTCTATTAAAATTAGAAATCTCTTTTTGTCTCGCATACACAAACGTTTATAGTATTGATATCTTGGTTGACAACGAGGAACAAAATAAATACTAAAACCATGTGCTGTGCATCAAGTTATTTGAATATTTACACAACACAAGCTGGATAAATTATATTGCTTTACTTATTTTGTAAGAAAAAGAAAAGCAATGCTTTTTGAAGCAGAGGACGAAGAGGGACTAGGCGACGTTTTGTACAGTTCAACCTGACCTACCACATGCACTAAATACAAGGACGGACTTACGACCGTAAACCACAAATGTTTTATCTCAAACGGAAAACGCAAGTATTGCCATGATCTAAAGAAGAAATCAAACGCATCTCTCAAAAACGAAATATCAGGTGTTACATAAATATTTCAAAAGTTAAATGCCTGGCATTTCAAAATTTATATCTCAAAATTGTGCTGCAACGTGTTAACCTATGCAGAAATTAATTCAGTAAGACAAATCGTTTCCTTCTGCACTTCCAGTTATACACACTTCAAATTATTGCAGTGGATTAAATGTTGAACTGATCAAAAGCTCACTATTACATTGTCGTACTACGTGTCCGAAATCTCTCCAGCATCGTATGTTCTGGCTATTAATGCTTTCAATCCTAAGCTCGAGTAGAATTAGTACTTTCTAAATATAAACAGAAGAAGCCCGAGTCTAACTTAAAATGGAAAAAAAATGTTCAAAACATATGAGTATCCCATTTCTAGATACATTCTGCGGATGATAGTCGGTTGTGAAGAAAACTTAGGGGTCGCACATTTCAAAATAATAATAATAATAATAATAATAATAATAATAATAATAATAATAATAATAATAATAATAATAATAAATGATTGATATATAGTGATGAAACTGAGAAGATTTCGTCCGCTGAAAGCCGTTGTAAGTTTGTTATTTTGCGGTGAATATAATGGTTGCATGTTTTGTTTTAAGATATTTCATTTATTTCTGTAGTAATACATAAAAGAATACAAATGGATGAAGACAAAATAACAAACACTGTGGCAGATTCACCCAATGATTGCAGTCAGTAATAAGCAAGATTTATAGATTTACATAATTTCCAAATTACATTTTCATTCCATTTTTTTTTCATGGACGATAAAGAGCACTAGTTTGAAGTGGTACTATAGCAGTCTCGCCCAACAACAAAAGGTTGAGTTTATTTTAAAATGGACGTTTCAAATACTCATTTGTCATGTATTTCGTATGGCTATTTTTTTTTCACTAAGTGATATACACCTATTAGAAAATGCACTAAAGCGACAGGAAGCTGCTATTTCCATAACTATATGAATCAAGTAGCGAAAGTGTTAATACAATCACAATGCATCACGCATACAACTTGGAAGGGGAGCATAATGCTATTTCCGAAACTGGTGTCAATAAAGAAAAGTATTTCCCTGTATTCACTTTAAAAGATTCTTCGTAGCTAAGCGGTTAGCGTACTCGCATTTGATGTGGGAAAGTCGTTCGATTTCCGGAGAGAGATCATGTGGTTCGAATTTCACGTTAATCAGTAGGTCCCGTCTCATATAGCCTCGCTGCTCAAGGTGACGTTAAACTCAAAATCAACTCAACTCATTCACTTAAAAATTTAAACAACTCATCAGTCACCTCTGCTAAGCTTACACACCAGTACCAAAGTTTTTTTTTTTTTTTTTTTTTAATATACGTAACAAACCCAAAATAGGTTTCCTTGCATTGTATTGTATTTATTTCGTCCTATTTTCATGCATTTAGTAGTGTATTAAAATGCATATGAAGTGGACACATCATTCATATATAAACACAAGTAAAATAATAATAATAATGAAAATAACACACACTAAGTTAATAATTATACCTTAGATCTTGCATATCAATATTAAAAACAAAGTTTCTATCTCCTTCCTTAGACTCTATTCAATACAGAAGTGGTTTGAATAAGCGATTCAACGTTTTTCATCGTAAACAAAATTATTAACTCACAATACTCTACCAAAATTGGAAGCGATTGAAATTTCCTAGTTCTTTCATTTCACAATACTAATTTCCATAGACAAAAAGAAAAAAAAATAAATCAGTTCAGCGTCTGAAGAACATATTCCGTACTCTCCATTAACCCAGTATGCAAACCGGCTCTCCATTAACGCAGTATGCAAACCGGAAATGGTAGGAGTCAACCATTTTGGTTTCGACGTTGGTCGTCATAGAACAAAAGCAATATGAATATAACGCTTTTTTTTTCTGCGAACGATTCAGCGTCTGAAAACAACATATCATGACTACTTATAACCTGTACCGAAACCGGAAGTGGTTCAAATTCACTATTACTTTCGGTTTCAATATTGATTTACATATAATAAAGCCAGTAAAATATATCAATAAGCGTTTCTTTTTTTTTCTTGCAATCTATCCAAAATATCAAAAGTAGGCTTTTTTGTTTCTGCTAACCTCTATTGAAACTGGAACTGGCAGACATCCACTATTTCCGGTTTCAGTTTTTGCGCCATAGCACAAAAAAAAATGACAGACAGTGAAAGGCGATTTTCTATAATCGGTTCAGCAACTTAATAAAAAAAAAAAATGTTGTAATCAGCCGAAATATTCTACCAAAAGTTGAAGTCGTTCCTAGTACGTTCATTTCAATACTGATTTCCGTGCAGTGAAACAGAAAAACAGTATATTGAGAAGGGGTTCCTTACAATCGATTCAAGAGATTCCTTGCATCAGTCGATATATAAATCGACTGATGGGTTTTTGATATGGATGCAGTGTCCAAGAAACATGTTCCATCATCGATCTTATTCCTCTGTTGCAATAGTTATAGATGTACTAGTTCAAGATTAAGTATTGGGTTGCATAATTGGAAATTTATCGTAGTTTCACACTGTGAAACGAAACACTTTTTTCATGCTCATATTTAAACTAACTGTTATTTTCCTTATGCGTTAGAAAACCAATTTTCAATAGTAGATTGAAAGTATTGACAGATTTGTAATAGGTACATTTTCAAACTGAGAAAGAAAGAACAATTCAATTACAGCCATAAGTTGATTCTATATACGTAAGACAAATGTATTTCTTCAAAGTTGTTGGGTTATCGAGTGTTTTGAACATCACTATACATGCGCTACCCTCACTATGCGTACGTGTGTGTGTGTGTGTTTGTAACAGACACACCTACACAAATACATTGAATGCTCTAGTATCAGAGTTACCTTAATACCTACCCCTTTCCGTACGGAAATTTTTGAACATCTTTATAAATCCCCACAAATTGCAACCGCAAACAAAAGAAATGCACACTCTCGTATGGGATTGACGCATCTGTACGACTGTTGTAACCCACAAAATTGTAGCGAGCCGTCCCTGGCCGAAGAAATAAAATGCAACACAAAAATATATAATTACTAGTGATTGTAGTTGGTATCCGCACAACCCGCACAATCGTGCGGGTACGTCGTGAAATGAAAAAAAAAAAATCTAAAATATTGGCCGACTTCAACAAAGGACAAAAAACTAGCAAATAATTAAGTGCTTAAAATCAGATAATAATCCATTATCATTGCGTTTTTTTTTTTGTTTTTTTTTAACGAAATCTGTGCCAAGTCAAACAAATTAGTTCGTAACATAAAATTAGTTTGGATTGGATGGTATTTTTATAAAGGTATTGGATGCTATTTGAAACCCAGCACTCCACGTTTACGTCAGTGGCATTAGGAAGGTTCTCACATCAATGACACGTTAGCAAAGGTTGTACAGCATAGAAACATTTAATATCACATAAATTAACCTATCAATGATGGCTCGACTCTATTGATGTCCATGATAATGATACATATAATATTACTCCATACACTACACATTACATACATCATATTATAACAAACGCAGTACAATTATATATATATATATATATATATATATATATATATATATATATATATATATATATATATATATAGTGTCTTAATTTCTTCTCATACGAAGAAAGAGCTTTATTAAATTCTCGAGTAACTATGATTTATTTATCGCTTCTTCTGACACTACGGTCAAAATATTTTCTTTCGTCCAGAAAGATCAAGGAAAAAAAAGTGATATCAACTTCCATTACGAAGGAAAGCACCTCGTCTGAAATCACTTAACAGAGAACATTTGAAGCCTCCGTCAAATATAAACTCGATCTCCATTCCAGTACGTTTTCTCACTAGACCCATAGCTTCTTCATTAATTACTTTTTTCATCTTTCCATTAGCGAAAAGTTGAAGAAGCCCAAGTCGAAAGACGATGTCATTAAGGAGTTGTTTCTCGCGTTAGAAAGTTCTTCGTAGAACTTCCCCTGGCACAGTGCAGTGGTGTCTTCAGAAAAGCTCTTCAAGTTTATCTTGATTTAGACATAGAACGATGATAGCCTTCAAACTGAGAACTATCAATCTGGAATGAATAAATGAAATAGCGCTTCAAGCTGCTACGTTTCGACTTTCTATCTCATAGTTCAGGCAAAAGGATAAATGTGTATAAAGACGAAATAACAATCTCTTAGAGAGGAAATAAGACGTCATGAAGTCAAGCTCAACACTTTATATACACATACACAAGTATTCGAAACTTAAGAACGATATATATTACATATACAGGGTGTTTATTTATTATGTAGCGAAAATCCACTGATGAAATCTGACCTAAACAAATAAAAAAAAATATGGAAATAGGGCGAAAACCGCGTTGTTTCAAAGTTACACGATGCCGATAACGAGGAAAGTGTAAATTTGAGGCTATCTAGCTCGAAACCATAAGACATATTAAAGGCGGTTAAAGAAATATCACAGGAACTAGTACACTCTATATCTAAATATCCATGTTTCAGAATTGGATCTACCGGCGCAACCAATTTTATAGAGGGGTTTGGGGTATCGGAACTTTGATTTAAGCACAGATCGGGAAAAAAAATATATGTTTTGATAGAAAATGTCTTGGTTTATTATGCTGTTATGTCTTGTTCATAAATATAACCATTTGTAAATTTCCCATTATCACTAATTTTAATATCTGCAATCATGCAATCACACATAACACAGTTTTACATCAAAGAAAAGTGGTTGATAGCACTTGCAAACTAAGCTCTAACAGTAAATATCATTTGATGGCGGTGATCTAAGCAGGATAAATGCCATACAAGCAAAAGATGATAAACAAACATTTGCAGAGATACAGGAATCCGAAATGTTGTCGAAACGAACATCGGAGCAAAGAATTAAAAAAAAAAAAAAAAAAACTTAGCGAAGAGCATAGGTTGTGTAGTTCAGAAGAATGTTACATTCTTCTGCACGTGTGAGTGGGCCAAAATTAACATGAACAAAATATTAAGAACAAAAACGAAAATAGCATATTTAAGATGACAGTTGGTTCTACTTTACAACTACGTAAATACAATCTAGAATGGTGTAAATGGAAAGAAACGAAAGCTTACAATTAATGTCAGAGTTTATATCCTTAAGGTTCAGAAATTAAGCGAATGTTGAAAGTGAATGATTACGGAAACATTTGCGAAATACGAAAATAAGGGAAACGTTAGTAACTAAATTAGGTGAAGACGAGATTTTTTTGAGCGTAATGTTAGGCTTAAATTCGAATTGATACCTTTAGAGGAAAGTCCCATTGTTTCGTTTCCTGACGTTTCATTTATTTAAATGGATATATTTTCTAACACTTTATGACCATCCGATAGTACACTATTCCTTTCAAGATCAAATAAAAGTGGCTTGTGAATTCCGAAACTCCACTGAACTCTGAAGAACAATGGGAAAAGTACATTAAGCAATTTATGTATAGAGATCATAAACATAGTATACAAACCTGGTATTTGGTAAACAAACCTGGTGTTGTTGCATTTGGTGCACACACTTGCACTTGTTTAATCTAAATAGATGAACCTGGTGTCGTTCTCTAGTAATCGTGTTCGATTTTGCTGTAATTCTCGTAGGCAGTTTAGTTGAATAAAACACACGGTGCAGTGTGTGGTGTTAGATGGTCTGGTGTATGCTCATCTCGTGTGTGGTATTACTGAAGTGGGATCTATGTAGGTGTACACATTTAATAAAATGGCAGATATGCATCTTATGTATGATCGTGCTTATAGGAACCCACATGAAGCACACCGACTATATCATGAATATTTTCCAAATCGTGTCCTCCCCAATGGTAATACTTTTGCTGCTATTGATACGGCATGTACGTGCTACATATGATTCAATTGGGCACCGTCGGACAGTCTTGATACCTGATCGAGAAGAGGGATTTCTTCAAATAGTTAAAGAAGGTTCTTGTACCAGTACCAAAAGGTTAGCAATGCTAGAAGATGTTCCATATGGGATCATGTGGAAAGTATTTCGCAAATAACAACGGTATTCCTACCACTTGCACCATGTGCAATGAATATAAGAAAAATACTATCCTCCACGAAAACACTTTTGCGAGTGGTATCGTAATCGGTAAGTAGAAAATTTTCTGTTTCCTTCATTAATCGTATTTTCTGATGAGTGTAGGTTCACACGATATGGTGTTGTCAACATGTACAACGAACACCAATTGGTAAAAGAAAATTCTACCGCAAATTTACCTACCCGACACCAACATCAATTTTCGATTAATGTGTGGACAGATATATTGGGTCCATAAATTCTGGGGCCACAAATTTTGTCACAACGTCTCACAGGTGCAACATACCTGCAATTCCTTCAACAAAATATTCCGGAATCGTTGGAAAATGTTCCTTTCTCGAGAAAGTCTCAACTTCGGTTTATGCACGATGGTACCAGAACACATTTTCTGCGAGACTTTCGTGTATTTCTTGATCAGCACATCCAAAAGAGATGAATACGGTGAGGAGGTCTCATACAGTGGTATCCTCGCTCCCCTGGCCTCAATTTTTTTTTATTTGTGGGACACTTCAAAAATATACTGTACAAAACGCAAATACACGAATTGTAACAAAAAGTTTGTGATAGATTTGAAATGATTCACAATATGCCTATGCGTTTCAGTCACTTACCTGAATTACTGTCAAATCGTGCAGAATTTTGTGTTGAGTATGACGGAGGACACGTCGAGCATGTGCTATAATTATTATTGTTATCTGAATTATTGTTTAGTGTAGTAAGTAGAACACGTAAGATATATATTCTATTAATACGCTATAGTACATAAATTCGTGATGGATGACAAAGTGTTAATGGGTTTACTCGAGTTCTCCAGTTTCCTCCAACTTTTCATTATATAATTTCTTTCATCACCATTTATTCGAAATATATACCGTACCCGCTCTTCAGTGAATAGTTTTTTTTCGAATCATTTGCCCTGATATTCGTTTTCACAGCGTTTCGGACTTCTGTTTCTCTGCAATTATTTGTTTATCATTTTTTGTTTGTATGACATCTATATTGCTTAGATCACCGTCACCAAATGATATTTAATGTTAGAACTTGGTTTGCAAGTGTTATCAACTCTTTTCTTTGGTGTTAAACTGTGTTATATGTGGTTTCATAATTGCAGATATTAAAATTAGTGCATATTAAAATTAGATATAAAATGTGAAATTTGCAAATGACAATACTCATGTACACGACATAACGTAGTAGACCAATAATTAGACATTTTGTATCAAAACATATATATATATATATTTTTTTTTCATATCCGTGCTTAAATCAGTGTTCCGATACCCCAGAGCCCTCTATAAAATATGTGGCGCTGGTACGATCTAACTCTGAAACAGTGATGTTTACATAGATAATGTTCTGCTTCCTGTGATATTTCTTTAACCACTTTAAATATGTCTTATAGTTTTCGAGTTAGACAGCCTCAAATTTACACTTTCCTAATTTTCGGCCTCGTGTAACTTTGAAACAACGCGGTTTTTGCCTGGTGTCCATATAGGCATTTTTATTTGTTTAGGTGAGAGGTTTTCACCAGTGCATTTTTTCTACATAATAAATGAACACCCTGTATATATATTCAAATGAATGGAAGAAATCCCGGCAACATGTTGACAAAGGTTTCCTTCACATTATGACAGAGTACAACGTTTCATGGCGTTAAATCAGCGTGATCGCAGCGCCGAATGGGTATTCTTCCCCAACATCAAGCAGTTGAAATAAATTCACGAGACAGTTAAGGTGCACTGTGCTGGTGTTAGAACATGGACATTTGCATTACTTCACACGGGGAAGAGCCATTGGAAAACCCAAAAGATGGGTGAAGTGTAACAAATCCGAGAAGATTGGTACTGTCCACATAATTACTCCACGTGTATGGGGAGCATTCCGAACCACAAACAATGCTCTGCGATGGAGAAGTGTTGGTCACACACGGTCAACTATAGCAGCGGACAACCAGATTGCGAATTGGCGGGGGGGATGCCAGGGATTTCCCCCCCTGACAAAAATCTTTCCCACCCTGGAGAAGAAAAATTTTATCCCTGGCAGGGATAACTTTTTCCCCCCTCTGGAGTATTTTTAAATGAACATAAAGATAAGATAGAAAAAGGGAACAATTCTTACTTTGCGTAGCTAACCTAAATATTACTTGAGTGAAAATTTCTGAAAGATCTCACATCTCAACTGTTTTGTTCTTGTTAGTACATATATATATATATGGGGGGAGAACTGGGTGCGCATATGGGTGAAATTCATCCCCCCCTGGGAAAATTTTTCAATTCGCACACTGCGGACAACTACTACGTTGTATAGCAGGCCGGAAGTTTCCGACGTTAAACAGCTGGTGTAATATCACACACACTTAACAGGATTGCAGGGCGCCCAGTTTTAGTGGCACGTCGACTACATGGCAGTGATATTTTTGCCCGATGGCCATTACGTCTTGCTCCGTTGACACTCACACATCGACGACATATACAGTAATGCCAAGAACATCAATAGTTGATTGAGGAGAAGTGAAAGTGGTGTTCTCTTTACAGGTGAGAGCAGATTCGGTTTTAATAGTGATTCTTGCATACACTCATCTGGAGATGAGTGAGAACTCGCCATGAACCCAGGGAAATCGTCGAGCATGGTCGTTTTGGCGTTCCAGGTGTTCTTGTGCGAAGGCATAATTTTGCTTGGGCATACCGACTTCCCAGTATTTTTTTTTCTTTTTGTGGACGTAACACAGTCATGAGTCAATGCTATTGCGACAATGTACTCCTTTCTCACGATGTATTCCTTCCTCACGTACGTAGCTTCAGAGGTACAGATGACCACAACTTAATATATATAGGTGATAATACGCGACAGCAAAAAACAGAATATGTAGTGGAGCTCTTGTAACGAGAGAATATTCTGCGAATAGATTAGTCTATCTGTTATCCCTACTTGAATTTCATCGAACACGCGTGGGATGCTACATGGACGTCTCTCAACACGTCCAAACACACCAAGGACTATCCAATATTAGTCTAGCAGCTAGGAGAGTCCTGTTGGGAGTTTGAGAGCCAGAAGGTTTGGTTGTTTTACCGAGCTCTACTATCTTTAGTGTTTTTAAAAAAATTGGTCACATGTTCTGAATCGTGGTCATTATTGCGCAATGGCCGCCATCTTGAATATTCCTTTCGTATTCACTACATTTTTCTTAAATACATCTAGCTCAAGCTGTAATTGTCGCAAAGTTATCAGTTATACCTCGTTCGATTTGCAATAGTATAGGCTTTTAGGTGACGTTATTTACTTGTCAGTAATACACACAAGAGGGAAGTAAATGAGGAAAATTTTGAAAATTTCCCTAAAATTTTTCTCTTTTACCGATTTTTTGCTATTCTTATATGGCAACGCTGGGTTCTAGGCGAGAAAGAAAAATTACATACATTTCCTGTAATGTGATAAATATATGCTGAAAGTTTTGTCTTGATTGGTTCACTAGCAGAGGAGTAATAAAATATTTTGTATTTTATGATTTTGGTCGCTCTAACAATCTTTGGATTTAATGAAAGTACTTTTGTCATATGGAAAGACCTCCAGCTCAGACTGTAATTGCCGCAGAGGTACAAATAATATTTCGTTTTATAATTTGTTTGATTAGAGTAATAAATGGTGCGGATTAATCTTACATATATGCCATTATAACTTATGACAAGGAATTATAAGGGAAATAAATATAAAATTCACACGAAATATTTTCCTTTAATGATGTGGAAACACTAAAAGATAGAAGTGGAACTACTAGAAATTCACTAAACATTAATACCCAATATTTAATTCACAAGTGAAGACCTAGATTTTTTAAAAATCATAACATTTCATGTTTCGTAATTAAGAAATAGTCCACAAATGTCTGATAAACTGACACTTTCATCCCACATTTACACACATATTCTTCACTTTACATTTATAGAATGGACAACACGGCATTTGTTTCACTCTGCAAGGACAAACATTAACTTTTGCGCATGTCTTGCACATACAAGGAGAGACAAATTCAGGAGGTCTGAAATATCCAGTCGTTATTATTGGCTTAAGATATCCTGCTCCTTCTATGTAACCATACTCTAATGAATTCAGTGGTTGGGCTTCATCCAGCACAGTCATCCATATGTAGCACTGAAGATATGCACGCTGTATATGAAAGACTATCGTTGATGATGGTGGACATAGTTGAGAAAAGTTGATAGCTTTTGCTTTGTGGTATTGTTCAAATCGTACCATACCACAGTTTGTTTTTGATGAACCAAGTACTTTTGCGATAAAAAACTCGGCATTTTGTATCATTCCTTCATTCAAGGGAGCAACCCCAAAATTGTTCAACAGGGTTCCTGATGTCATTGCTGTTTTAAGTGCCATAAGTTTTCTCCCAACCTTACTTGTGGTATCGCAACCAGTTAAACTGTGAACAGCAGGAAGAACATATAAAAGTGTGTCGTCCATGTTCTCCGTCATTTTGTGAAGTGGTATGTACCTCATAGATGGTCGTGTGTCTTTGACAACCCACAGTTCTTTCAGGCCACATTTTTTATAACTCTTTTTGAAATGATATAGTGCCGAAATCATAACATCTGTATCTACTGAGGCAATCATAACTCTTTCAATGGAATCAGTTTCCACCATGTGTTGGATGTGTTTCATGATTCTATTATCAGCTTCCTCACATTCACAGTAAAGATCTGGTACCAAACTAACAGATTCTTCGGTTAATTTCAGGCATAGCTTTGGGTTATGTTTGTGACCTCCTCCCAAATGCAAAGATTTTATAGAATTTCCTTGATCGACAATCCACTCGATGAATAGTTCTTGCAAACGAGCTTTGTTCTGGCTTGAAGCCCAAAAAAGTATCCATGTTGACAGGAAGGGCTGCATTTGGGTTACTAGGAATCACATCAATAGGATCAACATTTTTTTGTCGCCTCAGTCGCTCCCAGTTTATGATACTTTTATCTTGATACAAGTCAAACACTATGTCAGTGCGCAAACAACCTTCGGAGAGTTTTAAAAAATATTTTCCACAAATAGTCAAAGTAGTCTCCAAACGTGTTACACATAAGTCGTTTGACATAGACTTTTCGAGCGTACACCATAAAGTCAGTCACCATTGCTGCTCTCGTTTCCTGCGTTGGTAGATGACTAACTACATAATTCTTATTTAAAAAGTGTTTTTCAAGTTCTTTGCTGAGTTGTGCTTTATCTGTTTTCTTTAAGAACTCATCATCTGTTAGATAATACGATGTAGATGTAAGCTCGTATTTTAGTACTGTCTCAATATCGAAATTTCTTGAACATGCTACTTCTATGAACCGAATAGCATTATTTGTTTCTTGGAGTGCCGTCTCGGTTGCAGATATGTGTTTCTTTATCTTTGGAAATTGTTTATGTATGGGATCTAGAATACCTTTGGATTTGTCAATAAACCTTTCTTCAACGAAGTTTTTGTAGCTAGTATCTCCTTTTCCTTGTATAGAGAGTAAGTACTTAGCTATTACTTGACCAATTTTTGTTCCACTTATAATGTTAGAAATTCCACAACTATCAACTTTCGAAAAGGGATTTCCTTTCTTAAGCACAAGAGTTATCATCTCTAAAATATTTTGCTGCTCTTGAATTGTTAAAGACTTCGAAAACTCATGATGAAGAGCATATTCATCGTCTTCATTAAGGCCACAAAACCGCCTCAAAAAGTATGTTATATTTTCTTTCTAATGTTTGATAAGATCGTGTTTTGTCACGGCTTCTTTTCGTCTGGTTACTCCGGTTATACCTCCAGATCCCTTAGCTGGCTTATTGTAGTGTTGCTCTAGTGCTTGATCCAATGCAACGCTGCTAAATCTATTGTTACGATGTTGAACTGTGGAATGACCGTTCTTAAACTCATTATAGATCAGAGGATGTTCTTGTTCTAGTTTTAACCAATCGTGGTAATATAGAGTACACCATCATGCATAATTTGTTCTGTCAAATGAGAAGAAAAGTGGCAAACACTCTCTTGGCTGCACACATGCAAGTCCCAGTTATTTTCTCTCTCTGCTCGAATTGTCTCCGAGAAGAGGAGCAAGTGTGGAGACAAACTGTTCCCAATAAGCAAACATTTCACTTTTTTGTGCTCCACTTTCTCTAAATTTCTCAAAGTCCATTCTGATATCACTTAGTTTTCGATAGCACATTTAGTTTCTTTAGTTAAACTTTGTTCTTCATACACTGATAAATGTATGCGTTTTACTATTGAGAACAATTCGGAGTATTTAGTTGTGTTAACCTGTTCCATGAACGCCTTCCACTCCAGTGTTTCCATTATTTCACAAAGCATTCCTATTGCTCTAACTCCCCTGCTATAGTGGTTTCCTTTTAAAGCGCTTTTAGCAGTGTGTGGACCCATGGTTTCAGTCTGAACAAGAATTTCCAAAGCTCCACTGCTCTTGAGGTATAGACCAATACATGCAAGCACGACTTTCTGAAGATGAAATCCTCCGAGGCTAAGAAATATGTTTGAAAACTTTTCGGGTTGAAGAAGCTGAATTTCTTTAGCTATATGATATACGCCTTCGTCACACCACAGTGAACTCTCTTCGACATTTAACTGGTGCAAGATATCTTGGAAATTACACATTGTTGTATAAATAGAGTCATACCGAGTTGCAGGATAGGGTAGTGTTGGAGTATATCCCGTAATGATCCTGTGAGATGGATGTTCAGACAGTGCACTCATAAAAGAGTTTCTAGAGGGAATCTTAACTTCCTGAGGGAAATCTAATTGAGGTACTTTGGATTTTTTAAGAAATCTTGAAAGAAACCATATGAGAAACTTAAAAGAAACCACCTGCCTGGCTGTTTTATTTCATTTGCTGTAATTAGGTCACTGCGAGGAACGAAAGTACTGAGGATACTGCACCTTGTTTTTGGCTTTGTGTAGTACAATAGCTTTTGGGCATGTATATCTTTAGTGAGAGTCCGTGAAGTGATATCAATGCCAAACGTTCCCAGGTATCTCTCTGGACTATCAGGTTCTTCTAACGAGACGTTAAGTTTATCACTCAGATGATGATGATTGAAACAAGACAAGTACTGTGTCGTGTGTTCCATGCATTCCTGAAAATGTAGCTTCTTCTCTGTCAAAATTGTCCATAGCACCTCGAACAGGAATGTTGGGTTTTATTGATGGAGGTATGGGAACATGGTGTCCTTTAGCCCTAATAATAGTCCTGTTTGCTAGCATTTGATCTTAACGTAGTAGATCATCATAACTGCAGCATAGCCCTTGACGGTTCAACATGGTGATGAGAGTTTTGGATCTACTTAAATGGTGTATTGCTTGAGCATTAGCGACATGTAACGGTGTTTTTTTTAAGCCATTGTGTATTAAGAAATAGTTTATCTGAAATAAGGTATCACGTCTACTTTGAGTACTTGATGATTTACAGAATGAGGGTACTAATTCGTGAAGGAACTTTTTCCATTGATTTGGCCGTGACTTATTCTATAGATTAAGAGTAACAACCAGTACTTTATAAGGAAGAAAATCTGAAATCACTTACCTTTAAATCATTAATCTTCGCTTTATTGACGGCTTAGACGTTAACCTCGACTTTTGGTCATAGTCAAGACTCGAACAGTGCTGCCAACCTACGCACCAAGAAATTTCCTCTTGTATTTACTGTGCTACAGAGAAAAATAGAAACTTTTAATCGTATTTTGCACATTTTTTGATCCTTCCCATACGCACTTCTGGGAAGCCACCTAAAGGCCTATATCATTAAAAGTAGATCTTGATATTATTTGTATCTCTGCGGCAATTACAGTCTCAGCTGGAGGTCTTTCTATGTGACAAAAGTACTTTCATTAAATCCAAAGATTGTTAGAGCGACCAAAATCATAAAATACAAAATATTTTATTACTCCTCTGCTAGTGAACCAATCAAGACAAAACTTTCAGCATATATTTATCACATTACAGGAAATGTATGTAATTTTTCTTTCTCGCCTAGAACCCAGCGTTGCCATATAAAAATAGCAAAAAATCGGTAAAAGAGAAAATTTTTAGGGAAATTTTCAAAATTTCCCTCATTTACTTCCCTCTTGTGTGTATTACTGACAAGTAAATAACGTCACCTAAAAGCCTATACTATTGCAAATCGAACGAGGTATAACTGATAACTTTGCGACAATTACAGCTTGAGCTAGATGTATTTAAGAAAAATGTAGTGAATACGAAAGGAATATTCAAGATGGCGGCCATTGCGCAATAATGACCACGATTCAGAACATGTGACCAATTTTTTTTTAAACACTAAAGATAGTAGAACACGGTAAAACAACCAAACCTTCTGGCTCTCAAAATCCCAACAGGACTTTCCTAGCTGCCGGATTATATATGTCAGCAGCCCTTGTGAAGAAATGAAATGTACCACACAACTCATTGTAAACATTGTGAGTAGAATGGGAACGTATTACAGGACATGCATCGCTGTATGTGGTGATCACACTCTTCTAAGGGGCATTTCACTTCTTCTGTAATGCTATTTGATTCAAACTCTACCGATCTATGTCTCTTGGAGTGATACAGCATTCGAAACTTACTTTCGTCTTTAACTTCTTGCAAACCAATGCATATACATATGGTGATCAGAAAAATGGAAACACCTAAACGAAATTGCAACTTTCCAGATTAATACGGTGTCGGGCCACCTTTCGCCTTCAGAACAGCCTTGATGTGACGTAGGATGGAGACATAGAGGTCGTGAATGGTAGCAACTGGAATTTACACCATTCCTCGTGCAGGGCATCGGCCAGTTCTGTGAGAGAGGATGGAGGTGGAAATTGTCGCCGGAGTCGTGTTTCCAAGACGGACCACAGATGTTCAATTATGTTGAGATCTGGGGATTGGGCGGGCCAGGGGAGGTGTTGAACTTCATCCCGATGTTCCTCAAACCACGCTGCAACAACGCCAGTTGTGTGAATGGGTGCATTATCATCCTGGAAGATGGCGTCATTGTCCCTGAACAACATCCGGACAATAGGATGCAAGTGGTCTCCTAAAATTGCGACATAATCGTTGGCAGTGATTCGTCCCCTAAGCGTGACCACAGGGCCCAATGAAAACCATGATATGGCGGCCCACAGCATCACCGAGCCGCCGTCATGTTTCACAGTTGGGCGGAGACACTGCAGATCATAAGCTTCTTTGGGCGTTCTCCACACATAAACACGGCCTATGGTTGGGAATAGGGTGAAGGATGACTCATCCGACCATATCTCACGTTTCCAGTCCTCAACGGTCCAAGTTGCATGGTCGCGGCACCATTTGCGGCGTGCGAAAGCGTTATGGTTCCTGATGAGCGGTTTGGCCCGTGCAACACGACCCCGTAAGTTCATGTCATGCAATTCGCGACGGACTGTGATTGTCGAAACAGGGTGGGGGAGGTGCTGATTGAGTTCCTCCGTCACTTGCTCCGCAGTGGCACGACGGTTCTGCGTGACAATGCGCTTTAATACCCGGCGTGACCTGTCACTCATGATTTTCTTCCGCCCACTGTTCCGCTTCCCCGATGTGGTTTTCCCGTGTGTTGTGTAGGCCGTCATTACCTACGACACTGTCCCACGCGACACACCTAACACAGTAGCCACTGCCATCACACTCACTCCACATAACCGCGCACCAACAATTTGCCCTCTTTGAAAATCTGAGAGGTCTCCCATTTTACACTACCTCCGTCTGCTGCAGCCACTGGACACTGCTGTTCCACTGCGCCTGACGTAGTAAGGAGACGGACCTAACACACCACCACCAGCAGGCCGGCGCTGCGGGCGCCACGACACTACTGCCCACCTATACATCTGACGTGTTGCCAACTACAGGTGTTTCTGATCACCATCTGTATATATATATTGGTTGAATTAGGGTTTGGCGTCCCTTTCAGCAGTGAGGCTAGATGAAACGTAGACATAAAATTTAACGTTCGAACCTCACGAAGCCCCGTCGGGAATCGAATACATATACGCATATACATGCAGTGGGATGTACTAGAGAGACTTCAAGCTCCTGGTGTCCAGGACTTTCAACACTCAAAGCCTCTTTGGAACACGTTAATTACGTTGAGCCGCAACGACTTCCTGTTAGAGTACTCTCCTCTGGTGCATAGCATTCCAGTAATTATAAGGGTATGAATTATATTTAGATGGGCATAGCACGATTCGATGCTGTTACAAGATTTAAATTAATATATAGTATCAGAAGAAGAATACCCGCTTGATACCCCCAAAACCGTATATATAATGTGGATTACCTACACTTGAACCAATTGAGAACATAATACCTAGATATATGAAAATAAAATACCAATCTTGGCGGAAAAATACGCAATGCATCACATTAGATGAGTGTTGAATTCTCAATAATAGACCTAACTGGCATGATCGTAGTTTCTCGAATATCTATATTTATAGCAGCATTGCAGCCATAGTGTTGTTAATTGTAATTTATAATTTTACTTTCATTATATGTAAAACATATTTTAAAAAATAAATAAAAATAAAACTTCAATCTTGATTTCTTGGGTTTCGCAGAGAATTAACAGTCCCTAGAATGAGTCGGTGACATTATAAAGATTGGGAAGCGTTGCTATAAAGGTTTGAAAGATATGTGTACGTATTTCTGTTACATACAGTCGAAACTTTGGTTCACATGAGCCTATGATCGATCCATGAGGGTTGGTTATAAGGTGTCAATCGTACGTTGAACTATATATTCATATCTTACATAAAACTAATCTTAATAATGGACGTTGGACTCCATAAATGTAATAATAATAATAATAATAATAATAATAATAATAATAATAATAATAATAATAATAATAATATAAACGAAACGCAACAAAATGAACTTATCTTCTTCATAACTATCTCATTTGCCGTTCCTAGCTATAGTCGTATTTCTTATTAACACTTCAAACTTCAATATAAGATAAATTTATATGACCAGTAAAAATTGCACACATACACACATGAAAATACCCACACACATACTGTACATGCACACTCATAAACATAGATATATATACACAGAGATAAATAGAATATGCATTAACAAACCAAGGTAGATTAAGAATACCTGAGAAGATAATTAAGCAATACAAGATAAATACGTAAAATCTTACAAAGGTTCCTCTATTAAGGTAATTATTTTAAAGTATGCTGCCTTGCTTCACCTGAAGATCAACACTCTTCCAGAGCAGAGCAAATAATATAATTTCTTTTGTGTTTGTTAAGAGCGTCGTCACACACTGTGAGCCTTTCGAAATTCCCTTCATCTCGTCGTGATATCGTGGTTTCGCAATAATGCCTCCCTATAGAGCCTGTAGTCACTTCTGTCGGCGAGCCTCGGAACTTCAATAAATTTTGAATGGGGTTTGAAGTCTGGGTGATGGATCAACATATTGCGTGCGACCGTCTGTGTTCGAGATGTTTCGTCTCAGTGTTTTCCAACCCTGCTGCTAGTAGAACCGAATGAACAGTGACTACGGGCAAGCCCATAGTGAAGAATTGCTATGTGACACGCACCCGTATCCACGTGTGTGTGCGGAAGAGGAAAGTATATATAATATTGGTATTTGAGGTCTACTAGGAGTACAGACGTCACTTTGGATCTTTGAATATTGAAGTAGCATTATGATGCGCATATAGTGGATATTCCTAGATTTATAAGTTATTAAATGCTCTTCAAGAGCTATGTAAACAAAAATGAAACTTTGCATAATACACGGGATCATACATATGTTGGAAAGCAATTTGAAATTGACAGCGGTAAGGTCTCTGTGTATGTTGTGTAATTATCTACCAATTAGCAGAATTAATTCCGCTGACTAAACAATAAATAAATAAATAGGCAAACATTTGTTTTAAGTGGGACGCCTTTCTCTCTCTCTCCCTCTCTCCATATACTATATAAATATAGGGTGTTTCAAAACAACACTGACAACGTTTGTTAGGTGCTTCCTTACAGCAAGGTAAAACGGAAAGTATACTCCAACCTGGGTGCACAAATGGTTTCTTCGGAGTTATACGTTGCCGAAAACATGAAAAATGAACTTTAAAAGGTCCACAGCTCAAAAAACTATGAGATCTACCGTAGCCGGGTCAAGACCTAATTTAGGAACTAATATGTGCGCTATCCAAAAATACATGTTTCAGAATCCTAAGGTACTCAGGCAACAATTTTATAAAGGCAGTTTGGATACGAGCATATAACTTAAATTTCTCACCAACTACCTTTAGAAAAATGGATGCGGAAGTACCAGAGATATTTAATACGAAAAGGTAAATACGTTTTGGTAAACGCTAAAAAGATATCAAGATTTGAACGGGCTCACACGTTGCACGAGAGTTCTTCGTGTTAAAAAAATAAGAAGATTTATATATATGTTCATACATTCTGAGATTTAAAGCAAGTTGATTATGATATACGAGTACATAATATGCACATTGCATGAATATTACCAGATTCTGCCAGTAATTATTATTGCTGTACATGAGGTAAAGAGGATTACACGTCTATTTCTGGTTATTATTATTATTATTATTATTATTATTATTATTATTATTATTATTATTATTATTATTATTATTATTATTATTGCTATTATTTGAGTGTTATATCAGGCCTTGTTTCGATATTGTCAAACTAAACACAATAACACACTCAGGAGGACTATGTGATAAAATACATAAAGCACAAACACGTAAGAGTTTCAACACAATAACTGTGTCTTCATCATCTTTCACAGAAGAGAGGGACTGTAACTCTAATGAAGACATAGCTAGTGTGTTGAAACTGTTACATCATTGTGTTTTATATATTGTTATCACAAAGTCTTGCTGTGTTGTTGTTATGTTTATTATTTGATTCTTGTCTGAACCATAATAAATTAATGTTATAATTACACAGCCGTATAAAGATTAAATGCACTATACGATTTAAGTCCATATTTTCAAACTAATTGTGGAAACCAATATGAAACGTCAATTTATGCAGGTAGTCCACTTCCTAGCCAGTTTTGTTTTCAAAGCAACTGAAACTTTTTTTTAAATATTTTTTTACCATAATTAGATCATTAGTCGTCGTATTTGTCTTTGTTGTATCATACTTGTTGTCGCATTATTTTTCGACAACGCAATTCTTGTTATGTTAATCGTTATTTTTTACAGAGATTCAACCGATTACATCAAAGAATATATATATATATATATATATATATATATATATATATATATATCAAACTGAAAGGCTCTTCACAAATACGTAAGTTTGCATATTACATTTTAGGGAGAACACAGTCGTAGTTATTTATCATTGTTATCTTATCCAGGGATTCAGGAACGTTTTCATGAAAGAGAAATAGAACATATGGCAAGATTTTAGAAAATTGAAACAATGACTAAGTCATTTGTTTGCACTACGTTTGTACCGTTAGTACAAAAAATATTTTCGTTTGTCCTATTTTCCTTACAGGATTTCTTAAGAGATCAACTGGGGGGGTATCTTGCCGCCAAGATAGCCCCCCCGTATCACAGCACAAAAATTGAAATACACCATTCGAAAGCAAATCGTTTGTACCTTTTTTTCACCGAAAATTTTGTTTGGGCCCTGATAGTTTTCGAGAAAGAGGGGATGACATTTGGGGGGCTATCTTGGCGCCAAGATAGCCCGCCGTTTCACTGCACAAAAAATTGAAATACACCATTCGAAAGCAAATCGTTTGTGCCGTTTGTACCGAAAAAAGTTTTGTTTGTACCCTGATAGTTTTCGAGAGAAAGGGGATGATATTTGAGGGGCTGCATTGGCGCCAAAATACCCGCCCCTGTATCACAGCACAAAAGATTGAAATACACCATTCGAAAGCAAATCGTTTGTAGCGAAAAAAAAAAACAGTTTTGTTTGTATCCTGATTGTTTTCGAGAAAGAGGTTCTCATAGACAAAAGCCGAAAGCAAGTAGGCCATTGTTGAATAATGCGGTATTTACTTAAGGAAAAGGGCAGAAATATAGAAAATTTAATTAAATTGGTGAGTGGAAAAACACTACTAGTCCACAAAACACATTTTGATATATTTGAAGAAAGAACTTTCGTTTGTTCATGCCACAAATGTACAGTCGACATTATGGCATTCTCCCAAATTGTTCTGCTCTTCATTACAACTTGTAGTTCTACATCTTTAGTGCTATTTTTGCCTTTACCTCAAAATGGCTTATTTTGGACTCTGTTTTCCCACTCGCCGATTCAATTTTAACGTTATTTCCGAAAAGTTCTTTATTATTATTATTATTATTATTATTATTATTATTATTATTATTATTATTATTATTATTATTATTATTATTATTATTATTATTATTATTATTATTATTTGGATATGCACAACCAGAGTTCTAAATACACATAAATTCACGTGAATAAGCACATAATACTTTTTAATGGGCATGTAAATAGTACACATTACGGGGCCTATCTTGCGTACAAAATAGCCCCCCAAATGTCATCCCCTCTTTCTCGAAAACTATCAGGGTACAAACAAAACTGTTTTCTGTACAAACGATTTGCTTTCGAATGGTATATTTCGTTGTTTTTTTTTTGTGCTGTGATACGGGGAGGGGCTATCTTGGCGCCAAGATAGCCCCCAGTTGACCTCTCAAGTAACCCTATAAAGAAAATGGTCCAAACGAAAATATATTCGGCACAAACGGTACAAACGTAGTACAAACGAATGACCTGGTCATTGTTTCAATTTTCTAAAGTCGGGGGGGGGGGTATTTTGCCAGACGAGAAATAGATTGGTTTGAAAAACTTTATTCAAGATTTGAGACTTCTGTATAGGTTTCTGTTTATTACTTATGAATAAGAACAAGATAATTATGCTGTTTTGTAATTACTTTGTGGTTTATTCATAAATTTACCTTCTAGCCTGTGTTTTAAAAATTATAACAGCTTTCCGCTCTGAATGTTTTAAAGTCAGAGCAATATTTAAACCATTAGCAGCAGTGAAATGCTCAGCAGAACAATTTTCAGTGTTGCAGTCTGCTTGTTTCCTTCATGATTTTGATATATCGAAAACTATCATTACATACAATGATTTAGACCAGGGTTTCTCAACCTGTGGTACGCGAGCCGCTTTTGTTGGTACATACGGCTTATGATAATATCAATAATTAATACCCTTTAGTGGAACACATGTGGAAAAGATTGAGAACCCCTGATTTAGCTTGAAACAGCCTTGAACACAATAGTACACATATATCGCTTTATATGAGACAAACACATGCACTGGCAAACCATTGGTTCATTCATGGCTTGCATCTCGAAGAGTATACCGTTTATCTCATTTTGAAGTTATTGCTTTATTTGGTGAGCATGTATATTATTACCACCAGTATGGTTTTATATATTAAGATTGCCAATTGAATTTTTGTTCTCGTTTTACAAAGATGTACACATAGCTCCTACAATATGTAGCTGTAGAGTACAGTGATAGTTTACCGTAAGTGTGATTGAAACCAGTAACAGAGTTTATATGGAATTCACTGTACGTACCCCAGCAGGATTTGAGCGCAGTAACGCATATACCGAAATCAAACACCCTAGACATTTGGCTGCGTCAATGTCCTTCTCCCTATATATTCACCTAACTTTGCTAAAAGCTACATTATAATACGAGTGGCCACAATTAATATTCCAGATGCTTCCATAATAATAATAATAATAATAATAATAATAATAATAATAATAATAATAATAATAATAATAATAATAATAATAATAATAATAATAATAATAATAATAATAAAGTTGTGTCCCCGAATATTATTATTACTTGTTGTATTCCTGCCATATAGCGATGTTATCATATATCATCCGGTAAAGTATAAGTATATGCAGTACACACGTTCACCTAAAGCAGTCCTAAGGCATTATTATCTCGAAAGTTTGAGATGTAGTATCAAATGGATTTCCCTTATTGTCAGCAGGGTTTACGTCATCAGTGAATTATTCAGAAGGAATTGACTCTGTTAACGATTGAAAGTTCTGAGAGAGTATATTTTGATTAGTCCCAAATGGTTTCATATGTTGTTGGTTTCCATCGTGAACCATCATATTTCGTTTTACGATTGTTTGAAGTACTCTGTCATAGGGACATGGTGGGATTTAAAATACGATCAACTGGTACTTCTCATCCTCCAGGCAAGCAATACAAGAGGATACAACGTGCAAAATATCACCACTGTGATTATTTAGAAATGGTAGAAGTATCTTCTACGCCCACCCATAACTGGCCTCTGCACTCTCTTAATTTAAGGACCGAATACACATTAACATCCTTGTGATTGGCTAAACGGTATATATATATATATATATATATATATATATATATATATATATATATATATATATATATATATATATATATATATATATATATATATATATATATATGCTAATGCAATCACAACAGAACGCAAAGAGATTCTCCCCATCTTTATGATCACGTGCAGCTTATAGTGTCGTGTAAAGCTGTTCATTGCGAAAATTTTCGATATATTGATCGCAATGAAATCAGCTTGTATTTTCATGTCGTAACTGGAAGTGTGTATTTCATAGTTGACTTATTCGGCTATTGTTAAGGAATCTAAGCCATTGCTGTACTGCACTGGTAGACAAACAAAATGGAACGAATACAGAATTTGTACCAAATTCCAAAACTGAAAAACACGATTAAAAAATACTTGTCATGATTATGTAGAAACGCTAGAGGAAAAATGCGAATTAATTCAAGTTTGATGCGTTTAAGGACTAAGTTAGGTACTCACTTTGTCATCCTAATGTTTGCAAACCTTAAACTTAAACACGTGCCAATATTTATCACTAATATCATCTGAATTAAAGAAATTAGGATTTGTTTAAATGTCTAAAAAAACTCTTTAAAAAAAGAATAGTGACCACCATTTACTGTTAAATGAATCAAAGTAGTATTAAGGTAAAATTGAACTGCTTGGATGTCCAACTCCAAAATTGACTTTTTTTAAAAGAATAACTTTGAAGTCCTGTATCTCATTTTTAGAAAGAATCATATTTATTTCATGTTTGCAACCAAAGGCATAAGTTTGATATTTTTTTTTCTAATGCGATAATGAGTAACATTTTCTTGATGCAATTTGCATAAGGTGTTGAAGTTCAAACTTATATTCAAAAAAAAAAAAAAAAAATCAATATTGAAGTTACACAATTTAACATCCAAGAGGTCCATTATTGTTGGAGTTTATCGCGTATTTGTGCATCGGGACTATGAGATGTGCACCTACAGTTTAAGGTGAAATCCAGGCTTTCTTACCAGGAATCGAACCGGGGACTCTGCGCACCAAATGCTAAGGTGCAATTATGAACTATTCAAATTAGCATTATTTATATTTCACATAAACTGAAATTGAAATGATAGGAACTAACAACATGTAACACCCTTGTAGAAAAAAAAGGGTTTATTGTACTGCACTAATATACTTCCAATTCATGAAGAAAATGCATATGTTAAGGATGTATAAAAGTGAAATATATGAAGTTTCAATATACCTACTGTACGCATGCTACACAATTTCTTCGGGATACTACACATCAATAAATTTCTTCGTAATTAATTCAAATATGATACAGCAGCCAATATTGAAAATCTTAGATTTTAATCTACATTGCGGGCCTTAACATTGATAGTAAAAAAAAAAAAAAAACAAAAAAAAAACAGAGTTCACTCACGTGAACTTTTTGTTTTCTTCATTGCTCTTATTTTGCGGCCCAGATATATTACCTGCTATTTCATGATATCTTATAAGAATTACCTTACCATTAACCAACATTTCCTTTTAAAGAAAGTATAAATTACAATTTGAGCAGGAAGGCCATGTCTCCTTCTGCAGGTGAAGTTAAACGACAATATCTTAACTAAGCGCTAAGAAAAGACGTCCGATTCTGAAGAGAATTTGTGTTAGTATTTTCATAAAACACTCATTGAAATTAAATACAAGCGCAAAAACAAAGAAAGAAAACTGAAAAAAAAATATGTTTAAGAAAGAAAAGCATTACCTACTTATACCGTCCTCCAGCATTTCTTCAGCAGAATAACCGGAGTCTAAAATGGAATTTCTAAATTATTCAGTTGCCTTCAGCATTTGTGAGAACAAAAGTGAATTGCAACATTCTCACTCACTACGGAACACATCCAACCTCTCTTCTACACTCTTTGTCCCTTTTCACCATCAGCTCTTCATTTACAGTTGCCATCCTCTTCTGTAGGCAAATTGCTGCATCCAGACAAATCTGAAAGGATTGTTTCAATGGACTCACTTTCTCCTTCTATTTCTGTCTACTCCTCCAGCTCGCCATCATCTTTCTCTCCTCCATCATCTGCAGACGTGGATTCAGAGGCACTTAGGATAAAGCGTCATGAAAGGACTATTTTCGTATTGTCACTTTGCAAATGCTCAAGATGTCAGAAACTAGGTCTTCAGGCAACACGGACTCAAAACATCTTCCAGAAAGTGTCACTTTGTAGTGATTAACAACTTAAAGATGATGCGTCACAGTTGCACAATGAATCATACGTGAAGAAATATTAGGGCAACACACCCCCTCACTTTCAATGCAAAGGTTCTGAACTATTTAAATTATTATTTGAGAGTTAAAAAAAAAAAAAACATATATTAAGTGGAAACATTCTAAATTCAAATTCCGAGCACAATGCAAAATTTGTAAATCAAAATCAATGAAATTTCCACTTTGACAATGAATCTTATATTTTACTAATACTAAATGCTTGTTCATATAGGTGTACATTTTATTTTCAGCTGTAAATTTAACGTTGACTAATGAATGTACAATCCATTAAATTACGGTTTGATATAGCAAGACATGCTACATGACATGACTTTGCTGCTTATATTGATTATATATAGGTCGTCATATCACTAGAGTCAAGAAATATCTACAGCGGACTATAGAGATAAACTATTTATTTAATCCTCTATTTGGCACTGTTGCTCTCAATCAACATCGTATTATCTTACGTTACCCGCACGAATTATAACTTCAGTGATCATCGCATTATTGTGTCCATACAATATTCATATACATGATTTGCGGGGAGCTTTTTTTTTTTTTTTTTTTTTTTTTTAGATATTTATAATCTTTGTCAACAGGGGACAGCCAAATTTAGTAATGTAGAAGCTTTATCTCCTACGTTCCGTGAAAGTTACTTTTTTTTTTTTTATTTGGGGTTTCTGTCTCTGTAGGAAAATATCTCAACGAAACTGTTGGTAATTACTGAGAGTATTCTTATGATATTTGATCATAATAGGGCAATGCTCCTCAGTAGCTACACATAAGACCTATTTTATGGCAATGTTGCTTTGAAATATACATCCTGTATTTTGTAACCAAAGTACAAAAAGTCTTTAAAAATCACGAAATTATGATCAGGAAGACATGGTTCAACCATAAAAACAAACTAAATATTTTAATGGTAATGCCATCAATGCTTGCCAATTAAAGGGTTAATTGAGATGTAAGTTTTAATACATTCTAAAGAGGTGACGGACTGGAATTATTATAAGTGGGTAAGGGTAGCAATTCTGAAGACAACTACTACAGATCAGTCCCATTATGCCTTTTTGAAAGAATTGCAGTTAAATTGTAAATTAAGTATGGCGTTCAATAGGTATGGAATTATATCACAAATGTTCTGGCATTCTTATGCTTTTTATTAAATAAATTTATTCTCTACTAGTTTATTTATTTGTTTTTGACGACCATAGTTTAGATAAATACAGCCTGTACGAGACAATTCATTTTTTTATAGCTATGCAGTTTTGAGTTTATAAATCGAGCAAAACCAAACTTACCACAGAGCTACCTCATGGCTATATGGTTATTTTATACATCTTCTGCGTTAGAGACCGATCGTGGTGGATCGGTTTCCGTGTGGTTCGGATCCCACGTTAAGCTGTAGATCCACATCTCATTCAACTTCGATGGTAAAAAGATGCTAAACCTCAATCCAACAAACCAACCAAAACATGATGTTCTACTCAATATCTTAATGCATTAAAAAGTAGTAATTTATAACAACCATGCATCAAAGTGGATCGTTTGACTCATTTGAACTGCATAGCTGTATTTAAGAACGCAAATTTTATCTCTGTATATTTTGTATATATATAAAAATGCCAAATAAATAATCTTTCCTTAGATTTTTCCCCCCCGAGCACCTACATTAGCTGCAGCGAACGAACATCGATTTTAACGAAAGACAGCGGACAACGATATAAAGAAAAGAAATGAAGTGCTAGAAAACAACGCCACAGGGACAGCTAAAGACGTTGCACAAAAATGCTGTAAGCCAGCAATGCAGTATAAATAATTTATTTTCGCACCTAAATTATATTTTAGTCTTCATATTTCGTTTAATTTATATTTTAAAGTCAATTACAATGAGAAGAAATATCGTAAATCACCGACGTGGCTCATCCAATCTTGACAAAACTTAGCCTGTTGATATATCTTGACTAGTTCAGGACACTTACGAAACACTATGCTGAACAATATTTAGTTCACAAGTTACAAAATGATGGAATTTGAGGTTTGGACGTTTATTCATACATATATATATATATATATATATATATATATATATATATATATATATATATATATATATATATATAATATGCCATTTAGAAAAATACATCGAACAAACCTTTTATCAAACGTTAACTTGACACAAGTAATGAGATGGTTCATAATCTAGGTATGTTGTAAATGCAGCAGTGTCTACTTATACTAAAGAATTGTTTTAAAATCAATTAAAACTACATGTAACAGATCTTATTAGTTATATATATATATATATATATATATATATATATATATATATATATATATATATATATATATGTGTGTGTGTGTGTGTGTATTTACACAGGGTGGCCCATTTTAATTTTTCCACGGAAATATCTCGAAAACTGTTGAACATAAATGAACTGAACAAAAACTCAAACAAGAAATACCATGGGGCAAACTGAATGGTGATGTCGCGGTGCCCCAGGGCCGTTCTTCAAGGGGGCCCATGGCCCAAATTTAAAATTTTAAATGGAAATATGGGGCGAGTGACATCTCGTTCGACACATATTTAAAAAGTGAAAAGCGATGTGGCAAAAAAAATCATAACCGTCGCCGTATTCAGAATGGCCCACAAGATATGTTACCTGTATCAGATAAACGTCCAGTAGCACTAATATGAAAATTGTTGAACATAAATGAACCAAACAAAAGCTCAAATAGGAAAGCCATGGGGGCACATCGAATAGTGTTTTCGCGGTGCCCCCAGGGTTGCCCTTCATGGGGGTCCAGGGTCCAACACTAAAACTTTAAATGGAAACATGAGACGAGTGATATCTCGTTCGATAGATGTTCAAATACTAAACAGAGTTATGACAAAATATTTTTCATATCGGTTGCCGTATATATATAGGAGTCAGACAAAAAAATCTAAAAACACTTCATACAGGACACGAAAGTTTGGCCCTCCACTGTACAACACGTGTTGCGGTTGCCGATCGATGTTTTGCTTCCAATGTGTCATATGGACCTCCCTCTTCCGTCAGCAGTAACCAGTTCACCTGTGAGTGTCGTGGTGAGAAAGTGGTGCGGTAAAATGGGCGACCTGAAAGGCTTCAAAAGATGCATGATCGTTTGTGCCCGTCTGGTTGGAGCTTCAGTGGCAACAGTGGCGAACATTACGGGGGTATCGAAAGGCACTGTGTCGAATGTCACGAGGGCATACACAATTCATGGGCAAACGGCGTCTGCAAAGCACAACAGTGGTCGAAAGACAATATTGCCAGATAGGGACTGGACGGCATTTAAACGGATTGTAGCAGCTAGAAAGAAGACCACTGCAATAAAAAAATACGTCTGAACTCAATTCCGGCCTACAGAACCCGGCTTCATCGAAAACAGTGTGACGGGAACTTCATATAATGAAAATTCATGTCAAGGCCGCTATCGCCTAACCCCTGGTCACAGCAGTAAATGCGAAGAGGCGTATTCAGTGGTGCAAGAACCACAAGGCATAGACTCATGAGCAGTGGAAACACGTAATGTGGTCTGATGAATCGACCTTCACCTTGTTTCCAACAACCGGTCGTGTTTACGTATGAAGAACACCGTCACAGGCCTATGATACAGACTGTCTGCTCCCAACAGTAAAACATTGGGGTAGTTCTGTTCCAGTATGGGCAGTGATATCGTGGTTTTCTGCAGGTCCATCATAGCTTTGCGTGGAATGATGAATGCTAAGGCGTATGAGGCCATTTTAGGGGACCAGGTTCTACCCATGGCCTAAATATTGTTCCCTGATGATGATGGCATCTACCAAGATGATTTGGCACTCTGTCACGCTGCAAAAACGGTGAAATCATGGTTTGAGGAGCATGACCAGGAGCTATCACACCTCCCCTGGCTCCCACAATCACCAGATCTGAACATCATTGAGCCATTGTGGTCTGAGTTAGAAAGGCGTGTTCGGTCTCATTACCCTCCACCAGGATCCATTAAGGAGCTGGAGCATATTTTGGAGGAACAATGGTACAAACTTTCACACACCAGGAGCTGTATACGTCCATTCCACGTCGCATCCAAGCTGTTTTGGATTCAAAAGGTGGCCCCACACCATACTAGGTATGATTTTCACACTTTTCCAAACGTTTTAGATTGTTTTGTCTAATCCCTATATGTATATAAAATTGAAACTGTAAGCTTCAATGAAAGTGTTGTTGAAGGTTTAATTATTGATCTGTATTATCGTCAGAAACTATCTGCATGAAGGCGTTAATGTTGAACTTACTAGTATTATGAAAAAAAATCTTCATTTCAGAGGGACAAATAAAGAAAAAGAAAGCTCACAAACGCAGAGTAGAAGGCGTGTGATCTATACCACAAGAATGATTAAAATTCTAAAAGAGGACTCTCTTTATCTTTCAGTTAATTTGTGGAATAGCATCCATCCTTTTATTCTTATTCTTGCTTTGAACAAAGGATGCAGCATGACAAGAAGCTGACATCGTAAAGAGAACTAATACGTTTCCAGGATATTTTGAAAGAAAGAAAAGAACGAATGATCGGTTCCTGTTCCTGTCACGCCCTCTCCCTATCTCAATAATTTTGGTTTCGAATCCATCTTCGACGGTCTCTTCCGTTCTTATACCTAGAGGCTACAACATGGCATGGATTCTTATCAAAATCTTCTTCCTCTTCTTCGTCTACTCAGCATATTTCCCATTAAGAAAATAAAAGAAATAAAATTGACTCTTTTTTATTTGCAGGTTTTATGCACTTGACGCTGACCAACTGAATTTATTTTCAAGTTGTATATATTTTGTAATATTTGCTTCTGTTTTTCTTCTTGATTCTCCGCTACATACCTAAAGTTCATTCAACGAACCTTCTGATCCTGATGTAAACATTGCAGAATTGCATTTTACTCCGCCAGTCACCGGATGATTGGCTATCGGTCAGCGCTTCTTTCGAGAAGCACGTGCTTGTACCCTGTCGGTGTTTTACTTATTCCCCGCATGTGACCATATTGTTAACTGTGATTCGTGCTAAAGTTGGGTCAAAACCACTTTCAATGCATGCATATTTTCTTTTATTGCATTAATTCAGTTTAGTTCTTAGATAAAGTGTTGTCTAATTCTGGTAATGAGCCTTATGAGCAAGGACTATTTTCTTCTGCCGCATAGGTGTTCTAAGGCTCTCTAATCAATACAATCAAACAATCACCACGTGTATTTGTTTACATGAGGTACTGAACATTCCTTGAATGAACTTTTTTTTTTTTTAGTCCTATAGTTCATATAACTTCAGTACTCAAGAAAAGGCACAGGTCACCACACTAAATTTTATCACCCAAATTTCTTAAACTAAATTATGTTAAACTGCAGTCACTAATATATTTTTTTTCTTGTGAAATAAAAACAAAATTGTAATGCGTTTTCGGAAAGCTCATCCCCTAAAATAAGCTAACGCTTGCTTAACTTTTCATAAGAAATGATTTATTATTCAGCATTCTGCCTGTTGGCAGTTGCTGGGACTAATGATTTTGTTCGTTTCCTCTCACAGGCTGGGGTTTGAAAATATTTCTTCCACGTTTCTTGATCGTTAGCTTCATCTTTTAAATTTTCAATATTTTTGTTTACTTTGCAAATCACAGATCAGTTGCGTTCTTCTCCCTACTTATCACTTTCCTTCTGTCTTTCCCACTATAATAATAATAAAGAATTTTATTGTCGTTAAGCTATACATAGCAATAGACAACGTCAAAATGTGGTACGTAAGTATAAATAAATAATGATCTATAACTAAATAAATGATAAAATGGCATTACAAAATAAATGACAATAAGAATATGCATTTTAAATACTAGTTCAACCCGAGATTAGAAAATACGTTACACTTCTATTGAACAATTAAAACACTTCTGTAAAGAATAAAAGGGCGTTGGAATTAACCAATTGTATAACTTACTTTTAAATTACCGAATTGGATGGAGGGACAACCGGACCCAACGATTTTTCCGGCCCCATCGGAAAGAAATTAAAGGATTGTGAATGTTCACCGATCGTCCCCTTTACACCCATTCCCGTTGAATGGGTGTCTGAAATGAAAAAAAAAGAGAAAAAAAAAACAGATGATTTAAGCAGCGACCAAAATTATCTCTTTAAAATTTGTATGGCTGTTGCTACAGGAATGTGTACTACCGATCCAGCAAACAGAAAACCAGGACTATTATCACATTCACGATGGCTTACATTGGCCTGTAGGATGCTTCGCCACTACATCAGTACTGATAAACCTAGTTCAAGTTTGTGTGTACTTTGCCAGTGCATTGTTAAAATATACGCTCGCGTCTGGTTTTCAATACGGCGAAATCATTCGTGCGAAATGGGCGCCATGCATCTGTTTAGAATAGTTAAGCCAGGGGTGCCCACAAGGGGGGGCTATGACGCAAACTGCGTCATTGAAATATTTGGGGGGTTAAAATCCATATAAATATGTTTGAGGGGGGGGGGTAAAAATTAATCGAAAAATTTTTTTCTCATGGAAGAACACCTACAGATAGACAATTGAGGGGGGTGCGTGATGGACATGAGGGGGGTGGGCACCACTGGTTAAGCTATCGGGTTTTCTGCCAGAAAATCTACAACACATAGTTCATTATGTTCTACAAACAAACGGGCACTACGCCCATCATGAAAATCTGCTGATAAAGATGACAGCAGATGAAAATCTGCATATTCGAACGTTAGGATGGAGAAGGATAAAAAAGTGCCGCAGCCAGAAGACTTCGAGATCAAGCCGCCCATGTGACTTCATTGTTCCGAAATTAAACTTTACATCTGAAAATTACTACGACATGATTAATTGGCCTAAATGTCTAACAGAGCCGCCGATCACACGAAACATAACGGCTCTGTGCATAGCAGCTTGAAGAAAACATCCGAACTTCAGCTACTATAACAACAATTCCCTTGCCATAGTCAAGCTGTGGAACGCACAGTGAAGCTGGTGTCCGAGGCAGCGTCGAAAAAGTGCGTAAGGAACGCAAGAGATATCTACGTTAGAGCCAAACTGAAGTCTAGAACATAAATGAACCGCTTCGAGACCAAGAAGAACTACGTGACCTAAGGTCAAATGTCAACGTATGCCTACTGGATGGGTGGTGGGTGGAACTCGATATGCAGCCACCTCCCCTTGGTGAGTTCTGGGTTATTTTGCGTACATAGCAAAATAAGCGAAGAGTTGCACAAAGAAAATCGTATTATATCAAGGGCTATGCCTATAATCATCGTTAACGTGGCATTACAAGCAAAATCTGGACATTAATGCCAACAACTCAGCGAATATAGCTGTATTTTGACTCATAAACATTTTAAAATTATTTACTGGCATTGATACAAGTTCATTTTAATAAAATAATTGTATTGTAGCCATCAGGTCAGGCACGTAGCCAAGGGGTGGGTCCGGGGGGTCCGGACCCCCCCACCTTCGGATCCAGAAATGAAAAATATTAAGGAAGGATGAAGCAAAAAGAATGGAGAAAAATATGAATCAGCGTCAAAAATATAAAACTAGAGCAAGTGTTTGGCTACTCTTTCTTATGAGGAGCTTTGTGTGGAGGAAACTAAAGGGGAAGTTGAAAATTGGTATTGTAACGAAGCATTCCGAATACCATCTATCTGCATAGATAACATAGACTCTCAGGTTGAACTTAAGAAATGTGCCCAGAATCACCAATAATATGAGCCATTTTGAATTTCGCGGCACCTCTAATCCATTTTATAGGATGTCTTTACTCCCGAAAGAGTATCTCGTTGCTATCCTTGATGGCATTAAACGAAGATAAAAAAAAAGAAGAAAGAAGACAAGTAGAACCGAGTTCGAATGACCTCGGAAGTCTATATCTTTTTCAATTCTTTTTTATTTTCTTTTACTCAAGATTTCTTCATAGTTTTTCTTCTTAAAATACTTACTAACATGTCCTCATTTTATTGTCCTAAAAGAACAATATGGGTATGTTGTCAGTAAAATAGTTTAGATTGCTCGATCCCCTGGTGTGTAACCATAGTATTTCATGTCACCCCCCCCCCTCCGATTACGAAATCCTGGCTAAACGAACGAATATATGTTGCCACTAAAATAATTTAGAATGATCGAGCCCCTGGTGTGATAACCACAGTATTTCGTCACGGACCCCCCCTATTTCGAAATCCTGGCTACGTGCCTGCATCAGGTAATTCTAAATATGACCACAAGTAGCTTTTCTGTCATCCGTGTTGTGCATGTTGCCTAACCAAACACTTATAAAAAAACTTTAAGTCCGTTGGGGCAGGTTAAGGGGTTGTCCCCCCCCCAAAAAAAATAAATAAAAAAAAATAAAAAAAATAAAAAAAATCAGTAAGGTCGGTGCCACTAATGGAGCCTTTTCCGCAATAACCGTCATCGAATTCCCGACAAACAGGGTGCGAATTATCGGGGGGATGAGGGATATTTTACCCCTCAATCACATTTTGTTCCCCCCAAAGAAGTCAGCTGAAGTATCCCCACCGGGGATGCTCGCTTTCCCACCAAACTATGCTCAGTATAACTCCAAATTTCTTCGGAATGATCGATGTAAACTATTCAGTTTTGGTCATTTCTACTTACCACCTAATTACCCACTATTTTCAACGTTGTTTATTTGAACTTTATCATTATGACTACGGTTGTTACTTGCAACTGTACTTTCGTACTCTTCAGTTCGTCATCGTTCGTGAATTTGAATGTACTAATTGCGTATAACAAAGCCGCACATGGATTTATAAATGTTTTTTAGCGGTTGGTCAACAAGAAGTAAACAAATAGCTTCTTCCATCATACTTTGCGAAGTTCGGACATGTCATATTCATCCCCTACATTTGTATCGATTATCATCTTATTTTAATTTTTGTTATAACATGTTATTTCATTTTCCGGTGTACTCTTTGTTAGCACATGGTCTTCATTTCCTAGTAGTTTGTGTGTATGCAAATCAAAAGTTGCATTTAATTTGTGATAATTAGCATAGTAATCACTACCTTTTACAGTTTACAGAAATGAACTTTTGAAACTATACTCAAAATCTGAGATATAGGTATTATCTCGTAAGTGTATGTTAACGTACACGTTGGGGATACGCTCCTAGTGAGCAGACATGTTAGTGAAGGCGATTTTTAGGTGAATAAGCGCATAATTCATGATTTGTTTCAGCATTTGTTAATACGACTGGTTCTCCATGTCATTCTCCGTGTCTGTACAAGCATTTCAACTGAAGCGTTTTTTAAAAAAGTTAACTCTTCATTTTTCCATCTTTCTTTTCGCTGTACAGTTTGCTGTCCATGCTAATAATGCTGTCTGAAAAACTTCAATGTAATGTGCTACTTTATTTGAATAACGTAGTCCATAGTGAATCAACTCATCTGCAATCTAACAGTAAAGTAATTGTAAGTGTTGACTTCCTGAGCCTCATCACGGAATCGATATCTGTCTGTCTATCTATCTATCTATCTATCTATCTATATATATATATATATATATATATATATATATATATATATATATATATATATATATATATATATATATATATATATATATATATACACGTGTGTGTGTGTGTGTGTGTTGTTGTTGCTCATTTATCAACAGGACTTGATACACTTCAAAATCGGAAATCGGGCAGAGGGTCACATAAATTCATCGGCAATAAAAACAATGCTTGACGATTAAATAAATAATAACTGCATATTGAAAGAGCAAAGATGCATTTATTATATTTAATTAGATTTAATGCAAGCTACAACACAAGCTAATAACAAGAATAAATTCAGTATATTAAAATTATTATTATTATTATTATTATTATTATTATTATTATTATTATTATTATTATTAATAATAATAATAATAATAATAATAATAATAATAATAATAATAATAATAATAATAATAATAATAATAATAAGTAGCCAATCATTTGTAATAGCAAAACTCAAAATTCAATTTATCTGATATGCATGTTCATATTATCCCACGTAGATGGCTTCTAATCCCAGTGCTTCTGTGAGAGCTAAATTTAAACGAATTATGATCAAATATTTTTTTCTGTACTTTGGAACTGTTCATTGCGATATTGATTAACGAGATAAATGGTGATGGATGGTACTAATTGCGAGTATCAATTATGCTGGTGGTTAGACGCAATGAACCCTAGTGAAAAGCTTTAGCAGAGATTAGGAGAAGCACATGATAAACTTCCCAGCTATAACATAAATTAGTACAGGTTAAAAAAAAATCTATGTATCCTTCTAGTAAACGAAATATAAATATCATTGAATTTATTTCAAGATACCGGTAGGCTATACATAAGAGATAATACAAAGATTGAAGTGACAAGAAAAAAATATCAACCCTTACTTTATTTGCATGAGAAAAGCACATATTATATGACTGCTAAGCTTACTGATAAGTCGTATGATGCAAATTAACACCATATATTGCATATATGAACGTTAAACTATTGGGTCAGTGAGCTCTTAATTTTAATCATAGTGGTGAGAGAAAATTCAATAAACGTAGAATACTATTCTCATTGCAGAGTAGTATGAATTTATTGGTATAGCTTTTATATGTTTTACTCTTGTAGAAACCTTGAGGCTGTTTTTACGAAATATTTAATTTTACTGCATGATTGAGAAGTTATTATCAGTTTGAGGAAATGCTGAGATAAATGCAATTCACCTTACACAATACCACAAGCGCCACTGCCTCTGTCCCAGCTAGCATCTTGCTAACATAACATCTATCTTGTTTTCCACTGATCATTATGTTCTCATCTGGAGTAATTCTGCTTTGTCTCTTCGGTCCATTTCCTTTCGTATTGTCTAGCTTCAGAAGTACTAATTCACCTATACCAATGAGTGTAACTGATGAATGTTATCAGAAATCAAATTTCCGGAAAGTGCAGATGACTGAAAACCATGGAACATTAAAGCTATTGTTCAGAGACAAGGAAGGCGGTGGCAACAAGATAATAGCGATTATATGTTTACATCAATAATCTTGAATATTATCACAACTGAAAAATAATAATAATAATGAATATGGGTGTCCTTTATAAAAGCTGTAATGTAAAAAAAAAGAAAGAAAAAAAAGAATGAAGTATCAATATACAGGGTGACCGCGTGACTATGTTACAAAATGTAAGTGATGATTATTGAAACGGAAACAACAACAACGAAAAAAGTTAAAATAAACTTTTGTCCAACGTACATAATTTCGGAGCTAGTTCCGAAAGCGTGGGAAAATGACATTCAAAGCTCTATAGCTCGACCATGGTGAATGATAGAGCTAATGCGGCATGGTCACGTCAAAGACACCGAAGCTGCTGTATTCAAAAATGCTTAGGTCGAGATCGTGCAATTCGTGCACAAGGGATTCTCCAAAGGAGCGTAGGGAGTGCCGGATAATCTGTGAAGAAAAATGGGCCGAAAAGGATACGGATGAATAGCTATCCCAACTGCTAGTAATAATGCGTCTGTACTAAGTCGACAAGCACAAATGGCGAACAGTTTTATACGTGCCATGCGTGGTTGCATAACGCTCAATAAAGAGTGGGAAACATGAAAGGGAAATGTGAATAATTTGGTACAAATGGTAAATACATGATATTACGCTGTCCTATCATTGAACAGAGGTTTTTAATAAAATGTATTAGTCATGAAACGAACTGAAATATTGTAAAAGGATCACACTATTAAAGTCTTTCTTCCATGTGTTGTTGTCATTGAAAACAAATAAACAAAACTGAGCGAAACAACCATAATGCAAAAGAGGTTGTTTCTTAAAAACAAAAGTCACAAGAGTGGGAATAATGTCTTCAATCAACATTTTACAGCAGGATTGAATACAGGCAAGGACATCATCAATTACCTGTAAACGAGACAAATCTCCCAATTATCCTACAATAGGGGATGGACATGGCGTCCATCTACTTCAACACAGGCGTTACAGCGTCGCATTAAGTTCTGACGCATCCGCTGTAACAACCCAGGATCTGTTCTTATAGTATCAAAGGCAGCGAGTATTCGTGCTAATAGTTCTTCTGTGTTGTCTATAGGCGTTTCATAGACAAGTGTTTTAACATGAACCCACAAGAAAAAAATGAAGTGGAGTCAAAACTGGGGAACGTGCAGGCCAATTACAAGGACCGCCTCTTCTAATCCATCTGTCACGAAACGTTTGATTCAAATACTCTCGAGCACTAGCTGAAAAGTGGCGTGGGGTGCCATCATATTGAAACCACATCCGTTGACGAACACCGAGAGGGACATCCTCTAATAACTCTGGAAGTATGTCTCGCAGGAATCTCGTATACACTGGTGCAGTTAATCGTGGTGGTAGTAAATATTGACCTATTATCTGATCACTGATAATACCCGCCCACATACTTATGGCGAATCAGTCTTGGTGGCCCCTTCCCACAATTACATAAGGATTTTCGTCCGCCCATACATGACTATTGTGACTACTAAATATCCCGTCTTTCGTAAAACAAGCTTCGCCGGTGTAAAGCACGTAGGAAGCAAACTGCGGATCAATTACAGAGAATTTGGAGAAACCACTCACAAAACCGAACGAAAGGTTGAAAGTCAGTTGGACGTAAGGCCTGAACACTCTGCGGGTGATAGGGGTGTAACAGTTGCTCGTGTACTACTTTTTAAACAGTATATTGTGCTATCCCCTTTCACATGCTACTTTCCGGGTACTGACTGTTGGGTCTTGGGCGAAACGATCAAGCACTTGTTCTTTAAAGTCCGGAGTCCTTGTGGTTCTTCGTCTTCCTTGGTCGTAGTATTGAGGTTGTAAATTTCCCGTGTCTCGTAAGCGTTGAAAAAGTCTGGCAAACATAGTGTGAGCTGGATGTCTTCTTTGTGGATACTTCATTCGATATAACCCATCAGATTCTCGACTGTTGCCATTTGCTTGACCGTATACAAATATTATATCCGCAAGTTCTGCTATCGAATACTCCATTTGATCTCACATTCGAACAAGCAAAGCACAAACCGCACTAAGGAACTCGTACGCTACGAACAAACCACATGAAGAATTACCTTCCACCTTCCACAACGCCTTCTACTATGGTTGTCTTATTCTTTCCTCACCTTTGATTGTTTTCTACGACAGAAGGGAGAACAAATGCTTGTGATCGAACCTGCAAACTGTGGCGTACTTCAGGTAATAACACCGTCTGTGAGAACAAAATATCTTCTAAACGATAACAATATGACGACATGTTAAGCATTCTAGACAAAATCTCGGAATCAGTCCTGCAAAACAGTGGAAGCAGCGACTAAAACGAACGTCCTGATAAATTGTTTTTCCTTTTTCTTTTTCAACGTTCGGGTAACGCGCATTACGGCTAATGATAAGAAACGGATATTTTACTGTTGTTCTCTGGCAGTGGTCAAATTAACATGGGATGGCGGAAAAATCCCCCTCTCGTAAAAAGTATCATCGGCTGGTATCGTCAAATAAAATAAGATTTCTGCCTGGAAGAAAGCACCCATATCCCCCGGTTTTCCCCACTGAAATTCGAGTTGTTGATGATCTTTGGGTCGATAGAGGATGTATTATTATTATTATTATTATTATTATTATTATTATTATTATTATTATTATTATTAATAATAATAATAATAATAATAATAATAATAATAATAATAATAATAATAATGGGTTATTTTAAATTGAAGTTTCATTTCATATTGTTAAGCAATAACTGGTTTCCAACGACGAGGATCCAATCTTGAAAATAAAAGATTTACCACTTTCTATTTTGATACGCGAAAAAGGCTGGAATGGGGCCTATTCTTGAGAAGCTGAATCCAAATCTAGTGCAACAATATATATAAACTATCTAAGTTTCGCTCACATCATCATGAATGGCAAATTTATAGGTGGTAATCTATTCGACCCATAAACTTCATAGTTCCAGTTCTTGATCATCAAAGCAGAAGTTACACATTTTCTGTGTTCAGACAATGCCATTGATAAACCAAGAACACAAACACTATCGCAGTTTCAAAGGAAGTAAACACGTCAAAATGCACACTACACCGCAGAAAGGATATACATTTTCCGTAGTTCAAAATATAAAACGCTTTCTGCTGCAAAGTTATCATTTTGCAACTGAGTTTGTGATTCAGTTTCGTTTGGGGGAGAGCAAGTCCACATGAGGGAATACACAGATTTGAAAGATAGTCATTTCTTACTTGATTAACATAATCAATGAAATCCATAGCTTTCGAATTATAATACTTCAAATCCCGATGAACCATTTGAATAATAACTGAACATTCTTCATCTTAGTTCATCCGATAACTGCTAGGGCGACAGTCTTATTTATGGATATGTACTGTACAAATCATCCATATGGCCTATATATATATATATTAGAGTGATGACTTTTTGATTTTTTTTTTCAAAAAAAAATATTTCCTGTAGCATGAATAAATGAACTTTTGCCTATTCATGACTAATATGACATTTATTCCATTGAAATATTGGAAAAAATTACGCACAAGCCATTTTGAAATGTTAAGTAGGCGAATTTTGCATTTTATATAACTTTAATAACAATGTTTTTATGTAATTTACGCCGGTCCACTTATTATTATTATTGATTACAAAGTGATTCTTTCTGGTATCAATCTGGCGACGAAAGGAGTTCAATAGGTACCAAAAGTGGAGGTTACATGGAGATATATCCAGAGTTTATTATAAAGAGATCGTTGTATTATTTGTTTAGCTACATTGAACTATCTCGCTAATTATAATTGTGCAAATAATATTTTATTAGTGTCTGCCCTTTTATTTTGTGTAATTGTTATTTCCTTGTTTGTAAATAAAATATATGAAAATTCAATAACAGCTTCTTTCATTTGTTACGTATTTATTATTTAGGTTAAGGCCTTTTCTATTTCAGTTGTTGAGTATAAGACAATATGTCGTTCAAGAAGAGCGTTTCTAACACGGAGAAGAACATGAAAACCCGGACAAAGAACTTAGTTCAGTTTCAAACGCCATCAAAAAGAGACAAACGTGGCGATTTATGAAGAATCCTTGAGTGAACGGAGTCGCATGCCCCTGAAAAACCACATCATTGGACTTTTCAAATTTCTTGAATCTACTGCCAAAGAACGAGATAGAGGATCGGTATAATAGCTGTGGAGCTTAAAGGTCTATAGGACAAAACATTGAATTCCCCACAGGTATCTGATCAAGCCATTTGTGCAAAACTAGCAAACCTTCTGAAATAATATGAAATAAACAAGAAAGAAACAAAACATTGATTCATTGAAAGAACTGTTTGGCATGACCGAAGTAAAAGACGAATGAGTGTGCAAAGAGTGTAAGTACCTCTACAAACTAAAAATCGATAGTAAGGCCCAAGTTGGTGATGCCACTGGCAAACTTTCTATTGTAAAGACCAGGGTGCGAATTACCGGGGGGATGAGGGGGATTTTCCCCCTCAATCACATTTTGTTTCCCCCAAAGAAGTCAGCTGAAGTATCCCCACCGGGGATGCTCGCTTTCCCCCTCAAACTATCCTTAGTATAACTCCAAATTTCACTGATTTTTGTTATTTCTTGTAAATTTAATCTTCTAGCTGTATTTTGAAATGATCGATGTAAACTGTTCAGTTTTGGTCATTTCTACTTACCACCTAATTACCCACTATTTTCAACGTTGTTTAGTAGAACTATATTATTATGACTACGGTTGTTACTTGCAACTGTACCTTCGTACCCTTCAGTTCGTCATCGTTTGTGAATTTGAATGTACTAATTGCGTATAACAAAGCCACATATAGATTTATAAATGTTCTTAGCGGTTGGCCAAGAAGAAGTAAACAAATAGTTTCTTCTACCATACTTGGCGAAGTTCGGATATGCCATATTCATCCTCTATATTTGTATCGATTATCATTTTATTTTAATTTTTGTTATAACAGGTTATTTCATTTTCCAGTGTACTCTTTGTTAGCACATGGTCTTCATTCCCTAGTAGGTTGTGTGTATGCAACTCAAAAGTTGCATTTAATTTGTGATAATTAGCATAGTAATCACTGCTTTTACAGTTTACGGAAATGAACTTTTGAAACTGTACTCAAAATCTGAGATATAGGTATTCTCTCGTAAGTATATGTTAACGTACACGCTGGGGGATACGCTCCTAGTAAGCAGACATGTTAATGAAGATGATTTTTAGGTGAATAAGCGAATAATTCAAGATTTGTTTCAGCATTTGTTAATACGACTGGTTATCCGTGTCATTGTCCGTGTCTGTATAAGCATTTCAACTGGAGCGGGTTTCTTTAAAGTTAACCCTTCATTTTTCCATCTTTTCGCTGTACAGTTTGCTGTCCACGCAATTAATATTGTCTGAAAAAGTTCAGTGTAATGTTTTACTTTATTTGAATAACGTAGCCCATAGTGAATCAACTCATCTTCAACCTAACATTAAAGTAATTTTTAAGTGTTGACTTTCCGTGCGCATGACGGAATCGATATTTGGAGAAAAAAAGTCGTGATGAGCACAGCTTTAGCGGGAAGTAGAAGCACAAGCTCGAAATTTGAATTGAGAGATTTTAAATATTTGGCCTTCGATTTGACCTTGATGTGAGAAATCGGGACCAGCAACAATTCATTTCTTATTTGATAGACTAATATCTAGATTTTCTTAAAAAAAAAAAAAAAGCCCGGTTTAACTGATAATTTTAGTGGTTTTCACAAGACTGAAGTAGGTTTCTTTTCGCAACCTGTATGTATTAATGCGAAGTGGAAGCTTTCAATATGAGTGGAAAAATTAACATATGCTTGTGATCATGGCTACCGCTCGAGCCGAATTATTAACTAAATAAACCTTAGAGAGCTACGGGGACAAGTGAGTACAACATTAAAACACGTTCAGAAAGGTTTAGTGGGGTGTGTGTATGTCACAATATATATGTGCGTAGTTATTGTCGGTAGATTCATTAAATTGATAAATCTCTTATTTATTACACATGCCACACACACACACACAAACATTATATATATATATATATATATATATATATATATATATATATATATATATATATATATATATATATATATATGGGAGGTAAGGCATTTATTGTCTCATTTTGAAATTTGAACTTTCAGGCTGTGTCCTTTGGCCTAATTTTATCCCCCCCAATATAGGTTATCTAATTCGCACACTGGCAAAGACCATGCACCCATCCAAGCAAAATAAAGCAATGGAAGAGACTGTGCAGAATAACTCTCACCAGCTCAGCGCCACCTAATTGTTCCGCAAGTATCACGGACTCATCCAACAACAGCGAAGACAGCCCTTGAGAAGATAAGAATGCAGCTTCAACGAATACAATGAAGCACACCACAACAGGTATTACAAGACGCCTCGTTACAAACTCAAAGCTTTCGTCCCAAGGAGCATCAAAGCTGTGCCCCCAACTGTCTAGCGAACGCACTGAAATCCGAACTCGATATCAGTCAGCAATCCACAAGGCTATTTACACGAAAACTACTCAGATGAAGAAGCAATTGGTGAGCACGTTTCATTTGGAGAATTGGAGCATACACTTTGACAGCAAATGCATTGATGGCTTTGAATATATGGATGTGGTCCTCAAGAATGAAGCAAAAGAAATTAAGTTGACAGCTCTCAAATTGAAAAATGGAAAAGCTCAAACAATCGCAGGACTGCAGGATGTGTTAGAGGAGTTCAACCTGTGCGGATCAATTGCTATGAGTATTGACCACACAATAATTGTGAATACCGGCAAGAATAGAGGCGTTGTTGTTCGGCTGCAGGAAATGTTCGAAGATGAAGATCATCCCAAACCCAATTTCATCAGTTGCCAGCTCCAGTGCTGGATCGCATTATTTGCGTTGTCATGGACGATGAGCTATGTGAGTCGGCTAAAACACCAAATATGAAGTACTTCTTTGTACAGGATTTGATGAGCAATTATGATAAATTGAAAGCAGCCTTCAGCAATGGTAAAACTGAGATTAAAGGAACAGGCTGCTGGAGAGACGACATGTAGTTTCTCTATCACCTAACTTGTGTCTTCCGCCACTTCACTGAGAGTAATGAGACTCCCTTTGTGAAGTTTCAACAGGTTCCAAACATTAGCAATGCAAGCTGAAATTCTCGTGCCATTCTATCCCTTCTTACCTTTATTCTGATGTCTGAAACCCGGAACACGTTGCGTAAAATTTGTTCATTCATTCCTACTCGTGGGCTGACCAGCGGTTCAATTGTCAATTGTTTCACGTTGAATATTTTGATGAACTATCTGCAGCTCTGACTGGCTACCCAACAGATATCACATGCTTGAAAACCCACTGAAAAACAAATGAACCTCCAATTAACATTGGACGAAGCAACCAGTGCTGTGAGCGTGCGATCAGTTATACAATACTTGTACGATTTCTGATGCGAAGAGGACAACATCCTACTGAGATTCATCTTGTGCAATGGGATTATAGTGAATAATTGACTTCTTTGTATGTTTGGTGACCCTATATAATGTTTTATATTTGTGATTCTAAAGCTTGTGTTCAATTTTGTATCTGCCTACATATGCTTCCAAACATGGGCAAAAAGCTGATAATTATTTTTTTTTAAATCATTTTGTGCATGAGTTTTTTTTTTTTATCATACCACCTTGAAAGTGCGATTTTATCTAATATTGAATGAAAGCTCATCGAATTATGATATAGGAAAACAAGGTTGTATAAAAGTCATCACCCTATATATATATATATATATATATATATATATATATATATATATATATATATATATATATATATATATATATATATACATTGCAGACTATAAAATTGCGCCACAGAGGTCCATTTATAAGTTACGCTTTTTTGCTGCTAAAATGACGATTGAGTTGGAAACATTCTTAATAATCTACTCACCACACTAAGAGATAAACACACTCACACACACACACACACACACACAGAGAGAGAGAGAGAGAAATATACATTATCCAGAGTAGATACATATTTTTGTACAGGTCGGAAATGGTTACAAGGAGAGGAAGAGAAGATGACAATAGTATCTGCACAGCGTGGTCTCGAGAAATGTATGGCAACCTTATCACAGCTTGAGGCTAAGCACAAAGCCTCGAAGATATCTTGGGTCTTTCTTCCGTCCCCTGAGCCATCCAAGTCTCCTAATAGACACAGAGAAAAAGAAGATAGGAGTTCAGAAGCAAAGCAAATGCAGTTGTGCTGTCGGGGTAGAAAGAGAGAAGGTGAACTCAACTTCAATCGCCAATGACATGGACCAGGAAGGCAGTCTCTTTCATTTTTCCTTCTTCTGAAGCTGTCAATTGCAGGGAGATTTTGGCGTACTTCAGAGAGGTATCGAAAACGAACCTTGTTCAGCTAAGGACATGAGTGGTTTGAGGCAGTTGTAAAGTGACCTTGCCTTCTTTTCCATTGCTTTCAATTTATCGTTGTTTTCTTTTTTTTTTCTTTTCCCCTCAAAGCTTTGAATGGTTGAGTGCGGTTGAGATACAAATGTGTTGCATCACAAACTTCATCCTCCCTTAGTTTCTTTACTTTGTGGTGTTTCTTCGCTTTCTTCAGTGCTACAATTTCCCCAACTACTTATATAACGTTTTTGAAAAGCACAGAAACTGTGTTGTGTCTTCATTCTTCCACCAACACCTCCTGTAACAAAGAGACGTGCAGGTAGCTTTAACTCAAAACAATTCTATCTAGTAACGACTTTAACTACTCCCTTTTCTCCCCCAAGTCTTTGCCACCACTTCCTCTTCTCTGTCTTGATTAGTGCTGGTTGTATTTTCTGTTGAAAATCTAATTCCACTGACAGTCTGGATTCTCAGACAGAGGGGAATAAATAATAGACAATCGACTTCTTACCCCAAGCTTCGGTTCTTCCTTTCCTGTCTTCGCCCCCACAGATGATGATTGTGGCCGTTTGAGTTAGTCGTTAACAAAAGCTTTGAAGTACAAAGGAGCAATAATGTATTCTTTTTATTTTGCAGGCATGATTTGCAAATTTCATTAAACGTTCTATAAATCATAATTATTTAAACATACCGTGGTAGTATTAGATTGATTTTATTATTTTATTCTTTGCTAGAAACCAATGACGCACATAAAAGGGACATATATGTATATTTACAAGCTCAATATTCGAGTTTAATGCCTTAATTGCTTGGAACTAGCAGATGAATCCAATTATAATATTACAGAAAGAGTATTTACCATAGAAAATGCAGTTATCTTTCAGCGTCTGCAAAGACATATGGTAGGAAAAATATAATAAGCTCCAAATTTCTGCAAAATAAACTAACATAAAAATATATTTTAAAAATAATAGTAAAAATAATATTGATTTTCTATTCAGTCTACACACAGGTTATTATTATTATTATTATTATTATTATTCATTTAGTATAAGTTTGATCAATAATTTTAGACATACATAATTTGTGGCATCCTTATATATATATATATATATATATATATATATATATATATATATATATATATATATATATATATATATATATATATATATATATATATATATATATATGTGTGTGTGTGTGTGTGTGTGTGTGTGTGGTCGTGTGCGATTTAGCTTTCTAATCTACATCTTGGACGAAACATGCTCAGAACGCGGGGCTACTCTAAGCATGGGGCCTGGGACAGTCACCCCATTGGCCACCCCCCAAACTGCGCTTCTGAATTTGATACATTTTATTATTATTATTATTATTATTTAATGAGAAAGTCAACAATTTATTTTTCAGGTTAATATTTCATTACATCGGTTCCGTTTTAATTGTATTTTTTTTTTCGGTAAAGTGAATTCCTTAATGTCTACAAACAAAACTATTGTGTTAGAGGTGACCACAAGTGTCCACACTGGTAAACGTACTGTTCTAATAGGCGAGCGTCTCAGGCGTGCACGTAACCCCGACAAGAGAAAAACAAATGTTTGCTGATAGTTTGAGCTTTCATCTTATTGACACATTAACTTACGTAAATTACTGGAAAGGAACAAATGACCCGGCTGCCAGAAAGGGAAATCCAGACTGCGATCCTTACTTTATACACCATGCAGATAACATAACACATATGTTGTATAAGTGAATCTGTACTGATTTTTTTTTGTGTAGACACATGACCTCTTATAATTTCGTAGTTTGCAATATAATGACAAAAAAAAGTGGCAATGTTCTAGCCTGGAAGGGACCCACTGGTATATACATTGGTGGAGTCCATATATATAACCCCGCATAGTAGGCATGTATTACTCATGACATCAGTATCACCAAGATATTCCTGCCAGGTTGGCGGAAAAAAGCTTGCATTGTTGGTTTTAAGACCAGCAATACTGTACAGCGTACTCTGTTGTATCCTGAAATTTTAATTAGAAAGTTTATTTATTTATTTATTTATTTATTAAATTTCCAGCTAGCACCTGCGAGCCCAGTTTACACGAAAATAACAACTAAAAATACAACAACAGTGTGGAATGAAGTAGCATACCTTATATTCAAATATATAGCATTCACTGTCCCACTACTATTCCACTGGTGAAACAGAGGGGAAAAATAATAAAACTTCAATCAAGATGGTTTAACACCTGATATCAGCCCTGGACTTTCTGATTGAGAAACAACAGCGCTAAATATTAGCCTGTAAATGGTCGGATTAACTCAAACACCTACAAATGTTATTTTCTGCATATAAGAGCAATACATCATATGGTGTTATTTTGCTTAACTAAATTCAAAGTAACTTATATGTTAAAGATACAAGTTTTGAAGCATTGAATTATAAACTACAGTAACGATATCTCATACCGGATGTCTATTCGCACCAAATTGAAAGTTAAACAGTTGAATTTCATAGGCCTACAAAAGTTTACAAACTCCATTGCCCTACTCTTTTTTCATCAGAAATGTTCCACAGTTAGAGGAAGTCGACAATAACATAAAATAACACCGAATTGGTAATATCTGTTCTTGGAAACTATTCTAGAAATGTTTTTTTTTTAAGAATTATAAGCTTGAATGAGGTTTCTTATATACTTGCTTCCACAGAAAATGTCACTACTTGTTATCGTTAATTTTATTGATTAATGCACTCGATTAATCTGGAAGGAAAATCGAACGACCCCCCCAAAAAAAGAAAAGAGAAATAAATAAACAAAAAAGTATGTATTTTATGGTAGCAAATACAAATAAGGTTAATACTTTGTCTAATATCAAACTGAAAAATAGGAAATACCTTGCACAACGTAGGAAAATGAGTATTTCGTCACTATATTTCAATAGAAAATGCTTATTCATGCATATTTAAGGGGAGAGTATCTATATATATTTTTTTACTAGTGTTCCTTGTTTTCGTGCTAGAAATGATAGTGTAGAAAGTAGAGTGAGCACGCATACTGAATAACTGAACACGCCAATGTTAATAGAATGAAAGTTGCACAACAAACAGGTGATACTATTAACTTTGACACTGCATTATTATATATATATATATTTCAAAATCCTTGAACATCTAGTCGAAAAGGGGAGAAACCTCATAGCCAGCCTCTTGAGAGCGTACCCGGCAAAGGCAACCAACCACTTCATAAGCTTTGGATGAAGCAGAAGAGTGCTGCTGGAGGACTATCAAGGGAGATCAGATTCACGGTTTCTTACTCTAAGATTTCTGTCACTTGGTAGGCAAAGAAGAATGTGAATTGGATGCAAACAATGAGAGAAATTCGCTTTACAAAAGAGGTATTAAATGACTACGCTATTACTCCAATTCACGAAGAAAGATAAAAAAAGTAACGCACGCAAATAATAAAGTATTCCTTCTTTCCCAATTAGTTATTATTTAGGGGAAAAATACACAAAGTAATTCAAACAAAACGCAATTTGGTTTGTAGCAACTGAACAAAAGGTAGTATTTTCCTAACAAAAATGCATCATTTTTCTCGGTTTGTTGAAGCTTAGTGTCCCTTTTCAGCACCAAGGCTCTAAAGGACGCAGACCTACGTGCTAATGCAAATCCAAACATCCGTAATGCGCTAAAATTGCAATATTCTTACACCATGAATCGGACTCGGACAAAAAGAGGGCACCCAATGCGTGTGCTAGCTTTCAGAAGCTTACTATGAATATGAAACATTACGGCATGCTAGTCTTCATTATACAATAATAATAATAATAATAATAATAATAATAATAATAATAATAATAATAATAATAATAATAATAATAATAATAATAATAATAATAATAATAATAGTATTAGTATTAGTATTTATTTATTTATTTATTTATTTATTTATTTAATACTATATTTAAAGCATAAAATACTGAAATCCTTTCTTCTTTTTCGTTTTTCAACAGAAATAAACTTTTCGTCCCGCTTGCTAGATTGTGGACACAGCTATACTGAGGACCTTTGCATCTACTTTATTTGGTTTCATTACTCAACCAAATGCAACTACAGCTGGACCACTACATCTGAAAAGTCAACGTACTAAAACCACACGTTTGCCCAAAGTAGATAACGCTATTGTCCACAAAACATTCGATCGAGCAACGATTTATATACATTCTTGGATAAGTCATCTGAGGGAGAGACTAAAGGCAATAACTGAACTTAGCCACATGAAGAATGCAAAGCTGCTAGAACTACATATACTCTGCTATTACGAATAGCCTATTAGGCAGTTTATAAATTAAGATGTGTTTTGTAAGTGCAGATTTTACATTAGTCCAGCTTTTATTTTATTATTGCTATCATACGCAAGATATTTTTGTTAAAACTGAATACAACTTGATACTTGCATGTATGCATGATTTCAGCATGAGATGTGGGCGCCCGAAAGTGAGGGCAGGGTGGGGCCCGAGAAGCCCCCAGGCTCACGAAAATGTATTAAATTTCTTAGGATTTTCTTAATGCAAATAAAAAAAATACCAAACTTAATATAGCTACCTGGGATTTAACTCCCTGTACAAATTTCCTTCTGGCGCCCACGGCATGAGACATATGTATAAATCAAAGACAGGAAGTATGCGTTGCTTTATAATACGTATCCCTGTCTTATTCATTACATTTAAAACTGCGATTCTGGGTTCGAAAGTGTAGATGTTCAACAAAGAGATAATGTCACCGTGACGTACAAGCTAAAGTAAAAGATGCATAACTGATTGTTGAATTCATCTGGATCAAGTATTAACAGAATTACGGTTATTATGCCTATATGAGCAAATATACTTCCACATAAAAATATCATGATTTACAGAGAGGTTGCTAGTGTGAAAACCTAGGAATGATTTTCACGTAGTTCAGATTGTTGTTTTATTTGCAAATTGGGAATATTGACATTCACCAATTCCAATAAGTAAACTTGGTATTTAACAACAGATTTTTACGAATATTTCAAAACAATTGTTAAGTTATTATTATGCACGTAGTACATGATATCTTATATGAATAATTATTATTCTAAGTAAGCATGTATCATTATATATAAAAAAATATAATTAAACATGCTATCACGCATTTATATTAGTTTATTTATAGTTTCTTGTCGTCACAGAGTTGCTGTGTGAGACGTATACATACAAGATGGAACCGAATTACTTATTTTTCCTTCGAGTAATGAACTCAGGATCGCACGCACGGTGAGGCGCATGATTGAATATCAGCTTCTTGAGTTACTATATTTATTATTGTTATTATATTTATTATTATTATTATTATTATTATTATTATTATTATTATTATTATTATTATTATTATTATTATTATTATTATTATTATTACTGTGTTAAATAATAATAATAATGACGTTATAAAACTTCTAACAACACATGTATTAATTAAAAAGAAAACGGTTTCCCATAAAAGTTTTAACTTTAAAAATTTGCGCCGACGTCACTGATATCATTAGTGTATTGTGAAATAGTTGGAAAAAATTGCTATGATGAAATTATTTATTTACTTACAAAGTGTACACGTGGAATTAATATTTCTCCTCTGTTCAACGTTGGGAATCCTTATAATTAGTTTTTTATACAATTATAATTAATTATAAGAGTAAAGTTAGTCTCCCAATGATTTCGTTTTGAGCTAAAACATTGACGCTCATTTTTCACAAACAAGTAACACATCAACTCATTCCTACATGACCAAATTGACATATGCATGAGTTCGGTTGTTGAAATTAAGGTATTCAAAAGAAAAGATGAAGTGAAATCAAACATTAAAAAAAATATTTTCTTTTTGTTTTTTTTGTTTTACAGATCAAAAGAGCACGGGAGATAAAGCAAAGTTCCACTAATTAGAGACTAAGTTCCAAACATAAACTGCTAATTAAAGGCGTTGAGTGCAACATCTCTTATTCCTGACAAACGGAGTATCAAATTTTCAACCTATTTCCAACTAAGCATGCCGCTATAACGCTATCCACGAATGTTTATATTGATAAATCGATCGCGTGTATGCTACAGATGTTAAGAAATGCCCTGGGATAGTTAATACTTGATAATCATATTTATAATGCAAAATCACATATACGTGAGTAACGATAATATGGACACTTCAAAATATACAATTTGCAAGCTACGCAAACAGCTAGGCAAAAATATTTACGTATATATTCTTAATCCTCATTATAAACCCAAAACGATTCAACCTCTCATTTATGCTAATTCCCAATAATACATAAGTATGCTAATAGTTACACTGACTCTTACCTGACGCCAATATATTTCGCTAGCATTCGGGAAATTTGTAGACAAGCCAAAAGCTTGGATGATAGTAATAATAATAATAATAATAATAATAATAATAATAATAATAATAATAATAATAATAATAATAATAATTATTATTATTATTATTATTATTATTATTATTATTATTATTATTATTATTATTATTATTATTATTATTATTATTATTATTATTATTATTATGCACTTGCAACATGAAATAGTACAATATCCATGGTTGGGTGAATTCAAATTTACACTGCGTATTAATTTATACTTTTGATGTATATCTAACTAATAAAATAAAGAGTTTGTGTGTGCGTGTGTGTGCGGCCTGGAGACCAGACGAGTGGACCAAGGGTTACCAAATTTTGGTCAAGTGTACCTTGGTCCAGGCCCCATATCAAGACCAACTGCGTTTTTAATTCGAACCACGGGTCTCGGGGGGAGGGTGCGTTTACCATGACATGTAAAAGTAGTAGAAAATCACCTATATTATTGTCAAATTCATAGTTTTTTAGGTCTCTGAGATCGATGGTGAAACACTGATCGCATTAACTTCTAAATTCGCCCCATTTGGCTGAGGGCTGAGGGTAACCAGGGGGATACCGAGACATGTGAACGTAATCCAAAATGACCGATATTAGTGCCAGATCCATAGTTTTTGCGGTCGATGAGAATAATGCTGACTTTCATTTGCGATGACTTCCAAATTCAGCTACCACTGTATGTGAACCGGGGGTCACCTGCAGAAGGTGTTACAGAAACATGTAAAAACAATAGAAAATGACCGATATTAGTGTAAAATCCATAGTTTTCGCGGTCTCTAAGATGAATGGTGATACTCCCACAGGCGTTGACTTCCAAATACAGCCCCCATTGGATGGGGGCCAGAGGCGTTTTATTTTCAAATTTCGAACCAGAGGGTCTCAGCGGGCGTTTACCGGGATATGTAAACGTAGTAGAAAATTACAGATATTAGTGTCACATTCATAGATTTCGCGGTATCGGCTGAGGGGCCAGAATGGAGTTTTCAAAATTCAAACCAGGGGTATCTCAGGGGGGGTTTACCGGGAAATGTAAAAATAATTGAAAATTATCTATATTAGAGTCAAATCCATAGTTTTCGCAGTCACTGATATGAATGGTGATACTCCCACAAACTTTGACTTCCAAATACAGTCTCGGATGGGAGCCAGAGACGTTTAATATTTTATCTGACCCATGCGAAAAATGGGTATTTCAGCTAGTATATAATAAAAACATCCATTCAAAGCTGTCTCTGTCTTACATAGTTAGCACATGCGCCTTTAGTGTAGACCTAGTCTCAATTCTCGATTGGCTAAGCGGTAAGCGTACTTGCCTTTGAAGTGAGAGACCACGGTTCGATTCCTGGAGATCTCCTATGGTTCAGATCCCGTGTTAAGCTGTAGGTCCACGTATCATATGTCCTCGCTGCTGAAAGAGACATTAAACTCAAAATCAAGTCAGCTTGATTCCCGCTGAGAACTTACATTATTCAGATTCCAATTTAGTATGCATGTTCAGATGTATAGTCTTGGTAATGAGAGGGATGCTAAACTCCAAACCAACCAACCTAAAACTTAATTTTATCTTTACCGGAATTTTATGTATGTCTGTCTATCTGTTCAACGTGAATGCGGATTCTAGCTCACTCGTCGTAAATTTGGTAAGTGGTGCCACTAAGCCAGCAGAGTAAGACTAGGATGGTCAGTTCCTTTATCCTCGTAGTACAATGATACATATCATAAACTTCAAATTAAACCCTGAAATCGGCATTATAATCCTTGCTTCCATAACCGATTGGCGGTATTAAATAATGCCTTGCTAATAAGACTTTAGAAGTTTATATTTAATCTCGATATATATCAGAGCAAGGCCATGGTTTAATACTAAATTTAGCGAGTGTGTGATCTGGATTCTACACATAGGGTAGACATTTAAATGATGAGTATTTTTTTTTCGAGTCCCATGGCTATAAAGCCGGCCGCATACTGACCAGAAGCAAGACAGCACAACGGAGGCAAAGAAAGGCAGGATAGGATGAAAAGAGAGAGAGAGAGAGAGAGAGAGAGAGAGAGAGAGAGAGAGAGAGAGTAGGAGTAAGAGAGGAATGAATGCATGGACTGTAACCACAACGTTAAAGAGGTATTTGGCTAGCACGTGCTCGAGTGAATATGTGGTGCTATAGTGATCGCAAGGATTCGAGAAGCTTGACCCAGTTATAATGATATCATCACTCAACAGAACTCGACGATGTGTCCGATCATCAACCCTATCCATATAATTTTACCAATGTTGTCTCTCACCGCCTCATGCCTTACGGAGGGCATTTCATAAGGGTGTAGTGCAGTCGGACTGCAGCAAGCTTTGTTTTGTTAGTGTTTTGTTGTTATAGTTGTGTTGTTTTATATGTTTGTTGCTATTGCTGTTTCATTAGAACAATTGTTATCGCTTTTGTTAAAGTCAAGTGCTTTTTTTTCTTTTTGTTGTTTGTTCACATGTCTTCATAATTTTACATTGTTGATATACTTCTGTTTCTTTACGTTTTGTTAAGTGTGTATTTCGAACGTACCTCCGCGAATCATATCGACATCCTCCAATGTATCATGAGTTAGGAATTGTCTGTTGGGGTGCAGAGCTCATTTTTTTTTTTTTTGGCATTTTTGGTCATCTTATAACATACAATTTATTTTTTGTATCAAAAAGTTGGGGGGCAATACCCCCCATAGCTGCGCCCATGCGATTTATCGCATATGAGGCAAAACAATTTGATGTTTTCTATTTGATATTGTTGTAACCGATTTCTGGAAATAAGAAGTAGGATTATCGATTTTTTTTTTCACGAAATCGTGTTAATAACTATGTACCAGAAGGTAAGGTAGCGCGGACTGACCGATGCGAAGTGATATTCCATCTACGTCCTTGAGTGGGCAGACCACGTTTGTTGTTTATTGCCCTACAATAAGAGAATAAAGATGACTAAATGTTATTTTTTTTAAAAAAAAAGTCATAGTGTTAATTCAAAATGGCTACTGTATTAATGGTGCCTATATACCAAAAGAATAATGTTGTGCAATTATATGTATGTTATAAAAACTAAAGATTAAAGATTTCATGTTTCATATGCTACAGCATATTCCAGCCTAAAATGTCGACAAGTTGATACTGGGGGACAAAATTCCAATTTAAAATACTGATTAACGCGGTTTCTCGAAAGAAGAATCCAATACACCTATCTTCGTTCAGAAATCAATAACGAAAAATTCCAGTTCGCATGGTATATAATTGAGGATTTTACGTACACGTATTCCCTGGTGGTTTCTAATTGTCATTAGTTTCCAAGTACATCTAAATGTGACGCTAAATGTTATATTTTTTCGTGTTTATTAGGATTTAGTTTGTCTTACTATGAGTAATTGTACTTTTTTTTCTCCGAATATTTTCTTGCTACTCTTTATTGTAATAGTTAAACATTTCTCACACATGTCATACGCTCTACCACACCTAACCAGATTATGTTTCTGCGTGGTTTCTAATTGTCATTAGTTTCCAAGTACATCTAAATGTGACGCTAAATGTTATATTTTTTCGTGTTTATTAGGATTTAGTTTGTCTTACTATGAGTAATTGTACTTTTTTTCTCCGAATATTTTCTTGCTACTCTTTATTGTAATAGTTAAACATTTCTCACACATGTCATACGCTCTACCACACCTAACCAGATTATGTTTCTGCTTTGGTGTCTGAGGACTGAGTTCATTTACCCTCGGGAGCTTATGTGGTTTGTAGTACCTTTGTAGTACCGCGCTTACTCTTCGTTGTTGTTGAACATGCACATTAAACTTCAAACGCAAATGCTAAAAATGCATGTAACATTAAACCCTGTTTAGAAAAGCATTTGGAAATAGTTATAGTTATTTCACGATAGCTTAGTCTTTGAAATTAGGGAGTATATTGGTGACGTGAAAAATAGGAAAACGTTCATTAATGGTGTGAATGACTTCAGGTTCAATAGCAGTAACAATTCTACTTCAAATAAAAAAAATATAATTAAAAAAATAAATTTTGTGACAACATAATACAAGGCAACAAATGTATTTGTGCATGAATTTTGATATCAGTGTCCACGAACACTATACAACATTTGGGATATTGCCAGTTTTAGATTTATAAACTATGCTATGCGTAAATAAAATAATCTTATAGAATAGCTTTGTACGTCCGTCAATAGGTATCAGAGCAAAAACTGTAAATTATAGGCAGGTATTTTTTTAATCGACTCTGTGCCAGGATTAGGTCTCACTTTCTCTAATATCATTTATTTTAACCGACAGTGGTAGAAATCTACCATTGTTGTTATAACGCTCATCACTAGGGCCCGGAATTGTGTGCTAAAAACTGTAAAATATTGTTTTGTGTGTGTGTGAGTGTATGTTAAAAATGACAAAGACAGTATTTACCAAAAATAAAAAAAAATGCAAAATAGCGAGGAAAAAGTATGTGAAAACATCCAACGTAAGAAAAACAAATACTAGTATTCACCAGTAGCTCGTATTCATCAGATGTCGAAATTCCATGGGCATTACAGTAAATATCTAATGTATTTTCCAAGTTGTCCATCATAAAGCCATGCTTATTGTCGCAGAATAATATCTCATATTGAGGAAAGGAACGTTCTACACCACACGATATTAACCTTGCGTATTTGAGAAGGGGCATATCAAGAATGCTCACACCGTCAATTTCACTTGTGTTTTGACCTCCCAATATTTGAGATATTTTACATAGGTTTTATAGCCAATGTTTGTTTCTCAAACAAATCTTTTTTTTCTTTTTCTTACGACTTCAGGTTTTGAAGCAGAAAGGACATTCAGCTTTCTTTCAATGTACTGTACTTCCTGTACTTCTTTGATCGAAGTACTCAATAAATCTCCCGTCGTTTCCAGTTTCTTTATAGAGTGAGTCAATAAACTGAAATTGGCAGATATGAAAGCCAAGGCACTGTCACTTATCAAATTTTGGACAGTTTCAATGGATGAAGCATCGTCTGGGTTTACGTTAATTACTACAGATACAAATCCTTCAAAATTCTCCACATAACATAATACTGCATTAAGCCAGATACCCCACAACCTGATATATATTGAGTTCAATTCTAGTTGGCGATTTAAAAAAAAAAAGTTTTCCCATTTGGCACTAACTTGTTCACTTTAGTACAAAGCGCTCCTTCAGAAGCTATTTGTTTGGCACAAGTCACCTCAGCAGTGATAATCACAGTTTATGACGACGCTGTTTCTGCAGGTGGGGAATTGCTTATAAATATGATGGATATATTTGTGTAGCCTATTATTTTCCCAATGTTAGTTTCTTTGAGAGAAAGAAAAAAACAATGTTGTGGAATTTAGAATAAAATAACGGAAAATTATTAAATATATACATTTATTACCAAAATGTCCAAAATATTTATTTACATAACTATTTTTTCAGAAAATATGTATTTTTATGTCAAATAAAATTTGTAATTTGCACTTGCAGACTCTTAATTGGAAAAATAAGCTTTGTTTTGGGCTTGCACGTGTTTGAAAAACAAATATGTTTTACATACAAATTCGGGCCTCACTCATAACTATAGGATAAAGATCGGTAATAGATAGCAAGAAGCAAATTCTAGGACTCAATTCATCGTTTTAAGAACATATTCAATATTATCCTCTCCCTCTCCAATAAAACTAGAAGTGGTACACATTTACAGCTAATTTCGGTCTCAATATTGACCTTCATAGATAAAAAAATGGTAATATCTAGAAATATATAGTTTTTTATTAAGGGTTCATCGTTCACAAATGTGTTTTATCCCCGCACTTATCACTGTACTCAAACTGGAAGTGGTCAAAATCTATGAGTTTCTGTTGCAAGACTGATCGCTATAGTTTTTACCAAAAGAAAAAGTAACGAAACATTTTCTTTTTAAATAAGGATGCAGTACTTTTCAGAAATAGGTTCCATCTCTGATTATGTTTCTATAGTGTAACCAGAAGTTACACATTTATTACTTCCGGTTTCAGTATTGAATTCGCAAAGTTTGGTAGCACATAATGGTTTTACAATGTGAAATTGAAAATAATTAGTTTTGCTTATTCGAACTAGACGAGGAACGAAACATGATGTAAATGCATGATTTTACTTCTCTCAGATGAGTTGTATCTAAACATTAACTACTGGCAAAATTCGGGTGAGAAAATTTTGTAATTGCTGAAAATTCTCGTGAAATACAGCTTTATCTTCTAAAATTCGTTTCGCACGCATTGCGCGACTCTGAAAATATGTATCTACATGCAGATTCTAGCACTTTATCTATAATTTCTCAAATGATGTTAACTACATTTCATAGTTTTCGAGCTAAGGCCTTTCATAAATAATATCAAGTGAGTATCGTCTCACAATGTGAAACTAATATTTCCAAACTATGCAAATTCAATACTCAAACTTGAAGAAGTGCGTCTGTAAGTACTGTTTGAAATACAGTAATAATATGAAATATAAAACTTGATTCTCGGAAGCTGAATCCATATCAAAAAGCCACTATTCACTATATCTTACTATTTTTTTTTATTCTGTGTTGATAAAGGTTGAAACAAAAAATAGTTTATTTCAATCACTTCCGGTTTGAATAGAAAGCTAATGGATGAGACGAAACCTATTCTTGGGACGCTGAATCGATTAAAGAAAACAAAACTTGATAGCATTTACCGTTTTTCCTCTAAGGAAATCAGTATTGAAACCCAAGTTAGTAGTAAATGCGAACCACTTTCGGCTTCAGTAAAGCGTTATAAATAGTCATAAGTTTTCTTGAGACGCTAAATCGTTTACAAAAAAAAAAAAAAAAAAAAATCACTATCTCTTATCATTTTCCGTTTATGAGAATAAATGTTGAAACAGGTATTGAAACCGGAAGTAGTAGTAAATTTGAACCACTTCTAATTTGGATATACTGTTATAGATAGTCATGAAAAGTTATATTGAGACACTGAATCGTGAGTAAGAAAACAAATGGACCTTCATAGCATTTATCATTTTTGCTGTACGGAAGTCAATACTAGAACTGAATGCAATAGAAAATTTAACCAGTTCTGGTTTTCGTAAAGTGTTCAGCATTGTCGTGGTACGTTGCTTTGAGGAGCTGAATCATTTGTACAAAAATATATCACTTTCTGCTAACTTTTCGTTTAAATGCGATAAAATTTGAAACCGGAGATGGCGAAGTTTAATTACTTCTGGTTTGAATAAAAGGTTAATGCGAAAAATGAAGTTTGTTCTTCACAAGCTGAATCGATTACAAAAAAAAAAAAAAAAAAAAAAAAACCCTGCATCTTGATAGCTTTACATTTTTTTTTCTCTACGGAAATCAGCATTGAAACTGGAATTAATAATAAATTTGAACCACTTTCGGCTTCAGTAAGTGTTGTAGATAGTCACGGTATGTTGACTTGAGACGCTAAATCGTTTAGGAAATAACACTTCTCACTATCAGTTATCAATTTCGTTCTATGGCGATAAACGTTGATGAAACCGGAAGTAACAATACATTTGAACTACTTCTAGTTTTGATATACTGCTATAGATAGTCATGATAAGTTGCCTTGAGAGATTGATTCATATAAAAAAAAGCTTCTTTTTATGTTACCATTTTTGTTCTACGATGATAAAAGTTGGAACCGGAAGTAATAGTGAATTTGAAACCACTTTCGGTTTTGGTCTTGGTAGAGTGTTGTGGATAGTCATGATATGTTGTCTTAAGACTCCGAAACGTTTCAAAATGAAAGCTTCTCGCTATCTATTTCCGTATCCGTTCTATAGCGATAAACGTTGGAACCAGAAATGTCTAACTTAAACAACATCTGGTTTGAATATAGAGTAACTGGAGGAGATACGATAATATAGAGACGCACCTTTCATTATTTTACATGGACAATCTAAACACCATTTCATATATCTAATCTTAAGAGATTCTGAGATATGGACATTTTATTATAATAATTTCAACTCTCTCCGTTTTCTCTTCCCATCTCTTTCCCTCCATCTATATTATTACGAGACATTGGCATCTATTAAAATAACTAGCAGCGTTCACCCCGCTTCGCTGCGGTCACCCCGGAACGCAATAAACTTTGTTACTTAGATAATTTTTACTTTTTCGCTTTCAAGTGATATGATAAAAACCATAGAAGATTGCAGTAAATGTTAACATTATATCGCCTGTCATTTATGTTAACCCGCCCCGCTTCGCTGCGGTCACCCCCGAACGCAATAAACTTTGTTACTTAGATAATTTTTACTTTTTCGCTTTCAAGTGATATGATAAAAACCATTATAACGCCTGTCATGTATGTTAACCCGCCGAGTGACACGGTCATGCGGGTTGCATATAAATACGTTTATTTTTATACCTATGATGAACTAACAAAGGATTTGTACGTAATGGACACCTGAATGGTCAATTATCTCAAGACACTGGTAATTGAAAATTAAAGTGATATGATAAAAACCATCTAGGGTCCAAATCCTAATAACCCCCCAAAAATAAAAGAAATTGGTTCAGCCGTATTAGCGTGATGAGCGGACAAAGGATTTGTACGTTCTCTTTTATATATATAGATTGCAATTCTCTTACCTTCCGCGTCGCATTTTCAAAAATCCTTCCTTTGTAGTACCATGTGTCTCAAATTCTATGCGCTGTCATCATTTTGAGATCGTAGTTTAAGTAGTTTGGCCTAGGCATTGGTGAGTCATTCGGCCAAACCTTTGTTATGCATAAGCATGATAAAAAAAAAAAAAAAAAAAAAAAAAAAAAACGAATTAAACTATAAGGAGAAAAATGTCCACATAATGGACATTTACTTTTTGACCGAAGGTTGTAATTTAAAGACATCATAGTGTAGAACTAGTCCCCAGTATAACGCATACCAAAAATTTCAGAAGAATATTTCTTCGCTACGAAGATACAGCACTTCCAAAATATCAGCTGCTTACGTCACGGCAACAAAATAGAGATTTTGGCGTGACGTAACAGATCGGTCCAGGGTGGATTGATTTAAATCAGTCTGATTTAAATCACGATTTTAATCAAGATTTAAATCACTTGATTTTTTAAATAAAAATCGTTTATTTAAATCAAATTCCGAAATGAATTAATTTAAAGTGAAAGTAAGTAAAATCCCGTTTCTCTTCTGGGATTTTGATTATGGAAGATAATAATCATAATACAATGAGACTCAAATGTATGTAAGCACAGTATGAAAACTAGTATCATGTAGGGAACGATCAGGGAAAATCCCGTTTGAACGGGTTACGGGTGAACCCTGCTTTCTTCTCTTTGTAACACAAGGTTTTAAAATTTCTATTCCAACGGGGAAATCACCATGGACATTTAAGATGAAAACTCTTTTGTGTACACGTCTATTTGTTTGTTTCCAGATAATAGGGGCGTATTTAGAGGGGTCCGATCCCCTCTCCGAAACAAGAAAAAAAATTAATTTTAAAATTTTGGGCGAAATTTATGTACTAAACACAAAGAAGTTCCTCGGGATCGTAATACGACAAATTTTGGATGCGTTAAAATATCGAATAATGCTTTTGATAAAGTGGATACTTGACCCCATTGCAGAACATGCCGCGATCTGCGATGTGATCGCAAAAAAATTGCCGTGCCTGTGCAGGAAAAATTGTCAGAGGAAATAAATTAGCCAACAGAAAAGTATAAAAACGTGTCTGCTATGTATAGATGTCTTAAATGCACTGACAACTCGCATTTGAACTGTTTTTCACGTCACATAAAGCATATTTTTAACAATCATAAGTGTTTCTTCTTCTGGAACTGATCATCTTGATTTTTTTTTTTATTTTGGAAATCCTGCAGAAAATTCCTACAGGGAATTCGTGTTATGATTCAGTTCAAAATCTCTTATCGTCGCGAATTGTGTCGAGGATTTTGAAGCTTTAAAATATATAAAACGATAATTATGCCTGTTGTGCTGTATGGTTGTGAAACATGGTCGCTTACGCTGAGGGAAGAACGCAGACAAAGTAATTGAGAATAAAATCCTGAAACGAATATTCGGAACCAAAAGGAACGGAAATGAGGAATGGCGAAAACTTCATGATGAGGAACTGCATAATTTATACCATTTACCAAACATTGTTAGGGTCATTAAATCTTGGAGGCCCAGGTGGGCAGGACATGTAGCGAGAATGGAAGAAAGTAGGAACGCTTTCAAAGTTTTAACTGGAAGTCCAATCCGAAAACGACGATTAGGAAGCCTAGGCGCAGATGGGAGGACAATATTAAGTTGCATCTCGCAGAAATAGGAATACAAAGTAAAAACGGGATCCAGTTGACTAAGGATAGAAGTCAGTGGAGAGCTTTTGTGAACATGGCACTGAACCTCCGGGTTCCATAGGTCATAGAGTGAGTTAGTTAGTTTTAAGCGAAATTTATGTACTTTATATGGATTTCGTGCCGCTAGCTAGTTCCAATTGTTTAAAAATATGCCCCTGCCAAATATCAGTAACGTTCGTGAAAAGAAAAGTGTCATGTTGATATACATTGCTGGACTTTTTCCTTAATGCTTAAGAAACATTGTTTGGGATTGAAATAGGTTAATGATTGGGAATTAATTCAAAATTTAAACCCAATACTTTCACGTAAATGACATAATTAACATTTAATACTAATTCCTAATGTTTTTTCTTCAGTTCGCGACTTGTATTATACGAAGAAAAAGATTTGATTTAAATCAAAAAAATGGATTTAAATCAAAAAAATCAACAAAAATGATTTTAAAAAAAAAATCATGATTTTTTTCCACACTGGGTATCGCTCTGTGAGCTTCATTGGAAACTTCTGGAAATATTTTCATATTGCAGTTTCTTACTGAAAAATACAAATAATTTTAATAGTATAGTGTAAGGGAAAGTGGCAAAATAAGTAATATACTTACAGTATATAAAAGTAACGTGTTAATAAGACCTATTTTCCTGGATTGAAATATTTTGAAGATCATTTGTAATGTTCTATCATTACAGATATTTTAGATATTTGTACACTTAATCATGATTACTTTACTATTTTATTACACCAGAAACATTAGGAGTCTAACTACTATATCAGTTCACATTAAGTAATGCGCAGATTGAGAATATCTAAGCCACCATATTATGCCTTTTATTTATTTTGAAGCTTTGTCGTGAATCTCCATGCTATTATACTACGGCTACAAATAAGCACTTTCTGTACCAAAAAGCCCTTTTAAAAATACCCTATTAGTTCCTTTCATTTTTTTTTTTCTACTATGCACTGTGCATATTAGCCCCGCACCATTGCTACAACTGTTCTTATCTTAATGCTATAATAATCGTATTACAGTCTTGGGAAGTAACGTAACGCATGTAACGCGTTACTTGTAACGCGTTACTTTTTACGTAACGTTTCCTAGTAACGCGTTACATTTTTCCCAAAGTAACTGTATCGGTAACGCGTTACAAATTTTTAAGTAACGTAACTAGTTTGCGTTACTTTTTTCGCGTTACATTTCGGATGAGTATCGGAAACAAATGTTCCTTTCCTGTAAGTGAATTTCTCAGAATGAAACAATCGAGCATGAACTACGTATGTCAGTGACCGATAGTCACAGACACACAGAGAAAGAGATAAGTTCGTAGTGCCACTTGCTGTTTTTTGAAGATGAGGACAGCCTTATGGAAATCATGTGTACTGATTGCAAGCACCTGGAAGATTTTGTCGTAGATTTTGACAGCTCCAAATCAATACATTCAGTGAGTGAACTAGGAGTGCAATAATACCGGTAGTCTATTTTACTTTGATTAATGTTGTTTTTATAAAGATGGTGAACGAAAATATTTTACCGTTCGAACATTTGAAAGAATACTTTTTTCTTAAGAGATGAGGATGATGTCGGACAGAATTTAAAAGTAAAGTGTCTGAAGTGCTCCGGCGGAAAATATTTATCAACAACTAGGATGCCATAATTAACGATTTACAGTAAGGGGTTAATATGAATACACTGTGTTCTGATGAGCAGGCCTACTTTATTACTAGAAAATAGTTTACTGATGGTATGTAATATTGGAGTTCTTTCAGATCAGTTTGCTTATCCTAGAGTCCCGTTGATTATAGAGTAGTGTAATATTTCTCTATATTCTGTATTTTTAATTTTACATAACATTGTTATTGTTATATAATTAGTTTAGCAGAATAATAATAAGCAACCATTTTTTCTAACGCATAGGGATGAGCATAAGTCAAGCTAAAACTCGACTCGACTCGAATTCAAATTGAGTTTCGAGTCAAGTCAAGGGCAATATCCTCGAGTCAAGTTCCGAGCCGATTCAGTTTTTCGCGCCGAGTTTAGAGTCCAGCCGAGTTTGATAAATGGCTCGTTCGTTTTAAGACGTTTTGAAATCATGGACTGATTACACTGGAAAACGAAAGCCATGATAAATGCAAGCTAAACAGTAATATGGAATACTTTTAGTGTGTCTCACGAGAGGGGACACTGCTCGCATCTCGTCTCGTCTCGATAGCAAGACCACAAGAGAATTTTTATAACAAGCTCAGCTCGGCTCGGCTCAACTGAGAAGATGGATCGAGCCGGATCACTTGGGGTGAACCATCGGCTCAAGCTGGCTTGGTAGGGGTGAGCCATTTTCTCGGTTCGGCTCAACTGAGCCGAGGGCTCTAGCCGAGTCGGTTGGGTGAGCTGTTGCTCAGCCTACTTCTAGGTTCGGGTCGATAGTGAATGAGCTGTGAGCCGAACTGCTCGAGTCGTTGACAATTCTAACCCGGGCCAAGCAGTTTTGGAGATACTTGGCCAGTGTCCTATAACTTTTAACAGTGTTTGTCTCGAGCACGAATACTCAACCTAGACCCTCAACCCAAATTCAGAAGCTCGTGAACAATGTCCTTGACTCCTAGACTTCACGACTACCGATGTTGGCAATCAACTAGCTTTTTAGTATTCAAATACAAACCGCCTATCTTTCATTTTTATACACAGTGTTGTTATAATAATAATAATAATAAAAATAATAATAATAGCGGTAGTAATAGTAGTACGGAAAATTAAAGTCATATTTTTTTCACACTTTTAAAGCTTCGGAACTAAAAGTAACGCGTTAGTAACGCGTTAGTAACGCGTTACTTTCAAAGTAAAGTAACAATTACTTTTGGGGCAAATAACGCGTTAGTAACGCGTTACATTTTAAGATAAAGTAAAGCAACTTGTAACGCGTTACATTTTTACAAGTAACTTACCCAACACTGTCGTATTATATAGCGCGAAAATATTATGGTGAAATATTTGGTCTAGGAATTAATTCGTGCGGGTGGACAAGAGATGGCGCAACGAACGGAGCGTCCCACAGTTCCGTGTATCCACACATGTGTTGCAAACCCCTGTCATCGCGTATCGTTCGTAGTATAGGGCAGTGGATTAAAGCGTCAACAACACCACTTTGTAGTTAAGTGAACATGGCGCAATTTGTGCCTGATAAAGTGTTTTTGCGGGGTGTCCTGCTGCATTACTTTAACATGCAGAAAAGTGCGACTGAAAGTCATCGTATTTTGGTGGAAGTGTATGGTGACCATGTTCTAGCTGAGCGAACGTGTCAGAAGTGGTTTGCACGGTTTAGAAGTGGTGATTTCGGCTTGGCAGACCAAGAGCGAGCTGGACAGCCAAAAAAATTTCAAGACGAAGAATTGACAGCATTGCTCGAGCAGGATTCGTGTCAAACGCAGGAACAACTTGCAGCAGCATTAGGCGTTGATCAAACAACAGTCTCCAAACGCTTGAAAGCCATGGGAATGATTCAAAAGATATCACATTGGGTTTCACATGAATTGAAAGACAGAGACGTTGAAAGACGAAAAACCATTTGCGAATTGCTGCTTCAACGACAGAGCAGAAAGGGGTTTCTGCATCGAATTATTACGGGTGATGAGAAGTGGATCCATTACGAGAACCCTAAACGAAAAAAGGCCTGGGTGAAACCAGGTGAACCAGGTCCATCACAACCAAAACGAGATATTCACTGTGCAAAGGTTATGCTGTGCATATGGTGGGATATGAAAGGTGTGGTGTACTATGAGCTGCTGCAACCGGGTGAAACTATGAATGGAGAACTTTATCGACGACAATTAATGCGTTTGAAGCAAGCTCTGGCCAGAACACGAGCAGAATGGGAGAACAGACATGATAAACTTATTGTTCAACATGATAACGCTCGCCCACATGTCGCAAAACCGGTCAAAACCTATTTAGAAAATGTCGGATGGGAAGTTTTACCCCACCCGCCGTATTCACCAGACGTTGCTCCTTCGGACTACTACTTGTTCGATTGCATGAACAACGATTTGATTGGACAGCGGTTTACTTCTTCAGAAGATATCGAAACATGGGTCTCTGACTGGATCGCTTCCAAGGATGAGGACTTCTTTCGCCACGGAATCCGTACATTGCCTGACAGATGGGCAAAAGTGGTGGCTAGCGATGGACAATATTTTTCTTAAGGTATTTATGTATTTTGTGTTTGTACTACAGCTTCAATGTGTGCGTACCAACCGCACGAATTAATTCCTAGACCAAATAATATTGCTAATGTGTAAATTAGTTGGTAATGGTAAATTCTCGGAATGCTCATGAACATTATTATCATCTTAAGTTTGTATGTTCATGTGTTAACTCAGTAAAGAATTTAGGTTATTTTTAGTTAGGATTTTTTTCAGGTATTAATTTCCTTGAGCTTTCACTAAGCCGTTTTCACAGTGAGCAGCGCAGACATTTTCACCTGTATCGACGTATAAAGTACAAACATGGTGGTCGTTGTTTTAAGCGCACGAGTAGCGGACCATATTCAGTCGCAAATGTTGACTAGTTAGAACCATCGCATTAACAAACGGAGGTGATTTCCTTAATCAGCTAGCTCTCATTTTTTTTAGAACAATGAAAAAATCATTGGAGATGTCCATTGCATATGTAAGTTTGAGCTACATATCTGAGTTTGTTTAGTGTTGTCATATATATATAGGGTGGTCCTTAATTACATGGCGAAATTTTTTCCCGAATTTCTTTGCTCCCAATCCCTAAATTGGCTCCATGTCGGACCCAATTTATCCATGAAAAAAATGGGCTCAATCCAAGAATATTTAACCGACCCTCAAGCGACCTAAAGTTTGAATGCATATCCAATATGTTAATATATAGGACAAGTCTGGAATAAACCCTTCTTACTTTAAAGCGTCTGAAGGGAAAGGGACCAAATCTTGGATACAGGGATTGGAAGTAGTCCACATCTGACCCTGAGAAATAGCATGATGGCGGTCATTTTGAAGTCCGCAATTTTGTATTCGGACCCAAAAGTTTAAATGGAAATGATGTTTTGTGACATCATTTTCGAATAACCTTTCATTCTAAAAACATATTTTCCTATATTTTCAACTTATCTCTGGTCATTTAATTCTTTTTAGCTTTGAGATAATAGTTTATTATCTTTCAATATTGTTTCTTTTCTTTATAGCTTACTGAAATATTAATAAACTATTAAATACATGTAATAAGGAAATGATTATATATGTTGTTATATAATTACATCCGTCGAAATACACACCAGCCTATATTGAAATGAAATGAAATGAAATTACATAAATAATATAATAAATGTTTAAAATGATAATAAAAGAAAGCTGAAGGCTGTGGATAACTAGGCAAATTCTACTGCATCATTAAGCCAATTTTTTAGCATCTGGATACTTTTTTCTGTGTTCACTGACTATCTGCAATATGTATTGTTTCTCTTTTTCGTCCTTTGTTAAAATATTCCCGTATTCTTGTAACAGTTTCACACCTCTCTCTGAAACATCATTCACCACCACAATATTTTTCAATATATTCAACCCACGTTGGAAGTTCACATCTTCTTTCCAAGTAGATGGGCATGGTTTAATTCAAATAAGGGAAACTATTCAACAACCTTATAATAATGCAGCCCGTACAGAGATATAAACTCACAGAATATTAAGTTTTATTACTTTGGAGCTTTTATTTTCCATAGTTGATAATTATTACATGTTCAGAGATAAGTGGAAAATAAAGGCAGACGTCTGTTTGTCGTCAAAAGCTATTTCAAAATGATATATCATACGAGGTAATTTCTATTTAAAATTTTGTGCCCGAATCCAAGATGGTGGCCTCATCTCGGTCACTACTCAGTAACAGGTATGAACCTACTTCTACAACTTCTATCCAAAATATGATTCCTTTCCCTCAGCCATTTTTAAGTTGCAAGAGTATATTACAAACTTTTGCCATATACTATACATTGTAAATGCATTCAGATATGTAGGTCGCTTGGGGGTCGGTTAAATATTCTTCGATTGAGCCCATTTTTTTCACAGATTAATTTGGTCCGACATGGAACCAATTTAGGGGTTGGGCGCAAAGAAATTCGGAAACCAAAAATTAAGGACCACCCTATTATATATATATATATATATATATATATATATATATTCCAGTAAGTCATTAGTGTCAATACATTTCACTTTCATTCTGTGTCTATCAATAAAATAATCAAACGAGATTAACTTACCAATCACTATGGAAATTAGACTTATCTTTCAACTTACCTAAAAGAAAGAAATAAAATTATATATTAATGTTCATCCATTGAGAACATTTTCTAGGGCATAAAATAAATATTAAGAATCAGTGATAATATTAATTCTTCGTACACAAATGGAAGTAAATAAAAGTAAGGTTACTTCATTAGTTAATTGGTTTGTAAATTTTCTGAAGATTAGAGCAGGAAGAAATATTAAAATCGTAAGAAAATACATGAAAGTATCTAGTGGAAACCTGCAGTTTGTTGTTGTTGTTGTTGTTGTTGTTGTTGTTGTTGTTGTTTTAATCACCCCGTCCCAGGGTTGTGCCCTTTAGGCTACGGGAGAGACGATGATTAAGGCAAGTGGATGATGATGGAAGAACTGATGGAATAAGAAAGTGGGAGGAAACGGGCGTACTCCGAGAAAACCCACGGACATGATGTTCTCCACCAGGTTATTTAAATCAGAAAGACAAACCATTGGTATTATAAATGTGACAATGCCGAACTACACTATTGACCTACCATGAATTTCCAATATTTCTGCAGATTTGATTTGCGATATGAAAGTATTATTATTATTATTATTATTATTATTATTATTATTATTATTATTATTATTATTATTATTATTATTATTATTATTATTATTGGATGCTAATAATCAGAACAATGCAACATATGCATAGATTGAAATTTAATTTCGTTTCAGCACTGAAGATAAACCATAAAATTCGAACTTCTACTTCGTGTGGGATCGAAACGACTACTTGAATCTTGTACCTGAGATTATAATCCCCACTAAGAATAGAACCCAGAAGTATTAGAACATTATTACTTTTTTTACAGACTTAAATTCATCCAATGTAGTCGTTTCGGTTTACCAAACTGAAATCTTACAATATACTTTCTCACATCTATGAAGAAATGTAAAACACTTTCTAGCATTTTAACCCCCTGAGGATTTTAACCCACTTGGGCAAGATATCACACACACACACAGACGCATATTATATATATATACTCCGAAAATCCTTGTACAATTCATTTTCGTGTTGCAGAGAAACGGTAAGCTCTAGGAAAGAAAAAATCCACAGAACTATAAACGAAGGTCCGAAGTTTTGTATAACACTAAAGCAAGGTCAATAATACCAAGGATGACAGCTTCGAAGGTCAAAATATGATATCCTTCTTATTGGATGTCTATGTTTAGGTATGGTGCGGTAACCAACTTTGTGAAATATCGACCATTAACCGTACAAATTGTCATATTTGTATAACTCCCGGTGTAAAAAAAAATGCAATGATAAACGTGTGTAACAGTGACTTTTGACCTCTAGCAGGTTGTATGACTAATTTTATAAGCACTCATTTGATCAAGATCCCACAACTAATCAATTCAGTCGAACAAAATGCAATTCAACATACAAACAAATGACCTACTCAAGGTTAATCTAAATCCAAAATAAATAGCCTAATCTTAACGCGGGATGCGAACTACATGGGCACAACCAGGAATTGAACTCGGGAGTGCCATGCCAAAGGCGGTACGCTGAGTTACAAGGGAGATTAGCAAGTCGAGAAATAAGGACCACTCTAATATAGTGCAAACATACACAAATCACACTTGTCTTGAAAGGATATGAGATTCAGTGTTTGAATCCTAAGTTAGTTGAGATATTGAACACAATATGCTGCGTAAAGGTTATGCAAACAATAACATCGATAATTTACAAAGCCATAGTTCCATCAATATTACTCAACACTTGAAGTCAATAATTGTGTTGTGTGAAAATCAGGTTGTTACAGAATAATCATATACAGGGTGTATCAAAAGTCCCCTGACAGAGTAACTATGTTATTAGCAGAGTTACAACAAAATGTAAGATGGGAAACCGTCTAAAAATATAATGTTTTCAATCTAAAGTGATTGTTTTTTTTAATCGAACGGGCCGTTTGGACTGTACATTCTTTATGCGACCAATGTTAAATAAAAATGCAACGTTGCCATTTACCTGGACACAAAACATAAGTGAATGAAGTTATTGTATTTTACGCTAACGTGTCAATGGCCTCCCCCATTTCAAATATGCCCCCATTCACGTTATGTTGTGTATCCAAGTAAATTGCAAATTTCCATTTTCATTTAACACTGGGCGCATGAAGAGTACAGCTGAAATGGCTCGTCCGTTTTTTTTTTTTTTTTTAATGCCCTTCACTTTAGATTGACAACATCAAATTTGGAGACGCTTTTCCCTTTTTAATTTTGTTGCAACTCTGATAATAGCAGAGTTGTGTCAGGAGACTTTTGAGACACATTGTGTTTGGAGATTTTATGGTTTAAAAAGAATGCTATTCTCCTCTATAATTTCCTTCCTCGTCAGCATTTTGGAAGTGG